>NC_080590.1:24533750-25270000 GCF_029962835.1 Magnolia sinica
GACAACTTTGGGGATGTTCACTGCTGAGAGGACGTGAATGGGAATGCTAGAGAGAACATGTCTAATCAGAACTGCTCTCGCCGCCGGATTGAGAAGCTTTGCCTTTCAGCCCTCGATTTTGCCTAGAATTTTCTGAACTAGCGGAGCCAAAAGGGGGGCACGGACTTTTCCCTTGATGAGTGGGATGCCAAGATAGGTGCAAGGGAGGGTGGCCTGATTGAAGGAAGTCAAGTGCCTGATTTTGCGGCCTTTGGAAGGCGGGGCTTTCTTTGGAATGAAGAAGGATGACTTAGCTATGTTCACCTTTTGGCTGGATGCCCATTCATAGTCAGCAACGAACTTGAGGAGGGCGTGAACTGATTTGAGCCTGCCATTGAGAAAGAAGATAACATCATCGGCAAAAAACAAATGGGTTATCGAGGGATAGTTTCAGGGTAGCTTGAACGGCTGGCAAGCACCCGAGGCAAAAAGGCCTTGGATGCCCCGGCTGAGGACCTCAGTGGCTAGAATGAAAAGGGATGGAGAGAGAGGGTCTCCTTGTCTTAGTCCTCTAGAAGATTGGAAAAATCCAAATGATCTGTCGTTAATCAGAATGGAAAACCAAGGGCCCATCCAACATCATTGCGCTTGAAGAATCCATCTTTGGTCGAAGCCGAATTTCTCCAGGACTAGAACAAGGAAAGGCCATTCAAGCTGGTCATAGGCTTTTTCCATGTCTAGTTTAAGAATCATGTTGCCCCCAAATACCTTACGGTCCAGCTCGTGAGTCATTTCTCTGGCGATCAAAATATTCTCGATAATAGATCAACCGCGAACAAATGCCCCTTATTCATCAGAGATAATGGACGGAAGGATGTTGGCCAATCTTGAAGCTAGGATTTTGGAAAAAATCTTCATGATACCATTGTAAAGGCTAATGGGCCTGAAATTAGCAATGCACTCGGGGTTTGTCTTTTTAGGAATAAGGCAGATGAGCGTGCATTGGAAGGAACGAGGGATGGGCCCTCCTTCAAAGAAGTCTTTGGCAGCTGCGAAAATGTCATCTCCGATGATTTCCTAGCAAGAAGAAAAGATGGCTCCCCCATAGCCATTCAGGCTAGGGGCATTGTCAATCGGGATAGAGAGAGCAGCTGCCTTGACCTCCTCGATCGTGACAATCTTCATCAGGTCTTCATTGGCTTGAGCGTTCAGAAGAGGAGGGATGGAGGATAAAATGCTATCACCAATCGCACCAACTTACGAGGAGAATAGAGTGTTGAAGTAGTTCTCTGCTTCCTTAGCAATGTCTTCGCTGGATTCCAGGATCTCTCCAGAGGTGGATTTGATCCCGTTAATGACTGATTTCCTGCGCTTGTCAAGGACAGAGTCATGAAAGAACTTCGTGTTTCTGTCCCCCTCCTGAAGCCACATGTTCCTGGATTTTTGCTTCCAGAAAATCTCCTCCTGGAGCTGGACCAGTTTCAGGTTGTCCTGGGCTGATCGAAGTCTCTCCTCAGCCGCTTAAGATTGGGAATTGAGAAGAGAGACTTCAACTCTGGTTACTTCATCCTCAGCCAGCTGAACTTTATTGTGAATGTTGCCAAATGTTGATTTGTTCCACTTGGCCAAGACCTTCTTGAGGTTCTTCATCTTGATGCAAACCTTGTACATGGGGGTTGCTGCAACTTCAGTCTCCCATGCTGCCTTAACTAGCCGCATAAAGTCTTTGTGGGCCATCTACATTCGCTGAAAGCGGAAGGGGTGGAGGAAGTTAGCTGAGGCATAATTGAAGAGCATGAGGACTGGGGAGTGGTCAGAACAAGATCTTGGTAAATGCTCAACAATAAAGGGAGGAAGAGACGATAACCATCTAGTGTTGATCAACATTCTATCTAATTTGGCCCATCTGCGCCCTCTTCCTTCTCTGTTATTGCACCAGGTGAAAATCGAGCCTGCATCTAGCAAGATAGAATCGTTGATGGCCTCTTGGAAATCAGTCAGTGAATTGGAGATGATTGGAGTCCCACCCGGCCTCTCATTCATGATAATCGTGGCATTGAAATCGTCGCAGGCCATCCACGGATCAGTGGTGAAGCTTGAGACGCGTCTCAGCTCGCTCCATAGCTCAGAGCGCCCATCCCTGCTGCAGCTCGTGTGGACAACGGAGATCCAGATGGATGGGAAATTGGCAAGAGAAAATGAAAGCGTGACACATTGCTTGGTGGCGCTGATGGTCTGAACTAGCAAGTCGCTCTTTGTTAGGACCCAGATTTTATTATCTGTTAGCTGTTCCATGAGGTTGAATTGGAACCCCAGATTGGCAGCTAGAACCGTCCTTTTTGACTCCCTGTTTATGGGCTCTTGGATAAGGAGAATCAGTACCTTGTACTTCTTAACCAGCCTTTTTAGGTGGCTGGTAGTATGCGAGTTGCTTACCCCCCTCGCGTTCCAAGAAAGGATGCTATACATCTGACACCCATCCTTTCCCCTCGGTCTTCTTCCGAATACTTTTTAATCTCTGGTTATTCCTTTTGAATAAGGAGCAGATTGGTTTACTTTTCTTACCTCTTGTCATTTGCTTTTTTCCAGGAGTCGAGACTGCTGATTCCTCGCCTGATGAGGTGCCTGAGTCAGGGACGTTGGACTCGTCTTGGTGTTCCTTTGCTGCTAAGTCGACCCAGATGGAAATGTCTACATCGTTGTTGCCTATAAAATGGTTGATAGCTGATGAGGGTCAAATACTGCATATTAGACCCCAATTATTTTTTGGATTTACAAGCATGATGCCGGTTAATGACCCGATTTAATCGTATTTGTGATGCAGAGTATATTTACGAGCATGGGCTGGAAAGGATGTTAAAAGCATGGATTTAAAGCTCAGACATTACCAAGGGCAAGGGACGGACTCCAGGGGACAAAGATCGAAGAAATTACACTCCACGGGTCTGAGAAAATTGAGAAACTGAGGCTCAAGTGGCCTGAAAGTCAGCCAGAATGCAAGATCACAGGGTTTCTACCATCCGTTCGGTTCGAAACTTCACATATGGCCTAAAGACCAAAAACTAACCGTACATGTCAAATTTCAGCCATTGGATCCCTCTGGAAGTGGCCCAACGGACAGATCAGCCCATAAATCAGTGATTTGGGGCCCGCCTGGTGTCTGAAAGTGCTTCAATCTTGGGCTCAACTCATTAAATAATCTGACAAAATAAATGGACGGAGCGGATTTATTATATATAGCAAGGTGGGACCCAGTTGTGTGAGAGAGAGTACACACCGGATGTACACTCGGGCCACACACGCAGTTTGACTGCGTTTGACCCACACCCATTCGAATCCTAAACAGAGACGAAACGTCTCTGTTTTCGTTCACGCATAGCCGACCACGTGATGGAGCAGTGGGCCACCATCATCACGGATAATTCCGATCCGGACCGTCCACTCATTCTAAAAGGCTAAACCGACCGTACAAAAGGAGTTTCTCCAAACCCATGCACGTATATATGCGTAGGTCTCGGTTTAAATGCAGGATGGATGGTTGAGTTAAAATCTAATGGACCACGCCTAACTCGATCCAAAATCATCCATCTTTGATTGATTTTTTCTTGTGATTCTAATGGACGACGTGGATTCATCGAACAAGCAGTGAAGTGGGCCCCGCCATCAGTACAACGTTCGGCCTGCGCAAGCCCTGTTACGCGCAACCGGGACTTCCAGGCTGTTCCGTGATCAGGACGGTGATCGGATCAGCAATCCAAATTGTTCATTCTCATCAACAGGGAGCCGTGACCACCTCCAAGAAGTCCGATTCTGATTTTGGACAATCAGTCGTCCAAAATCTCGATCCAAACACAAGATGTTTTGCGTTTCACTACGCATACGAACGCGGTTTGAATAGCTGGCTGCGTAAAAATGGGTTCCGCAACCTATTCCTTTTGGGACTCCACAGCAGCTCTCGGGGGAGGCCGTTCATCTTTAAAAAGGGGAGGCTTTGCTGCTGCTGAGGGCGGATAGGAGGAGGTTGGCTGCGGGCAGCGTGTGAAGGGAAAAACGGAGATTGAAGGTGGGTTTTCTGCTGGCTCGTCTTTAGTTTTTGGCAGGGACGTGAGAAGCCGTGAACAGAGGAAAGCTTGGCTGCTGCTGCACGTCAGGGAGAGTGAAAGAAAAACGGGAGAGAAAGAGGGCTGAACGTGAGTGGGCTGCTGGAATGTAAGTGGGAGAAAAAGCCTTAAGTGTTTTTTTCTTTCCTTTTCTTTTTATTCCGTTTTTCTTTTCCTTTGTATTTGTTTGAGGATCAGGCCATCCATGTGTGGCTAAACCTCTTAGCTAGGGCTAAGAGGTGAAGCTTGTAGTCTGATGGGAGAAAATTTGCTTGTGCCTATTGTTTATATGGACTGATATTGATTTTTGTTCAAATTAAAAAGAATACTTTTAGTTATTTTTAAGGGTTTATTGTGACTGAAATTACAATGGATCTGCGATGATTTTGAGTATTTCTTTTTCCTTTTGATGTTCATGACGTCAGGAAGCCCTGTTGTTCACCATAGTCCCCTGGGCATGGTCGGATGGCGAAATCCTTCCTAACTTCCATGCATTGTTGATTGGTTGGTAATTAGTCTAATTCTGTTGTTTGCTCTGTCTCCTGGGCATGGTTTGATGATGGAATCCATTCTAATTCATATACCTTTTACTTCTTGACAACTATATCAAAGAAAGTTCAGTTAAATTCCATAATTCCTGATACAAGCATAAGATCTCCCTGATCTCTACAAGTGGATCCTCTGAATCCCTAGTTTCCTTCCTCTGAATTCCTTAAAGCTTTAGATAATTGTTCCACAATTATTTCTTAAATTCTACTTAGTTTAGATCACATCTTAGTCTAGTTCTAGTTCTACGTGATTTCAGACAACGTACAGGTATCAGTCCCTGTGGATTCGACCTCGGTCTTACCGAGTTTATTACTACATCACAACCCTATACTTGGGGAGTGAACAAGTTTTTGGCGCCGTTGCTGGGGACTGACGGTTACGATTCTCTGAAATTAATTGGTTTTAGGATTAGTTTAAGATTAGGATTTTACTAACCTTAGTTTTTTTATTTATTTTTATTTGAGTTCAAAACTAACTTGTTTCCTGTTTTATAGGATCTTGACATAAGTTTCTCAATTGGTAATTCCTTCCTAATCTCTCTACTTTTTCCTATTTTTAGAATTAGGGTTTAAATTTTAGAAATTTTCTAATTCTAGTATCCTCCCTTCTGTAGGAAATAGTTTATTTTTAGAAATTAGGTTATTTCTTTCCCTTTTTAGAAATTAACTTTCTATTTTAGTAACTTTCTAATTCTAACTCTCTTAGAATCTAATTTGTTTCCTAATTATTTTTAGAATTTTTGTTTAGAAACTAACCTTCCTATTTTATAGGCCTTTAAGATAGAAATCTCTAATTCGGTACACTCCTTCTCTACTTTCTATTTTTTAGTTCTCTTTTAGTAATTTACTTTCTAGTTTAGGACTTTCCTAATTTATTTTAAAAGTTTCCACTTTCTTTTAGAAATCAGTTTACTGCTACCTTTCTTTTAAAAGGATTGTTCCTCTTCTTTTAGAATCTAACTTATTTTGTTTTTATTTTGCAGGTCCTTAACTTAGGAGCTTCAATTTGGTAATTCCTTTCCAACTCTCCCTCTCTTTCTTTTTAGACTTTCTTTTCCTTTCTTAGGATTAGGCTTTGAATTTGATTGAGGGCTGCAAGTGTTTCATGCCCAAGTGGGCCCGTGACAACACTCGACGTCTCTTGACTGAAAGAGGATTGGTTGAGGGGTTGACTATCCATCGCAGGACTAGACACCACTCGAAATCCCCTGAGTTAAGTGAAGTTATGGCTGAAGACCAACCTCCTCTACTCCCACCCAGGGTGGAGGATACCCAAGATGAGAATGAGGTGCAACAGGCACCCCCGCCTCGTACTTTACGAGATTATCTACAACCGGCGGGAGTGAGTATGCCCTCATACATGATTTTTTCTGAAAACACAGGACAAATGGACATCAAGCCGGGAGTTATCCAACTCCTTCCCAAATTCCATGGACTTGAATAAGAGAGTCCATATTTACATTTGAAAGAGTTTGATGAGATTATAGCTACATTATGTTTTCCTAATGTATCTGAGGATACAATTAGGCTGAAACTCTTTCCTTTTTTCTTAAAAGAGAAAGCTAAGACGTGGTTACATTCACTGCGTCCTAGATCCATTGGCACATGGAACGACATGCAGAGGGAATTCATAAAAAAATTCTTCCCACATCATAAAACGATTACCCTCAGAAAAGCAATCATGAACTTTGCCCAAAAGGAAGATGAAACATTCTTCCAATGTTGGGAAAGGTTCAAAGATTTGGTCAGTTCATGCCCACAACACGGATTTGAAACGTGACGCATTACAAATTTTTTCTATGATGAACTGACATCTTCCATGCGCCAAATGGTCGAGACAATGTGTAATGGAGAGTTCATTAATAAAGATGTCGACGACGTATGGGACTACCTCGACAGTTTGGCTGAAAAATAACAATCTTGGGACTATTACACAAAGTCTAACACCACGTCTAAGCCTACTCAATTAAAGGAGAAAGGTGGATTATATCTCTTGAAAGAAGAGGATGATCTCAAGTGTAAAGTGACTACGCTCATAAGGAAAGTTGAGGCCATGGAAGGAAAGAAGGATAAGGTCAATGAAATTGTTTGCGGCATCTGTGATTGCAACATTCACACAATTGAAAATTGTCCTACAATACCCGCCTTTCGAGGAGTGTTGAATGAACAAGCCAATGCCGTAAATAATTATCAAAGACCTTTTCCTGGACCTAACTCCAATATATACAACCCTGGCTGGAAAAATCATCCAAACTTTAGTTGGAGGAATGGACAGACGGCTACTCCTCCGGTTTCTTCAATCAAAATCCAAATCAAGTGAAACCTCAAGAGGAACCGGTTCAAAATCCCATACAAGAGCTAGCTAAGGCGGGGAATTACAGATTTTATGCCAAAGATAGATTCTCGTATGACGGTTATAGAAAAGGGGATGCTTCCTGCACAACCTCTCCCCAATCCTAAACCGCAGATACGAGAATAATGATCCCAGCTCTTCAAATCAGATGGGGCATGCTAAATCCATCACCACTCTTAGGAGTGGGAAGATCATTGATAAAACTCTTCCAGGTTAGGCCCGAAAAGCCTCAAGAACCAGAAGAGGACAACAATGATAGATCCAGTGATGCCCCACAAAAAGTAGAACCGGAACTTCTAGAGAAGCCTTGCTCCATTCCCCAACGGTTGGTTTCACCAAAACCTCTCTAACTCTCGGATATCCTAGAGGTATTGAAACAGTGAAAGTCAACATTCCTCTACTTGATGTCGTTAACAGATACCTTCATATGCCAAATTCCTAAAAGACTTATGCATGACCAAAAGACGAAAATTATTCAAAAGAAAATCTTCTTGACCGAGAAAGTGAGTGCCATCCTCAAGCAAGACGTGCCACGAAATTCAAGGATCCCCGTAGCCCAACCATATCATGTGTAATCGGGAACCATCGAATTGATCACGCACTTCTTGACTTAGGAGCGGGCGTCAATTTGATTCCCTACTCGGTATACAAACAGTTAGGTTTGGGTGAATTAAAACCCACCCTAACCACACTACAACTTGCTGATCGCTCTGTTCGTGTACCAAGAGGGATAATTGTCGATAGATTTTACTACCCTGTAGACTTTATCATCCTGGACACCGAACCCATCAATAATATGAGCACTCAGATTCCTGTCATTCTTGGTCGCCCATTCCTTGCCACGTCAAATGCAATTA
Organism: Magnolia sinica; assembly: GCF_029962835.1. Classification (NCBI taxonomy): domain Eukaryota; kingdom Viridiplantae; phylum Streptophyta; class Magnoliopsida; order Magnoliales; family Magnoliaceae; genus Magnolia; species Magnolia sinica. The sequence continues at coordinate 24,541,588 of NC_080590.1, forward strand.
TCAATTGCAGGAATAGTGTCATGACTATGTCTTTTGAAAATTTGACATTGGAGTCAAATATTTTTTCAATAACGGCAGCAACTCAGAGGATGATGACGATTTCCACGACATTAACATGATTGACTCTTTCATGGAAGATACGACACCGCTGACCTTATCCTCCGACCATCTAGAGACGTGCCTGGCCCGCTCTCATGATTTTGATGATGACATGATTAGGGAGACGTGTGCCTTGCTTAATACTGCACCGGTACTTGAAGTTAACCGGTGGAGGCCACAACTTGAAGAATTGCCACAAACCGATGTAGTGCCTCTACCGTCTAACCTCAAGCCGCCGAAGCTTGACCTAAAACCTTTGCCCTCTGATTTAAAATATGCCTATTTAGGTCAAGATGAGACATACCCGGTGGTGATCTCTGCCCACCTGGAGAAAGAACAGGAGAGTATGCTCATATCTACTCTCATTGAGCATAAAGGAGCCCTGGGATGGACGATAGCGGACCTCAAGGGAATCGATCCCTCGATTTGTACTCACCGCATATATCTTGAGGATAATGCAAAAACTGCTCGGCAACCACAACGTAGACTAAATCCAAACATGAAGGAAGTGGTTAAAGCCGAGGTTCTTAAACTATTGGACGTGGGTATTATATACCCCATATCTGATAGTCAATGGGTGAGTCCAACGCAAGTGGTTCCTAAGAAGTCCGGAATCACCATCGTAGCCAATGCTAATAATGAACTCGTGCCAACTAGAGTCACTACTGGTTGGAGAATGTACACTGACTACAGGAAATTGAATACCGTCACGAGGAAAGACCACTTTCCTTTACCATTCATTGATCAGATCCTTGAAAGGTTAGCTGGTCATTCCTATTATAGTTTCCTTGACGGGCATTCGGGCTACAACCAGATAGAGATAGCCCCTGAAGACTAGGAAAAGACCACATTTACATGTCCCTACGGCACATTTGCCTATCGAAGGATGCCATTCGGACTATGTAATGCCCCTGCCACCTTTCAGCGATGTATGCTTAGTATCTTTTCTGATATGGTAGGGCAATATCTGGACGTCTTCATGGACGATTTCTCTGTTTACGGTCCATCCTTCAGCAAGTGCTTGGAAAGTCTTAAATGTGTGCTGAAAAGATATGAAGAAAAGAACTTGGTACTTAATTGGGAGAAGTGTCATTTCATGGTTCAGAAGGGAATTGTCCTTGAGCATATCATCTCGTCCAAGGGAATCGAGGTAGATAAGGTAAAAATCGATCTTATCTCTAACCTACCTCCACCCAAGAACATCAGAGACGTGCGATCCTTCTTAGGACATGCAGGATTTTACAGGCGATTCATAAAGGACTTTAGTCTCCTCTCTCGTCCTTTATGCACTCTTCTTCAAAAGGATGCTCCGTACGAGTGGACTAAGCAATGCTAGGAAGCTTTCACCAAGCTTAAGTGCACGTTAACCACTGCACCTATCATGCAGCCACCCGACTAGAGCCTTCCTTTTGAGCTTATGTGCGACGCTTCTGATTATGCTCTTGGGGCGGTCCTAGGCCAGAGAAAAGATAAGAGGCCCTACGTCATTCATTACGCAAGTAGAACTTTAAATTCTGCCCAGGTGAACTATTCGACTACGGAAAAGGAACTCTTAGCTGTAGTGTTCGCCTTGGACAAATTTAGGTCCTACTTGATCGGATCCAAGATCATTATCTACACAGATCATGCGGCATTTAAGTATCTTCTTTCGAAGAATGATTCTAAGCCCCGTTTGATACGATGGATCCTTCTACTCCAAGAATTTGATTTAGAAATTAAAGATAAAAAGGGAGCAGAGAACGTAATGGCCGATCACCTTTCTCGCCTTAATACCTCTGAGTCCCTTGAGACGATTCATATCAATGACATGTTCCCTGATGAACAATTGTTCAGAGTCTCCCATTCACCTTGGTTCGTTGATATTGCTAATTATCTTGCTACAGGTGCCATACCGACACAGTGGACTACGCAAGATAAGAAGAAATTTTTTACCGAGGTGTGCAACTTTTTCTGGGATGATCCTTATTTATTTAAATATTGCCCAGACCAAATCCTAAGGAGATGTGTACCAGACGATGAGCATCAGAGCGTCATCTCCTTCTGTCATTCTCAAGCTGTGGTGGTCACTTTTCTGGCTAAAAGACCACGGCCAAGATTCTCCAGTGTGGCTTTTATCGGCCCACTATGTTTAGGGACACTCATGAGTTTTGCAAAGCTTGTGAGCGTTGTCGAAATTGGGAGCATTGTCCGTCGAAATATGATGCCTTTGAATCCCATTCTTATCATTGAAGCATTTGATTTGTGGGCATGGATTTCATGGGACCATTCCCCCAATCGTTTGGAAATCAGTATATTTTGCTCGCCGTGGATTATGTCACTAAATGGATTGAAGCGATTCCGTGTCGAACTAATGACCATCGCACGGTCATTAAATTCCTAAAAGAAAACCTCCTTTCTCGATTCTAACGCCTCGAGCCATCATTAGTGATGGGGGCTCACACTTTTGTAATAAACCATTTGAGAACTTAATGAAGAAATACGGTATCTCTCATAAGGTGAGCACCCCATACCACCACGACAAGTGGGCAAGCCGAGATTTCTAATAGGAAAATTAAACATATCTTGGAGAAGATGGTCAACCCTGATCGTAAGGATTGGTCAATTCGATTGACCGATGCCTTATGGGCATACCGTACTGCATTTAAAACCCCTATTGGGATGTCTCCCTTCAGACTTGTCTATGGGAAGGCTTGTCACTTGCCTGTGGAGCTGGAACATAAAGCGTACTGGGCGATCAAAAATCTTAATTTCAATCTGGACAACGCTGGCTCGCTACGCAAACTTCAATTGAATGAACTGGAGGAAATCCGGAATGATGCGTACGATAATTCGAGAATTTACAAGGACAAGATGAAAGCATTCCATGACCAACACATTTTGTGAAAATCATTCGCGCCTGGTCAGAAGGTCCTTTTGTACAATTCTCGATTACATCTCTTTCCGGTTAAGCTTCGATCTCGTTGGACCGGCCCTTACATTGTTGTCACCGCTTTTCCACATGGGGCCGTTGAGATAAGAGATCCCGACAATGGCAAGGAGTTTAAAGTCAATGGACATCGATTGAAACCATTTGTCGAGAAATTTGATTCAGAGGACATGTCCATGCTTCTGACTGATCCTGTTTACCAGGATTGATCTCCTAGTCTGATGGAGGTACAGGTAAGTTTATCGCTTTCATAGGACTAGGGTAGCTGCTTTATTTGTCTGGCTGAAGACGGTAAACTTAGCGCTCCTGGGAGGCAATCCAGCTCTTCATTTCTTTTCATTTTTATCATTAGTTAGTTCAATGTTTGTGGGTAACATTACTGCAAACCCTCACGAGACTACAACTCGTCCACTAGGGAAAACCTAGGGGTTTAAAAGCTTGTTGCATATGCTAAATGCAATCGAGAGTACCTGCGAAAGTGGTGTAGGTAGGATTTCATTTTTGTTATTTTTATTTTATTTTTGTTGGTTTCTCTCTTGTGTTGACCCGCTCTTACGTAGATATCTTTGGAAATCTTGATTCTTTTCGTCCAGGTACTATCTTTCCATCACTCCTCCTAGATTTCCATTGTCTCATGTGCATTGCACACTCATATCTTTTACATTGAGGACAACGTAGATTTTTGGTTGGGGGTGGGAGATTAGGTTTCCTAATCAGTGTTTTCGTAGTCTTGAGCGAAAATTGTGAAAATTTTAAATTTTTCTGGAAGTTCATATGAATTCAAAGTGATTTTGATGGCCATCTGGGATATTGGGAATTGCAAAATACATGATGTTGGTAATTTATGACTCTTGGATTCGGTTATTTATTAAATTTCACAGCTAAGTTTGAATTGTTAATCCATTATTAGAATTTGTAAATATTGATTGAGCCATGAATTCGCAAGACACATCTCGCTTGCATGTTAAGGTTTCAGTCTGATATTGAAGGATTAACGTGGTACTCACTAAGCATGAAAAGAACCGGCCTGAGAAAATTGAAAGGATTGGGCAAACAGTCTTTACCATAGGTTTGCTCCCTATAGGTGAGGATTCGATTCCCCATGGATGATATTTGAGAAAGAGTTGGGTGTACAGTCTTTACCATAGGTTTGCTCCCTATAGGTGAGGATTTGATCCCTCTTCTTAGCATTACTTCTAATGAAAAAAAAAAGTCAAAAAATTAAAAGAATAAAACTATAAGGTGTGAGGCAAGTTCTGATTATCGTAAGTTCTCTTATTGGTTACCAATGATATCCTTAAATAGAGAGGTGAATCTTAATGTTGATAAGACGAGATTGGACTATACATCCATGGAATTTAATGTTTAGAATTGTTCTAATTGATGGACTAATATTTTGAACTTGATTGTGAAATTTATTGTGTGCTTGAGCCTAGGAGAGAATAATGCCTAACATTTATGAATCGTAAGAATTTTCACATCTCAATTATTTATTTACAAGTCACTTGGGTTTATAGGAATTTCCATTTATTTCTGAAATTAATTTTCGCATACCTTGCTCGGGACTAGCAAGATGCTGGTTGGGGGTTGATTGGTCCGTCTCGCTGTTGGAGTTGGGTCTTGCCACTCCGCCTTGGGGGATAGTTAAGCAGTTTTCAAAGCTAGAAAATGTGTCCTGCTCTAGGGCATTCATTCGAATTGGGGTTGAATTTGGGAGATTATCCAATGTGCGAAGGATGAGATTCTCATCTTAGTGCACAGTTGTGCTCGAAGGGAGGGGGATGGAGGGGTATTTGAATTGCTGGGTACCCTCCCTAAATAGTTGTTGGACCCCGGATAGCCAGCCTTCCCAGTCAGCAATGACGTTTATGGAGGGAGGAATAGCAGGCATGGGAAGAGGTGTTTGGGTGGGGTTGGGATTGGTGGGATGCAGGGGGGGCTTAACAAGGGATAGGGCCTGGCGGGCCATTAAAAAGGATAAGTGCCTGAGACAGGGTGGTCGGGGTTGGGTTGGGTGACTCCAATTGGGTTGGATGAGGGTGGGCTAGGTAGGCAAGGGAGGGGGCAAGTAACAATGGTGAGTCGACAATGTAACTGAGGCTGATGGGCTGAGAGGGGGTGGGTAGGGATTGAGCAATCAGTCCCGGAACCGGGCAAGATGATTGTGGGGGAGGGAGAGAGTAGGTATGGCTTTGGACAGGAGATGGCAATAGATTGGGCAGGGTCTACTGAGATGGGTGGTCCTGTTGGTGACTCAGAGGGACAGGGTCAATAGGTCGAGCATGTGGGTGGTCCTGTTGCTGAGTCTGAGGGACAGGGTCAATAAGTCGAGCATGTGGAGAGCAATCCCCTACCCTTGCAGAAGTTGGGGGTTGTTGAGTAGGTTAGACGTAGAGATCTGGGTTGGGGACCGGAGAGTGGTTTCCAAACGCCCTGACCACCCATTGCTTGGTCCCCTTCGGCCTTCTGGACGAATTGGTTGCCACTCTACTAGATCCTTCTCCTTCTCCTAGAGGGATCTCATCTTAGACTATTATCTGAAAGGTTCTGCCTTCAACAACTAGGTCAATTAATGTTTGCGGCTGCAAATTGGAGCGAGGATAAATCTTGGCTCTGGCATAACATTTGTTTGAGCCTTCCACCGATCCCGCATCCACTTCGAGGATGTCCCCAATTGTCTCTGCAATCTGGCCGATGGTATGTTCTCACCACGCATGCAAAGGAATCCCATCGACACGAATCCATGTTCCTTTCCCTGGGATGTGCATAGCCGAGTTCCAAGGTCTGATGTTGGATAACCCCAGCTTCTTGTGGAGCATATGGTCGCGAGAAAAGGCCAGGATGGCCTCCCTGGAGAAGAAATTGAGGGTGTAGGCAGAGTCAGATATTTTAAAAATTTGTACCTAATATGTGCTGAAATTGGATGAAGAAATGCCTGCAAGAATGGATTGAGCGTCGGTAACAATTTCGGAGGTTTCTACAATGAGGGAATTCGCGAACTAGACTCTGCCTCTATCCGATATCCATTTTGGTACAATAACGTTTTTGTTGTTGTGGGAAGGTGGGGGAGGGAGCGACATTGCCTTCGCATATGATTTTGGGTTGGAGCTTGGGTTGGTCCGGATGTTGGAGGAGATGAAGCTTTGGCCTCGGTTTAACGCGGCTGAGATTGGGGATGTGGGGCTAGAGGTCAGATGGGAGCTACAGAGCGTTGAGGGGGTTTTCTGACTTCTGGGCGAGCCCTGTTTCTGTTTTGTGAGCATTGGTTGGCGAGGCTAACTGACATTGGTCTTTTACCCAGAAAGCGATTGTTGAGGAGCTTTAATGCTGTTCGTGCTTCCTCCTTGTTTTTGTACCGAACGAACCCGAATCCCTTGCTTTTCCGTAAAGATGGGAAGGTTGGGATGAAGATGTTCGAGATGGTTCCGAATTGTCCAAACCTAGCTCGGATATCATCAGTTGAGACCGAGAATGGGAGGTTTTCGATGAATAACCTGCAATCATTCCTGGATTGAAGGTGTCGGACTTCATGGCAGTCATCCGCGGCCCCACCTTTGCCGGATCCGGTGTGACCGCCATCCATTACCAAACTCACTTCAGTCTAAATAAGAGTCCACTAGGCATGATCATGGGGATTAGTGCATGTACATTCCCTTAAGAAAAATCAATGGATGATCCTGCATACATAAGGAGTTAGATATAAGTTCTTTCATAAGAAATACTTAGAAACATGACCACAACCAGATGGAACTGTCAGATTTCACAAAACTCTTATATCCGTGACAATTACAAAAACGCTACTAAACCAAACCCTGAATTCAATATCACATGATTCCCACAATCCTCTTGGCCTGAAACTTGATATCAGGACTAAACATCATGAATGAACCGTACATGATGAAGATCAACCGTTGTATCATCATGGTTGGTGTTAAAATAGATGTTCAATCAAACAGAGCCACCCGATCCTTGGATGCAACTCAAACTTGGGCTTAGCCCTTAAAAATAGATGGAAGAACGATTGGACGGTGTGGATTCCTTCAGAACATCACCATGGCTCCCACGTGAAAGATGCGTGTGCACAGTACACACGCACCCGCGTTGCACAGCAATAGGAGAACTGTTCAAAATTTGTTCTCGCGAAGAGAGAGAGAGAGTCCCCGCTCCAGAGGACGCTCGCTGCGGGAATTCGAACGAGGGAACCACGGATGGTTCTGATGGGCCACCCATGCTAATCAAACAGTCGATTCGGACCATCTATTCGAGCGTAGGGTGTATCCAACTAGGATCTTGGTGATCTTAGTCAGGAACATGGCAGGAATCATCCTCCATCTTGTCGGACGATGGAGCGATTTCGCAACAATCCATCAGGTGGGTTGCCCCAAATGCAAGTCGAAGTGGTCTATCCCATACCAAAATTCCATCACGTAGCTGATGGAGGGCATGGATTTCACAAACACCAGGGGGTACGGGCCCCACAGACCCCACCACATCCTTCCTTACGCACAAGAACATGTGTCCGAGCATCCCGGATGAACCGGCGGGAAGCAGGGACGAATTTGGAATTAAGATTATGATCCAAACTGTCCAGACATTGGGAAATGGAGATTCGACCGTCCCCATGAAGTCAGATCGGTCGAATTGGTAGGCCAATCACGCCAAACAGCTCCGCTACGTAAGAACAGGGTGCATAGAGAAGTCTGTTGGTGAACGGCCTCGCTGGAAGCGTCTGGAATCCACCCCGCACCTATAAATAGGTGAGCTATTGAGCAACTAGAGGAGAGACGGAAAAAAGAGAAGAAAGAGAGGGACCGCAAGAGAGAGAGAGAGAGAGAGAGAGAGAGAGAGAGAGAGAGAGAGAGAGAGAGAGAGAAGAAGAAGAAGAAGAAGAAGAAGAAGAGAAAGAGAGAAAGAAGAGGAAGTATCTGGCAATAGAAGGGAAGAAAAAGGAGAGTCGACCGTGCAAGATTGAGTCAAGACTCCAACCCAGGTAGGCCTGAAACCATCCTTCCTTCTTTCTAGAGTTCTCCTTTCTTTCTTTCCTTTCAACGGTTCAAGCCATGATGTCTCAAAACCAAGTCAAAACGGGTCGACTTGACTGGTAAAACTCAGATGTAGACTCGAGCCAAATCGAGTCAAGATTATCCCCAGGAATTCCTTAAATTTATATGGGCAATTAAGGTAGAACCATGACAAACTCTAACCGTTCAAACTGATTAAATGTTAGATTAAAATTCCCAATCCTGTAACACCTACTCACATTGGAGGAAGAAATGAATATATATAAGGTGAGGGTTTTATCCTTTAAGCTTACATTAATTTGAGTTAGTGAAGTTTATTTTATCTTTGTAAAATGTAAAGACTTTCCATTTTATCTTAAATTAAGTTGATCTATTTATCCTGCCTCTTCATGCCTTTAATGATATGAATTATCCTACCTTTCATGTTTACATATTTTCTGAGAATTATCCTTTTAATTGATTTAGTTAATATCATCACAACTATTGGCCCTTTTGGGATTATGACATGATGTCAAATACAAGCGATTTCTCTGAATTTATGTGGGGCCATGGATACAAGCTCTGCCCTTGCCTTATCAAATTTATTGAGTTACCTCTGCCACTCGTCTCTTTATTTAAGTCAGCTCTGTCACTCATCTCTTTATTGAGTTGGCCATTGCCACTCTCTTTATTATTGAGTGGACTATTGTCACTCTTCTCTTATTATGTTGGCTATTGCTACTTTTGTTGAGTTGATCATTGTCACTCTTCTTTTTATTATGTTGGCTTTATGTCGTCTATCTTTAAGGCTTGGGCATGTGTCTTGATATTCTAAAACCTCCATAATTCAGTTTACGTTCTCTATAAGTGCAAGTGATGTGTTAAGAGGTATCACAACTAATGATTAAGATATCTTATCATAGACGTAATGCGTTACGAGTAGTGGCCCTCTTAGTCGACACGTAATTTTGTGGGTTGGTTAGCGTGGTGCACAATCAATGTATGTAAATCGGCATACGTGTTACATCAACTTTTTCGGGTTGGATGTTGTAAATAGTCGCTCCATGAATACATCGTGTTATGTAAATCCCCAAACCGCGTGTTGTGTTGCCTTGAGATGTTCGCATAAATCTACGTTAGTGTTGGTCATGCCAGCGAATATCCGTAGTTATGGGATGCGGGTCGAGTCGAATTTTCTATAAACTATATTCCACATTGTGATGATCACTACGTATGATGAGCCGCACACGCTATGCTAAGTATGCATCTCATGTACATTGTTTGCGCATACTAATACCTCATGTATTAGTGGAGTACGAGACGTATCAGTACCCTTACTTTACTTTTATGAATCTTTTGAATTATTGTTAATCTTAAAGGATAATCATCACTATGAGTAGGGCATTCACCCTCTCCCAACCGTATAGATAATGTAGGTGATGAACAAATGGAAGAACCAGAGGATTACCGACCTGAGGAAGAACACGACAATAAAATAGAGAATGGGAATTAGTTTTATTTATGTTTTCGCTATTAATGGATTTTATATTATGCTCCCATTGTGAGAGCCTTTAAAAATTTATTTATTTTCTTTTGGAATAAGGAAGACAGTTAATTTCATTCTTATGGCTGGTTTCCATCATAAGTGTAAATGAATGTGATATCGATGGGAGAAAATCTCAGGGCAAGTCCTCGAGACATTCTCACTTTACATTATTAACACCCGGTTTTGTCGGGCATGAGTACAAATTCTGGCCATGAAAATTCAGGATATTACAACCCACCTCAAACACTTTTTGTCACCGATGCTTGTCCGCTTGTTCCTTGTACTTCTCGTTTGAGGCATGTAGCTTAATCTGCACTTCCACATGAATACCCATTATCCTATCTGTCATATGTTCTGCTGCAATGCTCGTGCCTGGGAGCTTGAGCAGAGAGACCAATTCAAGCGTGTGGCAAGGCACTTGTCCGTAGATAATCTGGAATGGCGATTTCCCTGTCGAGCAGTTCACCATGTTATTGAAAGCAAACTCTGCTTGAGACAAGGCTAGATCCCACTGCTTTGGTTTTTCTCCTAAAATACAGCGAAGGAGGTTTCCCAACGTGCGATTCACAACCTCGGTTTGCCCATCAGTATGTGGGTGGTAGGCACTGCTGAATTGAATTCGTGTATCAAATTAAGTCAACAAAGTCCACCAATAGTGGCTAATAAACTTCGTGTCACGATCAGAAGTAATAGTCTTAGGAACCTCGTGTAGCCGTACGACCTCCCGAAGAATAAATTCGTCACGTGTGTTGCATCGAGGGTCTTCTTGCATGGGATAAAGTGTGTCATCTTTGAGAAACAATCTACCACAATGAACACTAAATTCATGCCGCATTGTATTCGTAGGAGACCAACAACGAAGCCCATAGATAAATCCTCCCAAGGACCATTAGGCACAAGTAACGGGGTGTAGAGGCCCATATTATGAGATTGCCCCTTGGAGGTCTGACAAACATGACAATGTTGTACTGCTTTTCTCACATCACGTACCAATTGCGGCCAGTAATATCGCTCTTCCATAAGAGCTCGCGTCTTGTCTCGCCCAAGGTGTCTACTGAGGCTACCTCCATGTTAGCTCTAGAATAATCTTCTCTCTAAGAGAACTTTGGGGGATGCACAATCAATTTCCTTTAAAGAGGAAACCGTCTTGTATATGAAGGTCACCCAGTGACCTTCTTGACACTTCACCCAAGAATCTTTGAAGTCCTTGTCCTCGACATATAGCTCCTTGAGACAGTCGAAGTCGACCACCTCGTTGCTCATCGTAACAAGTAATGATGCACGACGGCTAAGTGCATCAGCCACCTTATTTTGCTGCCCTGATTTGTGCTTTAGAACGAATGCGAATTCTTGTAAAAACACAACCCATCTAGCATGCATATAATTCACGTGGTCGGTGTATAGAATAAACTCTCTTTGAATTAAATAATGCCGCCAATGTCGCAGCGCCTGAACAACTATGATCAACTCAAGCTCATTCGTCGACTACTTCTTTCGGGCTTCGCTGAGCTTCTCGCTGTAGAAGGTTACTGACCTGCCTTCCTTTGATAATATTCCTTCAATTCTGACGAATGAAGCATCACACTCTACTTCAAATAGCTTGTCGAAATTAGGAAGCACCAAGACCCGTGTTGTGGACAAACGATGCTTGATCTCATGAGAGCTCTTGTCAGCTTTATCGGTCCACTGAAACGGTCCTTTTTTCATACAATCTGTAATAAGCGTGACTATTGTGCTAAAATTTTGCACAAATCGATGATAGAAGGTCGCCAACCCATGAAAATTCCTCACCTCATGAATGTTTGTCGGGATCGGCCATTCCCTAATGGCTCGCACCTTTTCATCATCCACACTGATTCCCGTGAATGTTACAACAAATCATATAAATAACAGGTTGTCCATTAAAAAGCTACATTTCTTCAAGTTGAAGTACAACTTGTTAATTTGTAGGACCTACAATACCTCCCTGAGATGTTTCCTATGCTCCGTCTCATCCTGACTATATATCAGTATGTCATTAAAATATACTACCACAAATCGACTAGTGAACGGTTTTAGAACTTGATTCATCAAATGCATAACAGTACTTGGTGCGTTCGATAGACCGAAGGGCATAACCAACCACTTATATAACCCTTCCCTGGTCATGAATGTCATTTTCCACTCATCACTAGGTGGATACGAATCTGATAGTACCCGCTCCTCAGGTCTAGTTTAGAGAACACCTTGGCCCCTTCTAGCATATTGAGCATGTCGTACGACACATGGGCTCATGCTTTCTCTCAAGAGACCCTTACGGGTCAATTCCTTCACTTGCCCCTGACGTATTTCACACTCCTTCGAACTCATCCGATAATGAGGGAAGTTGGGCAGGCTAGCCCTAGGGATGAGGTCTATATGATGTTGAATATCCCTCATGGGAGGTAATCCATCAGGTAAATCTTCAGGCCAGACTTCTTTAAATTCATTTAGCAATGTCTTAAACTTGGAAGAATGTTTGAGGGTTCTGATTCCTCACCCTTCACCACTACGGCGTATACCTCGCTGGTTTCCTTGGATTCCTCCATGAAATCCCGAATGGTGAAGAGGAAACTCCCCTCCACTTTAGAGGCTTTAGGGTAGTTCTTTGGTGCCATAAGGTGGTTCTTTGGTGCTATATATAAACATTGTCTTATCCTCGATGGGTTGCATCATGGTCCGACTGTCAGGGTTGACCGCGTAATATATGACATGCTTCCATGTCGACCATGTCACAAAGTATTTGATCCTTATAATTTTTATCAATTGAAAATGAGATAGTACATTGTTCAGTTACCTTAGTCTCGTTCATCTTTTTTATTTAGCCAATTGAGTACGGGGAAAGATGTTTTGTCGTTGGTAGTTGCAACTTGTCCACCATTACTCTTTAGATGATGTTCTCGCTACTACCATTGTCTATAATCACATCACAAACCTTTTCGTTGATAGTGCACCGCGTACGGAATGTATTATGTTGCTGTGGATGTAATTCCTTCTGTACGGTATACAGTTATCGCCTCACAACTAGAGATTCACCACCATCCTTGCCCGTCACTTCATCGCCATCTGCTACTTCCTCAGTAGCTTGTTCATATTCATTAAAGTCAGGATCTTCTTCTGTGGCCTCACATTCAGTGTCCCCTTCATTTATGGTCAAGTGTGTTGCGAGACGTTGAGGACAGTTGTTTGATAAGTGGCCTGGTTGGCCACAGCGGTAATAATTGTTCGACCTTTGCCGAGCATAAGGATTTGAAATCCTACTCGGGCCCACTATTGTGGGTGCTGCACGTTGAGGTCTTGAGGAGCCGCTCCCTGTATCACGGCTTGCGGTTACAAGAGGTTAATGACGTTCTTCTACTGGTTCCTTTCCTCGTGCCAATATTGGATCCTACTTGGGATCCGTCATGTGGGGTCGAGTTGAAGAATAGAGCCAAGTAAGAATCCTCAAAAGTTGCGTTTCTGTCATACCTGTCAATTGAACTGCTTCATCCACGGTCCCGACCGGGTACATCTGAACTCAGTCTTGAATTGTCAGTTGTAACCTACCTGTAAATCGTGCCACCTTCTGTAACTCAGATTCTGACAGATCATTTCATGTTGCCAACCGCTGAAATTCTTCAGTGTAATCTGTGACAGTTCGATTTCTTTATCGGCAATTCTAGTATTGCTGGAATAATATCTACTCATAATCACTAGGGAGAAATCGTGATTAAAGAAGACGTCTCATTAGTGACCATAATGAGATGGGCGCCTTGTTCTGGCAGGCTCGTGAGAGTTGTAATTGCTCCCATCATGCAGAAGTACCAGATTTTAATTTAAATGCTACCAATTTTACTTTCTTATTATCTAACATGTCCATATAATCAAAATATCTCTCTACTTTGGCTAGCCAATCGAGAAAATCTTCTATGTATAATAAACCATTAAAACTAGGAAGTTCAGCCTTACCTCGATAGTTTCTTTCAGTATGATCTAAATTATCGCCTTCATGGATTGCTCATCGGGCAAAACCTTCATTATTGTCCTCGTCACTAGAACTTGAATCATCCGGTGTCACCCTACAGTTTGCCACCGGTAGTGCTCTATGAAAATTAGGGTTGTGTCGTATAGCAACCACGGGCAGTGGAGCAACTATAGGTGGTGGAGCACCGCCTAGAGCTCGGGACGGAAGTAGTACATCCAAAAGACGGTCAAGGGTTGCCTACAGCCCTTGCATGGTCAACTGACTCTCCCGGTGAAAAGCTTCCATTCTTTCCTCAAGATCACGAATCCTCGGATCACTGTCCACAGGATTTTGGCTCATACCTTCGTTGCTTGCCATCGGCCCGAGGGGAATCCTCGCTTTGATACCAATTGACGCATGGATGAACGTGATGAGGTCGATTGCCGTCTTCCTCAAGGATATATAACTACTTCGAATCCACGGAGCTTCTCTGGACTCTCATAGAAACTTCTCAAATCCACGGGGAAAGAAAGCATGAAAATAGAAATAAATTCTAATAAATTCAAATTTTGATTAATCCATGAAATAAATGAGTTCACAACCCTTTAAATAGGGGTACCAAGCAATGGGAGAGAAACCAGAAGCAAACTACAATTAAATCTCCTAGAATTCACAACTTACTATTTATAGACGGTCGTGATGTCTACTAGTGCACAAGGTTTTCAGCCAAAAAAAGTAAGTGTCCTCTTTGGCTTCACCAAGCTGTTCTCCTAATTATTCTAAGCACTTTTTATGTTGGACACAACTCTTAAAGCCCAACGGACGAAGAGTTATAATCAAAATAAAACTTACTATTTATAGTAAAAATGGAATTAAAATAGGGAAACGACTGTCGTTCCGGGGGTATTTCACAAATTTGGCTTGCATAACCTAGCATAACGGGGTTAGTTGGCTAAAGTAGATTGTTCTACCCCAAAATCATATATTTTACACCTGATAACTCATTTCGGATTGTGAGATACGCCCGATCTAAGGTCCGACGATCCAGATCACTTCTGTCGTCGACCGGGGCTTTTCTTATCCATCTTGGCCATGAAACTGTCTGCGACCCACTCTACATCACTGACTTACCATGAAAGAATCAAATCTTTTATATCATTGCTCAGACGACTGTTTCAAGTCATATAATGACATCTTCAACCTGCAAACCTTATTCTTTGACTAATGTATCTTGAACCCTTCTAGTTTCTTCATGTAAATTTTCTCTTCCAGTTCCCAATGTAGGAAAGAAATCTCCACATTCATTTGTTCCAATTCTAGATTGTATTAAACAACTAGTGCTAACATAAATCTAATAAATGTATGCTTGACTACAAGTGCAAATTTCTCACTAAAGTCGATACCCTCCTTTTGCTTTATAACCCTTTACTACCAGTCTGGCCCTGTATCTATCCTGTTTCTTCCGGTAAATTCACTTGCACTCAATCACTTTCTGTCCAATGGAAAGCGCCATTAGCTTACATGTCTCATTATTATACAAAGAGTCCATCTCATCATACATCATTACCATCCATTTATCAGTGTCTTTATCATCAAATGCTTCCTAGAATAAAGACTAATCCTCTTAATATATAATAAGAGTGAATACAACATTCCAGTTACCTCTGTATCTAGCCAGAAATCTACAATCTCTCAGTAGATTTCTCCTCATAGGTGGTTGCTCCACCTGCTCCTATACCACTTCTTATGGTTCGACTTTTACCTGTGTCTCAACTTTTTTCGATTTCAACGTCAATTACTACTAACTATTTTATTTCCTTGTGTTTATCCTTATGGAATAAGGAATCCTTATCAAAGCTGATGTCATGAATCATTGTGATTTTCTATATAACCTGGTTATATAGCTTGTATCCTTTCATACCATCACCATCGCCCACAAATGTACACTTTTTCACCCTTTGGTCTAGTTTATCTCTCTTAACTCATGGTATATGAGAGTAAGCATCACAACTAAATACCAGTAATCATGAGTAGTAAATATCATGATCACTCCACACTTCTTTTGAAATTTTATATTTTATAGGTATAGATGAGGATTGATCCACTAAGTAATAAGTCGTATGATGGCGCCTTAGTCTATAGTTCCTTGCCCAATGTCACATTGCTAAATATGCATCGGGCTCTTTCTAAGAGAGTCTGATTCATTTGTTCCTCCATACCATTCTTTTTTGGTGTATGCCTTACAATATTATGCCTCACGATCTTTTCATCTTTGCAAAATTGATTGAATTCTCTACAAGCGAATTCTCCACTGTTATATATCTTCAACACTTTCATGTTCCACTATGACTATTTTTCTACCATCACCTTCCACATCTTAAGAGTAGCAAAAACATCGAATTTATGTTTTAGAAAATAAACACATCCCTTTTTAGAGAAATCGTTAATGAATGTGACAAAGAATGACGATCATCTTCCAATAACCACAAGCGATGACCCTCTTCTAATAACCACAAGCGACGACCCCCATACATCCGAATGCACATAATCAAGCATATATTTACTTATATATTTTCTAGACTTAAAAGACAATTATGATTGTTTACTATATATGCAATACTCACATATATTAAAACTATCACTTTTAAATGTAAAAATCAAACAACAATAAAAAAGTACCTACATACCACACTCGTTCATGTGGCTTAGGCGTGCATGCCACAAACTTACCTATATGGATTCCACTACATATGTTGTAGCTCCACCCATTTCAGTATTTTCGATCTACTTGTAAAGATTACCGATCCGTTTTGCTTTTATAACAATGAGTGCCCATTTAGAAACATTTACGACACGATCAAACCCGGTGAACTTGCACCCAAGTGCCTCAAGAGCTCCCAAAGATATTAGATTCTTCATTATATTAGGAACGTGTCTCACATCCATCAAGATACTCTCCTTCCCATTAAACATCTTCATCCGCATCGATCCGATGCCAACAACCTTATAGGCAAAGTCATTGCTCATAAACACCTGACCCCATTGTACTCGTTGTAACTGGTGAACTAATTTTGATAAGAGATCATGTGGTATAGAACGCACGGATCTAAAATTTACTCATTGTTGAGATACCTGAATTTACATGCGGTCAAAACGTCACAACCACTCACCTCCTTAGTAGATTTCACTATATTGGCCTCTCTCGAAGAATCTTTTATTTATCTCCCTTCTCGGCCTTAGGATTTTGACAATTTTTCTTCATATGACCCAACCTTCAATAATTCCAACACTTCATATTCCCTTTTGCACTTAAACTTAGACCTAAATAATGAATTTTCCTCTCTTGTTAAGAACATCTACCCCTAGTGACCAACACATCCTTAAAGGAACCCCTGCCATTGTCCTTCTTTCTCAACTGCTTTAAATGAAGGACTGAGATAATAATTTTGACGTCAATGGTCTCCCTACTGTGGCACATAGTGTTTATGAGACTCTCGTATGACTTTAAAAGGGAGTTCAATATGATTAGGGCATGGTCTTCTTCGTCGACCTTCATCTCCACACTCGTCAACTTTTAAAGTATTTGATTGAATATGCTAATGTATTTATTAAGATCTTACCCTTCTACAATCTTCAAATTATAGAATTGTTTATTCCAATATAAATGATTATTGAAGGATTTCATCATATTCAAACTTTCTAACTTCGTCCAAAGCCTTGCATTGGTCTACTAATCAAAGACATTATAAATGAGTACATGCTACAATCCTTACTAAATTAGAAAGCCTCTCATCTTTACCTTCTATAGTTTAAAGTTATTTTTCCTGGTTAACTTATGTCTCATACTTCATGTTAGATCCCTTCATCGTCATGTCTCAGATTCAAAACTCGGATTCCAACGTATAGCTCTAATATCACTTGTTGGAAGCTGTGGAAGAAAACTCTGAGTTAAATCACACAAACGAAAGATAAATGCAAATAAAACAAATAGGAGAACATACGAATTTATATGGAAAAGCTCTTGAGGGAAAAAACTACAGCACAAAGCGATGAGTAATCAACTCTGAAAATGAAAGTACAAGAGATAGATGAACTTACATGTACAAAAACCCTACTTTCCTCCCTCTAAAATCGTATAAACAATTTAGCTCTCATTGTTTTACCATAATATTATATTATACCCATATATATAGCGTTATACCTAGAATAGGAAACAAGTCATGTAATTAGGCAAAACTACACGCGCCGTCAATCTAAACTTTGATCGATTCACATCGATCGAGTATCCCTCATGTTCAATCAATCAAATATGCTCAAAAATATCCAGAGAGTTAACATGAAAATTTCAAATTTTATCAAGCCCTCCAACTTCCTAGGTCAATCGACTGAACCTGCCCGAAACAGTCCAGAAGTCATTCTATTTAATCCGAGTTCACTCGATTAATCTAGCAGTCTATTCACTCAATCAAAACCCCCTTGTTTTGCAGGGATGGAAGATATCCAGACAACAACAAACATATATACTGGACCTAATGAGCAGTCTAGATCACTGGTCTGGACTATCCAAGTATTCTTTAATGCAACTAGGAACAGTATAACTTATTATACTCAGGGATGAAAATTTATCATTGGAACACTTGGGCAGTCCCATCAATCCATCTAGATGATAAGGCTGTTAGCATGTTAGGTTCATGCCATTTCCAAGAGTACCTGCATCTAACCTGATTGGATTTGGATCATGCCAGGGCCATGTCTTTTCAGGTCAAGGTCTTGTTATTTTGAACTGGGACCCGATGTGATTGGGGTCTTTGACTTCGAGTTGGATCTACTTTAAAAGGGGTTTTTACATGGTCGGGACCACCTAATAAATGTATTAGATTGCACACATGTGTGCCTCCTTGGCACATGCGTGGTGTGCGGTCAGGCCTTCCTTCTAGGATGTAGATTACCAAATCTTATTCCATTGCTAGATTAATTAATATATATTTACCATATAACACTGGTAATAAATTTAACTACACCCCATGTATTTCAATCTGGTTCAAGATAGTGGGGACCAGAACCGAACCCAACTAGGCCTGATTTTAAACTAAGTCCAAAATGATAGACCTGACCTATTTCCAAATGGTACCCTGTCTCATAAAAGTTGTGTCAGGTCCATCAAGTACCCATTGACAGCTGCATGGTGGACAGTCCATTAGGTCCAACATACATTACATGGGCTACCGAGTTAAAATACACCCTTGGAATGATCCAGACCGTCCTTAATTTGGCCTTAGATTTATAACCATCAGTTTTCCAAACCATAGAAGGAACAGTTAGTCTTTGCCCACCAAAAGTAGAATCAAAAGAAATACATGAGTAGTCCCAAATGGATGGATAGAAATGTTGATTTGGACTTGTACTTACATAAATGATCTTGACCATCCATATTCAAGGTTATTGATCGGCTGTGTGATTTTGGCATAGCAGCCTTTGAAATGTGTTGTGAACATAAGGGACGGTCTAGATTGATCATTGGACTAAGTGTCCCAAAACATCGAGGAGCACTATAACCTATAATGCTAATAATTCCATTAAAAAATCGATATTTTAACCTGGGACCACTAAAAAACACTTGTAACCTCCAACATTTCAATTGGGCTTTGCTGTTCGGAGGAATCACATGAACTTGAGAGTTTGTACGAGCAGTGCCCATGTTTCATTGATTTCTTGGGTCTCACTTGGATTGACTTTGGCTTGAAAATCCAATCAAAATGGACGGCTAGAAACAGCCACATTAAAAGGATGACCAGCTTAAAAATTGGATGGATATGATCTTTGGATAAAGGGAGATTCTTGGGCAGCGATCTGGTCCCCCTACATTGATCAGGCATATAAGATACATGTGTTTGATCATTATCTTGTATCTTGTGGGGAACACTTGTGCAAACCCAATACCAGCCGCTGATCTTGTGATCCCTAATCTGGTATTGGGATGTGGGTTGCAAGTTGGATTAGAAATTTAGGACACTTGAATGATTTGAAAGTCAAGAACTGCAAATTATAAAACTATTCACGGTTTTGATCGGCCCAATACAATCAAACGTCACGATGGTTTGAGAGGCTGACGACTGATTCTGTTTCAGGGAAGAATAATCTATTTCTACAAGGGGTCCCACATGTGAGGGAATCGAAGGCGCGGACTGCACTCCCATCAGATAATCCAGACCATTCATCATGGAGGATACACTTAGAACATGTCATGGACCAAAAATAATATTGGTCCACTAATCAGGCAAGTCTATTAGAAACATGGGCCATTAGAAAAAGAAGTCCAACCATCCAAATACAAGTACATGTGTGGTTCACTTGATGAGCGTACTGCTGGTACTTTTGTCATCTGGCATGGTCAGAGTGTTAGCAATCTGATGAATGGTCTGGATCTCTGAAAAATATTTCATCCCGTCAGATCTCTGACACGTATTCTGGACCCTCAAATGAGGGGCCCTCATTGAATCACTAAGCAATGTAAAAACTAATAGAATTTTGTAAAATTAACAAAACATAACGACAAAAAAATATTATTATGATATTAAAACCAGCTCTAGGCTAAAATGTGCGTTTTCACAATTCCCTAAATTGTGGTGGTTCATTTACAGTAAATGTGGCGTTCGAAGAAACAATCCAGTCCGTTGGATTTTCAGGCAATGCTGTGGATGAAGCTATACCAAAATTTTACACTGATGAGATCATCCAAACCATCTAATCACAAAGTATGTATATGGACAGCTGACCACTGTTTTTTTTTTTTTTTTTTTTTTTTTTTTTTTTTAAAACTATCTATTAGTGTGATTTTCACGGCCAGAGATTGTGAAAATGAGGATTTCGCGGATCATGGTAAACGCATATTGTAATATGGAGCATAAAACAAGGAAAAGAAGTGTTGTTTTGGAAGGGTGCGCAGGTTAAGCTAGCGATGTATGTTTAGTGAACGAACGAGTGCGATGACATCACAGATTTTTACAAATGGTTTGTTGCTACCATTACAAGAATCTTGCCTTCTGAAAGGGAAAGGAAGGAGGTCAGGTGGGTGATGTACGCACCCTTCTCTCTTCCCTAACCTGGCCACCACAAAACCAATGGTTTTAAAGTCAAAAACCATCCACCATAAAATAAAGGGAATGAAAAAACCCTAAAACTAGTCTTTTATGTAGAGTTAGTTATATGATCCTCCACCCTAGGATATTTAGTGTCCTCTCATTTGTCAATATGTGGAAATGGGTCCCGCCGACTGGTGATCCGGGCCGTTGGTTTGATAGAAATTAGGGTAGATGGGCGAGTTGTGGTGATTTTCCTGATGGGAGTGATTGGTGGGATGTGAATGAACGGATGGGAAGGGAAATTTAGAAATGGAACACACCCAAGTGGAGAGTAGAGAGGTATTGAAATTGGGTGGGGAGGATGTTTGAGTGTAAGTGGAGTATAGAGATGAGATGGTCGGGTGGAGTTGATTGGAACGGAAGAATCGGATGAATGGAATTCTACGAGAAAGGGAGATGAAATGCAAGCTCATGCTCTCAACAACAACTGGCTTTTGGGGCTTATAACGAAGGAAATATAAATAGCCAAATGATGAAAAGGACAAGCTCACATGAGCCCAACCAGTTAATTCATGGGTCCCGTCCTGTATAAAGCCTCTCTCTCTCTCTCTCTCTCTCTCTCTCTCATCTTATCTTCCTCTTTCTCCTTTTCAGCAAAAATTATGGGAAGCTTCGAGGGTGCAACAAGAGCTCTATATGTGTGTAAAAGGTCAATAAGAACCTGACTCTTTCTCTCATCCCTTGTACTCTTGGTCAAACAAGAAGGCTCTCTCTCTCTCTCTCTCTCTCTCTCTCTCTCTCTCTCTCTCTCTCTCTCTCTCTCTCTCTCTCTCTCTCTCTTCTGTGTGTGTGGATGGAATTTCTACAAGGGAGAGAAGCGTATTGTGAGGAGGAAGAGGAAGAGGAAGGAAAGCATATGATGATGGGAGATATGGGCAAGCACCTATTTCAATTCTCTCCTTCCTCCTCTCCATCTCCCTCTTCATCTTCTTCTCAGTACAAAGGTGTCATCCCACAGCCAAATGGGCGGTGGGGTGCACAGATATACGACAGCCACCAGCGTGTCTGGCTTGGAACCTTCGAATCAGAGGAAGAAGCAGCAAGAGCCTATGATAACGCAGCCCTCAGGTGTCGTGGCCGTGATGCGGTCACCAATTTCATGGATTTGTCCGCAAGTAGTACGGACGGTGCGATTGAGGCTGAAGGCAGCAGCGCAGCTGCCGGCCCCATCGAGAGAGAGCACATGTTCGATAAGGTGGTGACGCCGAGCGATGTCGGGAAGCTCAATCGGCTAGTGATACCAAAGCAGCACGCCGAGAAGTACTTCCCCCTTGATTCAGCAGCGAATGAGAAGGGCTTGCTCTTGAATTTTGAAGACCGGAGTGGGAAGCCGTGGCGGTTTCGCTACTCCTACTGGAACAGCAGCCAAAGCTATGTAATGACCAAAGGGTGGAGTCGTTTCGTTAAGGAGAAGAAGCTTGATGCAGGTGACATTGTATCTTTCGAGCGCGGAATGGGCGAGTTAGGCAGGGACCGTCTCTTCATCGACTGGAAGCGTAGGCCAGATGTGGGGATGGGGTCTGATCCATCTTCCTCCCTACTCTCACCCTTCCCCCATCCTATGTCCATGCACCGGTCAGTCCCATGGGGTCGCTTGTTCTTGACGCCATCAGTCTCCATCTCAATGCCTCCACAGCCCCAACTGCAGCTACAACAACTGAATTATGATCAAAGGACTTACGGTGGGCCGTACGGTTACAATGTGGTAAACCCAGGGCCAGTTTTTTACCTGAGATCACCGGGCCCACAGCAGATGAGGGGAGTGCAACGGGGTGGTGGCGGTGGTGATAGGGATATGAGTGGGCCGATGGTATTCGACTCTGTGCCAGTGGTCCATGGTAAGGCAGTGGCATCAGGCAAGCGTCTGAGGCTGTTCGGCGTGAACCTTGAGTGCCCCACCACGGAGGGTGCTGATGAGGATGTTTTGTCATCAACGGCGTCGATGGTACCACAGACAATGCCCTCAAACTTACTGAATTCACCTCGGCCTCAGCCTCCAGTTCAATTAAGGCTCTTCAATGGCGACCCAACAGTGCCATCGGAGTCATTGAGGAAAGGGAAGCAGTCTTTGTCTTTCGATCTAGATAGCTGAGAGAGAGATGTATCTGGATTCTCAACAACATCTCTTTGTTCTTACACACCCAAATGGCCAATCCTTTTCCAAACCACCATGGATACCGAATAAGGATGTTCGACGAAGATGACGATCGGACAGATGGTGGTGTTCATGGCCTACTTTTCTTTTTCTTTTCTTTTTTTAATTTTCTTATTTGAGCATGGAAAAATGCAATATAGCCATACATCAAGGATGGGTTTTTTTTTTTTTTTTTTGGATGTTTGAGTTTGAGAGGGTGGCTGCTCCATTATAACACTCTTCTTTTTAAGTGTACATATCTATGAGAAAGATATATAGACTCATGCACTACATATGACATTCTCCATTTCAAGAGCCTGGATTTCCCCAATTGCATCCATGCTTTCATCAACGGTTGTTCTTTGCTTATCTGCTATAATTTCAATCTCTTTTTATCTTAACTATTAACCATCTTTTGTGGGTGTTCCGTTCTTCTTTTTTTTTTTCTTTTCTGCAGCTACATGTTTCAATAATCAAGTGGGCCACTGGAAGTCCTAGATCAAGCACCGCCAATTTTTTAACGGTCAGATTTCTTTCTCCCATCAAATTTTGTAGAAAAGGGATTTTCTTTAAATGGGCAACCTTCGTACACTGAAAATTTCCACATTTGAAGACTTTTAAGAGGGCAATACTGAAAGCCCAGCATGCTTTTTTAAAATCTTCTTGAAAGCAGTTAGAGCATTGCAGAAGTCATGAGTGTGAAGATTGTTGCAATCCATATATTCACATTCACATGCCTTAAAAGTGGAAATGAGGTGAAACAAGGCCAAGTACTTATGGTGGAGCATACACAGTTCATGTATATATAGCCATGATTTACATATAACTAACATATATCATGGGGTTGCTATTTTGGGGTTCTACAGCCCACCCCTTTCAGACATACCTTTTAGGTCCTTAACTCATATATGTATACCTAACTGATATTGTAGAATACTGCATTGCACTTTTATTGAGCTTTCATGGTCTGACATTTTATTCATATACATAGAGATTAAGAGGATAACACTTGCATGCGTACCTAATCTTGGCTAGTAAATGTGTGTCATTTTATTCATAAAAAATGAAAAAGACAAGTGAAAAATAAAAATAGCATCCTAGAAATCAAATAACCAAGACGTTATTATTTCTCAAAATATCCAATTATAGTGTGTGAAGTTGCAGTGCATTTGGCACTATGTGGTAGTACAAGTGCAGCAAACATTTTAAGTCCTAATTGCCCTTTCTTTGAATATTTATCCTTATTATCCTTAGCCTTAGGTGGCTAAGAACAGGAGTCCCTTATCACATCACGAGTGTTTAAACCTTTACACATAAGTGGAGCTGAAACTTCTTGTAGATAATTGTAAAATATCTCCAATGGCTTATAAATCTGTTTAGTTTTTTATATTTTATTTTATTTATTTATTTGAGAAAGGTGGGAGCACACTGTCTGTATTTTTATTTTTATTTTTAATAAATCTCATAAGTGACACTAACTAACTTATGGTTTCTAGTGGCATATAAACCTGCAAAGAACCAAGTTTTCGTGAGCTTATTATTTCAGGTTATCTTCTTAGTGTGATCTAAAACCTATTTGAATTCTTGTTCAGAGTATTTTTAGTATTGGAGGTTCTCTTATTGTGATTATATGTGAACTGCAATTTGCAATATTCGATTCCTTTGTTTTCCTCATTGATGACTTACGCTTTGCCTGCTGACAACAAATACATTATATTGCAGCCCTCTATTCATCTCTTGTATATATGCTTTTCATTTCAAAGAAATTCATGTGGCATGCTCCCATTTTTTTTGGCAAAAAATAAAAATAAAATAAAAAATAAAAAAGTGAGCCAATTATTAACTTGATTCCATTAGGCCTAATTCAAGTATATAAAACAAGACTATTTCAAAGACAGTCGAAGCCCATGTTGCAATTTTATTAAAAATATAATCCTAGAGTACATTTTTCAGACTATTTTAATCATAAAAAAGGGGCTTGAAGCCTTGAACCACTGGGACTAAATATCGATAGATAGACTTTGGTAGTTGATTAAGGTGAAATGGCATTCAAGGTTTGTTTATTAATAAGCCTGGCCCTACTAAACCTACCTGGCCATTATGATATTATAATCTCTTGTATATTATATGATCAATTGGATCACATGCTGAATTTTGCATTCTTTATATTCAAGTTGCATATGTTTAATGTATGTTATGATATTCTAAGAAATTATTGGGTATTATTATGTTCATGGACTTCCATCCCAAAAAACGATTTATTCTATGCAATATGCATCATCATATTTCCCCATGCATTTCGATCATCCGACTGATATATTCTTTGATATTGTCTTCTCCCTAACTTCATTTGAATGGTTCTTGTGAAGTTATATACGTGTGGTGGTGGCTCGCCCCCCCCCACAAAAAAAAAAAAAAAAAAACTGTAGGTAGAATGCTCTCCTGCAAATATTAGTTCTGAGTGTATGCAAATTAGGGGTCATATTTATTTTTTATTCGATATTACCTCAAGTTCTTTAGGCCTCTTATAACGAATAGAAGACTTATAGCACTTTCCAAGTCTAATTTGATTTTATTTACTATTAATTGATATAGGGCCGAGTTAATCCCAATTAAAGAAACTAAATTAATGGACCTAGTCACTAAGGTGAGCTCAAAACAATTTTTCCATTTTTTTAATGGTTGAGACCTGTGGAGGGGACAACTAAACCTAATCCCTCAAGAAGATCCACTATGACAAATACAAATAAAATTATCTCAAAATTAGAATACATGCATTTATTTAGAATCAAATCCATGGACACGCTCTAAATTCCTCTCTGAGTTCCAAATAACCACTACCTAGATCATTCCATCACCCATCAAACCATTAATCAGTTGTGGTCGCATGTAATGAGGCATTGATGGTTTCTAAGTCCAAAAATGATTCATGAGATATTATTGAGGTTTGGAATAAACATGTTTCATTTCCAATTGATTGATACTCTGAAGAAATCATTGGAAAAGCAATGGAAAATTCACGTTCCAATAAATAAGCATAACATATTAGGGATAAAGGAGGCATCCAAAGAGCTATTAGTGCAAACCAATTAATAAATGACAGGAAAAAACAGTTGATCTTCAGCAAGAAACGTGTATTGATTTTTGGAAGCTGGCATATTGGATTTAAGGTATAATAGAAGTTTAGTGTAGCTATTGACTTGAATTTTTTTAATCCAAACTACATTTTAACTAGGTTATTCTGATTAATAACTAGTTAAAACCCCTGAAAATATGTGAGGATTTTCGACTTTCTTTACCATCAGTGGTTGGATACACCTTCCATCACTCACTGAAAATACAGATGGTTACTTTTCACATAAATGTTGACGAATGATTGTGATTTGGAATTAGATGTTTTAACCATAATGTCTAGGATTAGAGGTCGAATAAAGATTAAGAAGAGGAAGATAAAGCGGATTCTGTCCAATTCATGTATCTGACTGCAATTATCATCATCTAAGCATTTTCCCAAATAATTGGGGTCGGAAAATACCTGATCGTAATAGCATCTTTATATTGTATTAAATTAAAGATTAAGTTTAAGAAACTTTGGCAACTAGATCAAACCTCTACGATATTGGATGTATCTTATAAACTAACAACAGAATGAGAGGAAGATGAAATTGTTAAAGCTCTATTAAGCTAGCTCTAACCCACCAACTTGTCTTTGATCTATTCCTATCCCTCTAAACATTCCCAAAATTTTCAAGGAAACCAAATGGAATTGTGGAATTTCGTAAGCATGTTTACGGAATAGGTTTGTTACAACACTTGAAATGCCATTGTAGTAGTTCTCTTAAGTATAAAGAATAACAACGACCGATCTTGATAGGAAAACAATAGGTTTTACCACAGATTGCTTGTAACACTCCAGCTAGAAACTTCAAAGAGAACTTTAAAATAAACAAGGTTCCCTAGTGGTATAATGTCATTAGGTTATGTAAAGATATGGGTCTTTGAGATGTGGCTGTGGAGAGTGATTATCTTGCTGTGGTGGAAGGCCTCCTCAGGTTCTGAAGGGCCTTGAGCGGTATTGGTGGTGTGATATCATGCCCACTCTTATGGCATTAAGCACCAAGTTGTGCCCTGCTCCAAGGGAGAGTAACAAGGTGGCAGACTGCTTAGCTAACGTGGGGAGCTCTGGGGCTCAAAAATGATCTTTTCTCATTGGCGAGTGAGCTTCCAAGAGAAGTTAGAGGAAAGGTTGTTCTGGACAGGATAGGAATTGCAAATGTTAGATTGGGTGATGGTTTTTGGTAATTTGGGCGTAGTATCTTGGGACATCCTTGCTCCTTTTTGCCGAGTCCTGGTCTTGATTGTATAGTTAGGTTGTTTAGGCAGGTCTTTGCCTTCCCCTCAATGTGTGAGTTCTTTTTTTTTTTCCAGCAGAAATTCATTCAGTGATTTTCACTAGATTACTCCCTCAATGTGTGAGTTTGTTTTTCCAGCAATATATATGCAGGTAGTGTGCTACCACCTTTAAAATAAATAAATAAATAAAAAGTTCCCAAGTACAAGGCTATATGTAACAAACTATAGCACCAAATCGGAGGATGATCCAGATTTGTATAGGTGGGTGGATCTAGGTAATCCTTCTGCCCATGGAGCATTTGGTATAGATGGATGGAACTCAGGCTGTCTGGATTGTGGGAAAAGAAAAGAAAATTATAATAATTATCCAATGAAGATTTTCAATGGATTCCAATAGTACTATTCAAATATGGATTCCGATAGATTTCATTTTAGGGGTCTCATTTGGATATTAAGTAGAAATATCATATCCCTTTCACAACGGTTACCTCATATCTTATGCATGAATTTGACTATGGAAAAACGGTATTGATTGCTGCGTGAGAATCCATTTCTTTGCAATCCAAACATACTAAAATCTCCTAACATATATTTTTTTTTCTTTTCATTTCATTTCCAGCTATCCGAACACACCCGAAGGAATCTCTATCAGTGCTATATTGTATGTTGTCACATACTTTTTGAGAAAATAATACGGTGGCAGATGGCTTAGCTTGACGTGGTAAGCGTAGTGGTGGCAAGATGATTTACTGAGTCGTAGTGGATCTTCCTTGGGAGAGAAGGGGCTGAATGGTAATAGATCGAACTGGTATAGATAACAAATGAATTACATGACCTTGCTTCCTTATTTTTCATTAGATGTGTGCATAGAAATTTTGGTTGAGAGCTGTATAGAATTTCGAAGGTCACACACCATCTTCGGAGAGAGAGAGAGAGAGAGAGAGAGAGAGAGAGAGAGAGAGAGAGAGAGAGAGAGAGAGAGAGAGAGAGAGATTTAGTAATAGATTAGCAATTCTACCATCATCTGCAAAATTGCAAGAAGAAAGAGCAATTGCCTACTAAGGAGTGCCACTGGCTTCAGATCCTGGTCAAAGTTTGACTTCCCCCATTTCATTTCATGGAATCAGTGTTTTTCTTCAATCTGTTAAAATTCACGTTTTTCTTTTCTTTTTTAAACATTTCTACATCAATCTTTTTCCACCATTCCACTCTATCAAGGGCCATAAACTTCAGTTAGACCATTCATCATCAAGTCTTCTTACTTCCTCCACCAATGTCCTTGTAAGCCTTTCCTTGCCTTTTTAGAGCCTGCAACTTGTACTAACCCACTCCTACCAGTGCAGATATGTGTTGGTAATTAACTAATTAATCAACTCAAAATTTTCCTAATTAGTGTAATAATTAAGGAAGATAGCTTTCTAAAGAATCTATTTTAATTTTAATTTTAATTTTCTGACCTTAATTAGTTGGGATAAGGGTTAGATGACTATGATGATGACATTCATTGTTTATATTAGCACTTCATAACACAATCATAAGGGAAAGAGAAGCCCGGTTGAGGAAACTAATGGTGGTGATTATAGGGTATGTAATTCTAACCACTCACAATTTGTTCAATCTTTCTAGTAAGTACCCATGTCCATGTGCTATGAAAAATTTTAATTTATTCAACAAGAGAAGAATTCTATTCTTTATGTAGGAGCGATAATTCTAATCCTTCAACAATAGAAGAATTCTATTCATTATGTAGTAGCAATAATTCCAATCTTTGATGTTCTTATTTCATTTGATACAGATGCATTCAATGTAATACAAATGACCGTTCATTAGGCACGCCCCAATGTGATGTTACATGCAAGAATTTCCATTACTGTTTTTTTTTTTTTTTTGTAAGATAAATGCTTGATTTTTTTTATGAGAATTTATAGGAGATTAACCTAATTAATTGATAAAATTGAAAAAATAAAAAATAAAAATCCATGCTAATATAATAGGATTGCTAATATGTGGGCCATGGCAAAAACGTTCTATGTCGTTCCCTTATCGCTGTACACATAGCAAACAGGCTGGTTAATCAGGGCTGTTGTACTTTCTGGTAGCCATCCAGTAAGTCGCCTGCAACACAAGAAGTTAGACCAGGCCTCCACAGTCAACCAGTAAAATTTACAGCAAGCAGATGGTCTTAGTTGCAAAATCAGCGTGATTTTCGGCCCATAGCCATGATGCCCCACCAAATCAATAGTCCTGATCATAGACATGTTTTCCATGTGTACGATGAGGAGGGAACTGAATAGGACTTTGATGCAATGATCTGCATGTTAGCATACCTCTTAATCTTATCACACTGAAAAACATATGATGCAAGTAGATTTCTATGTTGTCATACTGATAGTAATGGATGTCATGTTTTCACTTGTGGTATTATCAGTGTTAAACCATAGTGATTACATTATGAAAAATCTGAATCGTTTATTTCACAAAGAATTTTATATATATATATATATATATATATATATATATATATATATATATATATAGTGGAGATGTGAGAATATTTGTAGAGTCTTTAACAAATAGACTCTTAATAAATATAGAATTATACCTAATCTAATAAGATACCCTAATATTCTCTAGAATCCCCCTTGAACTCAAGTTACTCTTAAAAGGTACGATGAACATATATTTCAAAGCAAAGGAAAAATACAATTGTAGCATGAGACCAGTATAAGGCGACCAAATGATAGTAGGAAGCGAGGCATTTTTTATGGTGTATGGGATGTGAGCTAATAATACTTCCAATGACAGACATACGATATAGCGGCATTTTTTGTGGTCATAATTTCACCCATTGCTTTTTTGATGGATACATATTTTCAAGGGTTAGGATATCAACCATTGCCCTTTTAGTGATTCTAGATGTTTCGATGACAAAAAAGTACTCCAGCCCATACGCCCTACACAAAACAGGTCTAGTCCATATACCCAACACAAACGAGTTCCATTCATAGCCCAACACAAAAGTGAAACCTATCTTATCAAAAGGCGTAGTTGAGAAAGACATGTTGTTTAAGGTGTATGAAGATCCGTGATGATGGGTGGTGATCCAAAGGCAATGACGGTACGACATGGAGGGTCATGGTGGGGATAGCTGAAAATGGATTTGCATCATTAATGCAAATATGTACACATATCTTGTCAGATGGTAATTCAGGATTTGAGGATTGTATCCTGGCTGATTGTATCGTCCCCCCATATCCGGTGATTCTGAAATGGGAAGGGTCAGCAGAGGACCTGATTAAGATTAATGTGGATGGCTTGTCGCGAGGTAACTCGGGGCCCTCTTGCGAATGGAGCTGTGTCCAGAGAGAGAAGAACGAAGAATTCCATTTTGCTTTTTCCATAGGGTACGAGCTGGGTACAAATATTTGTATTGAAATTTGTGCCTCGGTCGAGGGGCTTTCCTCTATGTGTGTCATGGTTTCTCCAAAATAGTGTTGAAGAGTGACTCAAAGCCCATAGTGGACATCCTTAATAGGAGCAGCCTACTGCGTGAAATTTGTCGTACCGGTGGGCCCGAATTGATTCTCTTAAGAGAGATGTTGAAGTTAGTATTGTTTATGATCCGAGAGAAGTGAATGGAGTAGCAGATGGCTTGGCTAGATTGGGTAGCGAGTCATAATCTTTCAGATAATTGTAGGGGGTTTTTTTTTTTCATAAGGAGGATAATGCCCCTGAATCTTTGTTAATAGGAACAGATGATGTGCAATCTATACTTTCAGGCGGGCACCACAAAATACAACGGGCCTCACCTATCATATTAGTTGAATGAGAAACCACCACCCCCCCCCCCAAAAAAAAGGAGAAAAGCCGAGGATGAAATAGGGCATGACACAGCCATCTCACAAGCCAACTGCAAGGAGCCAAACCAGACTCCACCTCTGCTCCGACTACCCAGGTCAAGTGACCCGAAGATTTCCCAACTCGACTCTGTCAAGGAAAAGGGAGCCACGCGTGGCGGGAGGGAGGTAAGCAATCGAGTTGAAGAACCAGTTCACTTGATCAGCACTCCCTAACCGGGCCATGTCGTCCGCCATGAATTTGCCTCTCTCGAGGTGTGGGACAATACTATCTCCAAACTCTGCATGAGCAATTTGAAATGAGCTCACCAATACCACATGGCCCAGGATCCAAGGGACTGGTTGGAGAGGATATCCATCGTCAACTTAGAATCACTAGCCACAACCACCCTAGAGAAGCAAAGCCTAGCGCAATGGGTGAGACCAACAATAATCGAGCATTCTCTTTCTCGATCGAGTGGGGTTGGAGTGCATCAAAGAGACAAACACCCATTCTAGGCCTCTCAAGTCTTGCTTTTAGTTATATGATAGATGGTTTGAGGTGTTGGAACGCTAAGATTCCTCCCAGGATCTCCTTGCTATCCTGGAAGGCGTTTAAAAATGCAGTGCCTGTTGATACAGCAGTCCAATCTCATGGGATCCAAATAGCGTCGGCATGTGTATGTTGCAGTGACATGGCATCTAGATCAGTGGAAACTGTGACGCATCTATTTATGGAGAGCTCTCTTACACTGGCTGTGTGGGGGTATGTCGGAAGTGTTTTCGGTTTGAATGTAATGCCTGCCCCTTCTATTACAGCAAGATTCTCTCAATGGTGCAATGCCCTATCGTGCAGGAAGACTGTGGTGCAGAAACTCGCACCGGCTTGCATCAACTGGGAGATATGAAAAGCCCATAATGCAACCACATTCGACAATAGTCAGATTCACATTCCTATGGTGATCAGTAAGGTGTCTAGGTGGCTGAGTTTGTTTAGCGCAAGCACCGACATGATTATTTCCCACCCCCCACATGTCACGAATGCTTCTTCCAATCATCCTACTATGGCTATGAAAGCTGTTCACCAAACAGTTATTGTTCATTGGACCAAACCGGCTACCAAGTGGGTGAAGATCAACGTTGATGGTTCCTCGCGTGGTAATTCGGGTCTTTCTGGTGGCGGGGGGATCTGCAAGAATGAGAGAGGGGATTTTCTGACTCTCAACTGGTGGTTGACATCCTTAATGGAAAAGCCTGCCCGGGGTGGAAGTGGGACTACTGGCTCCATCGGATCGTAAACCTTCATAACCAGGGATAGGTAAAGTTTGGGCACAACTCCCCTACTGACTCTCTTGCTCAGCTAGGAAGTGAATCTCTGATCAGCCGGAGGTTCAATTCGCTAGGTGAGCTTCCAACCCATATGCGTGGGCTGATTTTCCTGGATAAAACTGGGCTTGGGTTGATCAGAGGCACTATGTGAAGCCTCCTTTTTGTAGGTAGTTTCTTTTCATGTCCTTCTCACGATAGGCCTGCCCCTCCTTTTTTCTGGGTAGGCCCGAATGTAAGTTTGTTCAGCTATACATGAAATGAAATCTAGGCGATGAGCCTTTCTTGAAAAAAAAAAAGATGGCTTGAGGTGGCTTTTTTGTGCCTTCGGCCCACCTGAATGTGTCTTCTTGATTGTACAGATCCCTTGTTATATGTGAATTTTCTTTTGTTTTAAAAAACATCAGTGAATGTGCATGAGGATAGGAGTGGATGTGCACATGTGGTGGCAGATATGCAAAAGCACGTGCACAATGAACGTGCAACCAATGTAAGCTCATGTAGAGCACGAAAAGAAGAACTCGTTGCAAAAGAGACGAAGAGGATGCAAATTCGGGCAACGGACAATGGAAGACGACAGCTTTGATAAGGGTTTCTAGCAGCAAACGTCGCATGCTGCATAAAGCGACAATAGATGGCAACGAATGCAATATAGAGATCGATAGTGGTGTCGGCAAAGATCGTTAAAAATAGAGAAGAGGCTAGAGCTACATTGCAATGACAATGGGTTGTACCGATGGATGAGCTTAGTTGAAGAAATTAGGCACTAAGATCAAGCAAAAGGGTTGGTAGTGGAGGAAACGACCCTAGTGGTGTTGTTGACCTAGGAGAAAAAGAAGATGGTGATTTGGGTTAGGCAGGCGACGGATGACGGAAAAAAATGTCATATTTGATGGCGGAGGGAGGCTAGGACGAGTTTGTAAGAGGCAAATTGTAGCTTTGAGAGAGAATAGCAACAATGACAAGATCGCAGTCAAGATGCGATGAAAGGAGAAAGGGGAAAGAGAGGGGCAATAGGGATGGGTTACAATGGGTATGGCTGTTATGGTGACGGGTCAAATCTATGATGGTGGCGTGTGATGGAGATGGAGGTCATAACAGGGAGAAAAGGAGCATCACTAGAAGTATTGGGTGGTGATTTTCAGAGTTAGCATGCTCGCTAAATGGGTGTGGATGGGCAATAGGTAGCTGGTGGGCATGTACGAGTGTTGGATGGCTCGATTGATGGTTGGTGGAATCAATTGGTGGTTGGATTGAGGTTATGGAGAACGAAACGACAATAGTAGGGCTGTCAGCACCAAAATGGGAGAGAAGAAGAAAAAGATCAGGCTAGAGTTTTACCCTAGTTCTAATACCATGTTAAATCACATAAATTATACCATGGAAAATCCAAATTACTTATTTCACTAAGAATAACATGAATATATAGTGGAAATGTGAGATCAGTAGAGAGTTTTTAGCAGATACACCTCTTTATAAATATGAAAGATTATTCTATACTCAACCTCAGAAAGATTTATTGTGACTTTTTTTAAGAGCATATGCTTCTAATAATAAATTGTTGCATTCTTTGACCATTTATAATTATAACCTTTAATACTTATGCATGTCTGCAAATGTCATTATTTCATGTCTTAAGTGAGGAAATGAAGATAAAAATTTATAGGTTAGAGAATAAATGTCATGTGTGTGTGTGTGTGTGTGTGTGTGTGTGTGTATAGTAGGGCATGTTTGTTTCACTAATTACCACCGTGATGTAAAGAGAATATGCAATGATTATAAATAACTTATCTCCAAACAACATCTACCTTTGACCACCTATTCCCTTGTTTAGTTTATCGATGATAAAATTCTAATGATGACATTTATACATAACTTTAATGTTAAAGCATTACTAAAATACATTGAATTTTTGTAAGATTACAATTTTTTTTTTTTTACCAGTCTCTTAAATACACTTGCATTTGACTGATGTTTTCCACTATTTGGTTTAGCTGTGGTAAAATTATAATGATGACACTTTTTATTTGCATTACGGGAGTAATTGGCAAAACAAACAAGTAAAAATGCAAGTAGACAATGTAAAATCTACAGTTTAAACTCCTAAATTTTGAATATTTTTATGGCCATGTAGAGACTGCATAATTCCTCAAACGTAATGGAGGTTTTAAATGCTCATAGAAGATTCTTTATCTTTCTTTTTTCTTTCTTTTTTTCTCTTTCTTTTTTTCTTTTTTTTTAAAAAAAAACTATACTCTATTCATTGATCAGAAATAGATACATGAGAGATTCTGTATCTTTCTTAATAACATACAAGTGGTGCGACATGTGAAGAGGTTGATATCAAATGGGTTATGTTATTTCAAGGTTAATGATGCAGTTGATATTTGTAATCAGACTCTAAACCACATGTTCAGATGGGCCATAAACCAGTAGTGCCTAGCACGAACTTTCTATGGCCTTAAAATCATGCCTGTCCACTCAACAGACAAGCTTGGGCAATGAAGTGAGTGGACAGGCCTGATTTTCATGATGAATAGACCTAGCCCACATGTGCAAGGTCATAACGTGTGCAGCGAAGGCCCCTTTCGTCCCATTTCATGGAAGTGAGTTTACATTAGCATTCCTCGGTTCCAAGATCACATCCCATGTTATTGGACTAAGCAATCAATGCAATGCATTCATCAAACAACTTCTAAGTTTGATTTTTCCATGGATTTTTTCTTTTCTTTTCTTTTCATTTTTTGTTGCAAGATCAGTTTTCTTTCACCATATTCCATATCAAATAATGTCCAAAAATCGTCTTGCAGCTTCACTCAATACGGATGAGAGGCGAATATGAAATCTTCTTCAATTGCTCGGAATGTAAGGTAATCATGATTCGGTGTGACCTCTTTGCCGATGTCTTCTCAATTTCATTAGTAACAAGATCGAAAATGAACAAACAAAATCAAATAGAAACACCAAACACGCGCCAAAAGATAACCGACCAAATGAAACACGACAACTAGGAAATGATGTATTCTCTAGACGTATCCGGTAGCGATCGCATCCATATCAATGCGTGTTCTTTGAAAAGATTCCTCAAGCATGTGAGACACCATCTATGAACTTTGAGTCATAGAAGCAAATGCATTTTATCTTCTCATCCATCAAATCACAAACTCATCCGATCGCTATCTATCCAGGTAATGACCAAACACAAATGTGTGTGGAAAGCCTTCGCCTACTCCACAACTTTGGACAATACCTCGTGTTTTATTAGGAAATGCAATGTAAGCTTCATGGTCCCTTTCTACCCACCTGCACCACCAACCATCATATTTCGGCTCATGCTCCACTGCTACTGACCATAATCAGTTTGTTGCTGATGAGGGGGACCACCGATGTAGTCGTATTTTGCAGACGGGACTGTTATGGGTGCTTAGAATATCTCATTTTACAGTATTTGTTATGGTATTTAGCTTAATCATGCGAAAACGGTCGCGGGAATTGGGAATTGAGAAATGTTGGTTTGTGGGAGATGAAACAAGTTAATATCTGGTAATCATTCGTTAATATCGCTTTATATGTGCCAAAGCTGCCGTTGATCGATGACTTTGTTGGGACCCACCTGAATTTCTTAGTGCACACAAGATTCAATCTGAAAAATAACCAGGACCTGTTGTTATTACAAAGGATTTGAGATGAGATTAGTTGTGATGAGGAAATGAGATCAGTTGTGATATTGCAATCTACAGCATCCAACAGTTGTGAGAACTGTAATTGCACGGTTTTGGGTTACCAGTTCTCAACTTGTCATTTTTCATGTGGTGAATGACTTACAATAACATGTGAATGTTATAAATAGCAAAGTATGTGAACAAAAACCTCCAACAAAACTCGTACGGTTCACCATCACTTAACCATGAATGGATATGATTCTCTCCTGTAGACATGGTATAGTTGTACCATAATCCACACCATCCATGTCGCTGACCCAATTGTGGATGAAGAATGCCCCAAAAATTACGGCTGGCAGATGATTAGTAACCAACTGATTTTATTTTTTTTCCCAAAGAAATTGAACCACTCAATATTTTACATTTGACCATCCATTTGATATCCATCAATCGGACGGTTAGGATTGCTTGATCAGCATGACTTTCAAGATAACTCCCATCCACAATGTGCCCCACAATATGAACGGTCTGGATAGCCGAACACAAGTGCCCGGCATGTGAGGAGGATGAGCCACCACCATTTTAAAGATAGTGGACGAGTGTAGTCCATGAAATGGAATTCCATTCAAGATAGTGAAGCTACACCAAACGAAATTATCTTTCTTTTACTTTCCATTTCTGATTTGGATATTTACACCCTCCGTCTTCACAAAAACACACCTTTTGACACTCTTTGACATAGGAACAGTACCAAAAGTGCATTATTTCAATAACAAAAGTAGGATTTAGGAAAGATGGGTGGGTCAGTCGTGAGAAAAAAGCACTTCAGTTGAGATATTATTCCCTTTCAAGAGGTGGCTGGGACAGCTGAACGCTGCATAAGATCGTATGTGGGACATCCAATCCATGCATAAGGTGGGCCCCATCTGAAAAGACTTTTAGCTCGAAAAATCAGACCAATCAACTCATTAGTGGTCCACACGTGTACAATAAACACGTAATATGGGCATATTCTCCCAAAACCGTCCATTATTTCCAAATGTGGGGCCCACCTATGAGTTGGCCAGCTTGGTTTTGCATCAACAGTGTCTTCGTCATGACACTTGCCTTTACCACTGC
This sequence comes from Magnolia sinica, assembly GCF_029962835.1. Classification (NCBI taxonomy): domain Eukaryota; kingdom Viridiplantae; phylum Streptophyta; class Magnoliopsida; order Magnoliales; family Magnoliaceae; genus Magnolia; species Magnolia sinica. Next base: position 24,578,692 of record NC_080590.1, read on the forward strand.
TCGAATGTCTCAAAGTGGCACGTGCGTCACGTGTAAATGTGCGTTTGAAGAGCGTGGTGGTGAGGCTACCAAACCTCTCGCTTTCAGTACCACCCCACGATAGTAATGTCAACATATGAAGCAATTAAACGTAATACAATACGAAAAGATTGTAATACATGTGATGATGTGGATGTTTGCTAGTTCCACATGCGTGTGGGAGAAGTAACACGTGACCATGTGACATGTGTGTTGGATATGAGCTCTCCATCAAGCGATCTTTTTAAATATTCTAACATAAAAGTTAGTACATTTCACACCTTAGGTGGACCACTTCTTATCAAATGGCTAGAAAAAAAAAAATTTAATTTTTTTTTTCTGATTTTCTAGGCCGAATATCTAAGGAGTTCTCACAACCTTATAGAAAGCTCAGATCTCACACACGTATGACATATTTACAGATGTACCTGTCAGTGGATGCGTTCGGATGGTACACGTGTGTGGAATCAGCGAAAGACCATGTGACATGTAATAAGTGGCTGAGGTTTGATAGAATATATATATGAATATATATATATACATCCCCATAGGTGGGGACCACATGGTCATGTTTGGAATAAAACGGGACTTTGATTATTAAACTCTTTTAGTTTCAACGTGAACCGTTGCTTTGTGGGCCATGGATTCAGAAGTGTAGGATTTTCGAAGATCTTTTGAATCAGCTTGGTCAGCCCACACCTCGTGGAGCGATGTCCCTCTACGTGGCACCACACACAGCGATCGAGCAGCCAGTAATTCGTCAGTGGGCCACACTAGCTAGCTATCTGTCACGATAGTCAGGTCCATTTAAATCCTCGTGTGGGCCACAATGCACGAAATTACAAATATACGGCCAGAATCTTTTCACACCCATTCATTTATTTTGTACTGAGTGGCCCATCTGCGCAACGAAATGAGCTGATTTGAACACGTAAGATTTAAAAATAAAGAGAATGCCTCACCCCATGAAGAAAGGGATCTCTCGCACGTGCGACTGCGTGTGGATGACAGGCCTATGCTCTATTCAGCAATAATAGCAAGAGAGAGAGAGAGAGAGAGAGAGGGAGGCAGCTACTGCAGCGGCAATGACTGAGGAGTAGGCCTGATAAAGCGACGGTTGGGATGGGGTCCCAATCATTGCAATATCCGCAAAGCCGTCCGTAATAATTAGGAAGGAAGGGAGGGGTGCGTACGATAAGGCATCGATTGGGAGGCGCCCAAGAAAACAACCCTGTAACGAGAACGTAAGTACGCCTATTTTCTACCGCTTTCACGGACTTGGAAATCATCTTTCCCTCCCAAAATTAAATAATTTAAAAAAAAAAAAAAAAAAAAGAAAGAAAGAAAGAAAAAGAGTAAAGGAGACAGAAGAAGAAGGAGAAACAAGAAGAAGAAGAAAAATAGAGAAAGCCACTTCTGATACTTCCGGCATTTCTGGCTTTCGGATCACAGACTTGTAATTTTCTCTATCAATCCCTGCCATCGATCCCAGCGCTTGGCCCACTTCTCATACCTACATTTAAATCTCTGTCTATCTGTCTTCTTCTTTACCAGAAAAGGTGCTCTGCATGCCCTGTCTTCTCTGTCCCTCTCTCCAGCATTTATTTGTCCTTCTCTCCCTTTCCACGACCCCCAGGCGCATGTTAGCCTTCGCCCTTTAATCATGCTTGCCATTAAGCGTTGTAATTAACGTGATCTGGATTCTCCATTGCACCACTCGCTAGTGACAGAAATCCATCCATCCTCTGCCGGTCGATATACACGTACGCAACTTTTCTGCAACTAACCCCATCCATCTCTCTGTACTGCCGGTCGCTGGGGGACGGTGTTCTGTAGGCCCTACCGTGACGTATATGTTTTATCCACACCGTCCATCCATTTTTGTCAGCTCATTTCAGCACGCAAGTCCAATCACAAGGCAGACCAAATATCATGTGCACCACACTATAGGAAAAAGTGGTGATTAAATGCTCACCATTAAAAACTTCTTCGAGCTGCAAAAGTTTTGGATCAAGTTGATATTTATGTTTTCCCTTCTTCCATATATTTAAGACCTAATCAAATTGTTGGATGGCAGATAAGTATTATAGTGGACTTCAGAAAGTTTGTAATGGTGAGCATTCAATCATCACTATTTTCTTGCAACATAATTCACTTAAGATTTAGATCTATCGGATTTTCTGGTTGATAACTAAAATAATGATCCAAAATGAATGAACAACATAGATAAAACGCATACATCGTGGTGGGCATGTTAGTATCAATATGTAATTCGCATCTAATTTCCATGGGGCCCACCAAGATGTTCAAATTATATCCACTCTGTCCACCCATTTCGCTAGCTCATTTGAGGACAAGGTACAAAACCCAAGTGGGCTATGGTGTAGGAAAAAGTAGGGATGCGAATACCCAATGATAAAACATTTCTAGGGCCCACCATGACGTTTATATGTCTCTCCCAAAGTAATTCCTTTCCTACAAAAGAAAATTACAATATAATTTAGTCCTTGTTGTTTCTTATGATGTGGTCCACTTGAGTTTGATATTGTACTTGGGGTAATGTCTTAAAAATGAACCAACAAAATGAACGGATAGACTGGACATACCAAAAACACCACCATTGGCCCCACAGAGCTTGGGGTTACACGCAAGTCGCAGAATACTCACTGTCCTTGGGTTTCCATGCTGTACAAGTGAGTCCTTAGTTTAATGATCCGTGCCATTGGACCCTGATGTTAATATGCCATATGCACCAAGGATAGAAAATTCCTAATCTCTCAGGTTGTGGCCCGTAAATACACGGTTAAGATGAAAAATGCACCAAAGGCCCACATTCAAATGAACAAAGCGCAACATTGCAAGATAAGATCTTGAATATAGATATACACAATCCACCTTGTGTATATCCTCCCATGTTGGACGGTACGAAAGCAGTTCATAAAGTGGACCTGAAAAAATGGACCCAGAATAAAGAGACCAGCAAAGAACAATGAATACAACTGGGACCCACTTGACGATCACACAGAGATTATTTTGCCACCCGTGTCTAAATATGATGGGACCAACCTAATGAACGGTCCAGATGGCATGATTGAGCTACTAGCCATGTCCTTTATCAAGACTTGCATGGGATTTTATGTGTGGCTAGGGTGCATGGAACTACATCGTTATCGTGGTATCATTAACGTGGTTAGCCATTATTGTACGTACTACAGTGATCTGATTCCTACTATCTTTTTTTTTTTCAGAAAATCTTTGATACTCTGTTAGAGTGCGATGGTTCATACACATGCACTCAGAAATTGTCACATGGCCTTACATATACCTCAACTAAAACCATACATTTCATGTACTCCAATTTATTCGAGAACCTGAAAGAATAACTACACTGACCCAATGTCGTACATTGCAGGTTTTTGGACATCCAACTTAACGGTTAAGATGAAAAGAACTCATTCGTCCAAATCCATCATATGTGTTGCTCGAAACCAACCTGATTTTAGGGCTATGACCTGTCTTTATTGGGTTCGACTGATTTAAACGGTTCAATATGGATTAAATACATGCACGTGTGAGAATCCTGAGTGCATAGGTATGAACCATCACACTCTCCATCCCCACTTTATTTTGCTCTTGCTTATCATGTACCCACCGTGCATGTTAGTGAGAAGGAGTGCAAGAACCGTTACAATAAACTAGGTTGTATGTATCCATACATCATAACGGATTTGATTCATGTCATTCACAAGATTCCTATGTGAAAACCTGAAATCCATAAGCCTAGAAGGGTAGGAGTTCTGATGTAGGTGCGTAGGTTAGGCTGAACGGAACTCCTATTGCTCTCTCTTTTTCATATAGGTTTAATCATGGGAAAAAGGAAAATACACGGAAGTTTCGGTGTATCTCTTTTCTTTAATTTGAGGAGGGAAGGCAGAGAAGGCGTGCAATCTAATCCACTCCTAGGCTGCAATTGCATGGACCACGTTGATTTTTTTTCCTCTCTCAAATGCAGTTAATGCAGCATCGTCTTTCTCTCTCACCCTTTATCTGTCTTTATGCGACTGGGCTTTCTTTTCAGGGTGAATGAAAGAAATAATAATAATAATAATAATAAACATTTAAGGGATGAGAAGATGCTTAAAGAAGTGGGGCCCACTCTTTCTTTTTTTCATTTCATTGTTGAGATGTGCTATGATCTGAAGCGTAGGCACTTGTCAAATTGGCATGTGCATTTGAGATCCGCACCGTTCATCAGGTCGGCCTTGTTTTGAACATGTCTGATCGATGGCTTAGCAAGAATGAATGGACTTTCATTCGTTACACAATGATGATATCTCTCACCATCCAAAAATAACGAATGGGAATCTCAAAACGCATTTCCAAATACCATTTTGAAAATTCAAACTTTGAGATGTTTAAAGATTCCCACTGCTGCATCTAAGTTGTAGGAGATGATGTGTATACCATATCTTAATACTCCACATTTGAGTTCCTTTCTTATAACAAGTACAACAACGACCGTATATAAAGTATCGTCCCAAACCAGGTATGTTCGTCCCAATACGTTCCGGTATATTGCCATGAACGTAATGTTTGTGTCGGCCCACAACCAGATCCATAGCTCAAGTGTAGACTGAGTGAAAGATACCTCGTTTCAACACTGAGGTCTTGGTATCGATCCCTAGTGGGGGTGGCTAACAGTGAAGTGTCAACTAACAGTGTTGTGTGATAACAAGATGCCCAAAAAAAAACCAGCCCGATAAATGGCAAAACGGACGATTGGATCCCCTGTAGGCTGGTGAACGATAAATACCATACGTAGAACCGATTTTTAACTGGGACAACAACAACAATAGTAGCAACAGTTCTATAGTTGTTGTGATAGAAATAATAATAACAATGGAGAAATGCTCTAGTGCTCTCAGAGCACTATAAGTTACAGTACTCTTGGTTTTATTGGGCGCTTGGATAGTCAAATCAATTAGTCTAGATTGTCTATTAGGGCTTGTTTGGATTGCGAATTACATTACATCGGTAATGTAATGTAGAAGTGTTATCATTACTATTTTACAATGTTTGTTTAAATATGTAATCTGACAATCAATGTAAATGTAATTAGAGAGAGGTAAATAAAAATTGTAATTATTATAATTTTATGTCATACTATAGTAGAAATCTCCTATCCAAACAGTATATTAATGTATTTTTTTTTAATGATTTAACAGTGAAGTAATTTTAATGTATCATTAGAATGATTTAATTACAATTTCTATCCAAATACTAGAATTGATTGCATGTTTTCAAGAGATGAGAATTCTGATGTGTAATCATTGCACTTCTACAATACATTGTTGATGTGGAGATAAAAAATTGTAACCATCATGGATCACTAGTCTTTAATATGGATAGTTAAGATTGTTGACATAAAAACAGCCTGACCAACCATTCAATCCACAATTAATTAGGGACCATCAATGATTGCTTATGATTATGAAAATTGAGTTTCATTTTGCAATTCTATAACACCCCAAACTTTCCAATACTTGGTTATTGAAAATCCTCATGTGTTACCCCGAAGCTTTCAAATAATCATGTAATCGCACATGCATACACATGTTTTAAACCTAGAACTTAATTAAACTTCACACACAAACAAATTAACGACACTAAATTAATCGTGGGATGTGGATCATCAGTTCCATCGTCCATCGGTTCCTAACATCTGGTCAAATGAAATCTTCTCCTGATCGCACCAATCCTGAACTCTCAACATGAGGATTAACTGATAAATTACATCAACCAACCCTTAGGACCCTAAAATAATAGGGGGAAAAATTCATTAAAAGACTTTTTAGGGACTTGTCGATTTAACCTACAAAAAAATTGAATTCAGAGGAATTTGTGCTCTATTGGTCTAATTGACAAGGCTATCGATTCCCGTTAGTTCTGCCGATAGCCATTGTCAGTCCGACCAACGGACCTAAGTGGGTTATGTACTCACGAATCACTGAACCAGAAGTTTAGGGATATAAATGCCCCTTTCTTTCTTTCTTTCTTTCTTTGTTAGGACCCTCCAAAAAAATAGAGGAAGAGAGGGTGAGGGAGAGAGATCAAAGAGTGAGAGTGGATTTTGGGTTGTTCTAGACTTCTTGTTGATTAGCACATACATGCATTCCCACAGTCTAATGTTGTGCATGTCAGATTCTGCAGGAGTCTAGCTGTCCTTATGAGTAGCCCAACCACATGTGAGAGTTGTGTGCATATTTGGCTTCATGAGAGTCGAGTTGCAGAGGATAGATCCTTCAAGTAAGTAGAAACTCGAGGCTTGACTCTAAAAGTTTCATTGATTGAGTTGGCACCAAGCCGTAAATCAGTAATTTTAGCTTATTAATCCCCTTTAATTAGGTTTCTTGGATCGACCCTCAATCAAGGCTAGCTCAAGTGGAATTTGGCTTGCATGCGAGCTGGATTAGGTCTAGTTAACTAAGATCTCGTGAGTCGATAAGGGGCCATCGGTTCAATTGCTTTTGTTTCATCTTGTTCCTTTTCTGTCCATACGATAGGTGGGCCCCTTTCCTTTTTGTAATCGACCCTGCCCGAATGTGTAAGCCGGCCTTGGCTCATTTTTTTGATCAATGAATATAACGTTTCGTTTAGAAGGGTAGGTGGATCAGGCCGACGAGGGTTGGGTGAAGATAAATGTGGATGGCTCAGCTCAAGGGAACCCCGGGCAATTGGGGGTGGGGGTATTTGCAGAGGGAGTGGCGAGGACTTTCTCTTCGCCTTCTCCTTAGGCTGCGGGTTCGGTACAAACTCTAGGGCCAAAGCTAGGGCAATTTTGGATGGCCTTTCTATGGCTGTGGCAAGAGGTTTTTCACGAATCATTATGGAGAGTGATTCCAAGAGCTTAGTGGGATTGCTCAACCAGGAATACACGCCGGGCTAGGTCTTCTGGTTTGTCTGGGTCAAAGTCTCACACTTTAAAAGAGAGGTTAGTTTGAGGATTTCTTTTTCGCTTAGAGAGACAAATGGTGGCAAATGGGCTAACCAGATTAGGAAGTGAATCCCAACAACACCTACTTTTTTTATTCTTCCTCCGAACTCCCTTTTACTCTTCGAGGAACTCTCCTCTTAGACCAGGTGGGTCTGGGTGTAGTCAAGATGGGTTGACTGCGGTCTCAAGACTATGCATCCGTTATAGCAAGTAGCAAAATACAAAAAGAAACTGTAGGTATAAATAGCAGAACTAAAGGAGGAAAAAGATTTAATGATGGGTGGAATGAAAATAGGCTTAGATTACCAATAGTTGAAGTGAGGGACTTTTTTTTTCTTCTTTTTTAAACAAGTGAGGGACTTGGGTTCTTCTTTGGAGGTGCTTTTCATCAATGATCCAGGTCTTGAGGAAGGAGTGGTTGTGGTGAGTGACATCTTCTCTTTCACATGTAACCAAGTTATTCACAAAAAAAAAAAATTTAATTTTTTTTTTTTTTTAAAAGAGGAAAGGTTGGTGGCTGGAGGGTTGATGCTGTGGAGCTAGGGCTCGTGGTGTTTATGGTGAAATGTCTAAGAAGGTTTGTTGTAGGTCTTGTTCGTAGTTTTGGGGCTTTATATTTCTAGTGGTCTTGATCAGCTAAAGGAGTTGTCTGTCGAAGAAACTTTAAGCCATTAAAGCCACTGCGGTGCTCTTAAGTTGCGACCCTTCATGGAAACTGTTGATGCTCAAATTTGTTCGATCCTGCCTCACCTCCTATGAGCCACTGAGTACCTGCATTTTAATGGAGAACCAAAGAAGACATTGGGATGCCAGTTAAGGCTGAGAACCCTCCGATGCCTAAGTCAGACGTATGGACTCACGTAGGCGTAATAAAATCAGGATAGTTGTCTGTACCCTTTACACATGGTAGGGGTGTATTTATATGATTTTTAAGTAGTGTGCATATATAAGTTGATTTACTGGATATGCTGGAGGGGCTCGTCTTGGGGTTGAACTCTAATTTCAAAAATATATCCGACTTTACCTTGATCGGCGTAATTTTCGGTTAAAAACTTGTCAGATCGATCCTATCTTTATATGTTGTAAGATTCTCTCTAGATATTTCTATTCTAATGTCGATGTTTGTATCTGAGGTTGAGGTTGGTATTCGATGTCGAGGTTGTGTAACACCCCAAAAATCGGCACCCGAGTACATAAACTCCAATCCCGAGTTTCCAAGTGTCAACCAAATGAAAACGCACTTGTGTCCTCATTCAGGTTCGAATTCATTTCACATAGAGATAATCAGAGTAGCGCAATTCAAATTAACGAATTCAAAGCGAGGTAGAGATAACAATAGTCAATAAATATAGGGCTAAGAGCAAAAATACAATTCCAATAGTGGTGATTGCCCAAAATGGGAGTTATACAAGCCACAATATACATACCTAAGATGATTAAAGTATAAAGCCTTCAGTTTACGCCCAATTCTCTGAAACATAATGGCGTTGGCACAACCCAATATAAATCTACTTGTCTGAGGTCTCACTAGTACCTGCATCAATGATATGCCTGTTTGGTATTTTAAAACACCGTCCCAAGTGGGAGTGAGTAGCTAACTTAATGGTTTCATTAGATCTAAGTTACACATGTTATTAACACAATCAGCGCAGTTAATGATAAACAAGAAATCAAACAGTTCCTAAATACTCTTGTTAAATGTGAATATAAAGATATGATATTATGCATGCCCTTTCTAAACAACACTCCCTCGCAAGCGACTTCAACACTTATTTTACAAATGGCAACACTCCCTCATCACGCGACACTAACGCCAAGTCACCACATCCTATCTAATGTAATGCGTTTGATGCATATGTTAGTCGAGTAATTATTAAGTTCCATTCATCCAGCATATTGGTTAACTTAGGATACCGACATTATATTACGAGTCTTTATCTGGATCATGTGGCTCGTTATCACATGTAGCGACTCCTTACTAGTGTCCCTTGATCCAACTTTAGGTATCACTCGTTTATCTCACAAATTGACAATTTCAAAGGTACGGTATAATACCTAAATATATGAAGATCAACCCGGTATGAATCGTCACCCAATACCAGGTATGATCACTCAGTTTTGAGGTGCGGGCTTGTCACATAAAATCAAAACACATAAAAGAAATGGGCTCGTCACCCAATTCCATTCACACCAGAGTCGTTCGAACAATACACTGGCATGGAACGATCGGCCAAGTAATTTAACGAGGGTCATTCGAACAATGATATATCACCTTTATTAGTACTCACTGGTCACTATGGGGAGGCTCGTCACCCCAGCATAGGCCGACAGCTCGGACGCAGTGTCCCATACTACCATGCACAGTTTATGAGTCTTAATTGTTCACTGGTCACTGCAAGGAAGCTCGTCACCCCAGCGTAGGCCGATAGCTCGGACATGGTGTCCCATACCCCATGCCCGGATCATGAGTCTTAGTGAGATCGTTTCACACTAACGGTTATGAATGGACACATCCATTAGGAACGGGGTATACTAGATTCCATTTAGTCGTGTTATACATTGTGAACATACATGATCAGTCGGCTAGTGGACTAATTTGATTGACCTGGGAGAACCACGACACAACCGACATTGGGTGCAAGCAATCCATGTAGTCCAGCTATTGTCGGTCGTCCGTGTTCAACCTGGGTTAATCGAACAAGACCAGGGTGGTCGCCTTAAATTCGACCACCCTTTTAGTTCAAGCAATTAGCTAACTAACCCAACATTGTAGCAATCCTAAGTATCGTTACGGACTAAACATTACATCATACAATTATAGCATAGGTTTTACTAAACGACCACTTAGGTAATTTCATCGAACATGTAAGTATACATAGGATAGTACGTTCACTAAGACATTAAATCAAACATGTGAGCATGCATAAAGTAATACAATCACTTAGGTATTAAATCAAGTACATAAGTATCGAAAAAATAATACATTCCACCATTCAAGTATTTCATTAAACATGTGAGAATCCGTATCCAACAAATAGCATATATTATAGATAAATCAAAACATTTACATAATATCTGATTGTAATAGAGATCTACGCTACCTGGGGACAAGATGGAAGAAAATGAGAGAGAACGGGCGCTGCCTGGGGACCGCGATCTGGAGGGTGCGTGGGAGACGATTTTTTCCAAAAGATCCTGGTACCCTAAAACCTTCCCTTTCTGTCTCTTTGCAGCAAACCTAACCTTTGATACAAATGAAGAGGATCTGCTCCGTATCTTTGGCCGATTTGGGAAAATCAAGGATGTTAACATCCCTTGGAATTGACAGCTCAATTGTTTGCATGGTTTCGCTTTTATCCGTTTCTGTTACGAACAGGATGCCCTCAATGCAATCCGTTGCCTGAATGAGAGACGGATTGATGGGAGGATAGCTCATGTCGATTAGGCGAAAAGGCAGGGTGGGATTAGGTCTGAACAACCAGTTCCTACTCGTCTTCTCTCTCGACAAAAGGATCCGGTCCCGGTTCGATGTCTACAGAATGCTGCTTCCCGATTAAGATCGATCAGCATTCTAGTGCAAGAGAGTTTGGGGGCAACAACCATTGCTGATCCCATGGCAGTGGAAACCAGACTCAATCCGTTGAAGCTTGCTTTGGTGGGGACGGCGACGGATCTGGATGTAGGTTTCGACCGTCTTTCAGGTGGGCTGAAAAATTCAAATATCTCAGCTTCTGATATTGAGATTGTGCGGATTTCAGACCTGAAGTTCCTTCTTTCCTTCAAGACTGCGGCAATGCAAGATGCTTTCAGCAAGAACACCGCATTACATTTGGAAATGGGACTGCAATCAGTGGTTAAGTGGACACTGGAAGAGGTTGTTGGAGGCGATGGGGTATGGATCCGGCTTTTCGGCATTCTGGCCCACACCTGGATTGAATCGGCCATCCTCGATCTGGCGAGCTACTTTGGAAAGATCATTCAGATAGACTCCAAATCCCATTTTGGCTATTTCCAGGCTTTTGCTCGAATCAAAGTTATCCCCCGATCGGGAGTTAGTTTCAAAGATGTGTTGCGATTGCAGGTGTTGGGGAAGATGTACCCCATCATTTCTGAAGTGGAACCCCTATTCAGGACTGGAAGATCCTCGCCTCTCCACCCTGCTATGAATGAGGCCACTAGAGAGTGGGTCTTGAGAAGATTCCATGGCCAATCAGGACCCCTATCAAATGTTTGTGGAAATGCGGCTACCGGGGGGGAAACTACAAATCAGGACATAATGAGCATTCAAACAGCTGCACGAGCAAATCGCCATATGTTGGATGCTACTGCAAGTGTCAATGCAAGTGGCTCTCATCAATGCTACTGATTGTGGACCTATTATCAAGACTAATGCTTGTTGTCCTCTTATCTCTGAGTCTAGGGATCTTGCCAAGGCGGGTGCTGACGCTGGCCTCTGTGACGGGGTTTTGGTCCCAATAAGGGTTTCTCCTAATGATGTTCTCGGAGTATCGCTTAAGGGGAGTGCTTCAGCTGGTGAAGGGGGACAGGACACCTCTGATCGTCAACATTTGATTCATAATCCTCTTCTTGGAGACCCTCCTTGCAATGATCGGACAGACGGACTGGGTGCTTTAGAAGACAAGGTGCATTGTAGACAGGTAACAGGGGATGTGAGGAGCAACTACGATCGTCATGAATGGACCAGCCCTTTAGATTCGGGTATGCAACCGCCTTGGAATGCAGTTCATTTGAGTTAGGAAGAATATGTTTAGGGGGCTCAAAGTGCAGACTGTCATTTTCATTCCAATCAGGGCATCTTGCAGCCTATCTAAGTTTCCCAGAGGCAAGGCGACGTGCCACCAAGTCAGGGCGAAGACGATATGCTGAGTGGGCTGCAGCCTTACGTTCAACCCCAGCATAGCATGGTCCCAGTTGGTAGCCATTTTGACATGTCTTTTCCTATTGAGCTTGAGGGGAGAAACACCTTACCAGGAATTTCTCAGCTCCCTGCGGGGAATGGTTGTATATCTCTGCATCACCAGGTCCAACTTTTTGACTGGGTCCAGGTGACTAGTAAAGAAAATGTTCCGTCTGATTTTAGAACTGCAGAAATCAGTGACATCCCATTAGGGGCAGATATGGGAGAGAACAGTAATGAAAGATATAGTTTCCACACCCACAAGACAACGAACAGTAAGGGTAGCCTGTCTGGTCTAACTGCAAAGTCTAACTAGAATAAGGTTCAAAAGGGGAGAGCGGCTCTTGAGGTGGATCTCTCTCCTTATTTCTCCTCAGCAATCAAACTCATTAGCACATTTGATGGGGACCTAGAAGATGGCTACACTAGTCCAACGCACAATCTAGGCGATGGACAAGACCAACATAGATGTTCGTTTCAGGGGACAGAGCCACACTGGGAGAACACACAACAGATTCTGGCAGCTACTGATGCACAAGAACGCGAGTCACGGCAGACAGCTGAGCAGCCAGGGAAAAAGTTTAGAAGGCACAGGAATCTCTATACTAAAGGAAATTGGAGCTCAAGGTTGCGCAGGTTGAAGAGGCGGGCAATAAACTCAGGTTGTGTGACAGATGGATAGCACGATTATATGGAATACACGTGGTATCGGTAATGCGCTTACGGTTAAATCCCTTAAACAGATGGTGAAGAATCATAGTCCATGTCTTCTGACGATTTTAGAGCCCATGCTGCACGACGGTAAGAGGGTAGCACTGGGGCTTAAATTAGGCTATCATTGCTTAGTTTCAAACTATGAGCAAGGAGGAAAAGTCTGGATATTTTTTTCGTAATTACCTCAATGCCATCCAGACCTCAGCTTCAAATCAGATGTTGACGATTTCCTTCATTGTTCTTTCCCGGTCCGTGTCCATTTCTCTCTCGGTTGTCTATGCAAAATGCTGCAAAGTCCAAAGGAGAGCTCTCTGGAGCTAGCTGGAGATCCTGGGCAAATTAACTCAAGGTGCCTGGGCCATTGCTGGGGACTTCAATGCGGTGGCCAGTCCTGAGGAGAGACGGGGGAGCCGGGGGGTTGATAGATCAAGTATGCAGGAGTTTGCTGAGATGATTCACAACTCGAGCCTTATTGATGCAGGGTTTATTGGAAATCGGTTCACTTAGTGCAATAACAGACAAGGAAATGCTCGTGTTTGGGCTAGGTTGGACAGAGTGCTTCTTAACTCCTCTTAGGTGTCCGAGTTTCAGCTGTTTCGCGTCGAACACCTTCCTCGTATTAACTCAGATCATTCTCCGCTACATCTTGTCTTCCCTGCCAAGGATCCTTCAAAGGTCAGGCCCTTTAAATTCCTTAGAATGTGGTCCATGCATGATTCATTTTTTCAGCTTATTCAAAAGGCTTGGAGGGGCGATTGCTCCCCTCATTCGATGATTAATGTCCAGCTCAAACCGAAAAAAACAAAATAACTCTTCAAGATGTGGAATAGGGAAACGTTCGGCAATATCTTCCAGCAGATCCAGATAGCTAAAGAAGAGCTGGAAGGAATCGACTCTCGTTTGCAATCTGGCCCTTCTGAAGAGCTCTCCCGCTAGTACATTGAAGCCCAAAAAAAGCTCCATCATCTGCAGATCATGGAGGACGTTTTCTGGAAATAAAAATTCAGGAACTCCTGGCTTTTGGAGGGGGACAAAAACACCAAGTATTTTCACTCGGTGGTGAACGAAGAGCTAGAAGGTCCACCATTTCCTCCATCAGAAACTCGGTTGGTTAAACGGTCTCTTCTATCCAAGAGATTAAAGCTGAAGTGATTACTTTCTTCCAAGATCTTTATCAAGTTGAACCTATCAGCTTCAACATTGATTTTCTCCAAGCCATCCCCCAAGTTATCACCAGCCAAGATAATGACTCCTTGTTGGCCCCTCCATCCATGGAGGAGGTCAAAGCGGCGGCCTTTTCCATGCCTAGCGATGGGGCCGCTGGTCCCGATGGCTTTTCGGCGGCATTCTATACTTCCTGCTGGGACATCGTAGGTGAAGATATTCTAAAAGTAGCAAGATACCTCATGAACGGGGTCACGTTTCCTAGAGCTTTCACCTCGAACCTCATCTGCCTTATCCCAAAGTCCCCGGCAGCTGTATGTCTTGCTGATTTTCATCTCATAAGCTTGTGCAATGTCATTTACAAAATTTTTGCAAAGGTGTTAGCTAACTGATTGAGCTACTTATTACTTAAGATGATATCACAGGAACAGGGTGCCTTCGTGCAAGGGAGATCGATCGCGGAGAACATTGCGCTAGCTCAGGAGATGATCCGTGATATCAATAGGAAAGTTAGGGGAGGAAACCTCATCCTTAAGCTAGACCTCGAAAAAGATTATGACAGGGTGAGCTGGAATTATTTAAAGCACGTGCTTCTCAAGTTCAGGTTTAGCCAGAGATGGATTCAGCTGATGGAGAGTTGCTTGGGGAACAATTGGTTCTCCATCCTTATCAACAGGGAACCCACGGGCTTTTTCAAATTGCATAGGGGATTGCGCCAAGGGGACCCCCTCTCGCCAGCGCTCTTCATCATTGCAATGGAGTCTTTCTCCGCCAACCTAAACCTCATGGTAGCGGTTAATGGGTGCCAACAGTTTGTCATCCATCGAGGCTGCCCCAGCCTGTCCCATCTTCTATTCGCTAATGACATTCTCCTCTTCACCAATGGGAAAAGGGCGTCTCTCCTGTAAATTAACCAGTTTTTGGCTTTATTCCAGGTTGTCACAAGTCAAAAAATCAGCTACCAAAAGTACAGATTTATATGTTCGAAAGCCCTTTCTCCAGCAAGGATCAGATCCACTGAGCATACGCTCGGTTTCCAGCAAGCCAGAGATGATGTTATATATTTGGGCGCCCTGCTATGCATTGGCAGAGTCAAATTTGCAGCTTTCCAGTTTCTATTAGATAAGGTGGACAGGAGAATTTTGGGTTGGGTGGGAAGGCTGATCTCCCAAGCAGGTAGGGTTACGCTTATTCGTCATGTCCTGAGCAGTCTTCCCATCCACATCATGTCAGCAATGCATATCCCTCACCAGGTAACCGACAAGATGGAAAGAAGCTTCTCTAATTTCTTTTGGGGCTGGTCTCATGGGAATAGGAATCTGCATTGGCTAGCTTGGAAGCGGATTACCAGACCCATCGAGGAGGGCGGTTTGGGTATCAGAAGGCTGAAAGAAGTCATGGTTGCTCGTCGCCTAAAATTAACATGGGGAGTCAAGTATAATGAAGCTCCCAGCCCCTGGGCAAGACTGATGAACAACAAGTATGCCAAGGATCTACACACCAACGTCCACGAGACCTCCTCTCCAAATCCTTCACCTCTCTGAAAGAAAGTGAAATCCCTTCTTCCGTTTCTTTCAGATTCCATTCAGTAGTCGGTGGGTAATGGCGAACTCAACTTCTGGGCAGACAATTGGTTGGGTAAAGGGCCCATTCAACATCTCATCGATGGCCCTGTCCCTGCGGAACTCATCGACCTGAAAGTAAGCGATTGAGGTGCTAGGTCGCGCCGGCCCCTTCCCTCCTTGGTTTTCTTTATCCTCCCCCAACACCTTTCAGATAGCATAATCAATGGGGGTTTTTCTACTTCCGACGATCCGCCAGAGTGCTTTTGGCCTCATGAAGCGTCAGGAAGGTTCTCCATTCGATTTGCTTGGAAGCTACTGCGCGCTCCCTCCCCGCCCGTCCAGTGGGCTTCGTGGATATAGTTTCGTATTCTCCCTCCAAACTTTTCCATCTTCATGTGAAGAACTCTCCACAATGCGCTCCGAGTAGATAACAGAGTTCAACAAAAAGGTGTTGCCTTGGCCTCTAGTTGAAGGTGTTGTCCTCAAAGTATGGGTGTTTCTCCCCAACAGGAATCTATCTCCCACCTCCTTCTTTTTGGTCATCACGCACAGGCCCTTTGGTTTTTTTTAAGCTCCATGAGTGGTGTCCCACCACTGGTCCATAGCTCCATTGCAGGCAGGTTGGCCCATTGGAGAAATGCCTCAGCACCTGGTGCTGCTCACGGATCGCTTAGATGCTTGCTACCCATTTTGATTTTATAAGAGATCTGGCGCTCCAGAAATGAAGCAATCTTCGACAGCTCCCCTATGTCCCTTGGAAAATCTGTAAATCGCATCAGATGGTGGACCAATTTGATCCTTCGGGCTGATCTCAAGGATGACGCTGGCTGAAATTATGGCTTTCGAGCCGGGAATTTGGTTGCGGGTCACATTCGTACTGCTTCTTCTTTGGTGAAGTGGAGACAACCAACCCGGGGTTAGGTAAAATTAAACGTTGATGGGTCGGCGAGGGCTAACCCGGGCCCCTCAGGCGGGGGTGGCATTTACAGGAACGAAAGCGGTTCTTTTCTTTTTGACTTCGCGTCTGGCTACGGGGTTGGTTCCAATAATATGGCGGAACTCCGAGCTATTCATGACGGGATGTTACTCTATTTGGAAAGGGGTCTGGACAGGGTTATTGTGGAGTCGGATTCCAAATTGCTAATTAATGCCCTCACTAGTCACTCAAAATCCCCATGGAATTGGATTCCCTGGCTAGCCAGGATTAACTGCCTTCGCCGGTTGGGTGATTTTACATTTGTGCACATTCTCAAAGAAGGCAATAACCCGGCTGATAGTATGGCTCGGGAAGGGTGTCGCCTTCAACAATCTTTGATTTTTCTCCAAGCCAAGAGCCTACCTCAAGATATCCGTGATATGATCTTGTTGGATAGGGTCGGATTAGGTGCGCTCAGAACGCACGCCTAGCTCGGTTGTTTTTTCTTCTCGTTTCTTCATGTAGATAGTTGGTCGTTCACGCCCTCTTCTGTTGTCCCCTTTCGTTCTTTTTGTTGTGAGGGGTTTGGCCTCTTTGTGCTTGCAAAGCTTTGTATAGCTCTTTTGATGGAATGGAAATAGTTGCTTTTAAAAAAAAATATTTACATATTAGCATGTATAAATTCATCTACAAGCATCTAATCAATAACTAAGACCCTCAAAGGTCAGTGGCAAGATAATCCTTATGAGCTCTCCTCCACGGTGTCGGCGATCCCCTCTGTAGGCCCCTGTTTCGTGCCTAGGTAGAGTAGAGGCAAGGGGAACATCTCCCTCAATCTCGGGTTTCAGTCTCTACATTCGAAATATTTCGTATGACTGCTCTTCATTGGATCTCTGGAAGATCTTCAGTGCTTACGGGAAGCTGATTGATGTCTACATTCTGTGTTTCAAGGATTCAAATTGCCCTAAGGGTTTCGCCTTTGTGCGGTTCCTCTACGCGCAGGAGGCTTCCAATGCCAAGGGAGTCCTGCATGGTCGCAGGGCTGATGGCCGTATCATTACAGTGCTATTAGCCAACCCTAGAAAGGCGTCTGTGGGATGCCTCGACACGCTCCCACCATCTACTGCCCTTCCCCAACGACTACCGCTCAAACCCAAGGCCCCGGCGCCGAGGTATAACCCCCCAAGATTCCCCTACAAAACCTTCTTAGAAGCTGCCTCGTCAAAGAAACGGGAGAAGCACTTGGAACCACCCCTGACGAAGTTGGGCTAATTATAGCCAACCCCCTGCTGGTGGCTCGTCGATTGGATGAGCTGAAGTTCGCTATTGTGAGTACAGTTTCTGGCCCCCGTGTTTCTATCATCCACCTCCTCAACCTCATTCAAACCTCGAGATTCTCTCCGGCAGTAATCGATATAGTGAGAATATCTTCAACTTCCTTCCTTATTTCCTTCAAAACCAGGGCGGATCTTGCCGATTTGTGAGAGGACAAGGAGCTACTGAAGGAAATGGGTATCCTCTCTTCGACGCCTTGGTCCCCAAACCTCATCCATACTCCGACTGGTACCTAGGTTCACTTTTTTGGCATTCCTGCTCATGCCTGGTTAGAATCAATTCTTGTTGATCTTGGCAGCTCTCTTGCGAAGGTAATCCAAATGGACTACCACTCCAGAACTCGGGGTTTCTTGGCCTTTGCTAGAGTTAAAATCATCCTCAACCCTGGAGTCGATGTGAAGATGCCATTGCAATTTAAGGCCCTAGATAAGGTGTTCCCCATCCAAGCAGAGTTGGAACCACACTCATCCCTAGCTTCCGCTTTTCACCTCCCACCTGCCAGTAGGCCACTCCCCCGTCCTCAATCCACCAGGAACTGGGACCAATCCACCTTCCACAATAATCTTCCTAAGAAGAAGTCTCGACGCCTAGCAGATGTTCGACAAAATGCCTCTGCGCATACGGCATTGCAGCCTACTTCATTTAAGGCCCTATCAGGTGTTTGCGATCAGGTGCCTCTAAAATTGCCCCAACAATAGCTCTCTCCCAACCATGAAGGTGTTGAGCATACCCACAATCCTGATAGTTTTCCTATTGCGGAAGCTCCTGCTGGCACTTCAGTGCAGTCCTCCACTGCTAGAATTGATAATGCTAAGAGTCCTGAGGAGCGAATCAGATCAAAATCCGCTGATTGCTCTCCTATCACGTCTAAGCACCACCTCCTCAATCCCGAAAAGCTATCGCCCCCGCCATCCCTTTAAAATCTCCCTGCAAAGCAGCTACGAAATCTGCTTTCCTTAGCCAACACCCCTCTATTCCTTCACCCTCAATCCACCCCACCGAACTTTAAATCAGTCTCCAAAGAGTACAATAGTGGATTTCATGTGGACCTCTCCCCATATTTCAACCAAGCCAGATACGCTAATGGTGAGGAAGAGTTCTTCCCTCTTGCATTAGACGCGGGAGGCATCTCTCACATGCCTGGTGGAAAAGTCATCCTCAGACAGGGAGATCAGGTTGCTCAATCAAACCAACATAGCAACCCCGCATCTCTAACCCCAGAAGCCCCTACCCCTCTCGCCAGCCGCGACCAACATATTACTATGGACACAGATTCAACATGTGGCGCCTCTAGGAAGAGACGAATCAAATTCGGGGACATGATGACTGATTGTTTGACTCATGGATAAGATCCTTACCTAGAATTTTTGAGGCATTGGAAACTCAAGAACCATCAGGACTGTGAAGAGGCTGGTGGCTCTCATAACCCTTGGCTTGTGGCGATTTTGGAACCAATGATTAACGACGACAAAAGAGTGGGCACTGGACTCAAGATGGGATTCCATTCCTCCTGCTCGAATGCTTCTGTCGGAGGGAAGATTTGGCTTTACTATAGTAGTCACATCAATCTCTCTGTGCTCTCCATGTCTGAGCAATCATTAACCGTGGTGCTGAACATTCATCAACTCAGCGCCCAGATTAATTTGACTTTTGTCTACGCTAGCTGTGACAGTTATCGCAGGAGAGCTCTCTGGCAGGAACTGTCGGTGCTGGCAGGTTCTTTATAGTGTCTCTGGGTGGTTAGCAGGGACTTTAATGCAGTTTCAAATGTCGAAGAAAGAAGAAGTAGGAGAACCCCAGACAGTCGCAGCTCCGAGGAATTTGTAGAAGCGATAAACAATGCTAACCTTCTGGACGCTGGTTTTATGGGATCGCATTTCACATAGAGTAACAATCATTTGGGTACCTATAGAGTTTGGATGAAGCTTGACAGAGTCCTCATAAACGACGCCTGGAACACCGCTTTCCCATCTTTCTTCGTAGAACATTTGCCCCGTACTAGTTTCGATCATGCGCCTCTTCTCTTGTCTCTCCCCCGTCAAGTTTTAGCTACTCCCAAAGCCTTCAGATTTCAACGAATGTGGGTTCACCACGATGGTTTCCAGCAGGTAGTTAAACAGGCATGGAGCTCGGAAGCAGCGGACCATCCTATGTTCAACATCCTCCTCAAGATGAAGGCAGTCAAGAGCGCTCTCAGGACTTGGAACAAGGATGTTTTCGGCAACATCTTCACCAAGATCAAGGAAGATAAGGCCAAATTAGCAGACCTGGAGCTGAAGATGTCATCCGGCCCTGTCCTTGACACTGTTGATGAAAACCACCTCAATCTCCATCAGGCAGAGAAGGAAGAATTGAAGAATCTATATCTGTTAGAAGAGATATTCTGGAAGCAGAAATCCACGGTGCATTGGCTCGTAGAGGGAGACAGAAACACAAGACTTTTTCATTCCGTTGCCACTGAGAAACAGCGTCGGATGTCCATCAGATTCATCGACCTTCTTGATGATTGCAGATTGCACGATCTTCCAGACTTTAAAGTGGCAACTGTGGACCATTTCTCTGATCTGTTTGTAACAGGTAACACTCTGTTATCCCCTGATTTACTTCATGTTATTCCATCTATCATTTCACAGGAGCACAACAACCGTCTGCTACAATCTCCCTCTTTGCGCGAAGTTCAGCAGGCTGTAATGGTCATTCCTAGCAACGAAGCGTCGGGCCCAGATGGTTTCTCTAGTAGTTTTTTCAAAGCCTGTCGGGATACTATTGGGGCAGACCTTCACAGGGCTACAGAGTTCATCTTCCAGGGTGGAAGCTTCCCTAGAGCAGTTACGGCCACCCTCATCTATCTGATTCCCAAACACGCTGCTCCAAAAGCCTTCTCTGATTTCCCCCCAATCGGTCTCTGTAACCGTCTATACAAGATCATCGCTAACGTCATTTCTCCCCGTCTAAGCTTAGTGCTTCCTGAGCTAGTCTCCCCCTGAGCAAAGTGCTTTTGTGAAGGGTCGATCCATGGCTGAAAGCATTGCGTTGGTGCAAGAATTAGTGCAGGATCTTAACAGAAAAACTCAAAGTGGTAATATCATATTGAAAGTAGACATGGAGAAAGCCTATGATTGTCTCGACTGGAATTTCTTGAAGTAGGTGTTGCTAGAGTTCGGTTTCGGTTCCTCGTGGGTGCACATGGTCGAAAATTGCTGGAACAACAATTAGTTCTCAATTATTGTCAACGGCGAAGCGGTGGGGTTTTTCAAATCAACCCGAGGAGTCCGACAGGGGGATCCGTTATCCCCCGCTCTTTTCATTCTTGCAGCGGAGGTCCTTAGTCGAGGGATTAAAAACCTCATTTCCTAGGGTAGATGCTCGCCTTTCAAACTCAGAAGGGGCTGCCTCTAGATCTCTCACCTCCTCTATGCAGATGACACGCTGATCTTCACTAACGGAGGTCTAAAATCTCTAAGATCTCTTTCAGCTTTCCTGGAATCTTACCAAACGGCATCAGGCCAAAAGGTCAACCTCCACAAAAGTGCTCTTTTTTGCTCCTCCAAAATCCTGGTAGCTAGAATCCGGATAATTGAGAACCAGTTGGGAATTGCAAGAAGCAACTCGCCGCTCTTATACTTAGGGGTCCCGTTGGCCTTCAGGAAGGTGAAGTCAGTTTCTTTTCAGGCCCTTATCAACAAAATTGAGAGCCGTATCAGCGGATGGCGCGCCCGCTGCCTCTTCTAAGCTAGGAGGCTAGTTTTAATTCACCATGTTCTCAGTAGCATCCCGGTTTACCCCTTGGCGGCCACGATCATCCCCTCCAAGGTTTTATCTTAGCTAGAGCGACTGTTCGCCAATTTTCTTCAGGGTTGGGCCGATGGCAAGCAAAAGAACCACTGGATTTGATGGAAATCTATAGTGTTCCTCACGTCTAAGGGTGGGCTAAGAATCAGGTGTATGGACGACACTATGAAAGCGTTGTGAATGAAGCTGGGTTGGATAGCCAAATATAAAGAAGAGGGAAGCCTGTGGAAAGAGTTCATGTTCTCAAAGTATCATCTGGTCCCCCAGACCCCCAGCCCGCCTCACCCGCGCCACAGTCCAGGTGCGAGCCCACGTCTGAGACGCCGAATCCGGCTCCTGGCATATTGGCTAGGGTACTTGCAGCTTCTGGGTCGACAACTGGTCCGGTTTGGGCGCGCTGTCCTTGCTAGCCGACTCTCCAGTTCCCCCTCACCTTCTTTCAATCTCGGTGAATCAAGTTTTGGGTAAGGCAGGCCCTCTTCCCCCTTCCTCAGTCTTTTACTTCCTGCCATAACAGATTATAGATTTTCTTTTCCAAACGAGTTTCTGCACCTCCGACATCCCAGACTCGTGGATTTGGCCGTTCTCCCCCACCGGCAAGTTTTCGGTTCGCTTAGCCTGGAACATTTGCAGACAGCCTCAGCCGCGCAAGGCTTGGACGCGGTGGGTTTGGCATTTCAGCCTACCCCCACGGATCTCTGTTTTCGTTTGGCGGCTTCTCCATAAAGTGGTCCCTCTGGACGTGGCTATTCAAAAATGAGGTGTACATCTTCCTTCCTGCTGCGACTGCAGCACAAACTCTGCATCCTCTTGCAGAGCGGTGGAAACTCTGAATCACGTTTTTGTCGTTAGCCCCGCCGTGGCGAAGATGTGGCAGTTCTTTGGTAGCTTGTTTGGAGTTACCAGCCCTCCATTCCCTCAGTTGGTAGACTGCTGTTAGTGTGGTGGTTGGCATCTTCGCCCAATGGTAAAATCTCCCACCTTCAGAAAATTGCCCCTTGCATCATTCTTTGGCAAATCTGGAAGGCCAGGAATGCCGCCAGGTTTGATGGTTCAAGGATCCACGCAATGTCCATCAGGGAGAATGTGAAGCGTTATCTGTCATCCCTTGCCAACCTTTTCCCTGCCACTCTCTGTCTTCCAGCCAGTGCAGTTCTTGTGGGTGTTTTAAGGATGTCTTCCATCTGTCGCAACTCTGGCCCTCCGTTGATCATCAAATGGCAACCCCCTCCGTCGAGTTGGAGTAAACTGAACGTGGATGGTTTAGCAATGGGGAAACTGGGCCCCTCCGGAGGTGGTGGTATTTGCCGAAATCAGGAGGGAGAATTCATTTTCGGATTCATAGTAGCTTACAGGCCAGGCTCTAACACCTTCGCCGAACTGCGAGCAATTCATGATGGCCTCGCTCATTGTTTCCACCTTGGACTGAGAAGCATTCTAGTGGAATCCGACTCTAAGCTCGTCATCGGTTTCTTAAACGGTTCTGTTAATCCCAGTTGGAAGTGGTCTTTCTGGTTGGCGCGCATCAGGAGGTATAATTCGATTAGTCACGTGTGCTTCCCCATATTTTCAGAGAAGGTAACGAGCCTGCTAATAGTATGGCTCGGCTAGCCAGCATCTCTCAATCATTGACCCTCATCTCTCAGTTCTCCCTCCTTCCCCGTCGTGTTAGGGGAAGTTTTTTCATTGACAAAGTGGGTCTCGAGGCAATTCGAGGTCGCGATGTAGCAAGATAGATTCGCCCTATCGCGGCTTGAGTCTGATTCGTGATCATATTCAGTGCTATGTATATGTCTGTATCTATTTATGATAGGCCCTTCAAAGAATTTTTCCTGTATGGGCCCGAATGTCCTGCACTTGTAATTTGATCTCATATGAATGGATAGAGGTGTTCTTTAAAAAAAAATTAAAAAAAAAAAGACCCTCAAAGGTCGACAAATGATAACCTAGAGATAATGGTCTACACCTTAAGAAGGAATATCTGATTTTGAGCTCCTAGGGTTAGGGATTTGGAGAAAATCACAAATTCTTATATAAACACCAAGAACTATATGAGATTCATGCAATTCATTTTAGAAAAACTTAGGTTAGGAAGTAAAATTTGTTTCTTACCTCCTAATCACAAGTAGGGTGAATTCGGTGGAGAAAAATAATTGAGGCCAGGGCCTTGGTTCGAAGAAACCAATGAAGAGAAGCACCAAAAACTCCTAACTCTTACTCTCACACTTCTTCTCTTCTTCTTTCTCTTTCTCGTTCTTTCCTTTGAATAATGTAAATTCATATGGAGAGATGGGATGCCTAAATGAGGCCCTTATATAGTTCTAGAAGTTTTACAAATGGCCTCAAGGGCTAGGTTTTCATTATACTAACCCTATGTGAGAGTGTTTTTAGCCTTTAAGGCCCATTATGGGGCGTACATATCAACATACACTATAGGATAGTTAGCCCTAATGATGATCTACATATGGATATGATCGGCCCACCATTTGGATGCAATGATCGATGGGTATGATTAGAAGTCTGTTCGATGGTCACTGATGGTCAATCAAGGCCGCGGCTATATGGATATGTGTGGAAAAGTATCTTTAGTCAGTACCCCGACTTTGGCCATAAATCAATGGTCTAAGAGATACAACTTCATGAAAGAATAAAGTGGTTAATTTTACTTAAGTTCCAGATTTTCATTTAAGGTATTCGCACAACTCAAGCACTTACCTTGTGAGTCCAAGTTGAGCGATTCAAGACCCGATCTCGACTCGATATCTCACGATAGACGTCAAGCCCACTAAGACGAACGCATTTCTATAGCATCGGGTTTAGCAGCCCACTAACGGGTGGCCTAGAGCTTGTTTGGATAATCAGGACATTTCTGGAATGAATTGGATATTGAGATTTCTTGTGCGTAATTATTAGGGTTTGAATTAGCTAAGTTCATAGTATAGCCTATTCGTAACTAGCAAAAATAGCGATTCGGTTATACTCGCCCTAAACCGTTGGTTCTTAGACTAAAAGGATAAGTGGGTCAGTTTGTTTTGTTAATTAAGATCTGACCCCAAATTGTCTCTACTTTTGGTAAGTCTTTATTTAGTTATGGTTGTCTCGATTAGTCAGTGATATGTCGGCTAGATTTGGGCCCCATGTGACCAAATCATGTGCCTAAACTCGGTGTTTAAGTGATTGACAAGATTCGTTGGCTTCTTACAATTAATTAATCAGATTTGTGTGATTCTTTACTAGTATCACCCATGTGTAAACTAACATTGAGTGTTAATGGTCAGTAAGTGATACTATAAGTTAATTATTTAAAAAGAATCAGGGGTTTTTGAAAATCCAAAATAGTGAAAATCTAGGACGTTACAAATTGGTACCTGATGTTGATGCTCGAGGTCAAGGTTAGTACCTGAGGTCGATGTCGGTACCTGATGTCGGTTCGGGAGCTAAAGTGACAACTGAAGCCGAGGTAGAAAGCAGCCGACACCAAAGGTCGGGGTGATTTTTCGACCCTCGAGCAATATATAAAGTAATCGAGTCTCGCTGCTCAGCTCATCTGTCTCATACATTTGTTTAGCTCCATTTTACCCATAATGAAAACTATGGTTCCTAAGGTTTATAGCTACTGGTGCAAGAGCAGTTGTGTCTTCTGTTCTTTTTTACCCAATAAGTTAAGCTATCGGGTCTCTATATAAGTCTAGTCCTTTTTTATGTTCGTAACGGTTTTTTTTTTTCTATTGTATATGGATGGATTATGTTAGGAGTGGCACGATTCTTTTTTATAGTGCCCGCCTTTTATATGTACAACCAATTTTTCAATCAACACAATTTCAGGTGGTGTGTTACCACCTATTAGGAAAAAAAAATCTAAGACAAGGACCATCATTAAATTCTAATAACATGAAAATAGTTTATTTGCTACTATGTATTTCTTTATAAAAATTGCTTTGTTGGGGCATAGGATAGGCAAGGCACACACAACACTTTTTGTGGTGCTCACCCAAAGTTTGTAATTTTTTCAACATTAAAAAAGTTACAAGTGGTGTATAACTCTACAAATAAAAATAAAAAAAGCAAGATCTCGCAAGTCATGAACTTTGAGCCTAATTAGCAACTAACCTTGGTTGTTAATTACATGATTTATTGATTGAGTGAATTGAGTGATTTATTACACCCAGATCCATAGCTCAAGTGGTAGATTGAGTGAAAGATACCTCGTTTCAACACTGAGGTCTTAGTATCGATTCCCTAGGGGGGGTGGCTAACAGTGAAGTGTGAGCTGACAGTGGGTGTACTAACAAGGTAACAAAAAAAAAATTACATAATTTATTAATTAAGCTTTGGTATTTGATTTTTCCCAAATTTCATTTTCAAAACCCCTCTAAATATAACCCTAGGTTTATCTCTCAAACCTTGACATCCGTAATTAGGAATCACAATATTCTTGTAAATTAGGTTAAGAATAAATCCTAATGCATGAATTCATATCTCAATAACTTAGATCAGAATCCTACTCGAACAAGGTGAGGATCTACTCTTCAAACTTTCCCCGACATTTTAGTTCGGTATTAGTTTTCACATATGCTTTGTATTGTTGCTTTGAAATTATGAAAATAGTATGTATCTTTTGAAGTCTATGTTTACATGTGAAATTTTATATAATTTCCTTGAATATGAATTCTAGCATTCTATCATATATGTTACATGTCCTAGATCATTAAAATACTTAAAATCATGGAAATGTGGTAATTGAATCCTATTTGTGAAACTTGTGGAGATTATAATTTGCTCATACTGTTTGAATCACCACTTTTATGAATTATTTATGTGCCTTTGATTGCCATTTTTATAAAGTTGATGAAAGTACAACTTGGACTAGTGGCCTTGCCCTATAAGGGTTATTTGAGTCTGTTGATGAATTCTATCTTTCAGTATATTTGTGCCAATCGTGGCTTTTTCAGGATGAACCCTTTATTTGTGTAATGAATTTTTCTACCTAAGTAGTCTTTTTCGAGTTAAACCCTTTTGTATGTTCACAAGTAGACTTTTGATAGAAAAGATTATTTGATATATTATTTTGCTATCAATTTGAAAGGGGAAATAATTGAAGGGAGTTAACATAAATGGATTGCTTATAAATTGGACTAATAAAATCTTGGCTAATCGTGCATACATGTCATATAGACTTTTGGATTGTCTATCACTCAAGATTTTGGGTAATACTGATGACCGTCTCTTGTGAGATTTTGGGTTATGCCAACGATCATCTCTTATGATTTGTTATCGTCTATTACTCGAGATTCCAGATAATACCAATGATTGTCGCTTGCGAGACTCAGGGTTACGCCAACAGTCTTCTCTTATGATTTCGAGTTCGTTGTTGTGGTATCATGTAAGATTTCAAGTAATACCGGTGACCGTCACTTGTGAGATTCTGGATTACGCCAACAATCGTCTCTTATGATTTATTGTCTATCACCATGAGATTCTGAGTAATACCGATGACCATCTTTTGTGAGATTTTCAGTTATGCCGATGGTCATCTCTTGTGATTTTGGGCTCTTGTGTCTTATATATTTATACATCCGTGCACTAATGTAAGTTTAATTGTGGACTAAGAACTCTAACTTGTGGTATAATATTTGTAAAGTGTAGATTTAATATTGCATCTCTTTGAATTATACTAGTAGACTATACTTGACTATTATGACAGCTTAATAAATCTCCAAGGGGGGTGGTGTTCTTCACTGCGATAGCCATTAACACTATCAACATATATCAATTGTTGCAGGTGTAGATCAGAGTGCGTAGCAAAAGCGTGGAGAAACCTTACTTGGGCCAGTGGGTCATAGATATCCTTTTCATATTTTGTTAGACTTTGGATATTTGGTTTGTATGAGCCCTTTGGCATATTTTTGAATTATTGGTGTTAACCTTTTAAATATTTATGCAATGCATAGTTATCTATACTTATCTGTTGATATCCATTGTAACAATGAACACAGCTCTGATTTTGTGCGAATGATAATCTGCGTATGTGGGTAGGTTGGGAATTAAATTCACCCACATTTAATTTTTCTCCTAAGTTTGACAATCGGGTTTTCGTTGCAAGTGCATTGTACTTGAGCGGCAAAAACTAGGGTATTACAAGAGTTGGTATTAGAGCACTCACTCATTATTTAATTAACATCCTTGAATTTGGGATCCGAGTCTCCATACTCGGGTGCCAAGTTTTTAGGCATTACAAATCCTCACCATCCCATCCATGGGTAAAATTCACTTTTGTTAGGCAATCCTAGCCATTCAATCCATGGGTTAAAAAAGGATGGCTACAAAAACTAAGACCAAATCAAAAATGGATAGGATCACCCTATTTATACCCAGCCTATTATAGTTAGATCTAACGAATGGGATACCACCACATTTCAGCATACTTATATAGAAAATCAGAAAAAGGTACTCACGGTGTGTAGAGAAAAATCATGAGGAGTAGAAAGATGCCTCCACCAGAAACACGTGTCAGGCCAGGAATCCCTAAAGACATACACACGATTGAAATCCTAGAAGCAGTCATTCTTTCGATGATACATGGTCGAGGATACTGGCTACACATACACAGTTCTTATTACATAGTTACAGTGCAGCACCACCCCTTACATGATTTTAGATGAATCACAACTTAGTGGTGCCCATTGGTATGCCCAATTACATTATCCAACCCTTAGGGAGATCCAGACCATTGATCAATAAGGCCCACCTTATAGAATTCTTAGTCTCTGGTTAATAGCTGGTTCTATGCTCTTTTTGTGATTATGTTGATTGATTTTGTTTAGTGGATTATATGATAGGTGAGGCCCTTTCTTGTGTGGAACCCACCCGAATGAATGTACATTTTTTTTCCTTTTTCAACATAGCTATAGGTGGTGTGCTCTAACCTTTCTAGAAAAAAAAAATGGTAGCCGCGGGTGAGCCGATGCAACTCGGAGCATTAACTTATACAGCTCTTGCAATTTTCTAAGACTAGACATCCAAAACTAAAAGAGAAGTGTAATGAGATTGGGTATAGTCGATATGCTCTTCCAGACTGTTAAAGTTTTCTTAGGTTTTTTCTTATATTTTCTTTAGTGTATTGAATGGTTGAACACAGGTTTTACAAATATAAGTACTATCTTCGATAATAATTGTATTGAAAATTATTTGAAAGGGCTTTGATTAGCAAACCATTAAGGGGATTACCTAAGTCTCCATCATAAATAGTAAGGGTCAAAAAGGCCTCATAACCATTGATCAACGGCTCTAAGAGCATTGGAGCATTTCTCATAACAAGAAATGCTCCAACACACACCAATCAGTGATTTAGTCTATCCATTGGGTCCAGCATACATTTCATGAGCTACCATGCAATATCATGAGATCTGACCATCTTAAGCATTTAATCAATGGCATCTAATATGAATGGTCAAGCTCAATTTTCCAAAAATAGCTCTAATAGAAAATTGGGTCTATCTATTAGATGGTTCTCATCATGGATTTGCTTATGATTCCAAGGAATCACTTTTATTAGACAACCCTAACTATCCCATCCATGGGTTGAAAAAAAAGGATGGCTACAAAAAGTAAACCCCAATCAAAGATAGAATTGATTATCCAATTATTCTTTTTTTAGCATGGTTTTACTTGAAATGTGTTCTAGACCATGTTCTTCAAATTGATATATTGGACTGTCCAAGTTACCTGATACAGCTAGGAATTCTAAAAGGGACAGAGCTCTAAGAGTGCTAGAGTATTTTTCAATGTTAGTATTTAGGGGGTTAGGCATCTTGTTTTGTTATGTAGAATAACCCTTTTTTTTTCTTTTTTTTTTAGAGAAAGAGAAAATTTTTATTGATATGGAACAAGAAAGATACAGAAGGGTATTTCGGGCAGGCCCAATGACAAAAAGAGAAGGGCCCGCCTATCATAAGATGGAAAACACACAGAGCGACGAGGAATTAGGCGATCCTCAGATTGCCCAGACCTACTCTATCCAAGAAAATAAGACCGCGAATAAGCGCAGGAAGTTGCTGCGCGGAATGGAAGCCTTTGTCCAATTGGCCTTCGCTCCCCAAACAGGCCAGTGAGTCCACCACCGAGTTGGCCTCTCTAAGGGTATGAGATATACGGACTTCGATGATATTCATGATGGTGCGAATTCGTGTCATCCAATACCAAGTGGTCCAGGAGAAGGATGCAGGATTATGGATAGTAGCAACCACCGACTTGGAATCGCTAGACACTTCAACCTTAGAGAAACCCTGCCGAACGCATTCCTCAAGGCCATCCAGTATGGCCCAAATTTCCACCCTCGTGTTGGATCCAAATCCGTAGGCCGACGAGAAAGCAAAAAGAAAGTCACCTGAAGAATTTCTGCCAATTCCCCCACCACCTGAGGGGCCTGGGTTACCTAAAGCGGAGCCATCCACGTTAATTTTAATCCACTCCTGGTTGGGCTTGATCTAGTAAACCACTTGGCATCTGGACGTGGAAGGAGGAGTGTTGATTCCCAAAGCCTTGAGGGTAGACGACGTAGAGCGACTAGGAGAGGGTGGCAACTTGAGAGAGGGGATGATTACTTCAATCTAGCGGAGGATATTCTTGATGACCATGGGCTGGTGGTATTGGTGCCGTCAAACAGGGCCGCATTCCTGGCCTTCCACAGCTCCCAAAAGATGAAGACGAGGAGCAAGCCCCTCAAGAGAAACACCGATTTAGAAGAAACCGGAGTGGCCCACCAAGGACTGGCTCTCCCAATTGCTGACGTAGCTGGTTGGCCTCTAACATTGAAGAGGTTGGCAAAGTGCTCCTAGACCCGAGAAGGGGTGGCACCCGCCGAGAAGATATGATCTATGGATTCAGTCGCAGGGCCAGCAAGAGGGGCGTAGCAAGTGCATATGGAAGCCAGGTTCACACCCTTCCTTTGAATTCTGTCATTTGTCGGAATGGCCCTGAAAATAATTTTCCAAGTGAGAAAGGAGAGCTTTGGAGGGATCTTAGGGTGCCACACCCATGTGGACCACTAAAGCAAGGCGGAGCGCTGACGGATGCTTTTCCAAGCCAAACCAGCGGTCAGTTAGCCCGAAACGGACCCCAGCCAGATGCGCTTATCCGGTTGGTCAGACGTGCAAAAACCTTCGTTCACAATGTGGTCTAGGATGACTTGCGGAAGGCAGGACATGAGGTGTTGCTGCACCTGACAACCAAATGGGCCAATCATCTCATGTACCTTCAATGCCAGATGGGGAGGGGGGGGGGGGGGGGGTGTTGACAGCTTCCAATCCGTGAGGGGGCCCCAGCCCAGTCCAGTCGTCCGTCCAGAAAGCGCAACCACCCCTGCCTATGAGCTAATGGGACTGGGCAGCCACAGATGGACTAAGGGAGCAGATATGCTTCCAAAACGGAGAGGCGAAGGAATAATGACTGGACCCGTTGATGGACCGAAAGTCTATGGCGTATTTACGACGCATAAAGTTGCTCCAGCAGCTAAAATTTCCCCTGAAGTGAACACTCCACGCCATCTTCATTCGAAACGCACTCATGACTAGCTTAAGACTTCTCAGGCCAAGGCCGCCTTCAGCTTTTCGGAGCGCGCATTTTTTCCAGTTGAGCCAATGACAGTGCTTGCTGTTTCCTTCCCAACCCCAGAAAAAATCAGCACAAGCTACATCAAGGTCACGTAAAATTCTGGTCGGGACTTCTGTGGCCGCCAGAGTGTGAAGCGGGATGTTGGCAATCACGTGCTTAATGAGGGTCAGTCTACTAGCCTGAGATAAAATACAACTTTTCCACCCGCTGATTCTCAAGCAAATTTTGTCCAGAAGGGCTCAAAAATCAGCGTGCTTTAGTCTTCCGTGAAAAATGGGGATGCCAAGATAGCTGAAAGGGGTGGACCCTTTGTCGAAGCCAAGGATACGCTCAACTTTTCTGGCACGCGAGTCGATATGGTTAGTAGGGAGGATGAAGAAACTTTTACGAATATTGATCTTCTGCCCTGAAGCACGCTCATAGATTTTAAGGAACTTGCTGATTTTTTGCAGGGATGCGGAGCTTCCATTGGCAAAAGAATAGTATCATCTACAAAGAGAAGGTGAGAGATAATTGGGCATGTTCTACGAGTTAAGAAAGGTTGGCAAGCACCTTTGTCAACTAAATCCTTAAAGCCCCTGCTAAGAGCCTCCGCTGCTAGGATGAAGAGAGAGGGAGAAATCGGGTCACCTGTCGCAAACCTCTGGATGAACGGAAGAAACCACACACGTCTCCATTCACCAGCACTGAAAACCAGGAAGTGGACCAGCACTGTTCTACCAAAGCAATCCAGCTACTACTGAACCCAAATCTGATCAGCACCTTCTTGAGGAAAGTCCAATCAAGCCTGTCATAGGCTTTCTCCATGTCTAGTTTAATCAGAATATTGCCTCCTCTGGCCTTGCGATTCATACCTCTGAAGAGTTCTTGGACCAAAGCACAGCTCTCAGCTATGGATCTGCCCTGAGTGAATGCCCCTTGTTCCATTGAAATGATTCTAGGAAGGATGACGCTCAACCTGTTAGAAACAAGTTTAGAAAAGATTTTATAGGCAGAGTTGCATAAGCTAATGGGCCTAAAATTTGAAAAACTGGATGGGGAGTTGGTCTTAGGGATGAGACAAATTAGAGTCGCCGAATAGGCCCTGGGGAGGGACCCTGCTTTGAGAAAAGAGTGGGCTGCCTTGAGCAAGTCTGGGCCAATTGTATCCCAACAAGCCTGAAAGAATAACCTTATTCTACAAGTGTATCCCAACAAGCCTAAGGTTATGTAGAATAACCTTATTCTACAAGTGTAGCCCACTAGTTCTATGTATGCATCCAACATTTCAAAAGGTTACCCTACTTGAAATTTGGGAATTCAAAAACTAATTTAATCTAACCATCATGTGAACCACCATGTGAATTTGAATGCTTTTGAATTATTGTACCTTATTTTTCAACTGTTAGGCCTGTTAAATTGTCTATATGTTTTTCAAAGTGAGGAGGCTAGCTATATCATTTGGATGTTATTCAAATATGTCCTATTAATAATAGGACACCTAAAGTCATATATAATCATCAGGTGGGCCTGACTATAGAAAATGATGAACAACAATCCAAACCTCTAAAGTCATAGTATAGCCCATAGGATGGATGGATCAGCTCGATTATGGGAGAATTCAAAATATTATGATAGGATGACTTTTTGGGGCAGTTTGGACACTACTTTTAGGTTTCAAGAGTGTGCACTTATAGAGTAAGGGGTCATTTGGCAACACCATTTTAGTTGTATTTGGGTACATTCATATTTCCAAAGTTGTTTGACAATGTAAAGTCTGAAGTAAATAGAAACGAAGTAAATAAAATAAACAATTTTAGTGTATTTTGAACTTTCAACCTTTTGTTATGATTTTGGTGTAATCTAGGTTAAATACCTTTTTTTGCTCCTTTTTAAAGGCAGAAAAGCCACACGTGTGACAAAGATGTCGCTAGGCTACTAATCCATTATTAATGTGGCACGCTAATAATATCCCAAAAAC
This sequence comes from Magnolia sinica, assembly GCF_029962835.1. Classification (NCBI taxonomy): domain Eukaryota; kingdom Viridiplantae; phylum Streptophyta; class Magnoliopsida; order Magnoliales; family Magnoliaceae; genus Magnolia; species Magnolia sinica. Next base: position 24,611,680 of record NC_080590.1, read on the forward strand.
AATTTAATCATCAGCTCCATCACAGAAATCACATCAATAGAATGATCCTAATCCAACATTGGCCATATAAATTAAGGGATAAAAAACATTGAAGAGACTAGTTTGTAATATTTATGCTTGTGGCCCACTCAAGGCTTATATATATATATATATATATATATATATATATATATATATCTATCGGAAAAGCTCACTTGCGAACCAATTCGTACGTACTACATATTAACTTTTTTGAGAACCCATCATGTGTGATGTAGATCCAAAATCTGAATCATTCATGTGAAGCAGCACCTCGTGAAACCTCACAGGACCAAGTTTTACTTTGATCTAAAACTTTGATGGGCCATGAAAAATGAAAACAGTTTTCTCCCTTGATTTGCATTTCTCTTTGCTATGGCCCACTAGAATTTTAGATCAGAGTGAAAATTTGTCACATGAGGTTTCATGGGATTCCGCATCACATGGACCGTTCAAATTAGACATCCATAACAAGTGTGCAAAGGTGCGCACGTGCATAGGTGCGTAGGGGAGCATGAATGACTCTCTCTCTCTCTCTCTCTCTCTCTCTCTCTCTCTCTCTCTCTCTCTCTCTCTCTCTCTCTCTCTCTATATATATATATATATATATATATATATATATGTTACAATTATTCTATCAAATATCACATTGATTTGTAATTAGAATTATGATAAACCCTATATGAATTCTAGGTATCGATATCACTTCTCAATTAATGAATAGAATTATATGTTTTTTCACACATGCAATTACACTGTGTTAGGATTTCACAGCAGTAGGTACTTAAACCATGACCTCAGGTTGAAAGTCTCGTGAGTCTACCACCAAAGCATGAGTAAGAACTTGCAGATACTTATTATTATTATTATTATTGGAAATCAATCTTTCATATATATATATATATATATATATGTGTGTGTGTGTGTGTGTGTGTGTGTGTTACAATTATTCTGTCAAATATCACATTGATTTGTGATTAGAATTATGATAAACCCTTAGTGAATTCTAGGTATTGATATCACTTCTCAATCAATGAATAGAATTATATGTTTTTTCACACATGCAATTACACTATGCTGGGATTTTATGGCAGTCGGTTCTTGAACCATGACCTCACGTTGAAACTCTCGTCGTGAGTCTACCACCGAAGCATGAGTAAGAACCTGCACGTACTTATTATTATTATTATTATTATTGGAAATCGGTCTGTCATCCCTTATATTTTCTCATCGTTACCTAGAAAAAGAGTATAACCATATCTACAAGGGGTGTAAATTAATTTCAATTAAAAATTCCAAGGGAATAGATTTCTTCACCCAGTCAATTTGATAGATACACCCTTTTCTCTAATTTTGGTACCACCATAATACAACTTTGTACCTTCTCAAGTACTGTGACTGAATTCCATACCTCCATCTCATTTTGAACACGTCACATAAAATGTATGAGATCTAAACCATCAATTTCGTATTACCACTACTAAATGAGCCATCTTCCAAAATTCACAATGTTTAAACGATTCTGGCCCTTGAATTGGTGGCATAAAAATTAGCACTAAAAAACAGAAAATAGCAATAGCTCTCAATGTGAAAAAGGTCCGTATATTAGATGGCTAAGATACTCCAATCTATTTGAATAGGGACCAATCAATGACTATTCCGTCAGGATGCCTGGTTCTGATCATTGTAAAAATGTGACACGTGTGTGGTACAAGATCTTGGGGCACGGAAATTCCGTGTCTCGAGATGCAGGTACTCTGCTCTTGAAAGTAATATAGTCGGCTACGCATAACAGCGACAGTGCAAACGGCAGCCGATCCCAAAAGCCAATAATGCAAGAGGAGCCGTAAACATGGAAGAAAGGGTATCTATGTGGGCCCCACTTGTCAGAACCCCATACCCCCCTCAACTAACTTTGGACCCGGATTCAATCCTACCCCTGTTGGTGGGGCCCAGCCCTATGGGGCCCACCGTGATGTATGTGTTTAATTTACTCACACCGTCCGTCCATTTTAATAGATCGTTTAAGGCATGGATTAAAATGAAAATAAGTACAAGTCTCAAGTGAACCACAGCATACGAAAAAGTAAGTTTTGGATGTTGACCGCTGATAACTTATTGAGAGCCATGGAAGTTTTTCATCCAACAGATATTCGTGGTTTTTCCTCGTCTAGGTTTATATGATGTTATAAATGAATTGGATGGTAAATAAACATCACGGAGGTCCCTAAGAAAATTTCAACGATGGTGTCATTAAAATGATACGTTAAAATGAATGAACGGAATAGATAAAACACATGCACCAAGGTAGCCCCCACAGAGCCCTTGCCAGGACTGAGACCGTCCTAGAAGGGGGCGTCCACCAATCTTGCTTGGGAAACGTGGATCCGAGCTAAGAGAGATTTGAAGGGGTTGATGCGCCTCACACGTGTGCCGATAGGACCAATCATCGAATAGGGCTGATCGTCGACACGCGTTCAAAAATCAGGTGGGCCGCACGTGTGAGAGTTCGGGGAAAAAGACGTTGGGGTCGCATGTGGAATATAATGAATGACAGGCGTGGTCCGGAAGCTAAGCTAAGCTAGGCATTGTAGGGTGGGGTGGGCGTACTGCACCCCTATAATTCCTGCTGAGCTGGCATTAACTGCCACCTGGTGGGCGTGCCATGACTAAATTATTTTAGATACCTAAAATGCCCCAAATAGGGCCCATATGCCTCCTTCATGTGATGTCCCCTACGTCGTTTTCATCTTCAGCTGTGATTGATGGATGGCTGCCTTTTCTCTTTCGGAGTTATTTGATACTCCGGAGATTTGTAATACTTGATACACAAGCATTTTAAAATGGTACACGTGGCATGCGTTAACCCAAATTAAACCGGTTAAATTGTCTCTTAAGTTACAGGCCGATCGTAACCTTTGATTCGTGGACACTTATTTGTTGAAGTAAGAGCATTAGCTTTTTCTCAATTGTAACCGTCCAATAACTGTCCACAGATCTGATTGTAAGATAATCAAATAAGTTCAATTTTTGATATGCAATACATTTAAATTTATCAACTCAAATTGGGCAGTCTAATCTAATTTAAGGGTACGCGACGTCCATTGCTCTCATGGCAGTATAAGTTATAGTGCTCCTTGGTGCGTTGGATCATTTTGACAATCCAATCAATCGATCTGAACTGTCCATTAAGTCTAGAACTCATTTCATAGGCTGCCGTGAGAAAATCACAATAATCAGATGATCCAATCCATCCTTTTCTAAGCCACGGATTGGATATTTGAGATTGCTCAACAAAACTGATCCTTTAGATTCATAAACAATCCATGATCGTCCCTAACAAATAAATGGATCAGATGCTGATTTGCCCTATTTTTGTGTAAAAAATCTTGACCGTCAATACTAATGCTACTGATCAGATGGTGAAGATTATCAGATTAGTATGAAATTTGCAAAGTAGACCACAAACTTAGCTTTGAACATGATAAATGGTATAGATCAATGGATTGGATTGTCTAAACATGCTAATGCAACTAGGAGCACTATAACCATGGTGCAACAAAACACCCTCCATCCATGTGAGAAATCATCACCATCAGTCAACGTCCCACAACTTATGGCCCGACGTCACTCGTGTAGGAAATCAGTAGCATGAAAACGATAGTCGTGACCGTGAAGATCATCATTCTAAAAAAATCAGGCAGATCCACTCAATAAATGGACCACACAACCATACAGCTGAGTCAGACCATAAGCCGTGCATTGATTTGAACGGCCTGATTTTTGTGCCAGCTGATCTTCAAGATGACACTGATGTCCTGGCAAGAAATATGGTACAGTAACGCAAGTTGTGGTACCATAGCTGTAGATGATCAGTTCTCTGTCCATATGCTGCATGCTTAGACTCGGGTCTCAATTAAGGGCAGGGAACAATAATAGACCATGGTACCTACAATCACTGTATATGGATAAAGGAATTGTATTGTCTCGTCTCTTCCCATGTCTCGACTCTCTGAATTGGCTTTTTTTTTGTTAGCTTGTTAGAAACAAGGTGTCTTTCACTCAGTCTACCACTTGAGCTATGCATCGGTGTGACTATCTGAATTGTTGGATATGTGGAATGGCATCGGATGGATAAGTCGGGTCTAGGGCAGGGTGATAATTCACTAACATGTCAAAATGGTCATGCCCCACCCTTGGTACACGTGGCATATTTGTCCCACAATTTATATTTTGGACGACCCAAATCAGGCCATCATAGTAGACTGATTTGGACAAAGATTGCATATTGACACTGCAAGTATGCTAGTAGATGGTGCCCTATGGGCCCCACTATGATGTATACGTTTTTTCAAGGCCGTTCATCCATTTTGGATTATTATTTTACAGCATTAGCTGAAAAGTGAGGCAGCTACAAATCTTATGTATACCACACTATAGAAAACAGGGGTGATTGAATGCCACCATTAAAAACTTCCTATGGTCTGTTGTAATATTTATTTTACATTCAACACGTGAAAGAAGGGAAAATACAATTATTAGCTTGATTTAAAACTTCTACGTTTTTGAAAAAGTTTTTGATAGCAGGCGTTTAATCATTATTTTTTGCAGTGTGATCCACCTGAGATTTGGATATGACTCAAATGAGCTGGAAAAACAAAAGAGCGGCATAAATAAAACACATACATCATGGTGGGCCCACAAAGCACCGTCCATTAGCAACTCGCTGATAGCAATGTCAGTATGCAATTCACGTCCATTCATTTCCATCCATGAGTTTATAATGCTTTTTTATAAGGATTTTGATTTTTTATTATTATTATTTAGAGAGAGAGAGAGAGAGAGAGAGAGAGAGATAAACCTAGGGAGGGCCACAACTTTGGACGATGCTAGCCGTGAATTGGATGATTTGGGTTTCTCAGGCCATGATGGGACCCATGGTTTGGACAGTTTGAACTGTGGTACGTGTATGCCATGTGTATGGTTGGACGATCCACACAACCTTTCTTTAAAATAAAAAATTTTTAAAAAAAATAAAAAATAAAAAAAATTCAAAGAAGGTTGGTCAACTGTCACCATAATATCATTCCATAAAGATAAGGGGTCCATGTGGGGAAGGCTTTTTTTATTTTTTTGAATGACTGAAACTACACGACTCTAATGGGACTTTTTCTTTTTAAACCTTGGGTGTGCCACCAGAGTCAAATGATTTTTATATGGTTGTACAAAAAGCCAAGGCCTTTTTGGATCATTGCTTGCCTTTTAGTGACCTAAAGAAGCCCACACGTTTCTCCACGTATAGTGTTTGTGCTACTTATGCATGTGATCAGATGTGATGTGGTCCAATGAGAAGTGGAGGTTATAGAGCTATGTGTCACGCCCTGAATAATCACAAAAGACTATTCTAGGAACTTTGTCATTTTTTCTATGGTTATCAATTTAAAACTAGTAATTTTGTAGTTAGGGTTGTTAACAGGTCGGGTCTGGAGTTGGCTTCACCTGGATTTTGAATTGTTTTCAAATTTTCACTTTTACCGTGCCTGAGCCCACCCCATTGACAGCCCTACCTGTAACTTAGAGCTATTTTGGATTTAAAGGTCATTGGTACATGCTCAACTGGCAGACTGAGTGGAGATACCTCGTTTCAACACTTGAGGTCTTAGTATCGATCCCTAGTGGGTGGCTAACATGGAGTGTGTACTGACATGGGTGTGTACTAACATGCTAATTAACCGTTTAAAAAAAAAAAAAAAAAAAAGGGTCATTGGTACATGTGCATAGGGACCATTTGCAGTTGTACTTTTTTGTATGAATGGATGTTGTTTTTGTAAAGTATTGTTTGGTTTCCCGTATTTGGATGTATTGGGAGGTAATTGGATATAAATGCACTTTTTTGGTGCATTTGATGTCATGTACTTGAAGGCAAATGAAAAGTTTTTTTTTAGTGTGTTTTGAAATCTTTTTATTTTATTGGGATTTTAGTGTAGTTGGTGTTAAATGACTTTTAGCTCTCTTTTCAAAGGCTGGTGTTGCACGAGTAACAAATGTGTCAGTAGGATACTAATCTATCCTATAAAACAATCTAATTATTGACTGCATCAGTAAAATCACATTAATAAAAAGATTTAAATTGTCCAAAAATTAGCCATTTAAATGAATGGTTAACAATGATGGTGAGTCCCTCATTTGTAATCCTTACATTTATGACCAACCTAAGGCTTAAATTTTTTTTTATTTTTTGCTGAAGTATATATTTCAATTAGCTTGTTACAATCACTATATCAAATATCACATGTGTGTACTAATTTATGTATTAAAACTAATTTAGTTAATCAAATTGAGGGTTGTGTAAATATACTAAGGAATTCCAATGCGTTCCTATTATTAGCATCCAAACACAAATCTTGATTTCAATACATTCCAATTATAAGCTAATTCACATCAATTCCATAGTAATTATGATTTAAATTCTTCAAATATAAGCTTTCAAACAAACCCTGAAGTTGTAAGAGAACTTCTGCCTATAAATTAACAATTAGGTGCTATTTTCGAAACCAGTACATAGCAATGAAGCAGGATGAGCTTGCATCAGTATCATCCATTAACGATACAGCAGTATTAGTCTATATCAACCCAGTATGGGGTGAACAAGTTATCGGTGGTGAACCATACAATACCACAATAAACCGATTTTAAACATTGATTAGGAGGCTTGTGTATAATCCTTAGTAAGGAAGATCAAAATAGCAAAATGTAGATCACCATTGTTGAGTATGCATTTGGATTTTCTGTATACGTGAATTGTAATATTTCATGGATGAAATGAGTAAAATGCATGTGGGATACCTCAAAAGTCAGACCCAAGTAGAGATAAATAGCAATGCTCGTCCACCTCTCAACTATGTCATTGCTATATGGCCCACCTGAGTTTTGGATTGGCCTGATTTTTTTACGATTGGACAATTCTAGGACGACGCATGTGATGGACATGTCAGGATGTTATGCATGCATCTTGTGGGGCCCGTTTTCAGGCATTACCATAATTACCCATTTATAAATAAAATTAAAATAGAAAACTCGACATAAAATAATTAGAATTTCTAAATGAATGAGCAATGATGCATATGAGTAATGTAATTGGTGTCCTATGTTTCTGTCAAATGTAATTGGTCATTTCCACTTTGTTAATTGAATTTATCACAATTCAATTCAATTTTACAGCCAAACAGTGTATTGTAATCCTGCATATCCTTTTTGGAATGTTTGAAAATAGGATTTCATTCCCAGTAAATAGAACCATAGCACCCAAGGAAATGGTGTGCTTGGGACATGCATCCTTAAAAGTGAACCACGATTCGTGCAATCCAGGCTGTTGATTGGATCAGCACCACCGTGGATGAATCATAGATCGAAAATATCCCAAATTGGGGGATCTATTCATCTCGTAATGTGGATTGTTGTTGAATTTTTTTTTTATTTTTATTTCTCAACCATCTACTTCCTGGCCACATATCCAAGGGCTAAGAGTGTCCCATCGGGGAGAATTAGAGACTATGGACCATCTCTAGAGGGGCCCATCAGATCAAAGGTCTGTATCACCAAACCTGGGTTCTTCTTTACAGGACCCTATATGTCATCGATCATTTAATTCACCATCACAAATATTCCAACCGCAATAAAAGGAAATAATGTTAGCTTATAAAATCGTAATCGCTGTTACAAGTGCAAACGTGGCTATCCAAGACAACCAACCGTAGGGAAATAACTGGGCCTAAAGCCCATCCCAGACCTTAACAAAGAATCCAAGAACAAGCATGGCCAGCCAACCGCCTCCAAGGCCAGACCAGGCTGTGGTTTTGAACCTCTACCTATATCTCAACTCAAGACCAGGTCCAGCCCAGTCCATTTTTAGACCTGAAAACTCACACCATACTGGGCCACTAGGTTCACAAAATCCAGCCACAAGTGCTATTTATCATGGGTGGGCCCAATTCATCCTGTCCAACTTTGAATTTATTAATCTCATGACGTTTGCACATGATCATTGATTTTGCATTCTTATAGTGTCCACTGCGTCTGTTTCAAGTTCATCAAGTGACGGGGTTCCAACCTATGGCTCATTAGTAGACAGAGTGCATTTCAACACGAGGTCAGGGGTTCGAGTGCCCATGTGGTGGTGCGTGCATGGGTGTATCCTCTTGGATAAGAGTTGTATGCGCGTGCACATCGTGGGTGTATTCCCATGTGATATGACCGGAGTGATCTTGACCAGTGATGCGGTCCGTCGATTGGACAGTCAAGATCCCATATCCATCTACACTTGAGGGATGAGGGTGCGATGTCAATGTATGTTGCACCCCATATCTAAGGTACTATATGTGCATGGGCTCACCAATCTGGTCCGTCAAAGAGATTCCCTGTTGGATGAGCAGCTCTACAAAAACATGATCAATCCAGTGAGCCTAATTGCCTAGTCTATAGGGGAAAAAATAGGATGAATTGTCAATAATGATAAAAGATTAGGCAACAGATAGGGAACAATCCATTCAGTCCAAACAACATCCCATCTACCTAGAAATGCAAGCACAGCTTTGTCAAGTGGACTCATTGATTTAAGCCTCAGTGCCAACCCGTCCGATCTCAAGTTGAGTCACAACTCAGCTAGTCAAGGGGGAATCAGCACAACTCGGTCAGGTCATGGTGACAGTTGGGCAACTTGCAGTGTCGAACCAGATCGGGTCTGACAGAGTCCAAGTCGACTCAGGCAAGTCACAGAGTCATCAATCCATGAGTTGACCTTAAGCCCAAGTTGTGGACATGTAGAAAACAATGTGAGTGCATCACCAGCTCAGCTAGTATTTTTTCAGGGCCGGAAAAACAGTCACATGGATGGCCAATGAGCTGCTAAAACGCACCTTTATGGCCTAAGCTGTCCAAAAATTTCACATCTACATCAAGCCAAAAAAAAAAAATTATAAATATAGACAACCCATCTTCACGAATGTTTCAGCAACTTACTGAGTTTCTAAGACTGGAACATCACCATGTGATCTCCATGTTTTAACCAGAGATGCAGTCATGCAGGTTCAAAATACTGATAAACAGGCAAACAAAATAGTTCAAATTTCAAAAGTCCATTTCCAGGCTGCCTTTGGATGCTTGATTGAACTGAATTTCAAGAGTTTCATCAGATAAATCAGAATGGACCAAAGGTGGCCCCACTCCATGCATAATGAGGTACTTGCCCCAGCATTGCAATTATGATTGTATCAGGCCAGCCTTGTATCATTCTTCAATACCCAATTAGATTTAATTACAATTCAGTTCAATTGAGCATCCAAACACACCATCAGCTCCATTCTACCATGGGAGCTCCTCCTTCAGTACATGTTCCCAATCCGAGCTTGGGCTATCACATGCATTAGAGGGTAAGTGGGTATGTACCCAGGCTCGCGTATACAACTGGGCCGCAATTCCATCATCTGATACATCGCATTCTCTGGTCATTTCAGGCTGTTCTAAAGCATCTGACCCTAAGCCAATTTCTGGGGCAGAGTTCACCGTATCGGTAACTTCCAAGCTTCCATCTTCCAGTTGGTCCCTCAAGAACGGCTGTGTTTTCCTTGTCTCCACCGAACCCAGATCAATGAGCTTTGTTGGGTGGTCTTCATGCTCAACATGGAGCTCTGGCTCTGTATCCTGTATTTCCATACTGACTCCAATATCAATCATCGAATCTGGAAGTTGTTGTTGCACAGCTTTATTGTCAGCCCGGATTTTAAGAAGGTTTTGAAGAACTTGGAATCTAGCCATAACAGAAGCCTCATCATCTTCCTTCGGACCATTCATATCAGACGGATTCATGTCTTGGGATTTCTCACAGCTGCTCTGTCTAACATCATGAACATTCTCAGTCGAGCTCTGTTTAGGCTTCAGTAATGATGCATCATGGCTACTGCTGCCATCATTCGCATTTAAGCTCGACGATTTCTCCAAATCCCTAGACTTGCATGTCACCTTCAATGTGGTGTGAGAATCTTTATCTACACCAATTTAACATAATAAATGTCAGATAATATGAGTTTATTATTCAATAAATTTTTGAAGTTCTCTGATGCATCAAGATTTATGTTGTCCTGATGCATCCAGTCCATACATCATGAGCCTATTGTTCCGCAATCCAGACCATTGATATGATGGGAACCCTTGTAGAAGGGGACGTAGTGTTCAAAAAAGAAAATGGGACATACCACGAAATCTTCTAGATGTGAAGATCTTCACATCCAATTTCTGGCCTCTTTCTCCCAAATTCTGTTGTAACGGTTTTCTAAATGTCTATTTCTAGTCCATCATTTGAAGAGTTGGGATCTTTCAATCCCAGAGATTATTGAGGGATCCAGCATATACAATAGGAAAACAAAAGAACAATTGGCAGGATGACCAAACCACTGGCTCCACTAGCAAAAACTGTGAACACCAGGATGACAGACACTTTTCATGTCATGCTGCATGAGAACCCATGAAGTCCAATGAATCCATAAACCTCAGGAAAACATAAAATGATTTCACCTTCTGCTGCTTCCTGCTTGTTTTTCTCCATCTCAATATTCATACGCGCGAGTCGGAGTTCATACTTCATCGAGCATAGTGCAGCTTCCGCCTCGATCCATAAATCCTTAAATAATAGAGTTTGAGCGAGCTTCTCTCCCTGCTCACAAGGGCTTTCCTTCAAAGCCTTCTTAAAAGCCTGCAGATCACGAAAGAAAGGAAGAGCATTTAATTTGCAGTAAGAACAAGAGTCAAGAAATCACGTTGTACCTGAGCCATTCCGTCATCTTTCTTGAAACCCATATCAGCACCTACAGAAACAATGTGAACCTCATCGACTTCTTTCATAGGCTTACTGAAATTTATCTTTCCCTCCCTGTCATGTGTGCACAGACCTGGAATACTGTTGGCCTCTATCCCTGTATCAGGAGACCTGCCCAGAGCAGTGCCCTGGAAAAGAAAATATTCAGCACCAGAGTAGCAAACATCGAAGTAAAGGCTGCATTTGGATGCTCATTTGAATTGAATTGCAAATTTTCAATTGAATAAAGAGAAAGTGACCTAAGTGGAGCCCATTCCGTTCATAATGAGGGACTACCTCTTGAATGTCAATTACTATCTCTCCAAGCTTAAAGTGCACTAAATTGCATGTTAGGGATTTGGTTCTTATTAACCATAGAATGGCTGCCACCCCACTTGCCTCATTTCCTCTGTAATGAATTATGAATTGCGCTTTAGTTCAACTCAGATTCCGAATGCAACCCTTAATGCAGAAGATTTGACATATGTGACTATTGTAAAGAGAAATATGAGACTAGATACTTGGGATTTTTTATCGAAAAATTCCTCAGGGTTCCTTTTACCAAACAATGCCTCCGACTTTTCAAAGTATGGAAGAGTGCTTTTCAGGGAGTAAAATGACTAAAATGCCCAAATTTATTATTTTTCTTGAAAAGGTGTTAGCGTTTGTACATTACGGGCCACAGTGTCTGTATGATATCCAACCCGTCCAACTGGCAGATGCCACTTTTTTTCTGAAAGATGATTTATTTATTAGAACAGACAAACAGCAAAAGAATACAAGGGAAGACCAAAGCCAACCAAGGGCAAGCAACAAAATCAGGGAACCCACTCCCTGATGAACATTTTAGCCCAATTCTTCCAAACCAGAACCACTCAAATTGCAGAAGCAACAGTTGTTCATCTCGCCCCAAATGGACAGCCAAAAAAGCCACCTTCCATCTCAATCTTTTTTTCTCCCAGAGCTGCCCTCGTGCCAAGATTGAAACAGCCCCTTTATTTAGTTTGGCATCAACCAGGGGAAATTGAAGAAAGAATGCTGGACCAAACATCCCTAGCAAAGGAACAATGGATGAACACATGAGCCACAGATTCCATTTCATTTTTACAAAGGATGTAGATACTCGGCAGCACCATGGCTCTTTTACATAGATTATCACAATTACAATCATACAAACCAAAATTCAGGCTAATCCATCAATTGCGGATACATGACAGAAGGAATTGTTCTATCTCCAAACTTCACCTTCATCAAGCTTAGTCTAAATGCCAGGTGGGCCACACCATAGAGAACAAATACACACTACTCAAAACCCTACAAATTTACATGTCGCCTACCCGATGATTAAATCGGCCTGACTATTGGTTCATAGGTACATCATGGTGGGATGAACCTGTTGGACAGATTGAATGTCATAAACACATCACTTCAGCCCCACAATGCTCCACTCTACTATTTTTTTCCTTTTTAGAAAAGTAATAGATGGGGGCATCTTAGTAATTCACTTGCCCAAAACCGCTCTGCAGTACTTCCAAAAGGGGGAGCCATTTTTGGTAAAATAAGATGTGGTGAATGTTTAAAGAGAAATATGAGCTTTAAGACTTTGAAAGTATGCAGACAGAATCACATAAATGATTCAATTAAGAACCTGTCAGTCTCATAATGGACTACTGACACCAAACTACATGGTGAAAACATGCAACAGCAATAACCAAATAAAATACTAATGAAATGACAAACTAGTAAAATACACCACTGATATGGAACCCATGCACTGCACATGGCCAGTAAATGTTGTCATCAAGACACAAAGGGCTCTCATGGAAACCTAACAATGCCATCAACATCAGATTTCAAAGGCACGAGGACAACAAAGATACCCCCATGTGTCAGTAACATTGCCAATATTTCTGCAATAAGTGATAAAAGAAGAACATTGTACCTTGCTGGCCTCGGTGGACTTACTAAGAAAATAAGAACTGCCCAACTCATGATTTGAGTCCAGCATTGATCTCATTAACCCAACCTTCTTCGTGGACCATGCGTCAAGATTGCGGATTGCAAGCTGAAGAACCTCATAGTCGCATTCCTCCAATGCATTTTCATCACAGTAATGATTGGATACAAGCAATTGCGATAGGTTATGAATCATCTTAACCAGCACTTGAGCATCTAATCTTGGAAGAAAAGGCTCACTTGAACTATCAGAAGCACCAAGCATTCTAGCAATCCCAGTAGAAACACTTGCATGAGAAAAGAAATCAGAAGAAACATCATGAGCAGCACCGTCGAAATCCTTTCTGGGATCTGCAACACGAGCCTCTAGTGCAGGTTGCGTAACAGAAGCAATGGTATCTTCTTCATGGCTTAAAGGCATCCTGTCAAAAGTTTTGGGATTGGGATCAAGGAGAAGCACGTGATTATTTCCTGATTCTTGCATGCCATTGAAATTTCGGGTCCTGCTCTCATTGCCAACCTTCGAACAATCCGATCCAGTTATATAAGCATCAGTAGATAAACGTTCAGTGCACATGCACCCAACGACTGTAGGAGGTTGGCTAGAAAAAGACGAAAAGGCATCTTTCACAGACCCAGTCTCATGATATAGGGAACTTCCATATGGTTTTGGAGAGAAGGCCACTTCTGCAACATCAACATTGATAGGAGTAGTCTGATTCTGTTGATTAAAAACACTGCATTCATCTGTTTCGAAAAATGGAGAATGTTGAGAAGCTGGTGCCGGTGCTCCTTTCCAACAGGGAAAATCAACAGGGGGGTTAATCTGATTAAATGCCTCAGAAGGACTTCCAGCCAAATCACATTGCCCAGCAGAGCCAGGTATATAATTTAAAGCTTTCTGAATTTTCCACTGGGCGAGTTCTGATTTGTCTGTCTGCAAACAAGGCCTCCAAGAAGGGAATAGTTTAAGGTTTAAGGGCACGTCATATTTCATTTGAGAGGAACCAACAAGTAAATTTCCATTCAACTTCAAGTCATTATCGATTCCACTTGTACCAGCATAACCATCATTATGCCCAGCATGCAGCTGGACAGTAGATGCCTTTCCATTGGAAGAATCTATGTTGTTATTACATGCATCGATGGGTCGATCTATGGAGCTACTGCCACGGGCTGGTGGGCCAAAGACATGACCCGAAGAAAACACTTTCGTTGTTGATGGATAGAAAATTGTCCGATCTTCCATCCAGGAATTCAGCGGAATAAAGTTTCTATCGCATGAAGCATTTTGATTAAAGGGATGCCAGGTTTTCGTGAGGGGAACTTGTTCCTTTGATGATTTGGACACATTAAAAGAAGGATCACTGGTGCTCGCCTCTAAAATTGCTGAGAAATTATCACCCAACCATTCTGAACCAGCACCTTTTGGCCGCATGTGAAGGTCTGTTGCGTAGGGTTCCCCATGTACTCCATGCCAAGCATCTAGCGGTGCTTTTTCGCATGCCACAAACCCTTCAGCACCAGGACCTGTACAACAACAGAAAATGAATGGGGCAAAAAAAAGAAAAAAAAAAGGGATGCACAAAAGCCATATAGACTATGAATTATACAAATGCTAATGCATGTTGATCAAGTACGAAGCATGGAGGTAAATGAAGATATATTTACTTCTTTCACTTCATGTGAAAATTGAATACAAATTCTATATCATGCTTGTTGAAAATTTGAAACCCAGGTCGAGTCAGGTGCAGTCGGAGGAACAAGGGGAGTTGAGATCCAAAGGCCTCTAGCTTGTGTGAGGCACAAGGCAGACCCCGAAACTTACAAGCGGTTTTCTTAATGTGTTTCCATTTTATTTTTATTTTTATGTTTCTTAATTCTTTAGTGAGAGAAATATGTGGATTAACCAACGGGTAGCTGTTATCATGGTCCACGATACAATTGGCATTTGGAAATTTTCAGTTTAAGGGTGCTAAGGGCAGGTCCACGATACTATTGGCAACACTGAGGTACATGCCTGGGCCTTGGGGCAAGCCACTGAGGTTTTACGGAAAAGGTCCAGCTGTTTGTCTCACAGGGTGCAGTGCTCTGCCCACCTACTTGATGCCAGCTTTATTAACATTACAAAAGTGTACAAGAGAGCAGTGTTCAAAGTATCGGTATCACTACAAGTTTTGCTGGCCGAGGATACGGAAACAATATCAATATCGCCGATAATATCGCAAGTAACCGGAAATGCGGGAAAACATTAGGGAAACATGGAGAAAACGGTGGAATTTTTCAGCGGAACTACAAGAGATGCTAAAATACACATATTTGCATATTTAGGAATTAAAAAATTTACAAAAAGAATGCATACATAATAAGTTTCCGTTTAATGGGGCCTAAAAGCATGTGTTGTCGTAACAAATTAGTCCAACCATCCCATCTATCCATCCAACCACCCAGCCTTCCATCCAAACATCCATCAATATTTCAGAATATGGACAACACACGATATTCTGCTGAGAAATCATCAATGATTGGAAAGGAAATGAAAGATTGCGGTCTCGATAATGCCCATGTTGATATTATCATTGACAAATGAACACTGCATAAAACCATGCGCCCATAAGAAAAAAAAAATCAAAATGAATTATTTTTTTTAATAAATAGATTTTTGCAATATTATTGAAATATCACCAATACACGTGACACCTGCAATTTACACAGTCGAAAATATTGGCAATATAGTGGTGATACAAGCGACACTATGAATTTAATATTGATGATACCTTGACGATACATCCCTGGTACCTAGTTTTATATTACTAGTGTTATCCGTATCGCCAAGTTGGAGATACAGATAATATCAGTGATATTTCGATAATATCAGAGATACTCCAAACAATGCAAGAGAGGAGAGGAAACGGAATACAAAAATGAATTCTAACGCCAACGTGAAAGACTTTAAACAGTTATTCCATCGGTTAATGGGTTCCATGACTAACAGTACTCTATGAACTTCACCTTCCTGTGCACGCAATGAAAAGAAACCCCAACACTTTTAAGATATCAACAGCCCCTTATATTGCCTACCCCAATCACTACAGGAAACTTCAACCTTTGCATCCATCTAATGACATTGAAACTCTTATTCGAAGTCCGACAACAAGGGCTGCAACTCGGGCGGGTAGGGGGGTCAAACCAAGCCCGACCTGACCTCATGAGAACCCAATCCACAACCCGACCCGACCGAATTCCAACACAAGGTGTGCAACCCTAATTCCTCTATACTCAACCCAACCCAACCCAACCCAGATACATGTGATTATTCCCAGCCCAACCAGAATTTTCTAAACCCAGACCCAGCCCAAGTTCAAATCAGGTTGGCCTTTTCCAACCCAAACTCAACATGAGAACACTGACAACCTGACCGAACCCAACCCAAACTCAGGTTGGTCAATCGAGTTCGGGCTGACCCAAATCCAAGTTGCAGCCCTACTTCTATCTCTCCCACAAGTTCAATGGATATTGCTCTTATGATTGCACACAATATGACAGGACTTCTAAAATCCCTTCATTTTCTCCAAGCTACCCATCCTGTAACTTAATGTCATGTTGTTTATTCTCATAATGACTAAACAGCTACCACTAAGCAGGCAAGCACAATTTCCCAAGTAGACGACCTTTCAAAGATAGCAAGGAGATACTGCTGTTCATCCAGCAAAACCCTATCAGGGCTAGCTATGACAATATAACCTCAAAGGGCTCCAAATAAATCCTCAAACAGTTTCCACCAAGCATACTTCCAGTGGATGAGGCAGTTGGAGGACTCCAAAGCTTCCCGAATATGATGCACATGTTTGGGATTTGAAGTTCCAGATGTTGCAGATGATCATAGAATTTCTTCTTCTTTTTTCGGAAATTGTTATGTGGTTCGATATATGTTTAGAAGCACCATATCAAATGCACTTGATCCCAATGGTATTAGATAGACCCCACAACCATTCCCAACCCTACATATGATTTTTTGTCAAATTAATGCATGACATATGGTGAATAATGGAATTTTTCAGCAACCATGCAAAAGTTTCCACAAGTAGGACCAATATTTCAGCCAAATATTGATTTATGGAATATATAGATCAATACCAATGATCTGATTTCTAGCAAATAAACTGTATATTCCAGCAGGATGCGGACTGTGTGGTGTGGCACACACCAACGACCTTGGTGATGTGTTCATGTGGCAAAGTTTTGTGGGCCCCACCATGATGCATGTGTTATATCCACACCGTCCATCCATTTTATGAGATCATTTTAGGGCATGAGCCCAAAAATGAGGCAGATTCAAAGCTCAAGCGGACCACACCACAGAAAGCAGTGGGGGATTGAATGCCTACCATTGAAAACTTCTTGGGGGCCATGGAAGTTTTGGATGAAGCTGATATTTGTGTTTTCCCTTCATCCAAGTTTGTGTGACCTAATGAAAATGTTGGATGGAAAACAAACATCATGGTGGGCCCTAGGAAGGTTTCAACGGTGTCATCATTGTCCTTGTGCTGTTTGTGGTGTAGTCCACTTGAGCTTTGGATCAGCCACATTTTTGGGCTCATGCCCTGATATGATCTGGTAAAAGGGACGGACAATGTGGATATAATGCATACATCATAGTGGGGCCCACAGAACTTTGCCATTTGGTGCAGGCCCACAGCCCACTTAGGCTCATCCAGACCCACTGTAAGGCTCAGCCCACTCAAGCCCATCTAGGCCCATTGTAGGGCTCAACAAGACAGGCCCATGGCCCACTGTAAAGCCCAACATATGCTAATTTTTTCGACTGATTATTTACAAATTTGGAAGTCTAAATCAAGTATTGTAATTTACTATTTTTGGGAGATATGGGAGGCTGATTTAAAGATGTAATTGATATGATTGAAAATATGGGTTAGTTTTAGGGATATAATTACTTTCCATTTTTACTTTTTATTATTAGGTTTTTACCATATTAAGGAATATTAGATTGGTTGGAAAATCAATTATGATTGATTTGAAATCAATCTCATAGTTGGGGAGATTTCAATTAAAGATTTATTTAGGATCTATAAAAGGAAATGGTGGTGTATGAGTTAGTCATTCGAATATTTTTCTAAGTGTGAGTTTTCTTAAAGTCTTTGTAAGAGAAGAAGGTTGACATCAATAAAATTCTCGCCCTTTCTACTCCATTGTTCTTGTGGTAATACTTTTTTTAACGTAATTTGGATATCGAGATCTCATTGACTCAATAACTAGGTTGCACCATCACACCATACCACCGGGGTTGGTGGTATGTGGAAAACTACGTAATCTGAGTCCATTCCAGTAGCTTCAACACAATCAAGAATATCAATCCCATACTTGATGTCATACAAGCAATACAACAAGGAGAGAATTCGGGAGCCAGAGGTCTAGTTAGATATTAGGGTGCAACTTGAGCAAGTCAGATCGGGTTGAGGGTCAACCACACAACCAAATGAGGGGGAGGGATGGAAAACCAATACTCGTTTCCTATTCAAGTATTCACTAATGCATAATTCCGTATTAAGGGGACTTATTTGATACTCTAACTGCACGTGGCACTTAGCAAGAGTGCAATTGGCATACATAAGCCATGTTAAACCGACCCGAACTAACTATGGCTAATTCAGTCTCAAAATCTAATTGATTGGTAGAACAATCCTAAAGACTAATTTGTGGAAACTTGCTTGTTGAAATAGGACCATTGGATATTTTACATTTTTAACCATCCAATAAATGTACACCAATCTGATAACTAGATGACCTACAAAAAATAAAAGAGCTTGTGGTTAATAGCTCTTGATGGAAGCGATTGTGGGAGATGAGGGGGTCATGCTCAGCCATACACCAAATGATTTTGCTCCAATTTCCTTTGGAATATCGTTTGAACGCCTTGTGGTTAAGAGCCAAAACATACACGGATGCCACTACTCATTCAGCTACTTTCTGAATCGACTGGTAGACACGGCCTAAATTTATAAAAGGGAAAGGCTTCCAGAAAAGAGATGAAGTTCCCTCAAATGATTGGTAGAAAGGGATCTGCTAGGACAGTAGAAAGGATGGTAATTTGTAACATAGCTTCATTTTCTTTCAAATCAATTTAAGAATATAGAATCGTGTTAACATAATTTACCTTTGTAAATTACAGCAAAAGGAAAATACAAATACTGTCATCACCAGGACAAACTTGTTTGTGCCCACCCATGGTAAATCTTATGGGTATTTCCCCACACAAGAGTTGCGTGTAACAACTGAAAAAATAAAAGTAATAATTGACAGTGACTCGGCTAGTACACAGAGGGATTTAAACCATGACCCAGTTGTACAGGTTTTTCATTCATCCTCCTCACTTTTACATAAACAGTTTTCTGAATGTTTTCTGTTACTAATATACATGCATCACTATTCATAAGAAATTCTCGTAAAGGTTTGTGGTCATGATAGAAGGGGACATGTTAGGGGGTTGGGTAATATTTCAAAGACTACTATTATTGCTTCCAACCCCTACATGGAAGAAGTTCGAGCCGGGAAGAGTGTAATTGGCGAAGTGAAAGGATCAGTGGCTGAATTGAAATAGCAGATGGCCGAGCAATGGAACATATGTACGAGCATGGAACAACAGATGACTGAACATGAGCAGCATATTGTTGGTCAAGTTCAACCAATGAATTACTTGCCTGGCACAACCACATCTCAGGTACTGCATTTGTCGTGATAAAGTTGTATCATTTTTTCTCAAGTGCTACCAACTGTGATTAGAAACAGCATTCGCTGATACTTTATTGAATACGAAATTTGGGTCCTTTAGTAACTTTGTTAATTGAAAAGAACTACGTAGTGGCTTGATTTCAATTTGACTTTTTGGGTACGTAGGCAGCAATCGTAATATACTAGATCGTATTGGCGCAACCACAATTCCAACAATAGTCAAATGTCATATAAGCTTGTTTTTATAACATGTCATTCAAAATACAAGCTCCAAGCAAGCCACCTATTTGGAGAAGCTATTAAGAAAGACCATCTTATCATTTGTAATAAGTTGTAGAGCTTGTTCAAGAAGTTCACTAGGAATGCTTATAGCCTGAACTAACATGGCAATGCGAAGAGGTTCCTAGCAATATACATAATTGGTCCATTAGTTCCAAACAATCGAAAGAAGGAAAAAAATATATATATATATTTACTTTCTCTTGCCAAAAAATTAATTAGACATCACAGGGCATGTCCACGTAGGAACTGAATCACTAATTTTTTATAGAAGTATGCATCTAGTCACTTAACAGCATAGGGCAACTTCTCATAATCTATCCAAGGTCCTTTATTAGACCTAAGAGATGCTCCTTCAATAGAATAGGTGAAGTAATGGCTAGTTGTCTAACAAAGTAGATTGACTTGTACACAAGATTAAGTAATGATTAGTTGCCTAAGAACATATGCAACACCACCTGATCTAGAATTTTGAATTACAAGAAACCTTATGCTCCATGACAATGAATACCATTCAAGATGGTATTTCTAAATAGCTTCTCCAAATAGATGGCTTGCTTGGAGCTTGTATTTTGAATGACAGGTTATACAAACAAGCTTATAGGTAATTTGGCTATTGTTGGAATTGTTGGAATTATGGTTGCGCCAATACGGTCTAGTACATTGCGATTGGCTACCGACATACCCAAAAAGTCGAATTAGGATCAAGCCACTGCGTAGTTCTTTTCAATTAACAAAGTTACTAAATAACCCAAATTCTATATTCAATAAAGTATTAGCAAACGTTGTCTCTAATCACGGTAGGTAGCACTTTAGAAAAATTCAATCTATTTGCAATCAATGTATATTCCGTTTTCAAATCTACTGTAACTAGAGACATTGTTTTGGAGACATATTCCTTTTTTCAAATCTACTGTAACTAGAGACATTGTTCTAGTGATACTTCGGTTGCTTACTACATTTGGGTCCTTAAGTGACTTTGTTAATTGAAGACTGATGGAATAAAAAAATAAATAAATACATAAATAAAACTTATGTTAACTTTCACGAAAACTCAATAAGTGTCTTTTTCTTTATAAATCTTTCGAAAACAATTTTGAATAAACATCCAAACTGCAACACACACACACACACACACACACACACACAAAACTCAATAAGTGTCTTTTTCTTTATAAATTTTTCGAAAACAATTTTGAATAAACATCCAAACTGCAACACACACACGCACACGCACACGCACACGCACGCACAACTCAATAAGTGTCTTTTTCTTTATAAATCTTTCAAAAACAATTTTGAATAAACATCCAAACTGCAACACACGCGCGCGCGAGCGCGCACACACATGTTACTGCGCCAATACGGTCTACTACAAACGGCCGCCTACTTCCCCAAAAAGGTGGTTTGGGATCAAGCCACCACGAAGTTCTTTTAATATTCAAATCATAACATTTTATGCATAAGTAGATGAAAACTCAAAAACAAATCACACTAAAAATCTGTGTAGATTAGTCAAGCAAAACCACTAAAATAATACAAACTAAGTTTTGGTCAAACAATCCAAAATAAAGTCAAACCATCCATAATTACTACAAATTTTAAAAAAAGCATGTTCTGGTTTTTTTTTTTTTTTTTTTTTTGAAACAAAAGTTTAACGAAACCCTTAAATATTCATGTCCTAGTCAACACCCTAGCCCAAACAAGAATTTCACCCAGATTGTAATCACCAAGTGTCTTGTCGCCAACATCACCAAACACATCTGCAGTGGCAACCTTAACAGCATCTAACACAACCTTGACACATTATGGAGGGATATTACCCACATTATCTCTAATCATTCGCCCACGTGCAACAACTCAACCACAGATATCTGTCAAACAACAAATATCTTCCATCCGTGGAGACTTGAGGCCTCATCAGATCAAAGATGGGCCTACAACAAATAATATCATTATTTTCATAAAGCAACTAATGATGGAAAAAAAAAAAAAAAAAACCAATTATGCTACATTTATCTTAAAAAATGAAAAAATGATATAACTTTGTCATGACAAATGTAGTACCTGAGATGCAGCCGTTGTTTTAAATATCGACGATATCAGCCGCTACATCCCACTATATATCTTGTATGTCGATATATCCCACATGTTCGATCCGGTGAGCATTTTCAATTTTAGATCCCTTTTTTGTTGAAATTATGTTAAATCGGTGTCAAATGGTTACAATCCATTGGTTCTTCATGTTTTGCACGAAAATCATGGAGTTGGAGATTTGATTTCGATATCCATTGGTTCTCCATGTTTTTTTCGAAATTTTCCTTCAACCAGTTGTTAATTGAGATTAATTTCAAAGTATTTAAGAGTATTTGATGAAATGATCATCACAAACATTCTAATTTTGAAATTTGAGTGTAGGTGGTCCAATTTGGGGAATTTTCAAAATTTCCCGAATTTCTCCCAAATCACTTGCAATGTTGCACTCCAAACATGAAATCAAGCACGTATGAGGGTCGTTCTACTGATTTGTTAAGTCTTTATCAATTTCCAAAAAATAAAAATTATTTTTTAATTAAAAATTAATTAAAAAAATTGAAATTTCTCTTCTACCAGCTGTCAATTGAGACTAATTTCGAAGTATTTGGGAGTGTTTCATGAAATAATCGTCACATACACATGCATTCAATTTGAATATATTTGCATTAGTTTAGTCAGACAATGCATAGCTTAGGACCCTATACAAAATAAACCTATTATGTTCACTTCTTTTTTAGATGTTGTGATTTAAAAGTGTGTATTAAGGTCTTTTTTAACAATTCCTGAAGTTTCATTGAAAAATTCAACCATTTTCCCAATGTTTTCTGATATTTCCCAAAAAGTGCAGTAAATTAAAGTCAATACAAACGATATATGTCGTGCAATAACTGATACGTATCTATATCCCAAGGATGCAATACATAACACGATACCAATATTTCAAACATTGGATGCAGCTATGACTAGGGAGCAGTTCATTAGTTGAATTGCTTCCATGTAGGGGGTGGAAGCAATAATAGTGGTCTTTGAAATATTACCCAACCCCCTAACATGTCCCCTTCTATCACGACCACAAACCTATACGATAATTTCTTATGAATAGTGATGCATGTATATTAATAACATAAAACGTTCGGAAAACTGTGAATGTAAAGTATAGAGGATAAATGAAAAACATGTGCAACTAGGTCGTGCTGTAAATCCCTCTATGTATTAGCTGGGTCACTGGCAATTTTCGCTTTTTTTTTTTCAATTGTGACGCTCAACTCTTGTTTGGGGAAAGACCCATCGGATCTACCATGGGTGGCCACAAACAAGTCTATCCTGTCAATGACAGTATCTGGATTTTCATTTTGTTGTAATTTGCAAAGGCAAATCATGTTAACACAATTCTATATTCTTAAATTGATTTGAAAGAAAATGAAGCTATGTTACAAATTACCATCCTCTCTGCCATCCTAGCAGATCCCCGTCTACTAGTCGTGTGAGGGAACTTTATCTCTTTTCTGTAAGCCCTTCCCTTTATACATTAAGGGCCTAATATCAAAAGTTATAATTTACTATTTGTGAAAGATGATGAAAGGATGTGGTGGATAATATGGGCTTGATTTAAATTACTAGGCTTGTTGCCATATTCGATAGATTAGATGGATTTGAATCAATTAAAAATATTTGAAATTAATTTTAAATCAATCTAATAGTAGGAGGATTTTCATTTAAGATTCATTTAAGGTTTATAAAAGGGGGGATGGTATAGGAAGTAGTCATTCCAAAAAACAAAATTTATTTAAGTGTGAGTTCTTTTCTTAAGCATTATAAAAAGAAGTTTAAAATTAATAAAGTTATTTCTCCATCTCTACTCAAATATTCATTTGAATGTAATTCTTGTCTACTTCTTTACAATTTGGTGTCTATATCTCATTGATTCAATAACCGAGTTCCACTAATGTATCAGAAAATCAGTTTGGTTTCATGATAGGGAGGTCTATAACTAAAGCTATTTTCCTACTTAGACAATTGATGGAGAAATATAGTGAGAGGAGGACGGAACTCCACATGGGTTTTATTGACTTAGAGAAAGTTAATGATAGGGTCCGTAGAGAATTAATCTTGTGGGTGTTGGGAAAGAAAGGAGTTTCAAGAGGATTTATTAACATGATTAAGGATATATATATATATATATATATATATGTGTGTGTGTGTGTGTGTGTGTGTGTGTGAGGGAATGGTAACAAATATGAGGACCACTAGTGAAGGGATGAGTTCCCAATTATTACAGAGGTCAGCATCGAGCCCAGACCTTTTTTGCATTGGCTATGAATGAATTAACGAAGCATTTGCAGGAAGAGATCCTATGGTGTATGTTGTTTGCGATGACAAAGTTTCTATTGACAAGACGAGGGGGGATGTAAACACACATCTAGATTTATGGATGAGTGCTTTAGAATATAAAGGCCTTAAAATTAGTCAGACTAAAACAAAGTATATGGAGTGCAAATTTTAGTAACAAAAAGAGTGGCAATAAGGAATTAGTTAAGATTGCTTTGTTTTTAAAGGTGGAATTAATTATATTGTTAACCAAGAAATTTCCCAAAATGACCACTTTTGATATCAAGGGTCAATAATTCAAAGTATATGGAGTGCAATTTTAGTAACAATAGGAGTGGAAACGAGGAATTAATTCAGATTGGTTTTTTTTAAGAGGTGAAATTGGTTAAGATTGTTGAATAAGAAGTTTTCTAAAATTGACCACTTTTTTTTTAAGATGACAAATTATTAAAGATGCGGCAAACCCGAATGAATACAAGGAAAAGAAAAGGAGAAACAAGAGCCAAAAACACCCCCAACAACCCACTAACAACCACAACAGCAATAAAAGGGGGCACTACCCACTAGGAAACATAAGCTTTAGCTCTAAGGAAAGACCCTAAAGGATTAGCTCTAGCATTCTGAAAGCATTTATTGTTCATTTCCTTCCAAATGGCCCACAGCCATGCAAGAAGACCCAGCCTCCATGCCTTCCTACCCAAAAAACTATGACCACCACCATGTCATTGCCTAAATAAGTCATGCAAAGAGCAAGGAAAAACCCAAGTGACGCCAAAAAGCCTGAAAAAGCCCTTCCAGATCTCCCAAGAAAAAGCATAATGCATGAGCAAATGGCTCCCCAATTCCCCGTCTCGCCAACGTAACAGGCAAGCACTGACTAATGCAAGGTCGCTTTTACGCAAATTGTCAATTATCAATATCCAATTCCAACTTGCAAGCCAAGTAAAAGCAGCCACCCTAGAAGAGGCGCCATAAGACCACAAAAAGAAGGAATGAACTTGGGAGCCCACGATCACGGCATAAACAGATCTTACCAAAAACTTCCCGGACATGGAGCTCCTAGCTTTCTAGAGATTGTCAATCTGAATAATATCTAGCTCAAAAATAGCATCGTGTCATCCGCAAACTGTAAGTGCGATATTTGGAGCTCCCCCCAATTTCACCTTGAAGCCATTAAACAAACCTTCGAACACCCCTTCAGATAACAACCTACTTAAAGCATCCGCCGCCACCACGAAAAGAAAAGGGGATGGGGGACCCCCTTATCTAAGGCACCTAGTCGACTTGAAAAAACCCTTAGGAGAATCACCACCCCCCCCCCCAAAAAATTCACCTTGAAGTCATTAAACAAACCTTCAGACATCCCTTTAGACAACATCCTACTCAAAGCATTTGCTGCCACCATGAAAAGAAAGGGAATGGGAGCTCCGCTTGTCTAAGGACCCTAGCCAACTTGAGGAAAAAAAAAAACTTAGGAAAATCATTCACAAGGACGAAAAACTTGGCCGAGCCCACACACTCTCAAATCCACCTTCTCCATTGAGCCCCACCAACCAAGCATATAATCCAAAATTGCCCAAGCCACATGGTTGTAAGCTTTTTCCAAAGTCCATCTTACACACCACTCCCTTTCATTAGCAATCAACGAACAAATACAAATTTTGCGTTCCTTCCACGAACGCACCTTATACATTGAAGATGATGCAACCAAAAACAAACCGGAACCTGAAGGCAAGAACATTGGCAAGGATCTTGTAAAGAGCACCAATGAGACTGATCAGGTGAAAATCTTTAAGAGAATTAGTACCTTCCTTCTTTCGAATCAAAGCTATAAAGAAAGCATCCAATTGTAACACAAGTTTCCCATTATCAAAGAACTCACCAATGAAAGCCATCACATCCTTCTTAAGCATATCCTAAAAATTTTGGAAAAAAGTTAATCGAAAACCCATTAGGACCCAATGCTTTATCCCTACCCAGCTCTTGAATAGCAACTTTGACCTTTTCCTCTGAAATAGCCTTTTTCCAAGAGCACTGCCTCTTCAACCAAAAGCATATCAAAGGCCAAATTATCTAGATTTGGCCTCACAGCAATAGGGCCCAAAATAAATCCTTACAATAAGACACAATGGCTTCACAAACCTTCACTTTCCCTTCTTTTCGGACACCTTCAACCATAATATTGTCAATTCTATTAGCTTGATTCAATCCTTCGAAGACCCTCTCTATATATCATTCACCACACTATTAGACATTCTACTCAATTTAGTTTCTTGAACAGCCACCAACTGAGCTTTATGCCGTCTGCAAATATCCCTAATATGGACCCTTTCTTAGGGACAGCCCCCCCTGTTGACCTGCACCAAACTCTCGAAAGCTTTCAATTCCCTCATCCTTCTCGGAGAAATAATCATAACAGCTAACGCTGCCTCCCTTTTCTTTCTGCACGCCCCTTTCTCATATTGTCTTAAAGAGAGCGACATAATCATCCTCATAGTCAC
Organism: Magnolia sinica; assembly: GCF_029962835.1. NCBI lineage: Eukaryota > Viridiplantae > Streptophyta > Magnoliopsida > Magnoliales > Magnoliaceae > Magnolia > Magnolia sinica. The sequence goes on from NC_080590.1 coordinate 24,638,398, forward strand.
CAAATGTTACCCCTAGAAGTCTCCCCATCTTCCCCAAAGCATCCCTGGCCCACTTCATACCTTGAGCAATTAACACATGTTCCCTACCCACCTCACCGAATTTAGTCCCAATAGAGGAAGGATTAACCTTAGTTGTCTAGAAGGTGTTGCAATTATCTCTGGATACCTGGATAGGAGGAATGTCCAAACAGAAAAGAAATCCCCATCACTACCTCCTCTATGAACGACTTGGAGCTGTTGCACCTGAAACAACACCACTTCCCTTGATGTTGATGCGACATCAAGCCTGGCAAAAAAGCTAGGATGGAATCTCTCCCCTTGCAAAGAATCACCCACCATCACCAAAGAGACCTTGCCCATACCGCACAAGGACTTAGGAAAAGAGAAGGGATTTATTATATCCGTGAAACCGCATGACAAGGGAGAGTAAATAACCATCTCTTGAGCGGAACAAGTATCCCCCATCACACATGAGGGCACACCTCCACATCATTAAAACAAATATCCCCCATTACACGTGAGGGCCCTAGCACACAAGCAGGAGATGACTCGCCATCGACCTCAAGTTCGCCCGAGACTTCCGCATAGGGGCCACACGTCAACATCCCCCAAGGATTTAGGAAAAGAGAAGGGATTTTTCATATCCTTGAAACCGCATGACGAGGGAGAGTAAATAATCATCTCTCATCACAAGTGGAACAAGTATCCCCCGTCACACATGAGGGCCCACCTCCACATGATCAAAACAAGTATCCCCCAGTGCACATGTGGGCCCCAACACACGAGCCGAAGATGACTCGCCATCGACCCCACGTTTGCCCGAGACTTCCACGTAGGCACCACATGCCAACATCCCCCCCTTGGGCCTTTCAATTCATAGATGTGGATTTCGGTTCCCGATACTCACAAAGAAAAAAGGAAGTAACTTAGACAAAAAGAGTACATAGGATGTGCACCTTCACCCCTTTCTCTGATTTGCTGCTTCCTCACCAGCTTACCAACTTGACCCGGCTCCCTACTAACCAGAACTGAGATCCATCACCACTCCTACCACCACGGTTATCGACTCATGTGCCGGCAATGTCCTTTGCCAATGGATCCACATTCTTGCCACCCTAAGCTCTGTGCAACACTTCGTCAAAGGATCGATCGCAACCACCTCTCCCAAGCACACTCCAACCTCCTAAAGAACTTCTTTCACCCACAACTCGAGCAGTAATCCACATAATTGGAACCAGCCTTCGTCAATGCCCAGAATCGACCATCGATCCCAAAAATGACCACTTTTTATATCTTGGGTCGATAATTCATGAGACTGGAGAGATTGAGAAGGATGTTGCCCATAGAATTCAAGCGGGGAGGAGAAATGGAGATGTACCTCTAGAGTTTTTTGTGATCATCATGTACCACTGAAATTGAAGGGAAATTCTTATGGAATGGCTATATGACCAGCCATGCTTTCTAGGGACAGAATGCTGGGCAATTAAGGAACAACATGTTAATAGGATGAGCGGAACTGAAATGAGGATGTTGGAGATGGATGACAAGGAAGGATAGAACAGACTTAGATGGTTTGGTCATGGTTAGGAGTGAATTGGTACAAGTTGAAGGCTCTAAAGGGCAAGGATAAGGCCCGAAATGGCGTGGATGGAGGTAGCAAGGAAAGACTTGATGACTGATGTCTAACTAAAGTTATGGCCTTTGATAAGGTGCAATCATGAAATAGGATTCATGTAGCCAACCCCAATTAGTTGGGTTAAGGCTTCAATGATGATGAGTGCATCCAAACACGCCCAATGCATCAATATCCGCTATCAATGTAAAATCAAGAAAAAGATAAGATCTTGTATTCACAAAGGCGATGAGGAAGTGGATATACCATGTTTTAATGAGCTTTCATAATGCATCCGAAGCAGCTTCCCCGCCTGTTCATTCCAAGACAAACCCAAATCAAAATCTTTCTTCTGCCCATGCTCCACATCAGATGGTCCTCCCCAAAGGCCCATCGGCCAATTCGACCCATATCCAAAATCAGACGAACTCTGCCCATGATCAATCTGAGAAGACACTTCTAAGGTCCCCGAACGGCCTTCACCGGATTCCTCCAAAACCGAATTCTCATGAAGCAACGTTGGGAGTCGGAGATAATACGGCTCAGCTTCTGTGGGATTGGCCCTAGCCTTTTCCAGCATCAGAGGCCATGATTTGAAGGTATTGATAGCATCACCCGAACTGATCGAAGGACCGCCAAAGCACCGAATCATATCAGAGTCGGGGCTTTGATGAGCGAATGGGTCAGGTGTGGATGATGGAGGGTGTAGATGGAGCCAATTGTCGAGAGAGGATGTGGGTGGATGATCGAAAGGTCCTTCGATGGCGGGAGGTGTGTGGTCCAGTTGGGGTTTAGGGATGGCGGGGCGATCGACAGAGAAGGGCTCAGCCAATGGGGATAAGGTCGATGATGATGATGATGGTGGGATGCCCAACATCATTGTAATTCAACAGAAAGAAGGATCGAATCCAGATGAAAAAAAAAAACCTAAATTACATCAAGAAAATCATGGAAAAGATCAAAGAGAGATTTTTTCTTCTTCCTCTTCTTATCTGAGAGAGGTTCTGCGAGGAAAGGAGACTTGGATGGAATCAACGGAGAAACTAACGTAAAAGGGACGCGGATTTCAAGCCTTTCGCAGGAAGTTCCTGCGCAAGGATGCTAGGTGGGACCCATCGCTAGGTTTGTGAAAAATCCACTCCGTCCATATGTTTTGAGAAATTATTTCATTACATGCGTAAAAAAAGTTCAGTAGGATTCAAAACTCAAGTGGGTCACACGAGAGGGAAAATTGAGGAAAGAAATTCCTACCGTTGAAACCTTTCTGGGCTCCACCTTGATGTTTATATGTCATCCAAACCGCTTATAAGGTTATCCTCACTTAGATGAAGTGAAAAAACAATAAATTTAGTCTGATACAAAACTTTTATGTTCAGTAGAATGATTTAACGGTTCTCGCTGAAAACCCACTGTTTCCTCTCGTGCGACCTACGTGTGTTTTGAATCCTATTGATTTTTTATCACTTATCATGAAATGAGCTCAAAAAACGGATGGACGGAGTGGATTTCTCACAAACATAGCAGTGGGTCCCACCCAGCATCCTTGCTCAGGAACTCCTTTAAAAGGCTTTGGCAGGAAATCCGCGTCCCGTACTGGGATGAGTTTGTTTTACCTGGGTCACGGCTACGTCTGTCTCCCGCAACTGGGCGTACAGGAATAGGGGTTTGATGATCGAAACCATGTGTACTGTGGAATTCATTTTATATGGGATGTATGAAGAACGTAGGATAAAATTATTTTTCTTATTTTCACTCTATTTTAATGAATTTATAAAATTTTAAATGACGATTTTCAATATTGAAGGTTATGATCATCACTGATACATGATTATGGAAAAATAACTTATATATTGTTATAAAATAGAGAATATTAACGGTACAGATTATTGGACCATCTCAACATGTGGGCCGTAGGGTAGGATGCAGATTGCATACTGTGTAAACTCTGTGGGGTCGATCATGTTTTACATGTTATCCACTCTTTGCATCCATTTTAAGAGATAATTTGATTGCTCTGGCCTAAAAAAGTAATATATCTAAATCTCAAGTGGACCTCACCGCAGGAAAGAGTGTGAATTGAAACTCTACTGTTGAAAATCTCTTGGGAGCCATGGAAGTTTTGGATAAATCTGGTATTTGTATTTTTCCTTCATTCAATTCTGTGTGATCTTATGAACATGTTGGATAGCAAATAAACATCACTGTGGGCCCTATCAAGGTTTCAACAGAAGTCATTATTCCAACTGTTTGCTCATTCATGTGGTGTGGCACAATTAAGCATCGGGCATTTTTCAATTTTCAGATCAACCATTGAAATAGAAAACCAGATGAACAGCATGGATAACCCACACACATTCAGAGTAGCCCCAACTGAGTTTACACCATACGAGAAAAGCATGCTAAGTAACTCAGTAGGCAATCTACCTAGGGTAGTGACACCCAGTGGATCCTAGTCGCGAAGCTTGTTGCATGGATTACGCGCGTTTTCAAGTGTGCTTTCTTCACAAGACAATTGAAAACTATGCTCTGAAAATCTTATTTAGAAATCCTAAACTTTAGATTTTAAAATACAATGAAATCCACATTTAACTTTTAAAAATAAATAAATAAATAACTAATTTTCATAGATGAGATCTCCTTCACGTTAGAAATGTTCCATCAACGATTGTATTCAGCTGAATAATGGTCTGGATCACTTAAAAATGACCCCAGTTGTATTAATTGAAAAGTTTATGCTTCGCACAGTCATACATGGTGTAATTTCTCGATTGAAGAGGAGAAATTTGGAAAATTACTGGTTACGTATTTGGATGGGACGGAATCAGGTGGTGGTGCGAACACATCCCAAAGCGGTGGTGCATGGACACGTCGGGCGCTGTGGGGACCAACGTAATGTAAGCACGTATCCACGTTGTCCATCTGGTTTTCCCCCTCATTTTAGGCGATAAATCTGAATATGAAGAAGATCCAAAGTGCAAGTGGACCACATCACAAGAAATGTTGGTAATTGAACAGCCAGCATTAAAAACCTGTTAGGGATCAATCTGATAGTTTTTATTTACCTCCGTCCAGGTCTGAGTGAATATATCAACAGTTTGGATGACAAATAAACATTATAGCGGGCCTTGAAAGGTTTCAAAAGTAGGTGTCACTATCTCCACTGCTTTCTGTGGTGTGGTCCACTTGAGCCTCCTATCTGCTTCATTTTTGAGTTTTACATACTAAAATGAGGAGAAAAAATGGATGGACAGCTTGGATATAAATCATATATATACATCTCAAGTTGAGCGTCGCAACACCTAACACATGGCACACCAGCTAACGAAGTGACACCACCAAGTTCCGTGGGCCCACCATCATGTATGTTTTGTATCCACACTCTCCATTCATTTGGAGAGATCATATTAGGGCATGAACCAAAGAATTAGTAAGATCCAAAGCTAGGGTGGACCCCACCACAGAAAACAGTGGGTAGAATGACGCCCGCCGTTAAAAGCTGGGCTACAGAAGTTTTCGATTAACCTGATATTTGTGTATTCCCTTCTTCTTCTTTCATGTGTGCGTTAACACATGAGTGTATTGGATCTCAAATAAACATCATGGTGGACTGGAAGAAGGTTTCAACTGTGCACGTCACTCTCCCCACTATTTTTTGTAATAGGGTCCACTTCGGCTTTGGATCTGCCTCATTCTTTGGATCATGTTCTAAAATGATCTCTCCAAATGGACGCATGGTGTTGATAAAACACATACATATATATGGTGGGGCCCACAAAACTTAGTGACGTCACTTTAATAACGAGTCTGGCTACCCCACCTGCGAATAGCTAATGACTGGAGTGGAAGTGGATTTCTCACAAAAGCCTTCCTCGATAACTAGCTACCCTAGAATGCAAGGTGGGGTACACTTTGATGTTAATAAGAAATCTAACCCGTCCATCCATTTTTCGAGCTTATTTTAAAACATGCAACAAAAAATGAGGAGGATCCAAAACTTAAGTGGGCAATTAGTGGTGAAACAGTGGGAAAGGAATGATTAAGTTGAAACCCTCCTTGGCTCCACCTTGATGTTTATATGCCATTCAAACTGTTTATAAGGTTGTTATCACTTACATTAAGTGAAAACACCAAAACCTTAAATGGATGCAAAACTCTCGTAGCCATACAAATATTTCAACGGTGGTCACTAAATACCTTGTTTCCTCCTCTTGAGTGGCCCTTTTGAGTTTTGGATTCACCTTATTCACTCATATATCCTAAAATGAACTCCAAAAACAGATAGAGATGTTGGATTTCTCACAAACATCGCAATGGGCCCCAAAAAGAATCCTTGAGCAGAACTTCCTGGTAGGGGTATAAGAACTGAGCTAAGCTCGCTCGAATCGACTCGAAAAAGCTCGATTCAACTCCATTTGAAGCTGAGTTCAAGCCAAGCCAAGCTGATTTTTTAAGCTTAAAAAATTTTCGAATCGAGTTCGAGCTTGCCCGAGCTCAACTCGACTCAGATCGAACCCCAGCTCGAATTGAACTCAAATCGAACTAGTTTGGTGACTTGGTTATTTTGATATTGATGTTGCTCACCAAGTCTTTGATGAAATGACTCAACAAAGTGTCGGCTAGTGGCAAGGAAGGTACGTATATGAAACAAATACTACTTTTCCTTGATTTTGATGTTGCTAATAAGGTGTTTGAAGAAATATTTATAAACAACTACTGTTATTTTACATACACTGATAAATTGAAAGTACACTACATGTGTTTGTGAAAATGCTGCAGAGGCTCGATTTTGGCTCGAACTCGGCTTGAATTGGCTCTAGCTGTTGACCAAACCGAGCCGAGCTGGCCAGTCAAGCTCAAGGACCGAGCCGAGCCAAGTTCGAGTTGGGGTTAGCTAGTGGCCAAGCCGAGTTGAACTGAGGCCAACTCGACTCCGTGTACACCCCTACTTCCTGGGAAAGGCTTTCACAGGAAATACGTGTCCAATAGGAGCGGAGAGCTGGACTCACCAAAGATGGTGTGGCCCTACCATGGGGCCCACCTTGATGTATTTATTTTGTATGCACGCCGTTCATTCATTCTTTACAAATCATTTTATGGCATTATCATAAAATGAAGCAGATCCGATTATCAGATGGACCATACCATAGGAAATAGACGTCTTACCATTAAAAAATTCTTAGAGTGCACCTTAATATTTTCATATTGTTTATTTGCCACAATTCTATTAGTAAGGTCAGTGAGCCTTAATAAACGGAAAAAACAAATATTAGCTTGGTCCAAAACTTTTGTGACTCATTCATCAACCTCAATCACCACTATTTCTTATAGTATGGTACATATATCATTAGATCCGTTTAAGTTTTGTGATAATGCCTAAAATGATATGTAAAAACAGATGGACTGTGTGGATATAAAATACTTATATCAAGTTGGGATCCACTGTAAGAGATGCACCGTCTTGGGTCGGTATGGGGTCTCACCTAATCCACTTTCGTGTAGAACCTAGTAGCACTGAGTGCTTACTGTCTTGACAAAGTTATGTGGCCCCACCATAATGTATGTGTTATATCCAGATTGACCATCCATTTTGCCAAATCATTTGAGGTCATCAACCCAAATTTGAAGCATATCTGAAGCTCAAGTGGACCACAACATGGAAAGCAATGAGATAGAATGCTATCATTGAAAACTTCTCAAGGGCCACAAAAGTTTTAGATTATACTAATCTTAGTGTATTTCCCTTCATAATGGTGACACAAATCCTTTTTCATATGGTAACTAATTAGGGTGAACTATGTAAATTCTCATTCACTATTTTTACTTTATTAATAACCATAACTTCAGCTAGACTATTTACTTTTACTCGTGTAATTTTTTTAACCTTCTCTTTGTCCTTCTAGAGTCTTCAACCGGTACAAAGTCAATCTTTTTAATTAGCACAACTCTTAATCTCTATTGCATGTAACCAAACCATCTAAGTTTATTTTTTCTTATCTTGTTATTTATTGGTGTTACTCCTAAATTTTCTATCCTTTCTTTCTTACCACTCATCCATTTTAACATCCTCATTTCAGCTACACTAGTCTTATGAGCATATTTCTCCTTAATTAATGTTGTATAAAGCATGGTGGGACTTATATCCATTGTATAAATTTTCTTTTTCAATTTACGTGGTTTATGACAATTATATAAAACTCCAAAGGTACTGTTTATACTAATTTTTTACACACCTATGTAGACTAATGAGATGCCGTTAAGTGTTAACACTTTGTGCTAAATAATGGATGAAATCCAACACGCATATTGAGAGCATTGTTTACACCTGATCCGGCGCACCCTTATCAAATGGTCCAAAAGACGCCACGTGGCAACTGCATCACATATGGTGTAGATCAATTTTAAAAAGAGGACTTAAAGACATGCACATGAAAGGACATTAATGCTAGATTTCTATCAAAAGCACTTTATAAAAACAAGAGCACCGTTAAAGCGAATATATCTCTTTTAGCATTAAATGTCAAACCCTATCAAAGTATATCTCTATTTAGCATTAAATGCTAGAATCTTGCCAAAAATAACTCTCTACATATACCAAAGCCAAGAGATGTAAGGATTCTAGCGATTTTTGTGACGCCCCGTCACTGTGGTCACATGTGGGTGAGTACACGTGGGCGGGCACACATGTGGGCGGGTCCCAAGATGGCTGGCAGGCTACTGTATGGCTGACAGGCTACTGTGCTGGCAGGTTACTGTGCACACAGTGAAGGTGAAACTTTGTCCCACATCAGAAGTGTCATCTGAAGTTGTTGTGGTTATATGTAGAATTGCCACCCTATACTGTATGAAGCCTTTGGGGGGAGTTCTCCAAGAACAAAATCGTGTGGGTTGTGCTCAGAGCGAACAATATCATACAGTGTGCGCATGGGCTGTTACAATCTTCTTCTGTTAGAATCCGATTAACACACGTGAGAGTGTATCTCTTGTACATGTGGACGTACGCAATAGGTTATTATGCTAATGTGGAAGAATGAAGGAGATTTTCACAGTTGATTATCCAAATCCTTCACAATGTTGAGAACTATACAAGGCCACCATCTCCCAAAATCTTATAAACGCAGCAATCAACCAAGAGCTTAAAGCCTTACACCATTACAACCAAATCTAGCTTTATTTACCTATCTACCTTGGACATTTACATTTTTACTTTATTTTAGTTTAGCGTCCATCACTAATCATAGCATGGGGCCTTAGTTTTTAATTCTTAGTTTAGCTCACCACCATTCATCTGTGGCATCCTGCTAGATCATAAGGAAGATCACTCAACTTCAAACGGAAGGTTGCAAGGCTTTCCTATTATGTATTAAGTGATTTCATCATTCATCTTGCCACGAAGTTTGGTTTACATCAAACAATGAATATATAGTCAAATCATGACCGTCTTGCCATATATTTGGTTCCTACCAATACCATGAACATGTTGTCACCTCACTGGCTATCTTGTCACGGAACCTAATTTCAACTGAGCGATGAATAAATTATCAAAGATCCACCCTTCATCGATTATCTCACCATAAGGCCCAATTTCTGTTCGAGCAATGAATATACGAACATCTCACATATCACAACTGTCCCCATTATGAAATTTAATCCACACTGGGTAATAAACAAAATTTCGCCCCTCAAGCAGACCATGAGTGAGTGCCAATACTATAAGATCATTAATTGAATAATACTTTCAACTTTTATCTTCTTACCCTATTATTTTTATTATTGAACTATTTAGCAATCATGCTTTAAAAAAAAGTCCTAAACATAAGGAAAAAAGAATTTATAAAAAAGGTCTAACTCCTATCCATCCACAAATCGCCTGATTGTTGTTATAATCGATAGTTGAGAGGGCGGTTGGGTCATAGAATTTGATCTTAATCGGTTCATCTCAATGTAGGGGCACTAGCATCCAATCAGACATTGAGTTGAAAATAAATCTAGCACAATTGCACTTCCTAATTGTACACACAAACTGAATACATGCCCTCGTTCACATGTGTGGGCAAGTGTTTAATTGAATTGCATGAAAAGGTACATCTCTATTACTCTACTCAGCTTAAATCTATAGGCATGTGGGTTCGCACTTGCTGGTTTGTGAGCGACGACCCCATGTTGGAATGCAAGTGAGCATATTCAACAAATGTGCTTCACAAAAATGTTGTGATGTCACTAATGGTTATGGGGTGGACTTAAAATGGTACATTTGATAAAGCTCAGAGTCACCACTAGTCGAGGGAGGCCTAGAATCTACGGTTAGTTAGATTCATGGAATCTCTTTAGGTTAGAGAATTAAAAACTCCCCAACTAAAGATCACTCTAAGATAAGGTTTGAGACTGAAGATTTTAAGCAAGGACCTTGGTGACGGTGAGGGAAGGGGTTAGGCACCATCAATCACTCATGCTTACGTGTAGTTTTTTACTTTACATAATTTAAGGTTTCTTTTAGAAATTTATGGAGTTCCTAAAAGCCTTATATTAATAAACTAGTCCGATTATCAACAATATCTAAAATCAACCAGTGAGCCGCTACTTCCCTAAATCACTACTAAGGAGATCACGATGTCTCAATCTAGGATACATTTAGATGAGACAATAACTATGAAGAAGGAAAAAAGAAAACTAATGCAATGTATGAAGGATACAATACTATATATTGATAACTAAATATATATCATTAGTCAATTGAATTGGCTACTAGAGTGTCCATTATCTTAACTTAGGGTGAAACTAAGGAGGTGTTAGCTACCAGTGTAGATAAATAGTTGCAGTATGCAGATGATCAAAGAAAGAAAGAAAAAATGGTTTGAGTAAATCTTGGCTTCTAATGTACTAGGATTTAAAAAAATCTAACAGGGTACAAAGCATTCAACTAAGAATCACTGAAGGTAAACAAGGGAGCTCGAATAAAAAATGTGCAAAATGTGAACAAAAAAAAAAGAAAAAAGAACGGCTGAATAGTTGTCGATGTACTTAAAGATGTGAGATAAGCAAATGAGAGCTAAGATACTCCTCCTAAAGAAGATGACCGTGGATCTTAGATCCCAACCCTATTTCACTAACCTCAGACCGTTGAAATGACTTGGATGCAAGTGTGGATAAGTTGGACGATTGAGATGAATTTGGATCTTATTAGGCCATCCTAAATATCTTTAAGTGCTCTAAAGTATAGCAAGTGTTGTTGTCTTTCTCTCTCTCCATGTGTATCTCTATGTATGGAAGCAAGTTTGCTTGCAGATTAAGTGCCTTTCACTCTCTTAACCTCAGGTATTGTAGAAATGAGAGGGGTCAGCCTCGATAATTTAGTAATTTGTAGCAACTTGAAGGGTAAACAACACCATATGGTATGATATGAATGATTAAAGGATGTAAAGTCACTTTAATAAATGGTGAAACTAGTAATTTTACCCATTGGGGGATAAAATTGTCGTTTTACCCTTGTGCGGAAATTGGATTGCCGCCCAACTGTTAGTGTTCTTTTACCGCTATCCGAAAAGATCTTGGTATCTGTTCATATTTATAAAGATCTAGACATCAATGTGATCACGACTTATTCACAGTTTTTGCATGTTTGGTCGTAACGACTCTAGGAGCTCCTTTTGTTGTATAGGCTAGTTGAAATGAGCCCGAATAATGGCACTATTACCACCAACGCTTGCAGTAAATCCATGAGAGGCCATTATCCATTATGAGTGGCGTAGGAGCATCATATATCACCTTGGTTGAGGGTTGGCACTCCAAGTTTGCTTATAGAACTTTTCGGCCTACTTGGGCCGATGGGCCTTATTGTGATTTGGGTTGTTTAGGTTATATTTCCTAAGTGGTTTCCAAACTCACAAGTCATCTCACATGATCCAAAATAAGGTGTATTGTTGCTAGGGTAGAATGTATAGAAGGCAATATCCTTCTCAAGCTTCCTGCTCATTGGAATTATTGACCCAAGATATCAAAGTGGTCATTTTGGAAAACTTCTTCATCAACGATCTTAACTAATTCCTCCCACTCTTATTGTCAATAAAATTGCGATGCATATACTTTGTGTTAGCTTAACTAATTTTAAATTCTTTAGATTCTAAAGCACCATGGGATAAAATGCTTTATTCTTATAAATAAGTACCATGGTACTCTTTATCCATTTGTCTGCCATTTTCCTTGTTCCTATAATATTATGAACAACTTTCTCAATCAAAATAACTCAATATCTCTCATATAATTCAATACATCCAATATATACCATTTGGTCCAAGGACCTTTCTTATTTTCATCTTTCTCAAAAGTTTATATTCTAATCCCATGAAAGTATTTATGGACTAACAATATTTGAGTTTATGTCTCTCTATGCTCCCAGAGTAATAGTCATTTAACAACATCTAAAAGTAACTTCTTCACTTTTTATTTATCTCATTGTGCTTGACTAGTATTCTATAGTCATCCTGCTTAGCAATTTTAAGAGAGCAACACAGAGGTGACACACAATGACTAATCCTGAAAGACAACTTTTTCTTCTAAGGATGCCTAACTCGGAATATATACATGCCAACCAAGCGCAAGGGATTGCCCAATGAGTGAAATGGGCCAATGTTTGGGCCAGAGTCCAAGCCCAACCAAGCCACTCGATGACGAATTGGGTGCCGGGCAGGCCTGATCTGATAGTCAAATACTCAACCTCAGGTGGGCCACACTTATAATTGAAGTGCCTCACATGTGTATTTTACTAGAGGTTGGATCTAATCAAGCATGTCTAATAGGGCTTTCAACAGGCAAGACCGACTATTGTGATAGGCCCAGATGTTTGGGCTAGGCCATCGGGCCAGGCCTATTCAAAATTCCACATTTGCTATGTGCAGGCCCAGGCACCTAGTGATAGCCCTGATGCCTGAGATGGGTCTGTAGCTCATCACCACTGATTCGGATGGTTGAATGGTTATATAATCAAGATTTTCATCATGTGGGCCCTACGTTGGATGATCCATTGTTCGCTAATTAAATTGACCCCTCGGCCATGCCAACCAATGGACTTAAATGCATATCACTCACCATTTTATCGGTAACTGTATGTTTTAGGACCATTAACAGGACGGTAAGGGCATCTCTAACGCATGCATGTCAGGTGAATGGATGGACATTTGATGTAGAGTGGATCGGAGACACTTTCATGTAAAAAATGGACCAGAGAAGCCTGATAAGAGGTGGAAATGATCCGGGTGATCAGAACCTTAAAACAATCATTTGCAAATTAAGATGAGTGTTTCCACATATTATATATGATTTTAGGGTATGAGAAACAACTTTGGCCAACCAACCCTGTTAAGCAGGGTTGCCTGCACTGAATTTGTGAGATTCCATTAGATCAGCGAACAGAAGTCCTTTTTATTTTCGTTTTTTTACTATAAATAATAAGTTTTAGTTAGAATATAACTTTTAATCCTTTGAGTTGCAGTAGTTGTGCCTAACATGAAAAGGGCTTTAATAAGTTAGGAGAATAATGTGGTAAGGCCAAATTGAATACTTACCATTTTTTACTGAAAATCATGAAGTTTAGTAGGAATAGAGATCGTCTACAAATAATAAGTTTACTATTTATACTAAGTCACATTTTTAAGGTGTTTGAGTCTAAAACTCCGTCCTAATTTGTGCTTATTATTTAAAGGATTTTTTATTATTTATTTATTTTAAAATCATCAATCAATTTATTTTGAATTTAGTAGAAATTATTTTTACTTTGTGTATTCGACGGCAATCAACCTCAACACGTCCCTCCCTGCGTCAACATTCAGATGTCTCAATAACAAAACTACTTGTATCATGCCCATCAGTGCTCCTTGGTTTTAGATTTGTATAAAATGAACTGATGCGGCCCACCTGGCGTGTCCGGTTTTCAAGCCCAACAGCCTGTGGGCTAGTCTCAAGTACAACTTAAGAGGTGTGGGCAATAGTTTCGAACTCATCTAGTATTCAGGTCAAACTAGAGCTGTACATGAGCAGCAAAAGCTCGATAACTCGCTCGACTCGGCTCAAAAAAGCTTGACTCGACTCGGAACTCGCTCGACTTGAGCCGAGTTCGAGCTGATTTTTGGAGCACGAAACGAGTTCGAGCTGAGTTTGGGCTTGCCCCTGCTCGACTCGAATGCTGTTCGAACTCGGCTTGACTCAGTACAGGCATATATAACCTTTAAAAATTAAAACCCTAGCTCCCATTCTTTGCTAGGAATGGATATACGTCGGTCCAGCAGCATCTGCCTCTAAAAATATCAAACGGATCTCAGTACCAAACATCGAAGAAGCTGTGTCACCTCAGTTGGATTGAGCAAGAAAAGAGAAGGCGGGATCTTGACGTAGACTTTTGGGAGTATCTTGAAACGTTCCCAGCTGGTTTTGGAATGGACGGATGAGATTGGTGGCCTCGAGGAAATGCGATCCCGTGGGTTACAGTGGTGGGAAGGAAAGGTGAGGCGCACGTAAGAGGTGCGGTGCATACAACATAAAAGAAGGATAGAATCGGAAGAGTCGTCCTTCGTATCTTTGAAAAGAGGGACATGTTAGGCCCGCTGACGACTCTTTGCGAAACAGACACCGGATTTCCTCGCTGCACACAAGAGCTCTTCCTCTCTTCTCTCCTCAATAGCTCTCTCTCCTCTCCTTGTGGCCACACCAAAACCCACCACAGCATCTGCTGCTCAAAATCGGATCGAACTCGGCCGAGCCGAGCACGAGCTACTGCTCCGAGCTCCAAGCCCGAGCCGAGCCGAGTACGAGCTGAGCCTCGAGCAGACCTAGTCGAGCATGAGCTGGGCAAAGCTAGGCTCGGCTCGACTTGTGTACACATCTAGGTCAGACCCAGGCTGCACATACCCTTGCCAGTCGAATCAAGCCAGGGCCCGGTCGGATTAGTTCCTGTGCGGCTCAAATGAAGGGCCTTTAGACTCAAATCAAAGTGGGCTGGGCCTAGACCATCCCCTCCCACTTGAGTCAATCCATGGGCTTGCCTGGGCCTACGCATTATACTTTGTGTATATGCTGGGCCGACGTGCATTCAAGATGGCCTCAATCAGCCTTGCTAACCAAATGCACCTCTTCAAGCAACTGTGTGGCAAAAGGAGCTATGTGCCAGGTGGGCCCACGCTGATAAGGACAATCAACTAATTAAGTGAGCCACATATGTGCAAAAGCAATGGATGGTCTGCAAAAACTTTCTGAAGGTCTTCATCTAACATACATGTGTGTTGGCCATTTGATAGGTGGGCAGTCCTCACCTTTGGGCCAGATTATCTACTGGTTGATGAAAACCTGATGGATGGTTTAGATGTCTCACAAATGTGGTCCTATATATATATATATATATATATATATATATATATATATATAGCGAGGCCCTCACTTCACTGAATCCTGGTCCAGTGTAATATCAACCTGACATTAGCAGTGAGGTCGGACTCTGCATGCAATGTCTACATATTTGTTGGCCAGATGGGTTACGAAACCTTGATCTAATTCCTTCTAGTAGAGACTGAAGTTTAGGATAGTCGATGTGAATTATAATATAAATGGTCCAATGATCAATCTGGACCATCCATCACATAGCCCACACCTTGGATTGCTCTGTAAAATGAACGGTTGAATTCTTTACTGTCACCATTTCCTCTAATGTGATGGCTTTATTGTCCAATCATCATAAGTATCTGTCCACATGCAATAACAGTGGATCCCTCCTCTTAAACGTATGATGTGGGCCCATGTAGGATCTTGGACCGGAATAAGTAACAATAACTCATGCAGTGCACCCGAAGAATGTAGAAGCTACTCTATTTTATTTTAGGTCAAAAGACATGAGAAGCCCATTTATTTTAGGGTAGTTATTCGATAACACTTCATACACAAGCACATAAAAATAGTACACGTATAATGTATTTGCTATATAATGTCTTAAATTTAATTTGTCTATGATAGAGTATTGACGATTCAATCCAGCAAATATCGATGCCATTGGTAGATGCTTGATCTCATTGAGAAAATTCAAAAAATTCTTATTGATTGCTGGATAGTTTGGAGGCTGCTGCTCGATGGCATTGAGGGTTCTTCGATGTCATCATTTGGCTCTTGATGGTTGTCGATGCCATCGAAGGTACGATTGAAGGCGTGCATAGAATTGTGAAAGTGCACAATTTGTTTCATATTTTGGTTGCGGCAGTGTGTGTGTGCGCGCGCGTGTGTGTATATATATATATATATATATATATATATATATATATATATATATATATATATATATATATATATATATATAAAACCTCAATTAGGACAAGGATAATGGTTATCTAAACATGCTTAAAGGTTTGAGAGGAATTTAATTTAAAGGAAAAAAGGCTTGGGCTTTTCTTCTCCAAACTTGATCGATAAAATTTTCGTATATTGTAATTTCATTTTCATAGTATTCCCGTAGGAATTTTTTCACATAAATTCGTATTACTTTCTCGTTGGATTTGTTTGTGCGATTGTGATTATCTTATTTGATTCCTCTTAGTGTGCTTTTGCGAGTACCAACAACATTAACTTAAGTTTGACGGACTAAATTGTGGAACTCGGTGTCAATGAGTTACAAGCCAAAATCATATTTTTCGTGATATCTAATTTGAAGAAAGTTAGCTGAAATAAAATCATAGGATATTTTTCATTCTCAATTATCCAATAAGTGTGCACCAATCTGTTAGTCAGATTATATAAAGAAGTGTAAATTTTGGTTTTTTAATATATAAACTGGTATGATAATCTGTATGATTTTATTTGAATAATTTTATATGCGGTAAATTAATTACTAAATGACTGCATCTAATCTATCACACTTTGCCAAGGTTTTAGGATTTTTCTCTTTAGAAAGGAGAGCGTATCTAGTTTGGGCTTGTTCTCATATTGTCTGTCTTGTCTCATGTTGGAAGCTATTTGTTATGGCAAGAGCAAGTTTATTTGCTGCTTATTGAAGCTTTATCTATACCCTTTTTTTTTAGCTCAAAACATTCCATCTCTATAAGGCCCATTAGGCTATCATAGTGAGATTCATTCCATCCATCAGGCTTCTCCCCTCGTATCCACCATAGAAACACACAAAAAAAAAACCCACTTGGGCCATATCATAAAAAAAAGTAATAAAAAATAAATAAATAAATAAAAATCATTAGTATGCTTTTTAAAATTGAGTTTTATAGCTTACCTAAGTTTTTAATAATCAACATATTGGGACGTCGACCTTTGTCTTAGTAGGAGGAACCTAATTAACAAGTCAAATTCAATATTTAGACAATCTCATCAAACCCATGCACCCGCTATCACCTCTTGTGTGACCCACCAAGCTGTGAGTCCGGCTAATATTTGATCCAAGGGCCTACAATCATAATTTGTATGTGCCTTATGGATTGAATGTCACCACACATGGGAAAACGGAGGAAAGGAGAGAGGGAGAGAGAATGTTACCTGCGTGGCAGAGACAAGATAAACCCAACCCAATTTCGGAAAAATAGAAGAAGATATAAGCTGTTCTCGATTTTCTCAAGATCTTAACCAAGATATATATATATATAGGCATGCTCACCTATGCACCTACGCACGTGCACACCTTTGCACATGTGTCATGGGTGTTGAATCCGAACGGTCCATAAGATGCGGAATCTCGTCAAACCATATGGGGTGAATTTTCACCCTGATCTAAGATTCTGGTGGGCCATAGCAAAGAGAAATTCAAATCAAGGGAAGAAACTGTTTGCATTTTTCATGGCCCACCGAAGTTTTGGATCAAAGTAAAAATTCGTACTACGAGGTCTCATGAGGTTCTGCTTCATGTGGACCGTTCAGATTTGCGAGACTCATCAGATATGATGAGTTCTCAAAAAAGTTCGTATGTGGTACGTACGAACTGGTTCGCAGGTGAGTGTTTCCGTGTGTGTGTGTGTGTGTGTGTGTGTGTGTGTCCTAAAAAATCTAGTATTGTGGCTCACATACTTTTTAATCATTAAAATAATGTGATATACCTCTTCATCTTGGTGGGAGGTGTCGGGAATTTGTGCTGCGGAATCACACCGATCTAGATCTAGGATAGCAATCCAATGGCACCAAGCACACACAAGAGAACACAAAGATTTAATGTGGAAAACCCTTGCTGGAAAAAATCACGGCACAAAACGTTAGAAATTTATTATGAAAGCATAAATTACAAAGAGAGAGGACTTACCCGATTCGAACAACCTCAAATCTCACTTTTGCTACACCCTTTGATAACCCTAGAAAAATTTTAGAATACTTTTAGAAAGCCTTAGAATTACTTAGAAAAGCCCTAGGGACGCCTATTTATAGTTTAGGCAATTTTCCTTTCACACATTTGCGAAACTGCCTCAAATTTACACAGTCTGCACCAAATCCGCAAAAGAATCTGCGTAACCTCGACTAGTCGATCCAAGGCCTCGACCGGTCGAGCCATCCCCTAGACCAGTTAAGTACCCCTAACACCTAAAAAATGAGCTTGCTGGACTTTGAGTCGAGCTGGCCTCGACTAGTTGAGCAGCCCCCTCGATCGGTTGAGCAGTCCACTCGACCGGTCGAGCATCTCAGATTCAAGACATCTGACAACAATCTCCACCATGTCTTTACCTCTTCTTATCTTTGCATTACATCATAGCTTCTCGTGCACACTTCGTCCTTTTTTTTTCGCCATCGCCAAGCCTAGAGAAGTCGCACAGAACTTGAACTTCTTTGTAAAAACAGTCTTGGTGAGCATGTCTGCCGGATCTAAATCCACATGCCTAACCATCTTTGCTCCTGTCTTCCCAAAAGTAAAGACGATGTCTTCTTACTATCTCACCGCTACCCAATATTGCTTACCGGGGTACTTGCTCACAACACTGATAGCTTGTGAAATAACCGGTCTAATCCAGACCATGGCATACATTGCCAACCGCATTCGAATAAGGCTCATGAGATATCTTACTTTTTCTCATCTGTTTTGGGACATGTCCTGAGGAAAACTTAAGGAGAGACGCGTAAGGAACGCAGTCTGACTTTACATGGTCCATCACCTCCTTGATCAATACCTACCCAAGGTATTCTGCTTGCGATAACCAAAGCCTACTCCTCCTTCAGTCTTAATGCCGAGAACCCTCTTTGCAGCCCCTAATCCTTCATCTTGAATGTCCCACTTAATCGAGTCTTTAGTACATTGATTTTAGACATGTCATAATTGGCGATCTACATGTCATCAATTCTTAACTCATCATGAAGGAATCAAATCACTGCCTATGTGACAGGTTGAACCACGACCTCCTACAAAAATTTTTCTTAACCCCTTTAACTTCGAACTGCTCTGGTTGCTTTATGTAGATCTGCTCTTCACTTTCCCTTGTAGAAGTGCAGACTCCACATCCATCCTTCCAGTTCGAGATCACATTGGCCAATCAATGCCAATCACGGATCTAACAAACACCTGCTATACTGTCGACACGAATATCTCTGAGAAGCCGATCCCTTCTCTGTGAGTATAACTTTTCGCCACCAACCTCGCCTTGTATCTATGTTGTATCCTCCTGAAGATCCACTTGCATCCAACCACTTTCCAACCCACTGGAAGCTCCACCAACTCTCATATGTCAGTCTGATACAACGAGTCTATCACATCGCCCACAATCACCTTCCACTTCTCAGCACCAAGCTCACCTAGATCCGTTTGAATAGAAGATGAATCCCCTTTGACATTTGGAGTCGTCCATGTACCTCGCCAATGTCCTGCGATTATGCCGTGTGATTCTTCCCACAGGTGGCTACTCTACCTGCTCTGTATCTCTATCTGCGCATCTCAGCCTTCCTGCCCTGCTCGCTTATGTGGTCATGCCCGACATGCCACACACATGCAAAAGTGAAATCCGTTACAACCATTATAGCTCCACCTTTTGAAGTGCTCTCGATCAACCTGTAAACATAATCAACTCGTTGCGCTTTCATGACTACCCATGCCTCTTAGATACCTTAAGAGCACCATCAATACATGTGTGCTTACATCCTTTTACCTCAAGCACACTAAAAGAAATCAGATTCTACTTCAAATTAGGAACGTGCCTGATATCAGTCAAGGTACGCTCCACCCCATCAAACATCTTGATGCGCACCGAACCAACAGCCACAACATTATAAGCAATGTCATTACCCATGAATACCTGTCCACCATCGCACTCCCTGTAACTGGTGAACCAACTCCAATGAGGAGTCATGTGAAAAGATGATCCTGTG
This sequence comes from Magnolia sinica, assembly GCF_029962835.1. Taxonomy (NCBI): domain Eukaryota; kingdom Viridiplantae; phylum Streptophyta; class Magnoliopsida; order Magnoliales; family Magnoliaceae; genus Magnolia; species Magnolia sinica. The sequence goes on from NC_080590.1 coordinate 24,658,319, forward strand.
TCTAGTATCCACTCGTCCTTACGATCATCATATGGTCGCCTGATCGTAGACACAAACAAAACATTACCATCACATTTACTCGATCCATCTGATGTGGCAGCATTAGCCTCTCTGTACGAAGCCTCAGAATCTTTTTTCCTAGATTTAGGATTTGTACAATCCTTCTTCACATGAACTTTCATCCCACAATTCCAACACTTTACCTTTCCCTTACCCATGCCCTTGGATTTGGATCTAGAACCTAAAAAACCTGTACCTTGTTTAGAATTCCTACCACTTGTAATCAATGCATAAGAAGATATCCCCATGTCAACGTTAAGATTTCTCATAGACTTCCCTTGAAGGGCTGAGATAACGGAGTCGACACTCAGGGTTTTATTCGTGGAGCATATTGTATCTTTAAATTACTCATAAGACGCCGGAAGAGAACTCAGCAACATACACACTTATTTTTCATCTTTCATCACTTTCTCCATATTTAGCAATTTGCAAACCAATTTATTAAAGTTACTAATGTGAGCCTACAGATCTCCACCCTCTGTCATCTTGAAGTTATACCACTGCCGCTTCAAGTGTAGGCGATTTTTTGAGAATTTTTTTCACATAAACATCCTCTAACTTCGCCCATAACTTAGTCGCAGTTTTCTCCCTCATGACGTTATAGAGAACCTCATCCGTGAGACATAAACGGATCGATGATAAGGCCTTCTTATCAAGAGTATTCCAGTCATCATCAGTCATAGTAGACTTTCGCTCCTCAAGAGCACCATCTTCGCCTTACTTAATTAAGGAACTCATCATCTTGATCTTCCATAATTCAAAATTATTTTTCCTTAAGTACTTCTCAATATCATACCTAGTGCTTGCCATTATTAATAACCCTTCAGATTCAAATTTGTGCCCCAACGATTGCTTTGATACCATTTGTTGGGGATTTATGCTGCGGAATCATACAGATCTAGATCTAGGATAGCAATCCAATGACACCAAGCACACACAAGAGAACACAAACATTTAACGTGGAAAATTCTTGCGGAAAAAACCACGGCACTAAGCGACAAAAATTCACTATGAAAACATAAATTACAAAGAGAGAGGACTTACCCGATTCAAACAACCTTGAATCTCACCTTTGCTACACCCTTTGATAACTTTAAAAAAACTTTAGAATACATTTAGGAAGCCTTAGAATTACTTAGAAAAGCCCTAGAGACCTCTATTTATAGTTTAGGCAACTTCCCTTTCGCACCTTTGCGAAACCGTCTCAAATTTACGCAGTCTGCATCAAATCTGTGCAAAAATCTGTGTAACCTCGATTAATCGAACAGAGGCCTCGACTGGTCGAGGGACCCCCTCAACCGGTCAAGTCATCCCCTCGACCAGTCGAGTGCCTTGGATACCCAAAAAATGAGCTCGCTGGACTTTGAGTCGAACTGGCCTCTACTAGTCGAGCAGCCCCCTCGACCGGTCGAGCATCCCAGATTCAAGACATCTGACAACAGGAGGAACCTCACCAATAGGTTCGATTCAATATTTTGACAATCTCATATGCCCACACCATGTTTGGCTTGTCTCCATCCTCATTAGTGCTTGTTGTGTGGTCCACCCAAGTTGTGATCCAAGGGCCTAAAACCATAATTTGAAATTGCCTAATGGATTGGATGCAGCTAAACTTGAACAAATTAAAGGGAAAAAAAAAAGGGAGAGAATGTAGTCCCAAGCTAGGAACCCACTCCTTAAAAAAATTAAGGAGGATGACCCCTATAACTCTAAAAAAGAGATTGATTATTATTATTATTATTATTATTATTATTATTATTATTATTATTATTTTGTAACACATGCACACACACCCCACACACTCACGCTGGTGGAATTTCACCACCTATGGGTACTCGAACCCTCGCCCGGGAGTTGCAACTCCTGAGAGTCTACCACCCGAGTAAGTGTAAGGACCCAAAAGAGATTGAAGTTGCCATCATTGTTTTTTATTTTTTTTCAAAACTCTATCAAAATATCTCTCAATAAATGTCTGACTTCTTCCCCTAACAGACGCCCCGAGGAAGTAGTCATTCTCCGGACTTTCCTTGAAAGGTCTTTAATACTATGATAGAGTGCGATCCAGGTATCTGAAAGTCACATGTTACTTAAAAATTGCATGCATGTTATAAGTAATTGAAATTAAACTGTCCAAATCATGCGGATGACTTAGATGCATCATGAACCAAAAATCATGTTTTTTTTTTCATCATTGAACTATACGGTATTAATGGACATATTGAGAGTTCAAAACGGTCGTATTTCGACAAAAAAATAAAAATAAAAAAATAAAAAAATCTATGTATTGAAGGGTTAAGGTTGTGAATATGAATGTTGGAGATTATAATTCGGGTTCTTATGCCACGTGTTCTACTCCGAAGTGCATGCATATCAAGCTCCAGACGCAGCCGGAGTATAAATAACGCACCTTATTTTATGAATATAAAAGACGCCAGGTTGTTTCGTAAACAGGCTCAACTGTCACTGCATATCACAAGAATGCCCTCCGCAGGCCGGGCATTCCATTGGTGGCCGGATATGTTATGGAAAATGTTTTAATTATATATATATATATATATATATATATATATATATATATATATATATATATATATATATATATATATATATATATATATATATATATATATAAAGTTTGTTAAAAACTTAGGTTTGTGGTGTTTTGGAAATAGTACTGCATTGGAAAATAGAGATTTTTTTATTTTATTTTTTTGGTTTATAAGTAGGGTATTGAGTATTTTACTATTTGCTTGGTGAATTTGTGTAGTACCCATACTTATGTGTTCCGCGCGCGGTCACAATGTGAAAAAGTGTGGGCATGTGAGGCAATATAGCTGTGGAAGTACTAGTGGCACACTTTGCACTTCACACGCATGCTCTCCAGGTCTGCCCCCTTGTATAGGGTTTGAAACTAGAAATTTAAGAGGCCTGATGTAAAATTTTTTGCATGTGGCTAGCTCAATAGTCATAAATGACTAGCCATTAGGTCTAAACGGCTAGCATGTAGCTTATTTTTCTACATCACTCTCTCATACGAACCAACCATAAAAGCTCAATTAGCCAACAAGGTTCAATACGAACCTTAGCTAGCAAATTCTCAAGAAACAAACTAATGTAGTGGTCTATGCCAGCTATTTATTTTTTGACTTTCTCTCTAATTTGAAATTTTTTATCTGCCAACAAATTGTGTACTCAAAATTTCATTAGCGATTTTTTATACTTGCTAAACCCAGAACTAGATACAAGCTCTTCGTATCCTGAAAATTATTTGTCTGCAACCTCTTGGCGGTCTCTATTACTTTGATAAGGGGCGAATAATGCTTTAGATACAACGTGATCACACGTGCTTGATTTGATAATAGGACAAGCAATGGGCCATGGGTGAAAAATGAGGCTGACCAACGATGGCAATCGTTTCCTTCCACAGATGGTGCGGTTAATCATATTTTCTACGATGGCCCACCTGTGGAGAAATAGGATTGAGTATTGAGTTACTCACAATATTAGCTTGATACAAAACTTCGGTGGCCCTCCAGAAATTTTCAATGGTAGACACTCAATTCACAATATTTTCTAAGGTGTGGTCTATTTGATATTTGGATATACTTTATTTTTGGTACATAAAACTTAAATTAACTTTTAAAATGGATGGGCGGTGTGGATCAAATAGATAAATCACAGTGGATCCCATGAAGTTTGCTCAGTACATACTGAATTACCTAATACGCAATCCATGCGATGAGATAGGCACGGTAGCACGCTGGCACGCCCAGGGCAGCACGGCTGCTGCCGTGCTGCCCTGGGCGTGCCAGCGTGCTACCGTGCAGCCCTGGGCGTGCTAGCGTGCTACCGTGCGCGGAGGCTGGCAGCGCTGCAGCGCTGCGGCCGCACTGCGCCCGCGTACGGGCCGCGTACGGGCAGATAGTGGATCGCGTACAGAGTAACTCAGTACGCTAAGCGTACTGAATAAACTCCGTAAGATCCATCATGATTTATCTATTTGATCCACACTGTCCATCTATTTTAAAAGTTAATTTCAATTCTATATACTAAAAATAAAATATATCTAAATATCAAATAGACCACACCATAAGAAATATTGTGAATTAAGCGTCTATCATTGAAAATTTCTGAGGGGCTACCAAAGTTTTCTATCAAGCTGGTATTTTTTCTTTCCCTTCATCCAAGTCTTTTTGATCTTATGAACATGCTGGATGACAAATAAATATTGCTGTCGGCACTAGAAAGATTTCAATGGTTGAAATCATTATTCCCACGTACGGTTCACTTGAGCTTACGTATGGACAGATTGGATAAACCGCATACATTCAAGGTGGGCCCAACTAAGTTTAAGCACGATAAAGCGTCCTATTTCGTGCGATGAACCTCCTAAATAAAGGGTCTGCTCGTAATTTTACACAAAAATTGGGGCATTTTGTTTCGAAAGACGCCACGTGATACAGATTCCAGCGGACGTGTACTGCCTGTACAGGAAGTCCGTGTAGATAGAATCTACGTGGGCCCACAAAGATGTCCTTCAAAAAATAATCCACGCCGTCTATCAGTTTCGTAAGCTAACAATAGGACAGGAGCTCTCAAATTACGTAGATCCATAACTCAGGTAGACCAAACAGTGAGAACGGAAACCCTCACCATTGAAACCTTCCCGAAGCCCATCACCGTTCATAAGATCTTCTCATTGAGATGAACTGAAAATACAAATATTAGGCTGATCCAAAAATTTTGTGGCCGCATGAAGGTTTCAACGGTTGGCATTTCCATTCTTACCTTTTCCTTTCGTGTGGCCCACTTGAGTTTTGAATCGGCCTCTTTTTAAAGCTCCTGTCCTATTGTAAGATTCCGAAATTTATGCACAAATAGGATTTGTAGAGGACATTACGATGGAGACGGATTGGCTACTCCCCCTGACACCAGCACGTGGCTCGTGGTCGGTGCTCTTTGGGCCCACCATGATGTTTGTGTTTCATTCATTCCGTTCATCCATTTTTACAGAGCATTTTAGGATTTGATACAAAAAATGATAGGGATAAAAATCTTAGGTGAACCACACCACAAATGATTGAATACAATCCTCCTAAGGCCCACTGTACTGTTTATTTGACATCCAGATTAGGTCGTAAAGACGCAGATGAAGGGAAGCAATAAATATAGGAACTTTTATGGCCATCAGATCGTTTTTAATGGCCAACGTTCATTCAACACTGTTTCCTATAACGTGGTCCACTTGAGATTAAGATATACCTCATTTTTTATTTCACACATAAAATGATCTATAAAAATAGATGGACAGATTGGATGAAACACATAAATCATGGTGGGGCCCACAGAGCACCGACCATCAGCCAATGGCTGGGTGGCAGGGGGAGTAGCCAATCCGTTTCCCATTACAATGGGCCCCACATGCGCTCCACCTACATGAACGCGGGGGGCGCCGGCTATTCTCGTCCATTCCGGCCGCTATACCAGCTGTCATTTAAAAATCAATTTTAGACTTTTATCCTAAAATACGAGGATTTGTATTGCAACCGCCCAAAATAAGCGCCACCGGATCAATACCATTCATCAGGTGGACCCAAATTATTTCCTAGATCAGAAACTGGATATATATCGACTTTCTACCACTGGTTGACCTCTTCTGGCTGTTAATTCCTTTATTCATAGGCGGAAAAAATTGATAATCATATCTAAATAACTTTCATCCTATATGATTTCCACCTTATTAAAAGCATGATGAACAGCCTTGATCTCTTACACGTGTAAGGTTTCGCTTGCATTTGGCGTTTCCTGATGGGCGCTTGCAGTTGTAATTCCCCGTTCTGGAGGGAGTTTGTAAAAAACGTTGGTAGAATGTTGGACCACGATAATTGATGCAAGACACTAAAAGAGTGTAGTTCTAGCATCAAGATAACTAAAATCATACCGTCCAAATTGTGGGACTCTATCGAATTATAAAATGGACGAAATTTCAGATTGATATGATTTTCTAAATTTACGATTAGTGGACATCTAGTGGACGGTTGAAGTGTAAGCACCGAATGTCCGTAAAGTTCCAGTTATCAGATTTTAATATTTCCCAATCAATCCTTGAACGAGTGACCTGAATATAGTAGTAGGACCTCAATTTGAACATTTTATTTTGAGATTTTTTAGACACGTGTACAGCTAGGAGTGCATGCGTATCAACCGTTGTCTGTGACATGGTATCACGTAACATACCGACACAGGATTCAGTGGGCGGCTCCTCATGTTGGGACGAAATACGTGTCAGAGATACATGTGTATAGCACACGTGTAATAGATCTAATCCGTTAAGATCTTGCATGGACGAAAAGGAATGTTTATCAGGTAATCAGACACGTAAAATTGTTTGAAATATATGGCAGTTAGAAAAGAAAACGTACAAAGACGAAAATTCAACGTTTGTATGTAGCTCAGTTAGTGTACTGGGTTTATTTTTAGTTATCCGAATTTCACAGTTCGACCAATCTGATGAACGGACCGGATCTATGAAACGTGTTCTATAGGCATGGATCTGAAACTGATATTCCACCTCTACAGATGAGGGGCGATACACTGAATCACGAATCATAACTCCACTTTTAAGTTCCCCGACAGAAAAGGTTCGATTATCGTTTCATTGTTACGTTGTGGTGTCTCATCCACCTCTCACGTGGGATACTTTCACGTAAATCCACACCGTCTAAATTTCAGGGTCCATTGTATATGAAAGTTTAACATAAATTTCAGGATGATCAAACAGCTCTACACATCTTGGTGTCTATTAGTGGACGGCTAAGGAAAAATGACAAGCCATCCAACTTCAACATGAAAATTCATTTAGTTTAGATAAATAAATTGGTGAGGCTTCTTAACGGTCTGGACCCCACGATTTCAACAGTCAGGATTGACGTGCACGTAGGCAAATGCACGGTTGATGAGTCACAAAACTTAAAAAGTAAGGGTGGCAAACTATCACAAAAAGAGTCGTGCTCTAAGCCGTGTGGATAAGGATGACAGTCGGACCGTACGCGGATTCCCTGATAACCCTGACACGAGGTACATCTCTAGTGTCAGGATCTGTGGGCCCACTGTGATGTATATGTTTTATATCCATACTGTCCATCCGTTTTTCCATATCATTTTCGGGTATGATGTAGGAAATTAAGAAGATCCAACATAAAAGTGGACCACACCACAGGAAACAGTGGGACAATGACAGTTACCGTTGAAACTTTCCTAGAGTCCATTGTAATGTTTATTTTCCATTTAACTTATTCAGGAATGATGTTATTAAAGGTACGGATGTCATATAAACATCACTTTCTAGCCTATAAAGTTTTCAACGGTAGGAATTTTCCTACCCACCTTTTACTCTAGTGCGGCCCACTTGAGCCTTGGATCCTTCTCAGTTTTGGTCTCAAGTCCTAAAATGAGCTCAGAAAACAGATGTACCAGGTGGATTTCTTAAAAACATCACGTTGGGCCACACCCCGTTTTCCAGCGCAGGAACTTCCTGCGAAAGGCTTTCGCAGGAAATCCGCGTCCGGCGCGGAGTTGTACAAGGACGCGGATTGCGTGCTGCCCCCGCCCGTCCCTAGCTCTGAACGGGCAGTTCTGTGGGCATTGATGTATCTGTACATCCAAACCATCAATCCCTTTTCTCAGATTATTTTAAGGCATGAACACAAAAATGATGCAGATCCAACATAAAAGTGGACCACACCACAGGAAACAGTGGGACAATGACAGTTACCGTTGAAACTTTCCTAGAGTCCATTGTAATGTTTATTTTCCATTTAACTTATTCATAAGTTTAGAAAAACCCTGATAAATTTTTTATTTTTTTATTTTTAAATTATATTGATCCAAAACTTTTATAGCCCGAGGAAGCTTTTAATGGTGAATGTTGAATCACAAGATTTTCCTGTTGTGTGGTCCAGTTGAGAATTGGATCTACTTTCGTTTTTGGGTTCATGCCATGAAATGATCTAGAAAAATTGATGGACAGTGTGGATGAAACATATACATCGCCCCACATCGCCCGTCATCAGAGACATCCCTAGTGTCAGGGTGACCAGACAATCCGCTGGACGCGGGTATTTCGCAGGACGTTCCGGCACTAGGATTGTAGGTAGGCCCCACCGTGATGTTTGAGAGAAATCCACCCCGTCCATAGGTTTTGCAATATCATTTTAGTAAATGTGACCAAAAATGGGGTGTATCCAAAACTCGAGCGTTCCAGGCGAGAGGAAGAAGTGGGGATTTAGTGACCACCGTCGGAACTTTCATGCGGCCACAAAAGCTTCGTATCAGGCTAGTTTACTTTGATTTCACTTTATCTTAGTGGGAATGACCTTATAAACGGTTTGGATGGCATATAAACATCAAGGTGGAGCCCATAAAGGTTTCAACGGTTGAAAATACTTTCCCTAAATTTCCCTCTCATATGGCCCAAGTGAGTTTTGCATCCGCCTCTTTTTTGGTAGCATTCCTAAAATGATCTCGCCAAAAAAGATGGACGGGGTGGATTTCTTCCAAATATCACAGTGGGGTCCACCTAGCATCCCAGCGCAGGAACTTCCAGCGAAAGGCTTTCGCAGGAAACCCGCGTCCCAATCGGCTTCTTAATTTCGGTAAAAACAAAAGCAGCCGTTCGCGTGTCACCCTCATAACAAACCACGTGTAATCTGCAGAGCACACTGGAACGCTCCCTCCGTTTCGCCCCCGGAAAAAACTAATAAAAATAATCAGGACCGTTTATTAAGTAAGAGATCTGGCTTTTCTGCCCCGTGCATCGCTTCTGCCCCTCTCTCTCTCTCTCTCTCTCAAGGTTCTATTCTGCAGTGAAGTACATATACAGAGATACGGTGTATATCCCTGCTTGCGCTCGAGATAAAAAGATGATTTTGGTGGCGATCGTGGCGGAGCTTCTGGAGGAGTACACGGTGCTGTTGGCTAGGGTTTTGGAGCAGCTCTTTCATGAGGCGCCCTTCCCGAGACGGATGCGGTATCTCATTCTGAGGAGTCTGCCCTTCGCTTCTCATCCTCGATTACCGGGACCGGCTTAGATTTGATGGGCTTCGTTTCACGGAAAGTCTAGATTAATGGGTTTTTCCCCTTTCCTTTTTCTTCGTTGATGTTTTTCTTTTTCGAGGTTTGTTACGCGGTTTGAACGGTGTATATGAGCATTTCGTTCTTTTTAGTTGGAATTTCTGTAAAATATTCACTTCTTTTTTCCTCTCCTAAGATTCGTTGAATTTTGGGCTTTGATCGATCTATGTGGTTGAAGCTGGTTTGGTTCTTCTCTACGTAGCGTTGTAGGTCACAACGCTATACACAGAAGAATCGGTGTATGTGCGCGGAAGTTTCAAGGATAGAGTTTCGGCAGGTTCTGCTTATCAGTGCCGGATCACCCAATTTTTTTAGCTCGCGGGCTATATGGTGTAGATGAGTCCCACCCCTCCATGATTGGAATCGGTATCTGTGCGATAAGCGTAGTTGCGAAGATCTCACCGGTCGGACGATCTTCTCGGGATGAGGGATAGTTATCAACGATAAAGAGGCCAGCGTTTCCCATTCTTCGAGAAGAACATGGGCAGGATTGTCCTACCGTTTACGATTGTTGCACGGTGGGCCACCAGGATCGCGGATTGGTGGGCCAGATGGATCGCGGAGGTTGTGGAGGAGTACCATTTCTGCATGGTCCGACGGACTACTAATCCGTCACTCTTAATTGATGCCTAATCTTCCGTTATTATCTTTGTTTGATGATGCGACTTTTTTGGGGTTTTTGAGAAAAACTTGGTTACTCCGGCAGATGTGATGGTTGATACGCAGGCACTAAGAATTTACTTAAATTGTATACGTGGTATGCAAGTAAGCGACATTAAACTGTCCCAATTGTTATCTCCAGCTTTGATGCAGCATTAAACAAAAACTACGCTTGGCTTAAATAGATATTGGAAGGTAATAAATGTTTATAAACAAGTGTCCATGAATCAAAGGTCAGGATTGTTCAACCAATCTTATTTTGCGGCCATCTAAGTTCTTTATAGGTCGTTGGTTTACGACGGTTCGTATTTGTTGGGATCTACTGATGAAGTAAAGGTCATCCTCATGTTGTGATTGGATGTTTAGTGAGCCATAAATAGAGATTGCAGTATTGATTTGGACGGTCGTGATTTGCAGCATCGAAGGTCACTGTAATGATATAAGGTTTGCAGATACTGTGGGCCTGATTTAGGGGAAACGGATTGGCTACTCCCCCTGCCACCACCCGGTGGCTGGTGGTCAGTGCTCTGTGGGCCCCACCATGATGTATGTGTTTCATCCATTCCGTTCATCCAATTTTATAAATCATTTTAGAGTTTAACCAAAAAAATGAGAGGGATATAAATCTCAGGTGTACCACACCACAGGAAAACAATATTGATTGGATATCCACCGTTAAAATCCTCATAAGGCCCACTGTACTGTTTATTTGAAATCCAATCTGTTGATTAGGTCATACAGGCCCAGATGAAGGGAAAAAAAACAAAGATCAGCTTGATCCAAAACTTTTATAGGCCCCAAAAGGTTTTTAATGCTCGACTCATTCAACAATGTTTCCTGTAATGTGGTCCACTTGAGATTCGGCTATACCTCATTTTTGGTCTCATACCATAAAATGATCTGGAAAAAATAGATGGACGGCATGGATGAAACACATACATCATGGTGAGGGCCACAGAGCACCGACCACCAGCCATTGGTTGGTGGCAGGGGGAGTAGCCAATCCGTGTCCGATTTAGTGTAAGAATGCAGTACAGGTGGAGATCTAGATTTGATACTCCAGCACGAATTGACGCTTGATATGCAGGCGCTCGGAAATTGAAAATGTAGCACCGGATTTTTCAAATTAAACTGACCAAACGGTTCGAGCATTCCTAACCTCTGATCTGCGAGAATTAGGACCAATGGATATTTCTCGTTTCAAACCGTTCATTTATCCATTGTTTAGGTAGTTAAAGAAACTCAATTTTAGGTTCGACTTAGAATTTTTGGATCATGATACATTTAAACTGGGATCCCGAACCTGAACCGTTTAATTTAAATTAATTGTATTCAACGTATGCAATTTCTAAGCCATCGTGCATTATCATTCACACTCTGCCGGAGTATCAAAGTTCTTCTCGTTTGATAAACGTAATTTTGGTGATAAAGGTGAGATTTTACCATCAGCGGTCATACGTGACAGTTACATGTGATACGTGAATCACAAGAGCTAGATACCTATCATGGTTCACCACCATTCACCGTATTCTTTTCACACGTGCCACTCACGTTGGAAAATCGAGACCATCCACACTGTGGGCACATTGTGGATGGATTAATCAATTGTAACCGTCCAACTCTCTAAAAATTAGAAATTAGATTGATTAATCAATTGTAACCGTCCAACTTGTTAAATGCATAATTATGACTGTCCCAATTTCCAAGGGTAAATCAAACGGTTGTTGTCATCTTATCGTAGAAAATTTGAGATGGCCCTGCATCCACATTTTGTCCGCGATTTGGACGGTTTGGATACATGGAACGATGGCGAACTATCACTAGCGGAAGAAACCAAGTCAAGATGGTCCCGGCACCAGAACCTTCGGACGCGGATTGCGTCCTATCCACGCCCGTCTCTAGCCACGAACGGGCAGATCTGTGGGCGGGCCCACTGTGATGTATCGTTTTATCCACGCCGTCCATTCCTCCTCTCGGATCATTTTAAGTATAAGCTCAAAAATGAGACAGATCTGACGCTCAAGTGGACCACACCACGTATGACTCTTGCGTTTAATGCAACCAGCATTTAATGCTTTGTCATTACCAAGCTTATTATTTGGTGTGGTCTACTTGAGCGATGGATCTGACTCATTTTTATGCGGATGGACAGCGTGGATAAACCGATACATCTCAGTGAGCTCTCTTACGGAACTGCCCGTTCGTGGCTAGAGACGGGCGGGGGTAGGACGCAATCCGGATTTCCTGCGAAAGCCGGAAGTTCAGGTGGGGCCCACTGTGATGTTTGTGAGAAATCCTCTCAGTTCATCCGTTTTGTGAGTTCATTTTAGGACAGAAGTTTTGAATAATGCTAATACTCGTGTTTTCAATTCATCACAGTAGGAATGACGTTATTAACCGCATGGATGGCGCGTAAACATCATTGTCGTATCGAGGGAGGTTTCAACGGTAGTAATTTCCCTAACCACCTTTAACTTTAGTACGGCCCATTTGAGTCTTCGATCCTGTTCGCTTTTTGTCGCTCATCTTAAAATTAGCTCACAAAATGGATGGAGAGAATGGATTCCTGAAGAACATCACGGTGGGCCACCTAAGTTTCTAGCGCAGGAACTTCGTGCCCGTCCAGAACATCACGTCTCATCCCACCATTCCTGCGTGACGCTTATCTCCTGCGACAGCCTTTAGCAGGAAGTTCCTGCGGAACGATGCTACGTGGGGCCATCACAATGTTTCTTAAAAATCCACCCCGTCCATCCATTTTTTTCAGATCATTTTAATACATTATACCTAAAATCAGGTGGACGCAAAACTCAAGTGGGCCGCGCGAGAGGAAGCAGCGTAAGTGACCACCGTTTAAACATTTGTAAGGCCACAAAAGTTTAGTACAACGCTAATAGTTATTTGTTTTCATTTCATCCTAGTGGTAATGAACTTATAAACAGTTTGGATGGCATATAAACATCAAGATGGAGCCCAGGAAGATTTCAACGGTGGAAACTCTTTCTCCAGTTTTCCTTTTCGTACGGCCGCCTTCAGTTTTAGATCCACCTGATTTTTTGTCCCATCTCCTAAAATAATATGAAAAAACGAATGAACGGGGTGGATTTTTCAGAAACATCATGGTGGGCCCCACGTAACGTCCCAGCCCAGGAAATCCGCGTCCATTCCTACGTAGGCCGCAAGTCCACGCTAGTAGCTTCCAGCGCCAGTGTCCTTCCATTGTCATCCCTCACAAATCGAACTGAACGAGCATCTAACGATCACAGGTTGAGAACGTCTAAATAATCTGATCCTGAGGTTATAGCCTATCTATAGTGGGACCTACCATTTGGACGGTTGAGTCTGAGCACCGTGTATGCCACGTGTCCAATTTCTGCATGCACGCATATGGACCATCTTCACATTCCCAGGGTGCTGGCCACATGGGCGTTTTAGGGGGCGTGTATCTGGTGCACCGAGCGGTGGTTGTACCAACCAACCGCAGGTGGAGGGATTCTGGGGCCATGAGACTATGATGGAGGCGACCAAGAACAAAAGAACAAAAGGCAATATGATGAAGACTGGAGCTCAAGGACAAGTGTACAAGGCTGAAAATATTTTATCTGCATGGGAATGGGTGCTGATAAAAGCGGTCAGAATCATGACCTGATACCTAAAGTCGCCCCTCTTAGGCCATCATGTTTAAGAAGACCAATCACCTGCAATCGCTTGTAGGATATGACTTATTTCCTTTTGCTTTGGTTTGTCCTCTGTCGTGGATGTGGGTTGTTCATTGGCTTGTTTGGTTTTCCAAGTTGGTATGGAATGCAAAGTAAATTAACTATATTTGTTTAAATAAGAATGATGGCAGAGAGTCAAATGCACTAGTAAAAAATAAAAAATACATTAAGTAAATTGTAATAATTATATTTTTATATTATAAAATTATTAATTATCCAGTGATTTGTGGGTGAAATAAATAATTTAATAAAATCATCATTACAATAAAATATAAGTTAAATCATTATACAATTACAAAAGTAAATAATTATCACTCACTCGTAGTATTTAATGTTGTAATTGGAAAGCCAAATAGAAAAAGACTATAAAACTAGTGAATGTATTTCATTCTCGACTGGCTATAATACACATAAGAGATGGGCAATTTAAGTGACATACATGTATTCTTATCTTAGAATATTGTTTTTATTTATTTTTATTTTTTATCATTCATGACATAATTCAGATTTTGGAATGAGATATAGGGATAAATGTATGCCTGCTCGACTGAATTAGCGTATGCATGATATATATATATATATAAGGTTATATGCGGTCGAGCTCATGGGAACTCCCCATGAGGTCGAGCTGTGTAGGCCTCATCATGATGCGTTTCAAACATTTACCCTGTCAGTCAGATGCACCATTCCATCTGAGCCTAGGTCTCAAAAATCAAGTCAATCCGTGACTTGTGTAGGCCACACCACGTACAGAAGTGGGGACGGGCCGTGCACCATTAAAGCATTCATAATCATTTTTTGGGCCCATCAAGATGTGGTTTGCAAATCTAGCCCATCCATTATGTGTGTCCCACTTGGATGAGGGTTCAGACCAAGTTTCAGCAGCATTCAAAACTCAGGTGGGCCCCACCAAGTGCTTTTATATGTTTTAACAGTGTCTTCACATGATTTTAGATGGTATGGCACACCTGAGTTCCATATACGGTTAACCTTGGTGGTACACCAACAATTTTGAACCAAGGCTAAAGCCCCCTTTTCTGGTGGTCGGGCGTCGGGCGGGCATGCGGCGGGTAGAGAAAGAGAAGAAAGGGAAAGGGGGCTAGGGTTGGGTGGGGTCGGGTATATAGGGAAAAGGTTATATGCGGTCGAGCTCATGGGAACTCCCCATGAGGTCGAGCTGTGTAGGCCTCATCATGATGTATGTCAAACATTAACACAATGCATTTGATGGGTCCCCTTCAAAATATGGGATATCTCAAAAATCAGCGGTATATGGAACTCAAGTAGGCTGTACCATCTAAAATCATGTGAAGACATGCCTAAAACATATAAAGACACTTGTTTGGGCCCACCTGAAATTTGGATGCTTCTAAAACTTGGTCTAACCTCTCATCCAAGTGGGACACACATAATGGATGGGCTGGATTTGTGAACCACATCTCGGTGGGCCCAACAAATGATTATGAATGTTTTAATGGAGGGAAACCCCTCTCAATTTTTGTATATGGTGTAGCCCACACAAGTCACATATTGACTTGATTTTTAAGCCCGAGGCCCACCATGGAATGGTGCATCTGACTGATGGGATAAATGTTCAACACGCATCACGATGGGCCCACACAGCTTGACCTCATGGAAAGTTCTCATGAGCTCGACAGCCACCCACACACACACACACACACACACACACACATATATATATATACACACACTTATTTTTTAAATTTATTTTTTGGGTTGGGTCTCATTGATAATGTATATGGGTGAGTTAGATACATGAGGATCCAATACAAGCTTAACCGATTACTTAAACGGTTCATATATACCATGTAGCTTAAGCTGACCTGTTCCCCGTTTAGTATGCAGCTGGCTGTCAACATGGTGCAACCCATTCCCCATTCAGGGCATGTTTATTTTACCATTTACCATGATAAAAGCCGCATTGTAAATGCATGCAAGCCATCCTCATGACCTAGACAAGTGCACTAAAATTGAGGAGAAAACGAGACACAAAATATGTGCCGCCCACCTTAATGTATGTGTCCGATCCACGCTATCCATTTGTTTTATCAGCTTATATTTTAAAACATAAGCCTAAAAACAAGATAAATCTAAAGCTCACGTGGCCCACGCCATAGACTATGGTGGGAATCAAATACCTACGGTTGGAAACTTTTCAGGGCCAAAAGTTTTAGATCAACCAAATATTTGTGTTTTTGGTTCATCAATATTTTTCTCACCTTGTAAATAAGTTGAATGATAGACACACATCACCATGGGCCCTATACTAAATTTAGCTCTTAATGAAGAACATCATCATCCCCTTGTGGTGTTGTCCCTTTTTTTTTAAAAAAAAAAATTTTAATAAAGAAAAGTGGACTCATTTCACCTATATTTTATTGAATTGAAAGGAATTACAGCCATTTGGGCGGGTCCCAACAAAATTTTTTTGGACTACACCTATCATATACCCAAAATCATAAACTACGTTTCACAAAGTAAAAATGGACCTTGAACGTGCAATAAGCTAGTAAAATGGATGGATGGTGTGGATCAGAAACATGGATGAATGGTGTGGATCAGAAACATACATCATGGTGGGGCTTTTACATAGGCTTAGGTCTCTATTTTCCCTCCAATCCAACCGGGTATTAAAACTAACCATTACAAAGTTACCACAATTTACTGTGGTAATTGGGTGGAAAATGGTTAAACAAACAGGCTCTTCATCAGGCTTGAGTGAAAAACTCCCACTTGAAAATATAATGATATTGTGTAGGGGACATTATTAGATTACAGAAATTGGTTGTAGGTAAAGCTAGCCTATATGTTTGTAGGTGATTAATCCTACTTTATTTTCTTGGAACTGATCAAGTGCTTGTGTACTTCGCTTCACATTCTTCAAAGTCATCTCAATACATCAGGAATGAGGAGGGAAAAGAGAGAAGGCGTGTATGTGTCGTTGTTGAAGTTGCACATGGCTTTGTACCCAAGTCTTGGAAGCATCAATGAAAGTGCACTTTCGGTCTGAAAAAGAGCGTGGCGGAACATGAGTACACCGTAGAAGTTAGCTTTTGAAGTTAGGCTTCTAGAGTTCTATTCATTTAAAGCCGTAAGCGTGCAAGCACATTTCTTTGTTGTTGTTGTTATTTATTAATTTATTTTTATTTTATTTATTTATTTATTTATAAATTGTGGAAGGGGAGATTGGAAATGGAAAGGGTGGTGGGCCCAGATCATCTTATGGCAGTTAGGATTTGTGGTCCCTACATGAATTAAGGTGCTTCAGTCTCTCCAACAGGTCATCTCCCTCGTGTGGATTGCTTTGGACCAGACAGCTGGTGGCAGCTATTTGGGTGGGCCAATCTTATCTTATAGTGGTTAGGATTTTAAGGTCCTGGTTCCAACTTAGCAGGGTTGAAGGTCTTTTACGGTCCATTTGGATACAACCAAATAAGTTACTTTTTCTACTTACAGTAGTAGATAAGTTTGGTTTATTATCAATTGTAAGTAACTATTTTTTTAATTTTATTTTTTTTTTTTTGAATTAAAGTCAGTCAATCATTTCGACTTAAACAATAGAAACCAAGATTAGTTACTTAAGGTATAAGAAACTTATCTTAAGTAACTTACGATCTAAAAGCTCCCTTAGGGCCCGTTTGGATACCACAAAATAAGTTACTTTTTTTTTTTTTTTTTACGTACAATACTCAATAAGTAATTTATTCGAAATAAATAAGTTTAATTTATAATTGTTGATGCAGTTTTTCAATAAACCATCCTTAGACCCTCGAACACCATGCAAGAGATAAAAGGACAAAGGAGACCTTGGCTAATGCAAGGGACCCTCCGATGCCTAAGTCAAGGACCGAAGTCTTTGGAGGAGAAGATCTTACGGAAAAGAGTCATCAGTCGTATTTTTTGTATAAGTTGGATGTATATTCATGTGTGTACCTTTTACTGTCTAGGGGCTCCCTTATATATTCGAGAGGAAAGATCATACGAGCGAAAATTTTTCTCTATTTAAGGGGAAGATCATACCGTCGAAGATCTTCCCCGTTACAGACTCTTGATTCATCAGGGATCTCTCAGGTGTTCGAGATCTCTGAGATCCTGATCTTATCCTTTGGGATCTTTGGGAGAGATCAAGGTGAGAGATCTTCGGACTGTTTGCTTTGGATAAGATCAAACGGTTAGTTAGGAACTGATAAATCTATCCAACCTTCAAGTAAGCTCGAATGGTTGAGGCAGATCAAGCCTCGGAGGCAGGTAGTATCGAGCTATTTATAAGTCGGGATTATCCCAATGTCAATTTGCTTGTAGTGTCCTTGTGATCGTTGGTTCCAGTAGCTATCGGTTCCCCTTGCTGAAGGTTGTCGAAGGTCGCATCGACCTGTGACTGGACTGACATATGATCAGGCCGAGCTATAGTCGTGCTGACCTATGACTAGACCGACCTGTGATCAGGCCAACTTGTTACTAGACCGACCTGTAATCAGGCCGAGCTATCTTATTGGTCGGCTCTTCCCAGCCAGTAATTCGGTCTATAAGTTCATACTGGTTGTTGGTTCAACCCTTTTTTCATGGACCATCTTATCTTTTCCATAATAATAATCAAATAACTTTTTACTTAAATTTACTTTATCACTTTAGCATGTATGATAAGTAAAAACTAAGATAAGTTTCTTGAAGCATAAGTAACTTAAGTAACTTATGATCCAAACTCTGCTTTAGTAATGGAGTAGAGATTGCACTTGATACACGGAATGGTTACAATGTGAGCGACTAGGACTCATTGTAGTAGATAGGACTCATGAGTGGCTCCCTCCTGGTACAGACATGATTAAAGGTGTTCATCACTAATTTCTTGGCAATGGAATAAGTGCAATGTATGTGTAAAGTACAAGTTCCAGATGGTTTAAGCAAGTACGACGAGCTAAAAGTCATTTTGTAAATCACATTTGTCAAAGAAATAATGTTCAATCAAACGTCCGCTTTAGATATGTCAATTTGAGTGGACCCACATGATCATTGTCATCATATCCCCGTCAGCTTTCGAGCATATGTTACATCATCATTGTCATTATCATGCTTCATAATCTTGGAATTGATAAACACTCCAATCTTGGTTTATTTGGTTGACCATTTTTCATTTTTGAAACTATGGAAGGTGGTCTTATAGGGGAAGTTTAAGCTAGTTCCATCTTCGTGGAAGAAAACTTGTGTGGTGATTAGGATTGTGATTTGGTGGACAATGACATGGATGACTGTAAGCCCACCTATATGGTTCCCTAGAAATCAGGGTCCTGAGTACATGGTTCTTGATATGCGGGTGCTCAGAAATTGTACACATAATCGTTGAGTCAAAATTTTAGATTAGATTATTTGAACAATCCCAACTCCTGATTCGTGGACACTTGTTTATTGGGAACATGAGATATTTTTCATTTCTTAATGGTCCAATAGTAAGAAAATCAAATACTTCTAATTTGAATTACTTGTATACCACATATGTAATTTCTAAGTCTTAAGTGCCTGTGTATCGTCTATCAAATCTTGCCAGAGTATCAAAGTTTTTCTCAATGAAAAAAGGTTGGATGTGAATCAATCAAGGTGGGTGTTCTGCTTCTTCCCCTCATCAGTTACTCAGCTCAAATGAGCACATGATCCAGAAATGAATGATCAGGTAGGATCAACCATGGATGATGGATTTAGTTTTGAGTTCTTTCTAAAACCATTCATTTGCTTTCAGAAATGTAGAATTGTTAAAATTGAGATATTGGTGTGATTTTTGGGTCGGATCCATCGAATGCAGCGCCACCCGTTCGGATCCCATGCACATGTGCAATGTCCCATGGTCACAAAAAGCATATCACTTCAGTAAAAAGAGGAGACAAACACAGCATAGATTGTGGATGCTAATGTCCATTTTATAAACTTGTGTCATTTAGATAGATTGTCTGTTAATCTATAAATGTTAGTATGAAAATTTTAAATTCATTGCCACTATGATGTATTACACGATCTTGGCATATGAGTGTGTACGGTGCATTTGGGTTTTTGACTCGTACTAGTGGGGCCCATGGTTCAGTGATCTAAGCCATTTATAAAACGGGACCTGATTGTGATGCAGGGAAGGACGTGATGAAGTTGATCACCGTCTTCCTCAGGGATAACTATTCCGAATTCATGGAGCTTCTTTAGACTTCCCATAGAGATGAAACAGAAATAATTTCTAATAATTCGAAATAAATTGATTGATAATAAAAAATGAATTTATAATTCTTTAAATAGCGAACTCCAACCTACTATAGAGTTTCAGACTCAAACTCCCTAAAAGCGTGACTGACTATAAATAGTAAACTTACCATTTATAGACCGTCATGATTCCTACTAGACTTCATGGTTTTTGGCAAAAAATTGTTAAGTGTTCAATTTGGCCTAACCACCTATTTCTCTCAACTTTTCTAAGCCCTTTTTCATGTTAGACATGATTCATAAAACTCAAAGGATCAAAAGTTATGATTGAATTAAAATTTACTATTTATAGTAAAAACGGATATAAAATGGACTTTTGACCGTTGATAGGATGAAATCTTGCAAATCTGGCATAGTGGGTTGGTTAGCTAAAGTAGCTTCTCCTACCCAAAATCATATATGAAATGTTGAAAAACTTATTCCGGTTTGTGAGATACAACTGTTGTAACTTGTAAGGTTCTGACGGTCCTGATCACCTCCGCCTCTGTTCGGGCCTTCACTGGTCCATCTTGGCCATGAAAGTGTCTGCAACCCGCTCAACGTCATATTGGAAGACCCTAACAAATCATCTCCTAATTGTCTTTCTCCATTAATTTAAACTCAGGTGAAGAGCAAGCTTCACTGGCATGACTTTCAGCCCAAGCCGACAGTCTATGGGTTGAAATGAAAGGAATGCCAGCAAGATAGAGGAAAGAGACGACATTATGGAACTTGATAAATGAATTACATTATGCATTTCTCAGTGCGGGACAGATTCGATCTGGTGTGGCCCACATTTCTGTCGCTTGCTATGCTCTTCCAAATAATTTGAAATCACTCATGTTCAGATGGTCGGAGATGCTTGGATGATAGGTTTACTCAGCTAGACAGTACATACATTTCGTTCTCTGGGTAAGCGTTTGGCTGTGGATTGATTGGCTTAATCTGGGCCATTGCCTGTCCGGCTTGATCTGCGCCTTTGATCGTAAGCCAATCTCAGCCTTTGGGCCTCAAAATGCAACCTATAGCGCTAGTAGTTTAATGGGCCAGCCCTCTGTTGCTGCTGTTCTTATGATGTTCTTTATGTACATTTTTCCAAGATAACATATGAGATTTAGGCTCCTTTTATTATGGGTGACAAGTGAATTCTCACTTACATTCTTGGTGGATCCAAGATGGGCTCCATGTGGATGAACGGCACTTTCAGGACAATTCCAGCCATTTGATCTCTCTGGGATGAATGTGTGGGGTTCTTTTCTAAGTGTCCGTTTGATGGCCATCCATCATGACTAGGATATTCCAGACAATGTGATGTTCGTACCATAGTTTGAAAGTTGTCCATTTCAAATTAGAATGCAATATCAGTTGCAAGATTTCACATTTGGCAACCTGGAATTTAACCAGAAGTTGATTCTTATAGGAATTCAATATCTGATTTTAAGCTATTTGTGATTCCTTGTGAGAAGTTAGCTTGTAAATTCCCAGATATCAAATTCCACCTCATGTTGCCAAATGCGAGAAACAAAATAATTTCTTACAAATCCAATTCCCGAAATCGGATTCTTAAGATCTCTCAAAGCAATGGTAATGCAGGGAAAAAACTCACATCATTACACCTTACTATAGATAGGATGGAATTAGTTGTCGAATCATGATAATCTTTTGGAATTACTAGAGACTTAGATAGGTGGAAGTGTTTTGATATGACATAGTTTTGTGAGCCCCACCATGGTGTATGTGTTATATCAGCACTATCTATTCATTTTGTGAGATCATTTTATAGAATGAGAAAAAAATGAAGCAAATCCAAAGTCGAAATAGACTGCACCTCGAAAAGCATCAGGGATTGAATGCATACTATTGAAAACTTCGTCCAGCCAATAGAAGCATTAGATGAAGTCGATATTTTTATTTTGTCTCCATCCATGTCTATATAATCTTTGGAACAGGTTGAATAACAAGTAAGCATCCTAGTAGACCTTAGGAAGGTTTCAGTGGCGAACGTCACTGTCCCTCTACTTTCTGTAGTGTGGTCCACCTGAACTATAAATTTTCCTCATTTTTAGTATCATTCCCTAAAATAATATTTTAAAATGGATGAACAATATAGAAAGAACATATATTGTAAAATTTACATCTGTGTGTATCTAACTATGGTGAGTAGGAATTGCAGCTGCATACTACTTTACTTCCAACTGCTGGAGTAATGATAATCATTACCCATTTACCACATATTACAATTGTAATCACTAATCCAAATGGACCCTAAGTAATAATAAAATTCTAAGTTGCAAAAATTCCCCTAATATTTAAAAAAATACAAATAATATATAAATAATGCCAAGTTTCACCCAATTGATTTGAGTAATTTTATCAAGCTTTTATCTTTTTCTTTAATCAAGTTTATTTATTTAAGTTTTGACTCACTGAATTTTTTTTCTCAAGCCTTGGTAAAATCTGGCTCAGAATCCAGTTGAGTCAACTCGGGCGAGTCATTGAGTTGTTGAGTTTGTAAAGCCTGGTTGGTACCATGGCTCGCCCATGACAACCTCATCAAATGGATGAGTATTCAGCCATCTTAAATCGGAGCAGACTGACTTTTCAGTAAACCCTACGTAGGCAGAAACCAGGCCCTTTATGCCTTTATCTTTACGTCCAAAGGAGAAATCTCCAGGCTGGCCAGCTAGACATTAGAGGGAGCGGATTAGATGTGGCCCTTACACTGAGGCCCACCTTGATCTATATATTCTATATCCACACCGTCCATCCATTTTTTCAGGTCATTTTAGGGCACGAGACCAAAATTGAAGAAGATCAAAATCTCAGGTGGACCATACTACATGAAACGGTGGTGATTGAATGACTAACCATTAAAAACTTCCTAGGGCCCACATTTAATATTTATTTACCATCTAACCTGTTAATAAGGTCACAAAAACCTAGATGAAGGTGAAAAAATAAATATCAAATTGATCCAAAACTTTTGTGCGCATTAATGGACAATCACCACTATTACTTATGGTATGGTTCACTTGAGAATTGGATTTGCCTCAGTTATAGGCTCATAAACTAAAATGATATGGAAAAACGGATGGACGGCGTGGATATAGAATTCATCCATTGTACACGTGGTATGCACACCAATCTAAATGGTCAAATCACGGGGCTTTCGTTATGGATGGAACACAAGCAAAATATCACTCTGATCGGATGATCCTAACCGTCCACTTGGTGACCCTAAATGGATGTTTAAAAGAAAAATGGACGGTGTCTAAAATTTGACATGCCAAATCAGATGGCTAAGATTGTCTTATCAGTAACACTTTCAGGCTCTGCTCCATCCCCTATGTGCGTCGTGCAATTAAGATTAAACATCTGTAAAAGTATTTAAAGGCTTGTTTGGATGCGTAATTGTGACATGTAATGATATAAAATCGATTGCAATTTGAAAAAGTACACCTCCCATAGAGTGCAATTAGAATGAATGGCGCTGGGGTCATTTGGATTGCCTGATCGGACATACACATGTACGAGATATGATATCACCCCGTACGTGTTTGTTTGTGTGTGTGTGTCTATATATATATATATATTCGTACTCATGCATGATATATGATGCTTCCATCTACTAGGACCTGTTCATGGATGGGCCCGTATCCAATCACTGCAGTTGGATGATTCTTCGGGATTACAGATGAGCGGTCAAGACCAATCAGCGGGATAGGATGCTCTAATCAGTTTGATTTTCGCAATATGACCTATGCATGGTGGAGAACAAAAGATGAAGGGTCTAGATCTCATTCCATGTCTACCACGTGTGAGGATATTTAGTGCAAGTTGACTAACTAATATATTAGCATGTAGCACCGGAACTTATATTAAAGGCCCGAGTGGTAGAGAAATTTCCTACTGTAGGACCCATTTATGGGCCATTTCCCTTTTCAAGCTCACTTATTTTTAGCTCCCAAGAATAGGCCCAGCTGTGCGGACAGCTTTCCCAGGTCTAAAATGACCCTGCTTATTTAGTGGGGAAAGCTGAGGAGTCTCTCTGGCTACGGATGTAGCTATTAAAAAGTGTAATCCTAACGACAGTACCACCGATCAGACGGTAATGCCACCGACCTCTGGACGTCCTGGCGGTAGTGCCGCCAGGTTTTTTTTTAATTGGGTGGGTCCCATCATGGGCCCACATAATTTTGAATAGGCCCCACACTCAATGTTCATGATTTTGGGAGGGCCCACATCCACCTGTCATGATTTTGGTGGGCCCTACATCATAATCATTGAAAAAGATTAACTAATTATCATTAAAAAATGATAAATGTAACAAATCATTGAAATTGCTAATGGATTTTAATGTTTTAGTGAACGATAACTTGTGGTGTAAGGTATGTGCATGTACCATAGGATATGCAGTGTGTAGTGTATGCAGATTAATTGATTTATGTAACAAATCATTGAAAAGATTAATTGATTTTAATATTGTAGTGAAAAATAGCTTGTAATGTGAGATCTGTATCGTCTAGTGTACATAGTCTATGTAGTGTGTAGTGTATGTAGATTAATCATGTAGTGTAGGCTACATGATTTTATCTTATTTTCATGAGCTAGCATTAAATCTAAGCAGCGGTGGGTAGCGTAGCTATTTTAAACATTGCTACTAATACTTATCATAGTAGGCTATTGAGTTTCTAACTCTGTACATTGGGAGCTGATCGCATTGTTTATCGTACTAATGACATATATGTACAAAATCCAGATTGATCATACCATGGGTCCCAAAATGGATTGGGTAGTAACCAATCCTTGTATTGATCAAGCAATCCCATCCAATCAGTATGACCTTTCTAATTAGGGCCTAGTCACTCTAGGGCCTGCTGAGTGAGAGATACAAATCTCTTCCAGCTATGCGATGTGTGTAGTAAAATGATGTGGGTCCCATGGTAACTCTTGTGCCTTTGGAGGCACTGGATCTGCTCCCCTGAATTACATCCAATGTCAAGAACAACATTTCACAATGGCAGATGGAATACCTGTAAAAGAAGAATTCTAAAATTTTGCTATTGTCAGGTTTGAGGCAACCCGACAAACCCAATATATCATTGACTTTGATAAGTACTAAATCACGAACCGTATACTCAAACTCAATATTGAACACCTTTGATAACAATGGCTCAAAGTGTATTTATCACACGACGGATGGTTATGTGTATGGGCGGGTTGTTTTACATTACTTACAGGCATTATAGCACTTATACAATGTATTGTAGTACATATAAAAGTTATTGTTATAAGGTAGGGAAGACTCCTGCCCAATATCATATCGCCGAGCAAGGAGCTTTTTGTGCATTCATGGGACACCATTAAATTAATGTCAAACAGACGGTCCGATACATGCATACGTTAACCATGAAATGAATGAAAATGATCATGAAATGAATGGAATTGACTGTGAAGTGAAGCGAATTGGTTGTGAAATGCATGGAATTGACCATGAAGTGAAAGGAAATCGTCGCAATTGACCGTAAAATGCATGGAAATGACCATGAGGTCAATTCCGTGCACTTCACGGTCAATTCTGGCGATTCCCCATCACTTCACGGTCAATTCCCTTCACTTCATGGTCAATTCCGTGCATTTCACGGTCAATTCCCTTCATTCACGGTCAATTTCATGCATTTCATGGTCAATTCCGGCGATTCCCCTTCACTTCACGGTCAATTTTATGTATTTCATGGTCAATTCCGGCCTTTCCCCTTCACTTCACGGTCAATTCCATGCATTTCACGGTCAATTCCATTCACTTCGCGGTCATTTCCATTCATTTCACGGTCAATCTCGGCGATTCCCTTTCACTTCACGGTCAATTCAATTCATTTAATGGTCAATCCCCTTCAATTCATGGTCAATTCCATGCATTTCACGGTCAATTCCGTTCACTTCACGATCATTTCCATTCATTTCACGGTCAATCCTGGCGATTCCCTTTCACTTCACGGTCAATTCAATTCATTTCACGGTTAATCCTCTTCACTTCATGGTCAATTCCATGCATTTCATGGTCAATTCCCTTCACTTCACAGTCATTTCTATTCATTTCACGGTCAATCCTGACAATTCCCTTTCACTTCACAGTCAATTCTCCATGCACTTCACGGTCAATTCCCTTCACTTCACGGTCAATTCCATGTATTCCACGGTCAATTCCCCTCACTTCATGGTCATTTCCATTCATTTTACGGTCAATCTCAGCGATTCCGGGCCTATTTGATTTTCCATGATACATGCAAATCACGGTAAATAAGTAATTATTACTTTTTCACCTTGTTTGAAAATATGAGAGTAATTCCACCTCGTAAATTAATCTAAACAAAAGTGTTGACTTAAATATGTGGACCCCATCGTAATGTATATGATATATCCACACCGTCTATTTATTTTATTAGAATATTTTGGAGCATTAAACAAAAAATGAGGCAGATCTAATACTCAAATGGCTCACACAAAAGGAAACAGTGGCCTTAATTCGTCCACCATTGAAAGTTATTTTCTTCACTGGGCCCACATTGAGGTTTTTTCATCATCTAACCCGTTCATAGGGTCACACAGGTATGGATAAGGGGAAAACACAAATATCAGCTTGATCCAAAACTTTTAAGGGCCCCAAGAAGTTTTTAATGGTAAACGTTTGATTCCCATAGTTTCCTGTGGTGTGGTCCACTTGACCTTTAGATCTGCCTCATTTTTTTGCTTATGTCATAAATTCGACTGGCATAACAAATGAGCGGTGTGGATAAGTAGCATACATCACAATGGGCCCCACATTGATGTTGTAAATTTATTGATTTAAGTGTTGAAAAAGTAAGTTATCACATCTGCAGTGGTAAAGATGTGATAATTACCTAGGTAAATAATTATTACCCGTTTACATGGTAATTACATTTGAGCTGGAAAATCAAACAAGCCCTTAACTTCACGGTCAATTCCATGCATTTCACGGTCAATTCCCTTCACTTTACGGTCAATTCCATGCATTTCACGGTCAATTCCCTTCATTTAACGGTCATTTCCATGCATTTCATCGAGCCGGGATTGATCGTGAAATGCATGGAATTAACCGTGAAGTGAAGGGAATTGACCGTCCAATCGAGGTCGACCCTGACTTACTTCCTATCTGTCAAACCTTAAAACAGTCGTATGTTGCAAACCGGAATGAGTTTTTCGATATATCATATATGATTTTGGGATAGGAGAAGTTGATTTAGCTAACCAACCTAGCAGATTTATGAGGTTCCATCAGATCGATGGCTGAAAGCCTATTTTATTTTCATTTTTATTAAGTTTTAGTTCGATTAGGCTTCCCTGGCATTCTTCTCAACTCAAACTTGAAAACTTTAAACCCATGTAGTTAATCACTATGGAAGATGTTAATATTGTGAATTTCATGTTAGGCTTATTGAATTTCATGTTCGGCTCGATGAATTTCGTGTTAAGCTCGTCGAATTTCACGTTAGGCTCGCTCAATTTCACATTAGGCTCATTGAAGTTCACATTAGGCTCGTTGAATTGCAGTGACAGATGCAAAAGTCTATGAAATTATTGCAAAAGAAAGTAAGGACAACAGAAAATTTCAAAAGCTAACTAGGGTGGGACGATGAGTCAAGGTCGACCTCGAATTAGTGCCAGCAAGACAGGGTCGACCGGGTCCAAATGGGGTTGATCCCGTTCCCCCTCAAAGCTCTTTGGGTCATACCTGAGTTATAGATTTATCTTGTGATTTTGGTTTCACCTAAACTTGTTATGGAAACTATATATTCTTAATATACAACGATTCTAAGAATTTAACATTAGACCTTTCGAAATTATCTCGCATACATCTTCTACATTGACCTTCACACTAATTGCTTTCAATGAGACCCGATATAAAGAAGAAGTGGAGCCCAAACAGCTTTTAGCCGAACGGGGTCGACCCCATCTAGACTCGGTTGACCCCGTGAAATGCATGGAATTGACCGTGAAGTGAAGCGAATTGACCATGAAATGAACGGAAATGACCGTGAAGTGAAGCGAATTGACCGTGAAATGCATTAAAATAACTGTGAAGTAAAGGGAATTGACCATGAAATGCATGGAATTGACCGTGAAGTGAAGCGAATTGACTGTGAAATGCATGAAAATGACCATGAAGTGAAGTAAATTGACCGTGAAATGCATCGAATTGACCGCGAAGTAAAGGGAACTGACCGTGAAATGCATGGAATTGACCGTGAAGTGAAGGGAATTGACCATGAAGTGCATTGAAATGACCATGAAGTAAAGGGAATTGACCGTGAAATACATGGAATTGATTATGAAGTGAAGCGAATTGACCATAAAATACATGGAAATGATCGTGAAGTGAAGCGAATTGACCGTAAAATGCATTGAATTGACCGTGGAGTAAAGGAAATTGACCGTGAAATGCATGGAATTGACCGTGAAGTGAAGGGGAATCGCCGAAATTAACCCTGAAATGCATGAAACTGACCGTGAAGTGAAGGGAGTTGACCATGAGATGAATGGAAATGATCGTGAAGTGAAGGGAATTGACCGTGAAATGTATGGAATTGACCTCAAAATGAAGGGAATTGACCGTGAAGTGAAGGGAATTGATCGCGAAATGCATGGAATTGACCATGAAGTGAAGGGAATTGACCTCGAAATGCATAAAATTGACCATGAAGTGAAGGGAATTCGCTGGAATTCATCGTGAAATGCATGGAATTGATCGCGAAGTTAATGAAATTTACTGCGAACTAATTAAAATTGACCGTGAAGTGAATGAAATGACTGCAAAATGAATTAAATTGACCACGGAGTGAATGAAATGGATTTTCGACCATAAACCTGATGGAATCTTGGAAAGTAGCCTCGTTGGTTGGCTAAATTAGCTTCTCCTACCCAAAATCATAAATGGTACGTTGGATAACTTATTCTAATTCTAATTTAGGAGATATGCTCATTAAATGAATAGACAAAGAAATGAATAAAAAATAGGAATTAACATTATTATATACTTATATACTCAATATACATAATTATGTATTGGAGAAAAACATAAGGGGGAAAAAGTTCTCCTTGTAAAAATTAAAATTAAAAAAAAAAAAAAAAAAAAAAAAAAAAAAAAAAAAAAAAAAAAAAAAAAAAAAAAAAAAAAAAAAAAAAAAAAAAAAAAAAAAAAAAAAAAAAAAAAAAAAAAAAAAAAAAAAAAAAAAAAAAAAAAAAAAAAAAAAAAAAAAAAAAAAAAAAAAAAAAAAAAAAAAAAAAAAAAAAAAAAAAAAAAAAAAAAACAAAAAAAAAAAAAAAAAAAAAAAATAAAAAAAAAAAAAAAAAAAAAAAAACAAAAAAAAAAAAAAAAAAAAAAAAAAAAAAAAAAAAAATAAAAAAAAAAAAAAAAAAAAAAATTTAAAAAAAAAATAAAAAAAAAATAAAAAAAAAAAAAAAAAAAAAAAAAAAAAAAAAAAAAAAAAAAAAAAAAAAAAAAAAAAAAAAAAAAAAAAAAAAAAAAAAAAAAAAAAAAAAAAAAAAAAAAAAAAAAAAAAAAAAAAAAAAAAAAAAAAAAAAAAAATTTCATGTTAAGCTCGTCGAATTTCACGTTAGGCTCACTCAATTTCATGTTAGGCTCGTTGAAGTTCACATTAGGCTCGTTGAATTGCAGTGACAGATGCAAAAGTCTATGAAATTATTGCAAAAGAAAGTAAGGACAACAGAAAATTTCAAAAGCCAACTAGGGTGGGACGATGAGTCAAGGTTGACCTCGAATTAGTGCCAGCAAGACAGGGTCGACCGGGTCCAAATGGGGTTGATCCCGTTCCCCCTCAAAGCTCTTTGGGTCATACCTGAGTTATAGATTTATCCTATGATGTAACACCCTGAAAATCGGGGGTCGTGCATACGCCCGACTCCCGAGTTGCCGGGGTCACTTGTAATCGATTTTCATTAATATGCGATTAATCTATGTTTAAATGCGCAGCCTGGAGTTCCTGTAACATGAAGCACAAATGCACCTGCCGACTGAAATGAAAGAGAACTAGCATACATATATATATATATACACATATATACATGACCAAGAAAAATATAAAGGGTCACACATGATGTCACCCAACAAAATCACAAAGAATAATATGTCAAAAAGGAATAAAGCTGAGCCCTCTGCGCAGCGATCCAACGACCCATCTACTGATCCGACGGGGTCCTACTCATCAACTGGAAGTAAGGGAACTCGTCCTCCTCCTCGAGGTTCGCATCGCCAGGCTCCATGAAATCTGTATTACCTGCATCTATGAATGGGTCTGGTTGGTGTTTTAAAACACCGTCCAAGAGTGGGAGTGAGTGATCAACTCAGTAGGTGCTATTAGCCTTAAGTCGCATCAAGCGTCAATTATAATAAGAATTTAATGAAAAGCAATCAATCATAAACATCTATCTAGTCTTATTAATGTGCATGGATGCAGGATGATATGATGTATGCCCTCACCACAACGCTCCCTCGTACGACAACATCTAACGATCGCTAATGCCAACACTCCCTCAGTGCGACCTCGACTGCCTAGTCGCCAACCTAGCTAATGCCATGCAATGATGATGTTAACCGGGTTCTTAGTTAAGTCCATTCATCCAGCAGATTTGCAAATCTGATACACCCCACGTATCAAATGCCCTGAACTAGTTGCGAGGCCAAGACCCCCCAATGTGTGAGGCCGAGACCCCGCGATCCTTGATCCCGTCGGGTTTCCCCCATCCCCGACTTCAAGCACATGGGGGTGCTGAATGTGGGGTCGCTCGCGGTCACTACGGGGAGGCGCGTCACCTCAGCGTAAGCCGACAGCTCGGACATAGTGTCCCATTCCACCGTGCCCGGCTCACGAGACTGTGGATCAATATTCTATCCGGTATCGATGGGCTACAACGATGGTGGGGTGTTCCAGTTTCCATACATGTGTGAGCAAACAAGGTTAACAAACTAGGTGGGTCAGCCAGTGGACTGAACCGCACAAGCTTAGGCAAGTATGTGGCGAAACGACATCGGGTACAAGCGACCCATGTAGCCTAACTACT
The DNA here is from genome assembly GCF_029962835.1 of Magnolia sinica. Taxonomy (NCBI): domain Eukaryota; kingdom Viridiplantae; phylum Streptophyta; class Magnoliopsida; order Magnoliales; family Magnoliaceae; genus Magnolia; species Magnolia sinica. The sequence continues at coordinate 24,689,227 of NC_080590.1, forward strand.
GCCGCCCACACGTACTCGTCCAAACCCATGGGTTTAGCCTCAAGATGGTCCTACCAACGGAACCACCTTCGCTCTCCTCATGTTCCTGACCAACCCAATGGTAGGAATAGTGACTTATAACATGCCAACTACCAAGGTAACATCAAACATATTCAACACCTTGATCTCATATTGCTCAACATACAATTCAAATTTTCCTACAAGCAAAATCATTAATATTATAAATAAAGTGTATGTGTGTGGTGTGGGTTATTAAGGAAGTTAACACTTCCTCCATGTTGAGAAATCATACACACAAGAGTAATGAAATCATACGAAATATGTAGCAACAACGTATAAAAATCAACACGGCATGAGCATATGATCATCCATACATCGAATCGTGTGAGAAACATAAACGACATCATGAGAGAGAGAGTCAAACATATAAATCTATACCATTTCAACCAACATACAATTCCTAGGATTTCCTAGGCTTTCAAAAATAATATCCAAGCAATCAAAATCATTAATTTCGTATTAAAATTGGTGCTAGGTCACCTAAGAGTAATAGTCCGCACCTTAAGAGGAGATTTCCATTCTTTGAGATCTTAGGGTTTGAGGATTTGGATAAAACCACCATTTCCTAAATCAAAATCAAGAAGACAACATTAATGCCTATAAATCTACACTAAGTTGCTCTATTGAAGGGAAATATACCATTTTTACCTTCTCTTCTTGGCATGGGTGGGTTTGGTGGAGGTTTCCTTGGAGAATGGGTAGAGAGTTTGCAAGTTTGAGCTTCCTTGGGCCCCACCTCCTACCACATACTCTTTTTCTTTCTTCTTCCTCTCTCTTTCTCCTCCTTTCTCCTCTTTCTCTTCTCCCTTTTCTCTCTTCTCTCCTTCCTTCTCTAGGGTAAATTCGTGTGGGGAGAGGGGTGCCCAAAATGAGGCCTTTATATAGTCTCAGGTTTGGTGTAAATGGCCATAAGGGATGGGTTTTCACTATACTAGACCTATGAGAGGGTCTTTCTAAGCTCTAGGGCCCACTATGGGGTGTACAAGTCAATATACACCGTAGGATAACTAGCCCTAATGATGATCTACGTATGGATATGATCGGCCCGTCATTTGGATGCACCGATCGACAGATATGATAAGAAGTCTATTCAACGGTCACCGATAGTCGATCAGGGCCGCGGATATACGGATATGAGTAGGAAAATATCCTTCTTCCATGGGTAAAGTTTGGTCTCAAACCGACGGTCCAAAATCCTCAACTTTGCATAAGAGTGGACGACTCAATTCACTTAAGTTCCAACCCCTTCTTTTAGAGTATTTGCAGTTCTCATGCACTCTTCCTTCAGCTCAAGTTGACCGGTTCTGGACCGTACCCAGGTCCGATTCCCGCGATGGACGTCAAGCCCAATGAGACGGACATTATTCTTTAGTTTTGGAACTAGTGGTCCACTAACGAGCGGTCTAGAGCTTGTTTGGAGAATCGGGACAGTTCTGGTGGCCCTCTGACCATGAAATTTTTAGGATAGGTGCTCCTTGGCCCGATGAAGGGCCATGTAAAATTTAGGAATGATCAGATATGGGGTTTGATCGCACGGGTCTGATTTGCGATCAACGGTCACCGTACCACGATCGGGACCCAGATTTTGTGGGCGGGTGTAGAAAAATACATTAGACCCTCATCGTAAATTATGAAGAAATCTGATGACTGAAATGTTTCACATTTCAGTTTTTATTTACACGTTCCAGATTCTAATTTTGGCATTGGTGGGGTGCATCTGGCAAGTGCCAGATTACACTTCTGGGTGTCCACTGGGTCCGTGGTCCGCGATGGTCCCCAAGCCCAGTGAGATATGCTCCCCTCAATTTTTATAATTTTCTGACCTTCCCATGTCGCGGTATAGCTCGCACGGGCTGCTGCCAAGTGTAAATGGCCATTTGGCTCGACGGCCCGCACTATGTTCTATCAAGGCTCGTCTGGTCTATTCAATTGAGTTAATCTTGGTCTAATCTATTTGTGATACCTCACTATGAGTGGCTTAAACGAATGGTCCTGCAGCAAATCCTACGAGGACGCCTCAGTACACAGTTCTGGTTGGACGGGACATTACATGATTAACCGGACTTGTGCGGTTCTTCACTGGTATACCCTGTATAAACTGACATTGAGTGCTAATGGTCATTAAGTAATATTTAGGTTAATTAAATAAAATAAAAATAAAAATAAAAATAAAAATTGATGGATTTTTGGAAATCCAAAACAGTGAAAATCAAGGATGTACATATGATTTTGGTTTCACCCAAACTTATTAAGGAAACTATAGATTCTTAATATACAGCGATTCTAAGAATTTAACATTAGACCCTTCGAAATTATCTCGCATACATCCTCTGCATTGACCTTCACACTAATTGCTTTCAATGGGACCCGGTATAAAGAAGAAGTGGAGCCCAAACAGCTTTCAGCCGAACGGGGTCGACCCCATCTAGACTCGGTCGACCCCGTGAAATGCATGGAATTGACCGTGAAGTGAAGCGAATTGACCATGAAATGAACGGAAATGACCGTGAAGTGAAGCGAATTGACCATGAAGTGCATTAAATTGACCGTGAAGTAAAGGGAATTGACCATGAAATGCATGGAATTGACCGTGAAGTGAAGCGAATTGACCGTGAAATGCATGGAAATGACTATGAAGTGAAGTAAATTGACCGTGCAATGCATTGAATTGACCGCGAAGTAAAGGGAATTGACCGTGAAATGCATGGAATTGACTGTGAAGTGAAGGGAATTGACCATGAAATGCATTGAAATGACCATGAAGTAAAGGGAATTGACCGTGAAATACATGGAATTGATCGTGAAGTGAAGCGAATTGACCGTAAAATGCATGGAAATGATTGTGAAGTGAAGCGAATTGACCGTAAAATGCATTGAATTGACCATGGAGTAAAGGAAATTGACCGTGAAATGCATGGAATTGACCGTAGAGTGAAGGGGAATCGCCGAAATTAACCCTGAAATGCATGAAATTGACCGTGAAGTGAAGGGAGTTGACCATGAGGTGAATGGAAATGATCGTGAAGTGAAGGGAATTGATCGTGAAATGTATGGAATTGACCTCAAAATGAAGGGAATTGACCGTGAAGTGAAGGGAATTGATCGCGAAATGCATGGAATTGACCGTGAAGTGAAGGGAATTGACCTCGAAATGCATAAAATTGACCGTGAAGTGAAGGGAATTCGTTGGAATTCATCACGAAATGCATGGAATTGATCGCGAAGTTAATGAAATTTACCGCGAACTAATTAAAATTGACCGTGAAGTGAATGAAATGACTACGAAATGAATTAAATTGACCACAGAGTGAATGAAATGGATTTTTGACCATAAACCTGATGGAATCTTGGAAAGTAGCCTGGTCGATTAGCTAAATTAGCTCCTCCTACCCCAAAATCATATATGGTACGTTGAGTAACTTATTCTAATTCTAATTTAGGAGATATGCTTGTTAAATGAATAGACAAAGAAATGAATTAAAAGATAGAAAAATATTTTTATATACTTATATATACATATTTACATAATTATATATTGGAGAAAAACACAAGGGGGAAAAAGTTCTCCTTGTAAAAATTAAAATTAAAAAAAAAAACCTGCTAGACTGCGACGGCATTACCGTCCTCTTTTTTTTTTTTTTGCCGTGAAATCCCCATTGCTTTTGTGGGTCCCATCATGAGGTCTGTGTTATATCCAAACCATCCATCTATTTGGCCCGCTCATATTAAGGCTTGAGACAAAAAAATAAGACAGATCTAAATATCAAGTGGACCACACTGTAAAAGGCAGTGGGGAATTGAACGTCTACCATTGAAACCCTTTTAGGGGTTACAGAAGTTTTGGATCATTATGAAATTTGTTTTTCCTCTTCATCCAGGTCTTTGTGACCTTATGAATAGATTGGATGGAAAATAAATGTTATGATGGGCCCTACAAAATTTTTAACGATGAAAATCAATTTTCCGGCTGCTCTTTGTGGTGTGGTCCAAGTTGATCTTTGGATATAAATTTTTTTTTTTTTGGGATAATGCTCCGAAATGATCTCAAAATATGGATGAACGTTGTGGATATAATAAATAAATAACCGTGGGGCAATGTAACTTTAATCTCTTTTGAACCGTCCGTACAACTCGGAGTTCGTCAGCACTAGTCTTCGAGCACCAGCCGATCCGCTTCAAGGAAAGGCAGTGGCATTTTCGACCTAGAAAAGCTGTCCGTACAGCTGGGCTTATTCTCGGGAGCTAAAAATAAGTGGGCTTAAAAGGGGAATGGGCCATAACTGGGTCGTACAGTAGGAAATTTCTCAAAGTGGAATGATATATTTCTGGGTGAGAGTTTATACGGTATCTTTGGGTTTTCAGTTTGTAAAGTGGGTCCCATTGTTCAGCAATCCAAACCATTGATGTGGTAGGCCTCTGTTTAGATGCCCCATGCACCAAAAATTTCTAAAACTGCAAATTCTATATATATATATATATATATATATATTTGCCACTTTTGTGCTTGAACCCTTAGTTTCTTTCTTAACCGTCTAATTGTTGGGCCACCTATTTAAGGTTTAAGAGATTTTCAGTGCATAGGGCCATCCCCTGTGTGGCCGTCATATCAATGGTTTGGATCACTCAAACATCCAGCCCGGGCTTTTCATGAGTACTCCATGCAACAATAATCTCTAGAGAAAGATAATGCACCCACAACTACAATCAAGCACTAAAGCTTGGGTCCCATCTGATCTGACCGTTGATAAGATGTCCCATAATAGATCCTATATATTGAACCCATTTATCTGAGAAATGCTATTATATATGCTTTTCACGTGGGGGTTCCATCCTCACCGTTCAAATGGGACTTGGCAAACATGAATCGTGATCAGACCTTTTGATCTGATGGGACCCCAGATTAATGGGCTATGGGCTGAGTTTATAGGGAATGGACAACCCCGATTACCCAGTTTTGAGAATTGTCCATTGAATGCGGACCATCAATCCGTTTAGAGCAAACCTTTGCGTATCGAGGCTGATTAAACGACTTCTGAACCCTTTGATTATTGGGAATTGGTCTATTCATGCCGGTCACCAGATTAGCGGTCATGATCGCTGGATGTTGTTGCCACATGCAGAATGGAGATGTTTTGGTGCCCGTGTCATTACGGTAGCATCATACTATTCCTTTAGTTCTGGGGTGGCCCACTATGATGTATTTAGGCAATCATGCGGGAGAAATGACAAGGTGGAGGAAAAGAACCCAATTTGGTAGAGCCATCTCTCGATATATACGTGATAATCTGTAAATCTGGTCCGTGCATTTGAAGGAGTTACCACGTATAGTTCTATTTGGAAAATTAAACCTAATAGGCATTACTATTGGGGGTCCGCATGGGTTGTTTCGGTCCAATTCTGGAGTGAAATCAGAACAAACTGTCCTAACAGTTCCAGTAAAATCAGAACTGGAATCGGACCGTTTACACCCTAGAACCAAACAGGAAGCGGACTTTAAAAATCAATTCGGTTGTGGATCGGCTCCATGGTTACGAGAGAGAGAGAGAGAGAGAGAGAGAGATATGAGAATAGAGTGGGGGTAGCAGGGGTGGCCTGAAGAGAATTAAGAGATTAGGGTTTATTTTTTAAATATTTATTGCTTGAGATGGTTAGTTCCTGATTCAATTCCAAGTTCGGTTCCAAGGTTGGTTCTACGGTTCGGTGCTACATAACCCCAAACCAAGCATCGAATCGAACTAATCAGTTCTTTGATTTTCGATCTACATAACCCCAAACCAAGAATCGAACTGAACTAATCAGTTCTTTGATTTTCAAAACTGGAATCGTTGCACTTCAAAACTGGACCAAACCATGCAGTTTGGTCGGTTCTAGTCCAGTTTACCGGTTATACCAGTTCCATGTACACCCTTAATTGCTATCACTGCCCAAGCAACGGTAGAAAACAAAAATTGTTATTAGGAAGTAATGGATGTGATTGTCTCTTAAGTATTATTTTTAAAATGTAAGCCATCCATTTCTACATCAGTATATGTTTAGAGCCGATCCATACATCACCCTCCATGTGTCCTAGGAATAGATGGCTCTACCATATTTCAACTCTTCCAACTCTACACCTCACGATTTGATACTTTTCTACATCACATTGGTATAACACAGATATATATGAACTGACAGTCAGTGCTCAAGGAATCTTTTAAAATGCAACCTTATCTAACGTGCATGCACCCTGGACTGACACGTCATATCAATGTTGGATAAGGCAAATGCTAGGGCTAAGCCCAAAGAATCAGAATATGATAAAGATAGATGTGCAAATCAGGTTCGTTCATTTGCAAAGGCTATCTTAGATGGCCTACACAATGCTCTTCATCAGATAGGTCGCTATTAAAAGTTTGCTGGATTTTCAATTACGATGGTAAATGATTATAATAAATAATAATATTTACTCTTTGTAATTTTGCACTAGCATTAGTTTCATTTGATTGTTTCACCCAAAAATCATTGTAAATGTGTTTTATAATAAAAAATGTAATAATTATAATTTACTTTTAATTATTTTTTTCACATGTGCATTTGGCTTTCAATTTATTAGCTATAATTTTTATTTAAACAAATACATAACAATAATAATAATAATAATAATAATAATAATAATAATAATAATGGCTTATTTAGTTTGCATTTTGTAAATCATTGAAGGGATTTTTATGTCGAATTCCTTGAAGAATCTATTTTTTACCAACTAATACTTTCTTTATTATAAATTACATGGAGGTGACCCTTGAGGGATGAAATTACAACAATATCTTCTTAATTTTTTTAATCTTTAAAAATAGTGGAACTCAAGACTTGTGGAGCCCACGTAGAATTGTATAACATCCAACATGGTAAGTGCATGCACCACACCATGGTGATAACATGAATAAAACATTAGGTTAGTTAGGTCATCAAATGTGCTACACTTGTATTGGGATATTTTGATTAGCGTATGGCCTATCTTAACGTTTGGTTTGCCAATGGCCAAATGTTTATTTCATGTGGTAATAATGTTGGTATGCATCTGGTGGATAGGTTAGACGTGAAATACATACCACATGGGCTCCACAACTTTTAAATTTCCACTTTTTGTAAAGAAAAAACAAAAATATTAATGATGTAATTTTTCTCCTTAAAAAACATGACCCTAAAGTAATCGGTTACTAGAGGCACTATCTGATAAGATCCAATTCCTCGAGAAATTTTGGGGTAAAAATCTCAATATTGAAAATCCGAATGGACCTAAAATGATGAGAAAATGAAATAATTAGTTGCCAGTTAAAGAAAAGGAATGTATACTATGGAAAATGTCAATGATAAGGTTGTCTCTTGGGTTTCATTTTTGAAATATATGGAACTAGTAAGTGGGTGGACCTGATCGATATATACACCACATGTCTTATAGAGATATGATTCAACCATATTACAATTTTTCGAGCGTGGCCTCATCATCTCCTCTTGACATTAGAGGTGTACATGAGTCGAACCGAGTCGAGCTTGGCACAGCTCAACTCAGCTCAACCACTAGCTGACTGCAGCTTGAACTCGGCTCGGGTCGGTCCTCAAGCCTAATTGGTTGGCTCGGCTCGGTCAATCATCAGCTCGGGCGAGTTCGAGCCAAGATCGAGCTTGTATTGTAGCATTTTCACAAACATATGGAATACACTTTCAATTTCTTACTGTATGTAAAACAACAACTGTTTACAAGTATTTCATCAAACACCTTGTAGGCAACATCAAAATCAAGAAAAAGGAGTATTTATTTCATATACATACATTCCTTGCTACCAGCCATCACTTCGTTGAGTCATTTCATCAAATACTAGTGAGCAATATCAATATTAAAGTAACCAAGTCACCGAACTAGTTTGATTTGAGTTGGGGTTCGATCCGTGTCAAGTTGAGCTCAGGCAAGCTCGAACTTGCTTTGAAATTTTTTCGAGCTAAAAAAATCAGCTCGACTTGGCTCGAACTCAGTTTGGAACCAAGTTGAATCGAGCTTTTTCGAGTCGAGTCGAGCGACCTAACCAGGCTAACTCAGTTCATGTACAACCCTACTTGACACCTTACATTGTTGCCCAATTATTTGTGTGCGTGCGGCATCAAATCATTTTTTTAAACTATAAAACTGGGTTACAAATAGTGTTGTAGTCTTTGTAGAGCATACATAGCATATGCGTCATGTGTATACAACATCCAACCAATTTAAAAGGTGGGCTGAAAAACATAAAATAGGAGAAAAATGTTGTTACTGATTGTGATTTCTAGAAATTGAGTGCCTGGGTTAATTACTAGTGGGAAATCATAGGTGTTATGGGCCACACTACAAGGCAAGCGACCATTGATCCAGAGCATTGATCAAATAAGTCTCGAACTTGGTTATGCAACCCTTTTGAAAAATATTACTTTGGATGATACTTAATGCTTAGGGAAATGAATGTCTATATTGAGGGAATTATCATTTATTTAAACCTTCCTTAATGTGGGTCTCACCCTTGATTGCCCTTCACTAAAAAAAATGCCTTTGATAAATGATTTTAACTGTCTTTTCAAGGGTTAGAAAATTGAATATTTCATTTTGATCATAGTGTCAATGGTGAAATTGTTGATCTAGACCATCCATCATGAGTCCCACCATTTGCCCAATTTTATAATTATTTTTTCAAGTGCCACCTTTTAGCTGTCCAATATTCAACCGCCTCAAGAACACTTCAAGTGGATGTTGAAAATCTCAAAAATTCACTTGGTTAATTTATCCTAGAACATTACATGTTTCCCACCTTTGGTTGCCCATCCCTCTTAGTGAAAATCCAAAAATCCTAATTTTTCTTTTCTTTGTATTTTGGACATTGCGACTCCGTATCTTTGAATCATTTGTTAAGATGTGGAGCCACATCTGGGACCGTCCTCGACTGGTCGTGAGACATGCTTGACCGGTCGTAGGGTCCGGCACGACCGATCTTGAACTGGCTCAACTCAAAGTCCAGCGAGCACTGTTTTTTGATCCCGAGGTGTTCAACCGGTCGTGGGGTCCTCTCAACCGGTCATGCAGGCTGCACGACTAGTCGAAGTTACGCAGATTTGTTCCGCGATTTTGCGCGGATTTAGTATCGCAAGTCCTTTCGCAACTGGGATGCGGAAAAAGGAGTTTCCTAAACTATAAACAAGGGTTCTTAGGGTTTTTCATATAGAGAAAAAGCAAGGAAAAATTATTCTAAGGTGTGGGTAAAGAGTTTTCTATATGCTTCCAAGGGAGAGGTTAGTATATTGCTCTGTAATCTTCATTCTTCATAGTGGAAGTTTCATCCGTGGTTTTTTACCCTAGTTTGGGGTTTTTCCACGTACATCTTGTCTTGTGGTTTGTTTTGAATATTTTAATCTATTTCTAGTTTATATTTCTTCTTGTTTATCGTTTGTGGGTGAGGCCTGAGATTGGATCAATGCTCACTGCGTTGTTGGCGTGCTGCGTCACAAAATTTTTGATTGCCGAATTCGGTGCTGACAGCCTCCGCAGTACCCCATTCTCGGCTCCTTACATTCATACGCCAGATTCTGATCCTGGGATGCTACAAGGAGGATTTTTTTTTGTACATATAACTCGTAATAAGCATAACCACAAGCATACCCAAATTACAAAGGCAACATCATCATCACATATCCACTAATATAATCGATTGAGTACAATAGAAAGGAAGATACATATATCAAAAATCGAAGCTCCAGAGGTCCGCCGCATGCCCAAGCTCAATGCTGCAACCTATCATCATCTCGCACGCATCTATCGTGTATAAGCTTATAGAAAGCTTAGAGGGTGGTGTAAGTATGTGCACAAGGTAAGTGCCCGTATTCAATACAATGCCGAAAATAGTGGTAATCCATAAATCGTACATGATCGGATAAGCAGAAAGATTGACAAGATCATGAATTATCAAAGTAAGCGAAAATGATGAGATCATAAATCATAAGATAACAGAGTAAGCAATATAGAATAGCTATGCAAATAAGGAGTCATAAAAAGCCAAATGTCAGATGCCAAGAATGCGATGCAATATACAATTCCTGAAGAGTTCATGAATAACATCAGCCGTATCTAGACCATATAAATGCAGTAACCCAAATTGCCATATGCAGTGTAAATGAAATGACCTTGCCGAAGTGTGAGGTCGGGATGATAGTACGTAGTATCGCAGGCTATGGGGTCCATCGCAAAGGACTTCTATCCAAACCAGTCTCATACCTAAATTTGGATAGTAAGACGCAATGTGGTAAACTCCTGACCTCAGGTTAGTCGCACGCCCCAACCGAAATCCTGGTCATTGCGAAGGCACACGTAACAAATAGTTGTGCACCACCAACCCGAGTGGATAGTGAATGAATGAATGCATGAATGAGTATGCAACTCCTGCTCACTAAATTCACATATCAGTACAGTTCATCTCTAGGATCATCACCGGAGTTTAGTACACTCTAAATGGCATTGCCGCTGTCGCAGCCGCACAGTCCAAGTGAGAGTAAGAAACCTCACTATCCGCCTGACCAATAGTCTGCCAATACCTATCCGGTATGTCGATAGTAGACCCATTCATGAGCTGGTCAAACTCAGCCTAGACATTGCCCCCTCACTCAGGCGGGTAAGGTCACACCCCTTCCCAACCGACCACGACACAGTGGGAGACGCGGCCTACTGGTATACGGCCCTCATGCGCTCATACATCTACTCGGTCTTGACGTTGGGGTGTCTCCTGGCCACGGAGGTTTAGGAATTTTCACCCGGGGACATCTATGGTGCCCGTATGCTAGAACCAAACATTTCTAATGTCCCATTTGGCCATCCACAATATATCTGTGGAGGCTACGACCCTGATGTCGCTAGGGCGTACAGTAATCATAATGTGAGATGCATGAGTCATACAATCCAGTCATGCATCAATCCTGCGCATACCGCGTGCTCAAGTGAGATAACCTCCGCCTATCAGGGAGTCTCATAACAACATGCTCAATGACATATGCAATGATCAATCACATCTCATAACCAACATGCAAATGATGCGTATGGGCATGTATCATGATGTTATACTATCACATACTCATAATCGGTATCAATAACCGGCCTATATACAACGACCTCGATAATGTGGACATTTAACCAACATTGCCCCCAAGGAATGGCCCTCATGGATCCTAACATATAGTGGACCCATGACCTCACACAAGGGCCAAATATAGAACACCATGGGCCTTACTCAAGAGCTTAATACATATCACGATAGGCCTCTCACATGGGCCTCACAATGAACTCCATCGCCTGAACCTCAAATGCATCACAATGGACCTCAACTACGGATCACATATACATCTATAGGTCTCGACAATCGGCCTCGGCAATCAAAAATCGATAATCGGCCTTGATCGATAATCAGCCTCGATCGGCAATCAACAATAAGTTGCGACAAATCAAAATCGATAATCAGCCTCGATTAATAATCAGCCTCGATCGGTATTAGGTAATCAGCCGATCAAGGCCTAAGGAAAGGCCACAGTGTGGACATCTAATCAATATTGCTCCCAATGAGTGGCCCACATAAGGCCAAACATATAGTAGGCCCATGACCTTACAGAATGGTCTCATAAATTAAGTGGGTCGCATCACATGGGCCTAATGCACATCGCTGTGGGCCGCATCATATGAGCCAGAAATACATCTCGATGGGCCTCATCACATGAGCAGGAACATTTCACAATGGCCTTACTAAATGGGTCGGAAACACATCTCAATGGGCCACGACTATGGGCCAAGTATACATCACAATGGGCCACGACCCATGGGCCGCAACCTATGGGCCTCAAATACAAGTGGGCCACATTAATGGGGCCCATATATATAAACCTCAGGTGGGCCCTGCTCATGGGCTTCAAATACACAACATGCGGGCCCTACCCATGGGTCTTATACGCATCAAATGGGTCACGCGTCATGGGCCCAATACATGTCTCAATAGGCCTTGCATCAATGGGCCGCAATAATGGGCCTCGTACACATCAAGTGGGTTGCATCAAATGGCCGCACAAATGCACAATAGGTAGGCCCTGTACATGCAGCAGATGGGCCCCACTAGATGGTTAGTGTGGATATAGGATGCATACATCTAGTGGGTCACTCGTCCCACAGACGGTGTGGATAAAACATACATCGAAGCTAGCCCTCTATGATCTGGACGGTTAGGATGGAATATATGAGGTGGGCTCTGCTCATGGGCTCTAAATACATTTCGATGGGCCTTAACCCAAGGGCCTTGAATACATCTCAATGGGCCTCAACCCATGGGCCCTGATATATATCATAATGGGCTGCCTACCCTGGATGACGTGGATAAAAATATATCTTGGTGCATCCCATCCAAATAGTTGCAGTATGGATATAAAAACTTATATATATCATGAGGGATCCATGTGTACAACGGATGCATCAAGGTGGACCTTACACAGATGGACTGCATGGAATGAAATACATATGTTGCACGGGTTCCACATCTCACGTCCAGAGATTGGGCGGTGCGGATAAATAAATACATCGTGCTGGCTCATACTACATATGGATGGTATGCTTATACAACACATATAATAAACGTATAATAGGGAGGGCCCCACCATCCAGTAGCTACTGGACGGTGTGAATAAGTGCATGCATCAAGATGGGCACCTCGAATGGACCACAAGATACATCAAAGTGGGCCCGACAAATGGGCCACAAAATACATTAAAGTGGGCCCGACAATTAGGCCACAAGATACATCAAAGTGGGCCCGACAAATGGGCCACAAAATACATTAAAGTGGGCCCGACAATTAGGCCACAAAATACATCAAAGTGGGCCTCATAACATGGGCCTCCTATACATTAAGGTGGGACCCCACTGGACGGGCCACAACACATCAAGATGGCCTCTCCCTCACATGGTCATACGTACATCAAATGGGCCACACCAATGGGTCCCATGTATATCAAACGGGCCACACCCAAATAAAAGTGGTGGTAATGATTTCCACCATTTAAGTTCCTAATGTCCACCATAACATATGTTTCTCATCCAACATGTTCATAATTTATCGTAATGATAGATGAAGTGGAACAAATATCAGCTTAATAGGAAACTCCCATGGCCCTTAGAAATTTTGTGCGGTGGACGTCATTGTCCACTACCTTGAATGGTGGGGTCCACTTAAACTTTAGATCTGACTTATTTATTTATTTTTATTTTTGTCTCAAGCCTATTAAGGCAAGCTTGCTAAATGGTTGGACGGTTTGGATGCAACACATGCATCAAGGGCGGGGTCCACATGAGCTATGGATCTAACTCATTATTTAGCTCACGCCATGAAATGAGCTTTCAAGATGGACGGACAGCTTGGATGCAACACATGCATTATGGTGGGTCCCATGAAGGCCCACAATCATGTACATATACTATAATATAATATAAAATCTATATATAATATATACAATATAATACACACACACACACACACACACACACACACACACACACACACACATCAGCCCCACACGTGGGGTGGTCCCACCGTCCAGATGTGGACGGTGTAAGTAAAACACATACATCACTGGTGGGTTCCACATGGGGCCCACCATAATGTTTAAATGTCGTCCAACCTGTTAATAGGGTCGCATGATCATGGGACCCACTACTATATTTACTTGCATCCAATCTGTTGATAAAGTCACATGGGCCAGGGGCCCACTGCAATGTTTACTTGCCATACAACCTGTTTATAAGGTCACGTGGGCCTGGGCCCACCGTGATATTTATTTCCCACCCAACTTGTTGATTGGGTCACATGGATAGGGAGCCCACTGTGGTGTAGTTCACTAATCCAGTCCACCCATTATCTGTGTCCCACCTGGCTGAGGGTCCAGACCAAGTTTCAGCCTCATCCAAATTTCAGGTAGGCCCCACCAAATATTTTTATATGTTTTAGGCATGTCTTCACATGATTTTAGATGATATAGCCCACCTAAGTTCCGTGTACGACTGATTTTTGGGTAGGCCATAGCCGGGAGGAAGACCCGCCAAATGCACGATTCTGATGTTCACACACATCATGGTGGGACCCACGGTTGGGACCTGTGGTCCCTGCCCGTCTGGCGTCCGCTCGGCAGAGACGCTGCTGGTGTCAGCGGCAGCAGCAAGCGCTGCTACCAAATCTCTTTTTTTTTTCCTGTGGTTTTTCATATATAGGGCCTGAATTTGAAAAATCCAACCCGTCTATTGGGTTCTACGGCCCCAAATCAACCTAATTAGACCAACATAGGACCTATTTTTGATGCATAGAAGAATCACGGTAGATTTTAACAGCAATACCACTATTTCCTATGGTATGGCCCGCTTGATTATCAGATCGGTCTCAAATTTCTGCTCAACGCTTAAAATAGGCTAAAGAATGGGATGGACGGTGTAGATTAGTTCTATGCATCAAAGTGGGGCCTGTATGAGGGACCCACCCTGAACTTTAAAAGCAAAGCAACATATTTTTTTTTTAAATAGATAGTACACGCCCATGCCAGAAGACACACTTCACGTTAGCCACCCTCACGTCCAGCGTCCCTGGACGCTGGACGGCATGCATAACAGAGTGGTGGGTCTCACGTCAATGTGACCATATTTCATTAAAGTGGGTCCTCACATGAATGAGGCCCACCTGATTTACATCAAATCGATACTTGTGTGTTTCCATCGCCATAAGGTAGGGCCCACATGACTTGGACGGTTTAGATAAAAATACCTCAAGGTGGGGTTCATCCAAGTGGGCCACACATCACACAAGAAAAAAAAAAGAAATATAAGAAGGAGAGAGAGAGAGAGAGAGAAGCACCCACCTTTGATCTTCTATTCCTTCTTCCGCCTATGCAATCTAGAACCCCAAGGGAACAATTTCGACGATTGAGATGATGATCCAAGGGTTGGATTGGGTGGTAGGAAGGGGGCCACACTAGTTTCTCTCCCATGGAATGCCATGGACGATTCCATGCTTGGGAAAATGAGAGAGAGAGAGAGAGAGATGATGAGAGAGAAGTGATGGTGATGGGGTGTACTTGTGTAAGGGAGAAAGTTGACTTTAAGGGGGGGTGGTTGTACTTGGGGATGGGTGTGAGTGATGGAGTGATGTGTACTTGATTGATGTGATTGATGGGATTGATGTGATGGATTCTCAGGATTGCAACGCGCGGCATTTTCCTCGAACTGAACGCAGGCCCACATATCCTGGCATGGGTATCGCCTCAGCGAGCGAGACGCGGCGTCGGAACCGCGGCGACGGCGCGGTCGCACTGGTATAAGTCTCGGGTCGAGCTGACTCGGAGATACGGGACACGACTCAGGGTCGCGCGCAAACACCGATAACCGATCGCAGTCGCCGAAATTCAACCGGGATGACCGGCGAAGCCTACGGAATAGTACATGTGCTAGGATACGGGTCTTACAGGATCTATCATCACTGCGTTATTGGCGTGCTGCACAACAACTGGTACCGGAGCCATTGGTTTAATTATATTGGGAGCGATGACGGAAGAAAGGAAAACTAGAATTGAGAAGTTTGATGGTTCAAACTTTACCTTCTAGAAGATGCAGATGAAAAATTATCTGTATCAGAAGGACCTCTATATTCCTTTAGGAGGAAAAAAGAAGAAACCAAAAAAGATGACAGATGATGAATAGTTTTTACAGGATAGGAAGGCGCTTTAGGAACGATCCGACTCTCTTTATCTAAGAGCGTCGCTTTCAATATATCGAAGGTAAAAACGACAAAAGAATTAATGGAAGCTCTAGTCACCATGTATGAAAAATCCTCAATATCCAACAAAGTTCATCTTATGAAACAGTTATTCAACATGAAGATGTCAGATGGTGGGAGTGTGGCTGAACATCTAAACGAGTTCAATACAGTCACGAGCCAGTTGGAATCCGTTGGCATTGTTTTTTAGGATGAGGTAAGGGCGTTATTGATCTTATTCAGTTTACCAGACAGATGGGATGGTTTGGTGATTGCTATGGGCAATTCTTCAAGGTCGATAAAGTTGAAATTTGATAATGTGGCCAATCTAATTCTCAGCGAAGAATCTAGAAGAAAGGCATCAGGAGTTTCAAGGGATTCAAGGAATGCTCTAAATGTTGAAGGAAGAGGAAGATCGCTGAACAAAGGAGACAATAAACACGGGCGTTCTAAGCCGAGGAAGAAGTCCAAGGGACCGAAAGACAAAGACGGGTGTTGGCATTGTGGTAAGAAGGGGCATATGAAATATGATTACAGGACACTCAAGAAACAAGAAGGAAGCTCTCAAGGCGGGAAAGATTCAGTAAACCTATCTAAGGAGAGTGACACAGAGGCCTTAATCTTGTCTCTTGATGCGAGGAATGAGTCTTGAGTTATAGACTCGACTGTTTCGTTTCATGCCACTTCATGTAAGGAAGTTCTGCGTGATTATGTGTCAGGTGACTTTGGGAGAGTCTACCTGGGTGATGATGAGTCGTGTAGTATTGTTGGAAAAAGAGACGTACATGTCAATCAGAAAGACAGAACGGTTTTGAAATTGAAGGATGTCAAACATGTACCGAGTTTGAAATGTAACTTGATCTCAGTAGGGCAATTGGCCGATACCGGTTATGTGGCGACATTCACTAGTGATTCCTGGAAGATCACAAAAGGTGTCTTAGTGATATCTCGAGGAAGGTACTTTATACGTGACTTCAGGATCGTATTGTTCACTCTCAGTCACATCAACTGGAGTGAATGGGCAGTTATGACATCAGAGGTTAGGACATATGAGTGAGAAAGGGATGAAAGTTCTATTGTCAAAAGGGAAGCTACCAGGGCTGAAGTCTATAGACTTGAAATTCTATGAGGACTGCGTATATGGCAAGAAGAAGAGGGTAAGTTTCAAGAAGACAAGACACACTCCAAAAGCGCATCTGTTGGAACTTGTACACACTGATGTATGGGGACCGGCACAGGTATCATCTCTTGGTAGCTCACGTTATTTTATCTCCTTTATTGATGATGCTAGTAGAAAACTGTGGGTCTATTTCTTAAAGCACAAATCTGATGTATTTGACGTATTTAAGAAGTGAAAAGTTATGGTAGAAAAAAAACAGGTAGAATAGTAAAATGTCTCAGATCTGATAATAGGGGAGAGTATTGTGATAAGAAATTTGAGGAGTATTGTGCAGCAAATGGAATCAAACATCAGAAAATGATTCCAGGGACACCACAGTGAAATGGTGTGGCTGAGCGCATTAACAGGACCATCCTTAAGCGCGCCATGAGCATGAGGCTACATGCAGGGTTGCCCAAGACCTTTTGGGCAATTGCTGTGAATACTGCCGTATATTTCATCAATAGAAGTCTCTCAGCACCATTGGATGGTGGGCTACCAGAAGAAACGTGGACTGGAAAAGAAGTGAACCTTACACATCTCAAAGTGTTCGGTTGCACTTCAAATGTTCACATTGATGCAGAGTACAGAAACAAGCTGGATGCGAAGTCCAGGAGGTGCACGTTTATAGGTTACGGGCAATATGATTTTAGCTATAGGTTTTGAGATGCAAAAAATAAGAAAATTATTAGAAGCAAGGATATAATTTTCAATGAAAAAGTGGTGCATAAGGACAGTATGTAGGAAAATAAGGCTGAGGAGAAAGAATTCGTAGAGATGGAAGAGTTATATGTCACGGGTGTTACAACGCCACAGGATGATCATGCACAGGAGCATTATGAGGCAGAGCCGCATACACCGGTTGTGAGGAGGTCTACTCGGGAGAGGAGACCCACGGTCCGATACTCACCCTCCTTACATTATCTACTGCTGACAGATAATGGTGAACCAGAATGTTTTGAAGAGGCATTAAAGACAGATACACGGGTTAAGTGGGAGAAGGCCATGGATGAGGAGATGGACTCTCTTGAGTCCAATCGTACATGGGAGCTAGTCACCCTACCTATGGGTAAGAAAGCTCTTCATAACAAGTGGGTTTACAGATTGAAGGAGGAGCACGATGGTTCGAAACGGTACAAGGCTAGACTGGTTGTGAAAGGGTTTCAACAAAAGGCAGGTATCGATTTCATTGAAATATTTTCACCTGTGGTGAAAATATCTACGATTCGTATGGTCTTGAGTATAGTGGCTACAGAGGACTTACATCTAGAGCAGCTAGATGTTAAGACAACATTTCTTCATGAGGACCTTGAAGAAGAGATATATGCATCAGCCGACAGAATACATGGCACCAGGAAAGGAGAACAAAGTATGCAGACTGAAGAAGAGTCTATATGGCTTAAAGCAGGCCCCGAGGCAGTGGTATAAGAAATTCGACAGTTTCATGTCGGGAAACGGTTATAGGAGATGTCATGCAGATCATTGTTGCTATTTGAAGAAGTTTGATACGTCATACATCATCCTTCTTCTGTACGTTGATGATATGCTTGTGGCGGGTTTAAGCATAAAGGACATCTCAGATCTCAAAAGACAACTGTCTAGAGAATTTGCCATGAAGGATTTAGGAGCTGCAAAATAAATCCTAGGCATGAGGATAAAGCGTGACAGGGAAAACAAGAAACTGGTTTTGTCACAGGCAGAGTACATAGCCAAGGTACTTGATCGATTCAATGTGGGAGGTGCTAAGCCGGTTAGCACTCCATTAGCCAACCACTTCAAGCTATCTAAGGAGTAAGGTGTAAAAACACAGGAGGAACGGGACTACATGGCTAAAGTCCCATATGCGTCAGCTATTGGGAGTCTCATGTATGCTATGGTGAGCACGAGGCCAGACATTGCTCAAGCAGTGAGAGTTGTTAGCAGGTTCATGAACAACCCCGGGAAGGAACATTGGGAAGCTGTGAAGTGGATTCTTAGATACCTGGTAAGTACTAAGGATGTAGGGCTGTGCTATGGTGGATTGAAAATCTAGTTACACGGTTATGTAGATTCAGATTTGGCAGGAGACATCAACAACAGAAGAAGCACTACCAGTTATGTCTTTACTCTGGGTAGTGCTGCAGTCAGTTGGGTCTCTCAGTTACAAAAGATAGTATCTATCAATACGACGGAAGCAGAATATGTTGCGGCTACAGAAGCGTGCAAGGAGATGGTGTGGATGCAAGGTTTCATGGAAGAGTTGGGTAAGAAGCAAGCAGATTGCAAGATGTACAGTGACAGTTAGAGTGCAATACACTTGGCTAAGAATTCAGCCTTTCATTCAAGGACCAAGCATATTGCCATCAGATATCACTTCATACGTTCGTTATTGGAAGATGGATCGATTGCTCTGGAGAAGATTCATACAAGTGAGAATCCTGCGGATATGCTGACCAAGGCGGTCACACGGGAGAAGCTGAAGCTCTGTTCAGCTTTGATTGGTCTTCAGGCTTGAAGACAGGGAGGTGATGCACTCCGGATGAAGAAGACGAAGGTTTAAGGTGATGTGTCTCCAAGTGGGAGATTGTTAAGATGTGGAGCCACATCTGGGACCGTCCTCGACCGGTCGTGAGCCATGCTCGACCGATCGTAGGGTCCGGCTCGACCGGTCATGAACTGGCTAGACTCAAAGTCTAGTGAGCACTGTTTTTTGATCCCGAGGTGTTCGACCGGTCGTGGCCCATTCACGATCGGTCGTGGGGTCCTCTCGACCGGTCGTGCAGGCTGCACGACCAGTCGAGGTTACGTAGATTCGTTTCGCGATTTTGCGTGGATTTCGTGTCGCAAGTCCTTTCGCAACTGGGATGCGGAAAGGGAAGTTTCCTAAACTATAAATAGGGGTTCCTAGGGTTTTTCATATAGAGAAAAAGTAAGGAAAAATTATTCTAAGGTGTGGGCAAAGCGTTTTCTATGTGCTTCCAAGGGAGAGGTTAGTATATTGCTTTGTAATCTTCGTTCTTCATAGTGGAAGTTTGCATTCGTTGTTTTTACCCTAGTTTGAGGTTTTTCCATGTATATCTTATCTTGTGGTTTGATTTGAATACTTTG
Organism: Magnolia sinica; assembly: GCF_029962835.1. NCBI lineage: Eukaryota > Viridiplantae > Streptophyta > Magnoliopsida > Magnoliales > Magnoliaceae > Magnolia > Magnolia sinica. The sequence goes on from NC_080590.1 coordinate 24,709,354, forward strand.
ATCTATTTCTAGTTTATATTTCTTCCTGTTTATCGTTTATGGGTGAAGCCTGAGATTGGATCTAGGCTCACTGCGTTGTTGGCGTGCTGCGCAACATCATTGACTTGCTTGTTAGACATTTGAATATTCGATATTCTAATATCCAACCGCCCCAAATGCAAAGTACACTTCAACTGGATATCGAGACTCAAAAAATCACTTTGGTCAATTGGTTTTGAACATCATGAGGTTCCAACCTTTGCTACATGTCCCTCTCAAATGGGTAATTGTTAGTTGAAATCCAAAATTTATACTTTTTCTTTTTCACATTTTGGACATTATAATTCCTTATTTTTGAAGTATATTGCGATGCCCATGAGTCATTTTCAATATCTAATATTTTACATTCAACAATCCCAAATGCAAAGTATACTTCAATTGGATATGAGACTCTCAAAAAATCACTTTGTTAAATTGATCTAAACATCACATGTTTCCAGCCTTTGATTGCCTGTCCCTCTCAAGTGGATAATTTTTAGTGGAAATTCAAAATTCTTAGTTTTTCTTTTCTTCGTATTTTGGATTTTTTGAAACATTGAGATGTTCATGATATTTGAATATCCAACAGCCCCAAACGCAAAATACAACTGAATATTGAGACTCATAGGAATCAGAATGCCCCAAAGTATACTTCAATTGGATATGAGACTCTCAAAAAATCACTTTGTTAAATTGATCTAAACATCACATATTTCCAACCTTTGATTGCCTGTCCTTCTCAAGTGGATAATTTTTAGTGGAAATTCAAAATTCTTAGTTTTTCTTTTCTTTGTATTTTAGTTTTTTTGAAACATCGAGATCCATGATATTTGAATATCCAACAGCCCCAAACGCAAAATACAACTGAATATTGAGACTCATAGGAATCAGAATGCCCCCAATCAAACGGCTCCATATGAGATTATATGCTATTTAGATGTTACCAATATCTTCCAACTAGTTGTGTGTGGGACCCCTCCACAGGGCTTTCCAACTCATGCCGAGTTTTATAGGTATGACGAGTGGGGTCCATGATTTGTTGATCTAGACCATTGGTTTGCATCATCAAACTGCAGATGGATCAATGCCCCCAACTAGAACTGAAACAAGATGATAGGCCATGGCATACATGTAATTTTGTCCACAGAAGGGCTCTGGGCTAGGATTTTGGGCCAGGCCTACTCAAAATGTTGCATTGGTTAGGCCCAACCCAGGTCCATTGACAGCCTTGTATACATACGCATACACCATGCATGCAATATAAATGGATGGGCCAGGCCTTGGCTGACCCTAACCCAACCTGAACCATTGAAAACCTGGCTCTGCGTTAACCCCATCTTGCAAAAATGCATCCACTTCTATATTAATGGGCGGAGAACTAATTACCTACAGCTGCTACATGATGCCTTGTCATGTCATCCTATATTTCCCAACAACAAACCACCAACCATGCAAAAAGCAGGCCCCATTGTGGAGATGGAGATCACCAATATATATCTTCAAATCCACTCATCATGTGGGCCACACTTTATGTTGAATCAAATCACTGGTTGTCCATTGATTACATTATATGGTTTAGTATTAATGTGTATCATCAAATACCTACTCAACACGATTTACTTGAACGACGAAGCCATTTCACAAAATTCTCTATCTTAGAGATTTGATTTTAGGGTTTTAAATATAACACAGGAATATAACCATTTGATTCCTTTCCTTTTTTTAATTTATTTTTTTATTTTTTATTAAAATTTAATTTTATTTTAAATTTAATAAGTTTAAGTAGATCAAAACCAGCTCAATGAAACCATATATGCAAAAGCCCACAGAATACAGCCGAATACTTAGCATAGAAGCTACACCCAAATGAAGTAAAACAAAGTGGAATGAATCAATGAATAAATGCTATTCCTTAAATAATTTCAAGATAGATCTCTTAAGCATCCATTACAAAGATATTGGTAAGGTTTTTCCAAAGGGAGAGGAATGTGGATAAAAGGGTTTATTCCCCCAAACACCATAACTATTTTTGGTGATCAAGAGGTCTTATATTCCCATCATCAGAGCACCTCATACTCAATAACATTATTAGGAGACAAAGGAACCTTTTTTTGCTTCCATGGTATTTTGTAGGCCATGTTTTGTGATGCCATTCCTAACCCATTTTAGCTAAGCCTGCAAGTGTCTACAATAGAACTCATGCAAACACACCATATATTCTCCAGCTTCTCTCAATAGCTCCAAGATCCAATCCATCCATCAGAATAGCACCATCATATTTATGCTCTAGATCAAGAATCAGGTTGATCTACAGGCTCACGTGGGCCACAGTTTCCAAAACAGATGTACGGTATGAAGATTTCTATCCCATCCACGAATCCCCGATATTGGGGTCTTGGACCATATTTTAATATTGGAAAAACATGTAAAAGGCTTGGGCTAATATACTGGATGGATTAGATGTCACACCTACGTGATATGCTGACACATGTGTGGTGTGTGTATAACCTTTATTGCGCACGTGTGTGGGCTTATCAAAGCTCTTTTTAATATTATATGAAGAAAGGTAACAAAGGGTAAAAAGGATGATTAGATTGGAGATATTCGGGGAAAGGTAGAACATTTAAGATTTTTAAGTCTTTTCCAAGATGCTCGGGCCGAAAGGTTGTATCGTTTAGCCCATGGTTCGGTAAATGGAATTCCAAACAGTCGATGTTATGGGACCCATTGCGGATGGCCATTGCACCACAATATCTCCATTGAGGAAGAATGCTAACCTTCAATATATGGTCAGTTAATATATGGTTATGTGAGAAAATACAGTATTAATGGCTCACATTCGACCAAGAAAACGGCTAAATATTATAAATTCGAGAGTTGGAATTTTTGGTACGAGGGAGCATGGAATTCAGTAGGACTGAAGTATTGTAAGAAACCAACATGTACCTGAGACATGTCGGTTTGGGTGCTCCATGATATGAGCATATCCTCCTGATACACCTGTTATAAGTCATGGTTTTGAGGGAGATGTATTTATAAATGTTTATTAATACATTTTAATCCATTTTTTGGGATTTTGGGACTTTTATCTATAGAAAATTGGGTGTATTGTTCAGTATGTTTCATGCATTGGTATTTGGGAATCCGTGGTCCAGGCTAGATCAACTAAGAAGCTTTGCTTTGTGTGTGGGGCCCACCATGAGGTATTAATGACATCCTGTCAGTATTCGTGAATTTGGTGTTGTGCCTCCTAACTCGTTGGGACCGTCGGGCCGATCCAAAATTCAAGTGGACCACAACATTGGGAACAATTGAGATGGGGCACTCATTATAAAAAGACTCTCAGATTGAGGGGTCTACTGTGTTTGGAATGTTATCTTATTCATTTGTAAAATGCTCTCAACCAAGATGAATAGACACCCCAACAATTTGGACATTCCAAAACTCATGTAGGCTACAACATGGTGGGGGTGACCTAAAATTTGGAGTGAAGTTAGTATGATACGAAACTCAGGTGGACCACAACATAGGAAGTGATTTGAATGGGGGCGCTCGTTGTGAAAAAGCCTCTCGTATAGTGCAAAGGCCTATTCTGTTTGGTATGTCATCTCATTCATTTATAAAATATAACAGGCTAAAATGAACGTGAAAGTATGTGTGAAAGAGTGGACCCTCAAGATCTAACAGTTTACATGATATGGAACATCCACAAAACCGAGGGTAAATGGTTTAGGTCTAGCAGTTCACCTAATCACTATTGGAACAAATGTGTTTAATTACCTATTTAATTCTATTGTATAAATGATCTCAAACTACAATGTACGGCTTACATTATTTAAGGGACAATCTAGATGGACAATATTAATCACTCAATTTTCTCTTTCTATTATCATTGTTTTTTTATATGATTTTCCCGAGAGAAAATGATCTGAGTTCAGATTAAACCAAAAATTATCCTATCTTTTTCTTATCTCATCATTTAAATCTTCATGGGACTCACTTACTAGTGATTGCCCACAAGTGGGTCCCATGGTCTCATGTCCAATGGAATGGATAACTCCGGTAGTCTAGCCATTCCAAAACTCAGGTGGTCTACAACATGTGATTTTAAATGTTTTAGGCATAGTTTTACATGGTGTGGCCCACCTGAATTTTGGATGGACCTAATTTTTGGGATCTAAGGAGAAAAAAAAGGAAACACACCTAATGAACTGATTAGATGACATGGACACATCACGATAGGCCCGGCGCATCGATACGTACTTTAAACTTATCTCACCATCATGAACCCATAAAGTGAAACTGGAAAAATGAACTGCGCCGTACTCACTTTCGGCCGATCCATACATACACCAACGGCCCAATTTCGGTGTGCGCATCGATCTACTACATCCCAAGGACGGTAATGCTATCACAATTTGAAATGGGATTTTCAAGATGCGTGGGAACTTCATTTGAATCATGCGCCGGAAGTCCCGCCCACGCCCTTGGAGGAGGGAGATTGGGGTACCCGACATTCCTCTCCACGCTCAATGCACATAACGAGATACATACCAGTATGGGCCATTTAAAGAACAGTACCATTCCAAAGAGATTTTTTTTTTTTTTTTTTAAATACAAATTACCTGCGTGGGCATGGCATTTTCGTGCCTCCAGATTGCGTATCAAACACACATTACATGTGTATGATGATCTGAACCACACATTATGTGGACTCACCCATCGATTGACCCTTAACCGAAATTTTCTTTGATTATATATCTCAACCATCTAATGAATAGACCTTTTCTCACATAATATGAGCCGTTGCTGGGTTTGATATGTATATTGCCAACGGCGATTTTTGGACCATGGCCTAATCACTAATGGAATCACAGAATGGGTGGTTTTGATCTGATCCATGTGTGCCACGTGTTCAGAATGAGATGGAAGAATGAAAAATGTTGTGGCTACTTAGGATGGAATCTCTGCTATCATTTTAATTTAAATGGAAATAATGTGGTGATAAGCATATTATATAAGAATAATGTCGGTATGAGGTTGTTGCCATGATCCACCAGAATATTGCATGGTGGCGGGCCCCATATAAGAAGGCGGGGATACCTTTGGCTAGGAATTTCGTACAGCAGTTGCCGGGAGACCCGCAAAACAAAAATTTCTATGGGCCAGGAAGCTTTCAACGGTGAGTAACCCATCCCACAGTTCCATGTGGTGTGGCCCACTTGAATTTTGAATCAGCCTTAGTTTTCGGATTATGTCCTAGCTACCATAAGTTGGTGGTGGAAAGGGGACGCGGATTGCGTACTGACAGCGTCAGTAGCGGACCCCACAGATTTTTTTTTTTTTTTTTTTTTTTTTTTGTTTGTTGCACAGGCTCTGCGTACATCATTGAGACGGATGGATTTCACTTTGCACGGATGGGGCCCACCTTTCGATTAATTTAGACAGTTGATATTATGGTGGATGCGCTAGATGTTAATTTTGTACCCATGTGTCAATGAAACAACGATCCAGACCGTTGATATTATGCAATACGGTCCATTTTCACTTTGCATGCACGGTGCTACGTTTACAATGATCGAGACCATTGGAATTATTGGGATATGCTCTGTGAATTTTGCACCCATTGACCTAAAGTGATCCAGACCGTTCATATTCTGTAGCACGATCCAAATTCAATTTTGAATGAATGAAGCCTACATTTCCAGTAATCCAAACCTTTGAAATTATGTTGGACATTCACCGTATGATTTTTGCACCATGGTCCCAGGGTACAGTGATCTAGACCATTGATATTGTACAGAACGGTCTTGATTTTCACTTTGCAAGGAGAAATCCCATTGATTGAAAGAACGCAAGAATCGATCTCAGCCATTGGTTTCTTTCCCGTTTTGATAAGTATCGTGAGTGAGCAGGTAAGAGAAGGTGAAAGCAGAAGATTGTGAAAATCAGAATAAGATGCATGGACTTGTACATTTCGAGAATTTGATCTGAGATGCTTGCTGGCCTTCTTTTCATCTCCTTATTCTACATCTATCCGATTCTCTTCTTTTTCTCAGTTTTTCTCCTCTTCTGCCGTGGATTTGAAGCTATGAGGCAGGCGATCCGAGCTACTGTCTCTCCACACTGAACTCACTCTGAGAGAGAAGCACATATAAAGAGAGTCAACTAAGAATGTCTCAAACACTTGTTGAGTAGACACGTGTCATAGATCCTGACAGGTGGGGCCAAGATCTGCCAAATATGGTCTGAATGGCCCAGTGTCATAGATCTGAACATTTATCAAGTGGGTCATCCTTAAAAGAAAAAGAAAAAAGAAGATTAGTTCACTTAAAAAGAAAGTGGCAAAATCAAGAACTCATACAAAATATAGGCCGAAAAATATATAGGTGGTTCTGTATGATAAAGCCAAAAAAGGTCAGCTTTCCCTAAAACTCATTATATTTTGAGACCACCAGACATGTCACTTCTTCAGTGGATGAAAATGGTTTAGAATAGACAGAGATTGGATGATCCTATCCCTCTAGTCAGTGGCCTTCAAAAGTACTTGGAAGTTCTATCAACAGAGAAATGAAAAAAATGTGATAGGTTGGATTGTCTAATAAGTGTAATTTTTTTTTAAAAATAAAATAAAGATCATAGCCAACCATGATATGGCCCACTAGATGGACAATCCAGTTGGGTAAATCATCCTGCTGCATTTGGCTAAACCATATGCTCGTGCATCCAGCTGTACCATATCATCATATACATCCAATTTCCAACATATCAAACAACCCTTATTTAGGGAAGAATCCTAAATCTAAGGTCCAAATGAAAACTCAACAACAAATTACTATTGAAAAACCAGGTGGTCCACTTTCCAAGTTAAGAATAAGCAAAACCAACTAATACAATTACAAAAAACCCTAAGAGGAGTCATATAGCAAAGGCCTTTATTAATTGCTTCACCCACCAACCAAAACCTAACTTGGGTATTTTCTTCATGAATGCTGATATTGCCTTTGCCTGGGCCCAGCTTCTTCCACCCTTGATGTGATGAAATTTGATAGGACCGCAAGCCAGTGTCAAAGATAAAGCCTCATTAAGGCTGTTCTTTAATGAACAAAATTTCGAATATGATTCGTGTGAATTCCATTTATAACAACTATCTGTCATTCAATATGATTCTATCACATCAAGAATGGAGGGAGCTCCGTCGAGGTGGGCCATTACCCAATATGCACCTCTTTCTTTATCTTCTCAATAAGGAATGTGCACGTTACTTTTAGATATATCTGGCCAAAACAATGTCAGCAACCTGCCTTTGTTCCCCATAGAGAAAGGCTCGTGGTGGAGACTTGTGTGTGTGCACGCGTGCTAAAGTATACTAATGGGTTGTACTCTATTGGTACTTTAAAGCATCCAAAACCCAAGTGAGCTGGGATTTTTAAACTCTATTTTTAAGTAGAAAAGAATCCAAAGGTTCGCTTTCCTCTAGAAAATAATAGCAACATGTCTGGAAAGCCTTACTCATTGTGTTCCGGGAATAACTTTGCTGAGAGAATAGAAGGCGGATGTGTAACGTTTTTCAAGGGGTAGAAGAAAAGGAAGAAGGAGATTTTTAAGAATATTGTCTTCCCTTTACATCAACTCCTCTTTCTCTAATTTCCTCCTTTTTCTATTATAATTTATATTCCCTCGTGCGTCAGCTACCTTAGCTTGGAAGGATTGTTTGATCTTTGATCACCCAATTAAGTGGTGGGCCAGACACGTCAATGGACCATAAATCGAGAAATATTGTGGAGACAAACATATCCCTTTGTTGTTGGTGGTCTAGAAATAGAAGATTAAATAATGAAATGCAACAATGGTCCACACAGAATACAGGCCAAAGATTGGATGGCTAGGATCTTCACATCTGGGAGACTTTTGTGGCACTGTCTATACTTGCTGCGGTCATTTGATCAGCTCTCCCGACCACAAAACCATGGACCCAGTTGTACAGGAACATATAACCCATAGTTAGAGGGTATGTGTAGGAAGTTCGAGTGGACTCATGGTTCAGTAATCTGGATGGTTGATGTGGTTGGGTCCACTGTGGATGGTCCATCCTCCATAGGCCACTTCTGATCAACTGTCTGGATCAAGAAAACCATGGGCGCCCAAGTACAAACTAGGGAGTGAGATGAGGCGTGGATTCGGTAAAGCCGAGTTCCATCTGGCTGTGACCATGGAGCCCATCTTGATGTATATGTGGTATATCCATGCCGTACATCTGTTTTTCCAGTTCATGATAGTGCATGGACCGAAAAAAGAAGATGACCCAAATCCCAGGTGGACCACACCACATGAAACAGTGGTGACTGACCATTAAAAACGGGACCTCGATGACATTTTTGATTTCCCTTCATCCACGTCTTTTGTGGCCTACAATAAGTTTTTAATGGTCAATCAGCACTATTTCTTGTGATGTGGTCCACTTGATATTCGGGTCTATTTCATTTTTGGATCCATGGCCCAGCATGAGCCGGAAAAAAAATGGACCGCGTGGATATACAACACATACATCAAGGTGGGCCCCACAGTGACGGCCAGAGGGAACACGGTGTTTACCCGGTTTGACCGAATCTTCTCCCACGTACCAAGCATGATAATTGGGTCAGAGAGATACCATTCCCTGTCTGAAGGGTGTAATTTATGCAAGAGGAAGAGAGAGAGAGAGAGAGAGAGAGAGAGAGAGAGAGAGAATAGATGACCCACACCCAAGAAAACAAAAACAACACTAGAAGTGTGTAGGGAACATTGGAATATATTACAAAATGAGATTATAACACCCAAAGGAAGAGAGATGCTTTAAAAGGAATATCTTCAAAAACTCATCTACTTGTCTTCCTCCCACCGCCACCAACTTCTTTTAAATCCAACCCTCCTTAGCCATGTCTACAGCACTAGAGAGAACATTGGACTCTTTCCTTTCTACCATAGACTACTATTCCTTTCGCTATCTAAACCACCACCACCAAAATCACCACAAAATGCCCAAAGGCCGCCCTCTTTCTTTGCAGGTTCGCTTTCACCATACCCATGTTTTTATTTATTTATTTTTATTCTTTTTCTTTTTCTTTAGTCTGAAGTATCTCATTCAGCTCCAAATATTACTTAATGAAGGCAGAAAAAAGAGAGAAAAACGACATATATCCTCTATTGAAATATTATTATTATTACCATAGCCTATCTTTCTACCGCTTGGATTTTCGGTTGCCTCTTATATAAACTCTAATAACACATGAAAACTAATGAAATCAATCAAAATGGAAAAAAACCCATTTTCCAGAATTAGTTTCTATAAATTATTTTTTTCCATGGCTTGGTGGGCCACACCATGCTTCTTTTCCATTGTATATTTGTATTTCACAGAGAAAAAAAGACCATGTAAGAATAATAGGGGAAAAAAAAAAGGATTTTTTCCTAGCTCATGTAAAAATAACACCATAAACCCATTTGGAATGGATTTACATACGTTTATACCTCTTTCCTCAGACAGTAGAGCTCAAAGTACGGATGTGCTGCACCGGCTGTGAAAGGGTGGTAAAAAATGCCATAATGAAACTGAGAGGTATGTATACCATCACACGCTTTTCTGATACTTACACGTCCCATCCAGACCGTCCAACTTATTGGACCCACAATGGATGGATCATAGCTCAAGACTCACACTAATCAGATGATTCTAATTCATCCAATACGTGATAGTTAGGAGCATCTGATGATCGTGATGGACCACATGATTTGTAGGAATTAACACGTGTGACATTTATGCTTACATGAGACGTGGCAGGAATTGATTCGGTGGAGGTGAACCTACCGCTAGAGAAGGTGACGGTGACGGGGTACGTGGATAGAAACAAGGTGCTGAAGGCAGTGAGAAGGAGCGGGAAGAAGGCAGAGTTCTGGCCAAACCCAGATGTACCCTTGTACTTCACGTCATCAGCTAACTACTTCAAAGACGAAGATGACTATAGGGACAGCTACAACTACTGGAGGCATGGATACAACGGGGACAAACATGGAAATATTCCTGTCCCTTATAGAGGTGATGATAAGGTCAGCAACATGTTCAATGATGATAACGTTAACGCATGCTCTGTCATGTGACCTACCTACTACTATCATCATCATCATCATGTAATGTCGTGTCTTTTCGGTCGCTGCCATTTTCTCAATGGTCATGACTCGTTCTACGCAGACGTGGCATACATGTTTATGTTGAGGGCCCACCGAACTAGTTAAATGGACGGTTTGGATTGAATGATTGGAGTGATTTTAGGGCTAAGCGGTGGGCCTTGGGATTAGGACGGATTGGATTGATGTGGGTGTGTGCCACGTGTACGGTTGATGAATCTATATCACGTAGAAAATGGGAGGGAAAGGGTTAGGAATTTGGTGGAGATGTACAGGGAGTGATGTGTTGCAGTTGTGGGGTGTAGTTGTTACTTTCTGTAAAATCGTGACATTTGGTATCTCGTCTTTGAATTTTATTGGATGTGTTCGTCTTGCTCAGGACTTATGTCGCGGCTCAGTATCATGTGCCGCTAATCTACTGGGGCCCACATGCTGAGATGGTCTGATAATCGGAACGGTCCAGTTTAAGAATCTTGGTGATGATAACAAGTTGATGGACTGAAAAGAATTTTTTAATGACTACTTCTGACTTTAAAATCAAAGGTCAGGATCATCTTTGAAGAGTCAGTGTCGGAACTTATCTCTTTTGTGACAATGAAAAGAAGATGGTCCTCATGGGGTGACACGTGATAGCGGGCGCGGGGTACCGGATCCACTGATGTTGGTGGACCCTGACTGTGGAGCTCACTTTGATGTATTTTCCTTAAATCCACTCCGTCTATCCGTTTTAACAGATCATTTTATGGGACGATCCCAAACCTTAAGCTGATATATATCTCATGTGGACCACAATACAGGAAAATATGGTGATTTACAATTAAAAACTTTTTGAGGGCTACAAAAGTTCTGGATCAATATGATATTTGTGAGGTCCCTTCATCTAGGTCTTTGTGACATTTTCAACAGGTTGGATGGAAAATAAACATTACATCAGGCACTAGGAAGTTTTTAATGGTGAGTCTTCAATTACAACAGATTCGTGTATTGTGTTTCACCTACAATTTGGATGTCTTTCATATTTTGTATCATACCCTACAATGATCTTTAAAAACGTATGGACAGAGTGGATGTAAGTTACACATGTCAAGGTGGGCCACACAATCAGGGATCTACCGAAGCCGCGGGGGTGCTAGCGATCCCTACTGTCGCCATCGGCAAAACGGAATGATTCTATCGTTCTTTTTTGAGAAATTTTCTTACACAAGGTTGGATGGGAAAATTAAGACACAAAGGTTTATTTTATGACAATATTTAACTTTTCTTATAACATCTGATCCATACAAACGGTGGAATCCCTCTTGATATAATATCACCAGGGCAGGAAACCTCGATGGTCGATTTATCAGGTAGGATAAACCAGCCGTGGACAACCAATGGTCCAATTAAATGTACGTCACCGACCTACCTTACGAGTGGATCGATCCAATTCTCGCTACAGGGCATACTCATATCGCGGCCACCATTTTCACTGCTCCGGTGTTTCACCTTTAGCGAACAGTAAAAGGGTTGTATGCTAAATTCCGACGACGCGTTTGTACGTATTTTTAAAATATTCTTCCTGTTGGGAGAAGATTAGGTGTACGTGGTCCTTACCGTGGGGCCCACCTTGATGTATTTATTCTACATCCACGCCGTTTATCCGTTGTCTTTTAGAACATTTTAAGGCATGAGTCCAAAATGAATAAGATACAAATCTCAGGTGGACAATACCATAAGAAACAGTGGTGATTGAACTCCCTGCCAATAAAAACTTCCAAGGGCCCACCATAATGTTTATTTTCCATCCAACCTGTTAATAAGGTGACATAAACCTGGATGAAGGAAGAACAAGTATCAGCTTGATTCAAAACTTTTGTGACTGATTAATAGACAATCACCACTGTTTCATATAATATGGTCCACCTGATAATTGGTTCTGCTTCATTTTTGGGGAAAATTAACCGGAAGAAAGGATGGACGGCATGGATATAGAATACATACAGCAAGGTGTGCATTGTGCTAAGAGCCGTACTGTCTTGGCTGCCCTTTTAAACATACTTTGTGTGGGGCCATCTCTCGTACCTGGCAAAATCAAATCCCATATCATATCGGGTCACTGACCCGGAAATGCGTCCTTGTGAATCGGATCGATCTCGATTGTGAGTGGATTAAATGTGGCCCCGCCTCACCCCCACACGGTCAGGGACAGACCATGGGCCTGTATTGATGTATTTATTGTATATCCAAGCTGTCCCACCCGCTTTACCAGCTCATTTTAGGGCATGATCTCAAAAATGAAGCAGATTCGAATCTTAGGTGGACCACACCACAGGAAACAGTGGTGATTGAATGGCAATCATTAAAAACTGCCTAAGGCCCTCCTAATATCCACTTTAATTTTTATTTTCCATCCAACCTGTTGATAAGGTCACATGGACATGGATGAAGGGAAAATCAAATATCAACTTGATCCAAAAGTTTTGTGGCCCATGATTAGTTTTTAAAAGCTTAACTCGGCCTGACTTGGAACTAAGTTCGGGTCGAGACGGGCCATTTTCTTCAGCCCGAAACTGAGTTCGGGCTGAGTTCGGATAGGTCCCAATTTGGCCCGACTCAGTCTGAAACTCGATTCAACTTGGTCCGACTCGATTGAGTGGGGGTGCGTGTGTGTGTAAATAGTGGTGTGTGTATGTGTGTGTGTATTTCAAAACTCTACCCGTCCCTTTCCCCTTTACCCTTCTGAGATAGTTCACCGCTCATCTTTGAAGTAACAGTGACTCATCCACCTCACAGACGTATAACTTGAACGGCCTAGATTCATCCAAATACAAAAAAGAATTATAATGTCCTAACTAGTTAGATTTTTTGTGGAGTCTATAGTTCAACTATCTAAACCGTTTATCGAGGGTCTTGTAATGGGATGCGGATTACCTGCGAAAGCCCTTCCCATGAACTTGCTGTAAGGTTTGAAACTGGCCGGGTGATTGGGCCGGGCCGGGTTCAGGCTGGGTGTGGCTAGTGACCGGTTGGGCCAGGTTGAGCCCAGTTCAACTCGGATCGACTCGCGTACACCCCTACACCCCACTGTCAGTTGACACTTCTCTGTTAGCCACCCTCACTAGGGATCGATACCGAGACCTCAAGTGTTGAAATGAGATATCTTTCACTCAATCTACCACTTGAGCTATGGATAAGGGTAATAAGTTTTTAATAGACAATCACTACTGTTTCACGTAACGTGGTCCTTGGAGAGTTGTATCTACTTTATTTTTTTGTGAGGTGGAAAAAAGGATGGACAGAATGGATATACCATGCATACATCAAGGTGGGTCTCACGGTCACAGTTGCACCTAATATGCTGCTAGTGGGATTCGGAAGCGACCATTCTAAGTACCAACTTCGGTGCTGGAAAAAGCACTATGCTCCAAATTTTTATCCATACCATGTGTCCATTTTGCTGGATCATTTGAGGACATGAGCTAATAAATAGGACCACAAAAGTGCCAATTGAATGCCCACCATTATAAACTTACTGAAGGCCTTAGAATTTTTAGGTTCATATATACCTTGAAATAATCTGGCAAAAATGAATGGATGACGTAGATAAAACAATCATGGTAGGACTTGTAAAGAATTTCTAGCATCTACCTCTGTAATGGGGTGTTTGTGTAATTCAATCAAACACGAAGCCAAATGTATTAACAAGGGCATGTATTCGGTTAAAGTATGTGATTAGGATAGTGCAGGGTGACAGAGTCATACTGAATTCAAGTTTGATTGAATGTTATGCCTCTGCGCTGAGATATACAATTTAAGACCGAATTCAAGGACTTAGCTGCCCCTTCAACAATCGATTATAACAATGCTTAGGTGATATGTGGAAGGGTAAAGATTAGTCCTTCTGAATGGATTCTTTTTACATTGTCGTAAGGACTTATTATTTCACCAATAATTATATCTTACGTATTTCTTAATGGAACAAAGATGAACATATGTAAAATATAGGATGCTAAAAATAATGCCAATTTTATTGATTTATAATTAATGCTCAGTAGAATTGATAGGAAAATAAATAAACTAGAGAATAAAAGTAAAAACGAGAGATAAATACATAAACCACTTGTATGGATAGACGATCTAGGTGAATAGTTAGCAAGATATTACCAGGGGGTTTATCTTCCAAGTAGGACTCAGTTGATGGGGATTCGACAATGGAAAGTTGTGGATAATTATCATACTCTTATGCGTGCTATAACAATGGCGCTGAACAGTAGTGATATAACTTAACATAAACCTCAAATGTTCTACAACATGTTTGAACAGAAGATAGACTAAAAGTAAGCTAAAATAAAAAGATATAGTGTTGCATTGTGTAAGCTGATTGTATTTAGCGTTGGCTTCGATCTCTTCATCACGATCTCCTTTTATAGCTTTGGGAGGCAGCAATATCCTAGCCATATTTTCCTACTGATTCAAGATTCTTAACGGCCACAATGCTCAGTTGTTCTCTAAACATTCCTTCCTAACTTAAAGATATTCAAATATCAGAAATCATTTTCAAATTGCTTGCCAGTGTGGCCATAGAGATCCGTAGATCTTATAGAACCAGTTTCGCTGAATCCGAATCGAGACTCAATCTATTGGCTCCTATTTGCACCGATGTTGGTCTGATTCTCGGATCTTCATCATCGGTGCGAAAGCTCTAATCGTCTCTGGGAAGATCTCCCATTTTTTAAGGATTAAGGAGAGGACCTTACCAAGTATATCCATATTTGTGATAAGATCATTGCCTCTGTGGCTCTTTTATATACTTATCGATCACACTATTTTGATGGCACCCGTGTCACATGAATTAGGGTTACATGTCATTCACCACTTTATCTTTCTTAGAAACGTGCAAACGATTATGTCATACTTTACTTTTGGTAGATGGCATGTCATCGAAGGATAATGGGCAAAAGAAATCCTTGAGCACGAGTACAATTTTGTCATTATTAGGTGCTTAGTGTCGTCACATGGTGGCTTCCAATTGGTCCATAAGGGTATGCTAGAAATAAGTGTAAACATGGGTCTGCTCAAGGCTAAATTGAAGTGCACGGGAATCACCTTCTGTGACTTAGATTCTGATAGATCGTTTCGTGTTGCCATCCGCTGGAATTCTCTAATGTAATTTGTGACGGTTCGATTTCCTTGTCTGCAATTCTGGTATTGCTGAAATTATATCTACTCATAATCACTAGGGAGGAATCGTGATCAAAGAAGATGTCTCATCCGTGGCTATGAAGAGATAGGTATCTTGTTCTGATGGGCATATGAGAGTTGTAATTGCTCCCATAATAAAGAAACACCAGATTTTAATTTAAATGCTACCGATTTTACCTTTTTTATGATCTGACATGTCCATGTAATCAAAATATCTCTCTACTTCGGCTAGTTAATCAAGAAAATCTTCTATGCGTAATAGACCATTGAAACTAGGAAGTTCAGCCTTACCTCGATAGTCTCTTTCAGCACGATATAGATGATCTTCTTCATGGATTGGTCGTCAGGCAAAGCCTTCATTAAGGTCCTCGTCACTAGAACTTGAATCATTAGGTGTAGCCCTACGGTTTGTCATTGGTAGTGCTAAATGAAATTAGAGTTGTGTCGTATAGCAATTACAGGTGGTGGAGCAACCATAGGCGGTGGAGCATCACCTAGGGCTCGTGGCGGACCATACTATAAGAAACAATGGTGATTGACCATTAAAAATTTCTTGTGCAACACTGTTTTTGTATCAAGCTGATATTTGCCTCTTTTTTTTCCCCCTTTATTCGGATTTGTGTGACCTTATCAACAGGTTGGATTGCAAATAAACATTACCGAAACATTACGGTGGGCTCTTGATGCAGGGATGAATGTGATGAGGATAAATACTCTGAATCCATGGAGCTTCTCTGGACTCATCACAAAGACTTCTCGAATCCACGAGGAAAGAAAGTAAGAAGAATATAAATAAATTCCAATAAATTTGTAATTTGATAGATGAATGAAATAAACGAGTTCACAACCCTTTAAATAGGGATGCCAAGCAATGGGAGAGAAATTAGAAGCAAATTACAACTAAAACTCTTAGAATTCGCAACTTACTATAAATAGTAAACTTATTATTTATAGATGGTCGTGATGTCTACTAGTGCGCAAGGTTTTTGGCCAAAAATAGTAAGTATCCTATTTGGCTTCACTAAGATGTTCTCTTGATTATTCTAAGTTCTTTTCGCGTTGGGCGCAACTCCTAAAACCCAACGGATGAAGAGTTATAATCAAACTAAAACTTACTATTTATAGTAAAAACAGAATTAAAATAGGCAAACGACCATCAATCCGGTGGTATTTCATAAATCCAGCTTGCGTAACCCAGCATAGCGGGGTTGGGTGGCTAAAGTAGCTTGTTCTACCCCAACATCATATATTTTACGCCCCATAACTCATTCCGGATTGTGAGATACGCCCGATCTAAGGTCTGATGGTTTGGATCACTTTTGTTGTCGATCGGGCCTTTTCGGATTCATCTTGGCCATGAAACTATCTGCAACCTGCTCTAGTCAAATTTGCAAGAAAATCTCGATGATTGAATAGTGTTAACATTTCTAATGTTGGCTTAAAAATAGATAAAGAGATAATACATCAACGGCACAACTCACAGTGCATGGGTTCAGCAAGCCTAGTCAAACGGGCGCTGACCCGATAAAAGAGAGAAAACCTCTCAGAGTTTTCGCCCAGCGTAGCTCGAACGGACAGTGTCCGTTTGCAGTCGTTGTGGCCCACCATCATATAATCTGAACTGTCCAACTAACGCGGCATCGACTCAGACCAAAACCCCATTGGAAGTCCTAGTTACAACTCACATAGGAGTGCACAAATTCAAACATACATTAGATGTTTGATACAGATTGGTCCACTATTACAGTCCATACCAGAGATCTGAGTCGTTCATCGCATCAAGCATAAAATTTTGACTAACCAAGAGCATAGCCACGAGAATTCATGCACACAATCACACGCACAGCGGCGTGCACAAGAGGAGAATACGCGCGGTTGGTTTCTGAAAGTGGAAGCTTTACTTTTTCCCTTAGCTAGCAACCCGAGAGTGCCATCTACACCCCTCATTTGGAGTGATCTCAGCCGTAGATGCTGAGTTTGTGCTGTGTTATGGCTTTTGCAGCAAGCTAGGGTGTTACGAAAGGAATCTTTTCCGTTTAAACACCTGGCTCAATCCTAGCCACCCGTACATTTCTAGAAACTTCTTAGCGCTCATCTGAGACATTCCTAATAGGGCATCGCCCATCACTACTAATGTCCAAGTGGAGAACTTGTGTGTTGTATCATCGCCTTACAAGATACCGCATTAGATCAGAAAATATCATGGGATTTTAGTAGCTTAACCTCATCCCTCCAATTAAGGGTCCCCACTATAATTAATGGGTATATCTGCACCAATACAACAGTCTGGATCGATAGTTTAATAAACTCATTAAAATTCACCATTACAGCTCACGTCATTTTCTCCGTTTGACTATAAAATGCATATCTTGTGTAGGGCCTTATTTTGTTGATCTATGTCGTCCATTAGATGGACCAACATGTCAGAAGTCCATCTGTAAGGTTGGTTTAAAACCTTACTGTCAGGAATTCAAGTTTAATAACCCAAGTTTGTCGTTTAGATTAAAGAGTAAATCTACCGATTAGTTGGATAGAAGCCTCTAGAATAGGATTAGGGAAGCCTACTGCCTTTTAGGGCATCCTTTTCTGAAATTGAAAAGCTAGAAAGGAGAGGAAAGAGTGCCACTTTTAGTGCTTCACCTAGTCAAGTTAACTTGGTCCTAGTTGCTGTAAATCAGGGTGAGTCCAGCACCTTTACAGCTTCCTAACCGAAAAAGAGAAGAAGGAAGGAAAGGAGGAAGGATGGAGAAGAAAGAGAAATGAGGGAGAGGAAGAGAATCGAGCCGAGTGGGCTACCTTGGTTTGGTTCGAGTCACGGTCCGAGTCTGGACCAAATCCAGACCTTGCTGGATGAGTCACTGAATGTCCTCCAGCAGGAGGAAGGAAGACGGAGAAGAAGAAATGAAGAGTAAGGAAGGAAAAGAGAGGAGAAGAATATTCTACATGGTCTAATCATACTTGAGATCGACATGTCACATTTGTGAGCGCTTAATTAAGCCTAGAGGAATTATAAGGATCCATGTTAAACTCATGTTTAGATGCTTAATATTTTGCCAAGAACCTTAAGATTTGATTATGTCTACAATTTAAAGAGTACTCTTATCAAATCTAAGAAATGTACATGGGTACCATGGCGTATAACATCCACGCATGACATGTGAGCTTTACCAAGTACTCGATATAAGCCACATTTTGCTAGGTTTGTTATGAGTTCTATTACTTTAGCTAAATCCTCAAAATATGTGCATTCAAACCACTATGGGCCGCTCTCTTTACATGAGGCTTTTTCGGGATTTTGGACCTCCTCAGGTATATCCTGAATATTTTTTCAGGAGGCTAGATATCCTTGGGCGCACTCACTACATGGTCTTTTCTAAGTAGTCAGTCTACAGGTGATCCGTTCTTTTGACAGCTGGATGTGCATCCCCAGGTCTGTGACTTAAACATACATTCATTCATTCATGCATATGTACATATGATATTTCGGTCTTTATGAAATGGATATGTTGGTTTAAACTACGTTGGAATGCTTTGATATGCATGAATCTTTAAGGGAAGTACCCACTTAGTTATCACTTATCCAATCGTGCAGTTACACCAAATAGATGCAGGTTTGATGGCAGAAGGAGACCCCTTTGATGGGATCCTAGGGACGGCCGAAGAGGAGTTCAGTGAGGAAGAACTTTATGTTGATGTAATTGAGCCATTAGAGCTCAACTGATATTTTAGGATTTACATTCTTTCGTACTTCAGACTTTGTGTTTTGCTTGAATTGTAATAAAAATTCCTCTGCTGAGGGATTTCATTTTGTTTTCATTAATTTTCTTTGATATTACTCATGATATTCTAGTTTACATGGTAGTTGCCTTACCTTGTATCATGAAATTTGTTATTAATTATATGTAAAGTATTTCACTTCATATCGTAATGCTCGGATTCTTATACGCGAGCGACTGTCCTTGGATTTTGAGAACCAGGGTGTTATAGCAGCTTGATCCGAAACTTTTGTGGCTAGGATCCAAATGGCGATGGAAGTCTAACCCTGCCTTATTAGATAGATTGAGCCATACGTTATCAATCGTAGGCCTTATATCATCATGATCCACCGTCCATCAAGTAGGCGCATCTCGTTTAACAATCAAATACTAAATCATGTGAATCCGATTATTAGATGGTAATGATGTCTATTCGGAAGCACCTAAACTACTTTAGGACTCTTAGGACCGTTATAAGTGATCCACATCTATAGATCAAGTGATCCAACCATTATTATGGATCCATCGCAACTCATAAGATCCACAATGCTTCTGTTGATCGATCTAACGATCAATTCCCATAACCCGACCATCAGGTTATGAAATTAACCATAAACCACCCAAGTAGTAGCTATGCCCAAGACTTGGACTTATGGCTTAACAAGACATGATTCAAACCATTGATGACTCTAATCAAAGGCGGGTCCTGCGTAAAATACCACTACTAATAAAATAAATAAATAATTAATTAATTACTTATGTATACACATATAATAATAATGTACAAAGATAAAGTAATATAGTACAATAATGCAAATAATATTATTAAAGACTGCGATAGTAGTAAGGGAATTATCAACACATGAGACAGATGGTCTTGAATGCATAGATGATCCTTAGGGGTCCTTTTAACTGCTGATGATCAAATTTGGGATGATTTGACCGTTGAAAACAATCCCCATCCATGTATAAAACTATCCATTTGATTGGTCTTCAAAATAGCCCATCACAACTTCAGAGACATCTACTCCACGACTTCAATAACTCAGATAGACCAATCAAACCGCTCATCAAGTTCACAACGTCCCTTAGGGCAACCCGTGATTCAAAATAAAATAAAATAGGCATAATAAGTACATACATATAGATGAATCAGTTGTAAAGCGTATAATATAGCTTTTGAAGAAAGAGCCATCGTAGTTAATACAAGTAATGGTGAATTTGATAATAACAATGTAATTAAAAATATAGTAGCAATAATACTTACGTTTTTAAATGAATATTAACTCTTATCATGCATAATCCAATGGTTGAATTCCAGCTAAGGGACCCTTGTGACCATTTTAACTGTTGATGCTCAGATTGGAATTAATCTAACCGTCGTAACAATGGTAATCAATAGTTAAATATCGTGATTCAAATTGTATGGCCCACCCAAGTTTAGGATTGGCCCCATCCATGATTTAGGGCCATAATGAAGCCCTCAAATCAAATGGATGGAGTGGATCCGTCAAAATCCCTTTGGTGAACCCCACTTAATGGGGTCCGCATGCACAACTGGTGCACGCTCGCTATGCACCGAACCGAGAACCTCGGTCAAGCGGGTTTGACCCGTAGAATATGAAAGAGGAAAACTCCTCTACTCTCATTTTTCCCAGCGAACGGACGGGCGTCTGTTCGAGCATGGATCATGGCTCACTAGGAGCGATCGTATGCATGATCTAAACCATCCATCATTTGCAGCCCTCAAGTTCGTCCAAACCTAAAGAAATTACACATGTTGAAGCTCATTCATGTGCGCACAGATAAGGCCAAGTGACTTCGATCAGTTTCGAACCGAGTCAACGTAGGTGAGTCGACACTTTCTTTCCATACTAGACTCATTTTAATCATTACCATTGTTACCACTATTTTATGAGGATTGATAGCATTAGATATAGTTAGCCATTAGTCGATCATTTGTGCTCAACCTAGTTATTATAAACAAAAGTGTAACTATCAAGCAATAGTGTTTTATTTAACTCTCTTAAAAATTATCCTTAGTGGTAGATTATAGTATCTATTATCGTGACTAGATTCATTATTGATAGTTATTATTATTATCATTAGTATTACGATAATAATTGTGATTATTAAGCGAGGATTAACCGTTTATTCCAATTTATTCACGCTTAAGTTTAGTAGCCTCCTTTTCAAAAAGTAATCTTTACTTAACTTATAAAATCGAAGCTTATTTGTTACTTTTTAAACAAATAAATATTTTGATTAGGCTTTTATTGAACAATTAATTTTTATATATTTTTTGAACTCTTATTGGCTGGTTGCAATTTTCAATTTCTTTTTTAAGTGTTTCTTTTTCTTCTTTTCTCTGAAAGAAGTAATTAAAATAATAATAATTTCTTGGTTATTATTATTATTATTATTGGTGATATTATCGATTATATATGTGTGGGCACAGTTATATATGGTTAGAGGTGTACACGAGTCGAGTCGAGCCAAGCTTTGCCCAACTCGTGCTCGACTCGGATTGCTCGAGTCCCATCTCGTGCTCGGCTCGGCTCGGCTTTCGAGCTCAGAACAGCAGCTCTGCTTTGGTCCAATCATCTATGCTCGGCAACCAAGAATATGTTCTATCACGCGCCACATGTAAATGCAAGTTATAATTCCATTGCCATATCTAACATTTTATAGGTCGAGTTCCAACGTGTACACACATCCAACTTCAACTTTTTTTTAGATGGCACATTCAAATGTTGGATGATATCATTCCATACACTCAGTCTTAACGACGACCCCCTTATATATTTCACACTTTCTCTTATGTTCTTTACAGTGTGGTCAATTGCTTTCAACCCTTCTTGTACAATCAAATTTAGAATATGGGCACAACATCTAACTTGAAAATTTTTCATCAAAAAATAAATTTTCTATAGCCCTGAACTAGTTACGTAAGCATGAAATGACACTGTCATTTGTTGAAGCATTATCTAAAGTTATTGCTGAAATTTTCTTTTCAATATCCCAGCCTTCTAGACAACTTTAGATGCAATCTAAAAGTAAACAAGTATGTGGAGGAGGAAGGTTGCGGAAGTTCAAAATTATTTTTGATTTTCAATCCTTATATATATATATAGAGCGGTTAATGAAATGTATCCCTTTCTTTAATTGGACACCGTCCATAAATTAGACGTCAAACCTATTTTGGACACTAAAGCCAAAACTTCTTTCGATTTCATCTTCTCCTTTGCGTACATCTTCATATACTCTCTTTTCTGTGACGCGGAGACATTCTCGGCCCGAGGGTTAAGGAATTGACAGAAAGACCTAAACCATTTACTTTATATCATTGAAAGATTTTGATGGGAATCACTAATCTAGCATACTACTCTTTCATCTTCTCTTTGTCAAACTTATAAGTGGACACTACGCCTTGTGAGTCATCCCCTTCGACTTCGTAAATGACAAGACTGTTGGCGAGGAGGAGAGATTCTTGGTCTCTTAGGACACGTCTTCAAATGTCTATTTAGATGTGTTATAGATCCTCTTGGAATCTTATTGTATAACCATTTGCAATGATTACACTTTATCTTCGTCACATCGTTAACTGTTATTTCTTCAAAGTCATCCCACACTGCTGATCTCTTCTTCTTCCCTTTGCTTGCAGTTGACATGTCTCCCTTTACAATTAGAAGAGATGTGGCTGATGCACCCATTCCGAGGGTATTTAAAATTCTCGATATGATATACGACTATATCTAGACGGCTAGACTGCTAGACGGGCATACTTAACTGTCTAAATCAGTCACTCATTCAAGGTTGGATAGATTGTAATGCCTTCATTTTTCAATTTAAATGCTACTCCGAAATTCCGGCAGCATCTTCCTTTATCTCTCCAGAATATATTAATCTTGTATTTGATTCCCATGTTAATCACATGAAATATATACAGCAAAAAAAGAGACGAAACCAGAACAAGCATATGCATTTAACTTGGAATAAATGAAGATATTACAATTTATCTAACCCTGAACTGTCCAAAAAGGGACAATTTGAGAATTTCTATGCAACCAAGAACACATTGAATTTATGTTTGGTAACATATAAATCCTCAAATGGGCAACTGATTATCCTATACTACAACTAGAACAATAAAAATAATTAATATTTATACAAATAAAAGGGCAGGCTGAAAGGATAACTATTAAAAATATTTATAAAAATAAAAGATATCAAATAACCAATAGGTATAAACATAAATTAAAACTAGCTAACAAAAATAAAAAATATTGCGTCTCTCTTTTAGACTTAACGGGCGGATTTATTATTTCCACGCTAAGACCCTTGGGTCGACGTGAAAGAGAGCTCCAAAGGAGCTACTGTCAGAGAGTACGGCTAGAGGTGTTATCTATTCTACCAAACGAGCTGTTGAGAGCTTGGAATTGAATGAGAATATAATGGACCCTATTGTTTCCACATATCTAATCAACTCGTTCTAGCATTTGTGTTTTATGCTTGCATTGTATGGTATTTGAATGATATGGACTCATTTTGGATATAATTGCATCACTTGTGGCCGATAAGGAAAAATATTTTCTTCTAAACAATGGAAAACTATAATGCATTTTTTCCTATAATGTTTTGAGTTCTAAGTGGGTAATGTGTTTTTAACAAAGTTTTAACAAAAAATTTCAACATTTTCCTAAAGTTTCCCCAATCTTTCCCTCAAACTACAATAAATTATGCCATAACTATGATATTTCCCGACTTCCCCACAATATTTCCTAAATTTTCTATGAACTGTTGTGCCAACTGCCAAACACCCACAACTAACATGATGTTAAGAGAAAACACAATGCACAAGCTACCATAGGAAGATGTTATAACCTACCCAATATTGAATTATTGATATAGCTAGTTGAAACAATAAAATACAGATTTCTTTAACATAAAGCATACAGATTTCTTTAACATAAATCAATTCACAAACCAACAATATGCTCTTAACAATAAAATACGCCCAAATCATACAGATTTCTTTAACATAAATCAAATTAATCAATTCATACATGATACAACAAAAGGGCAGGGGCTTACTAGACTGGCTTAGGGCGACCAGACTGACAGAGCAGTGGTAGGGCCGCAGGGGCCACCGAGTAGTGGCAGAGTCACAGGGGCGACCGTTCTGGGCGAGCTGCAGGGGCAACCGGACTAACAGAGAGGGAGGAAGACGGGTCGTGTGTCGGTGCGGCCGTGTAGGTAAGGGAGGACAAGGGAGAGAGTAGAGAGAGAGAGGGAGGAGCTTCGCCGACCGGACTGACGGAGAGGGAGGAAGACGGCCATGCGTCGGTGTGGCCGTGCGGGTAAGGGAGGATGAGGGAGAGTCAGAGAGTAGAGATAGAGAGGGAGGGAGGAGCTTCGCCAGCCGGACTAATAGAGAGGGAGGAAGAGAGGGTTAGGGTCTAGGGTTCATGCAGGCACCGGGTGGGATGTTTTTTGAAAAGGGATGGGGTAGGGTTTTTTTTAAAGGGTATATATACCCTATACCGAGTCGAGAGAGTTCGAGCAGTATTCGAGTCGAGCTGGGGCAAGATCGAACTCGGCTCGAACTCGTTTCGAGCTCCAAAAATCAGCTCGACTTAGTTCAAACTCATCTTCGATTCAAGTCGAGTCGAGCTTTTTCGAGTCAAGTCGAACAAGCTACCAAGCTAACTCTGCTCGTGTACAGCTCTAAGATGGACTATAAAATGGTCTCCCATCTCGAATACCTTTTGTCGCCGATGCTTGTTCCCTTGCTCCTTGTACTTCTCATTTGAGGCATGTAACTTGGTTTTCACTTCCATATAAATGTCCATGATACTTTCTACAATATGTTCTACTACAATGCTCATGCTTAGGAGCTTGGGTAGAGAGACCAAGTCAAGTGATTGACCATATTCAGCTCAATTCCACGTCCAAATCAAATGCGAGAGAGTGCAACGTGGGAAGATACACCTCAAAACATGTAAAGAATGATATTTTGCATTGGACGAAAATGGCCAACTTGTAAAAATGCCTACTCCACAGACACAAATCGGCTACTAAACTCTACGTGAGTCTCTCTCGATATTTAGTGGGCTTCTCTCATTACTAGTAATATGTTTTATTGTGTATTTATAACTCGAATAGGCTATCTATGGTCGATGACTAGACATATCAATAGTCACCGGATTCATATGGGCGGCTACTAGGGAGTGGAGAACGTGTCACGGATATATTCCTAGCATGGTTGGGCTAAAAGAAGGTGGATCGTAAATTGATCATAACTTTTGATCCGGTATCGTTATCGTTACGCGACGCACAACTTATCCATCTTTATTGAAACAGACCATCCGAGGTGAACCGACCCATTTAATCACACCAAGGTTGGGGTTTTAGGGAAAAAATAGGGTTGTACATCGAGCCGAGTTGAGTTGAGGTGGGCCAAGCTTGGGTCAACTTGTCCATGCTATACTCGAGTTCGAGCTCGAGCTCGCCCTTGAGCTTAATATTGAAGCTTGGCTTGTTTGCCAAAGTTGTCGAGTTGAGTTCGAGTCAAGCTAGTGGTTCGAGTTGAGTCGAGTCGAGCTTGTTCATATGTCGGCGACCAGTAGGCAGTGGTGTCTAGCCATATGGGCAGCGGCGTGCTGGGTGGGGTAAGGGAAAGAAAGAGAGGGAGGGAATGGTCAGGTAGGGTTTTTTAACTTTTTAACTTTTAACTCTTTATACATATATATATATATATATATATATATATATATATATATATATATATATATGTATGTATGTATGTATATATAATCACATAAGTGATGGTATAATCTTGTATGCCAAGTCGAGCTCGAGTTCTAGCTTTGAGTCGAGTTCGAGTCAAGTTGAAATGCACCATGCTCGAACTCGGTTCGAACTTAACTCAAGCTTTAGAAAATGAGCTTGACTCTCCCCGAGTAGGCCTTTCAAGCCAAGTCAATTTGAGCTGACTCGAGCCGAGTTGAGCGAGCTCGACTTGTGTACAGCCCTATATATGTAGTATTTTCTATTATTTTCTTTTATTTCTTCTTCTTTTTTTATTTTCCTTTGCACTTTTGGTCTTTATTGTCCTCATCGAAGACATCCAAAATTGGCTTAAATTCATCGTTGTTTTATTTGTTCAGGCCTGAAAAGCAATTGTTGAGGTTTTAACTCTACCACAAAAATAACTTTTCAAACATTCCCCATTCTTTGTTTCTTTTTAATCCGATCCTTTCTCCCTCCTTTCCTTCTTCCTCCATCTCTTCCTTCAAAGTTAAAAGATTCAAACTCAGCTTTGAACCGAGTCGAATTGAGCTTCGAGTCGAGTCAAGCGAACTAATTGAGCTAGCTCGGTGCGTGTACACCCCTAATCAACCCATTAGTCACCAGAATCATATGGGCTACTGGGGAGTTAGCAATGATCTTCTTAAGATCGATTTGTCTTGAAGTGGTCCAGGGAGTATATATATTATAGCAATCGCGCTTGGAGTAGAGGGAGTATATATTATAGCAATCGCGCTTGGAGTATAAATGAAAGGAGTGGAATGAAGTGTCACTTCCGAAAACATGGGTATTGAATATCGTAAAATTGGTGGGTCCCTAATTTTGAAGAAATTCTGTTAAGGTGATGGATCTTGGTAGTGTCTCTACATGAGTTTCGGGTGACCAAACATGAATTAGTACCATAAGCACTTTGATAGAGAAAGAAGTGAAAAAAGCAATCAGTAGAAAGATTTAGCGGCCCTTGCTAAATTATGTGGTTAATGAGATTTGTGAATCGGTGAATCAACGGAATAGATAATAGCATAAAAACAGATCCAAGTGACGTATATAGGAAAAACTGATATGCTGCCTTGCTTTACATCCACACGATTTATCATATAGCGACTATTTGCGACATCCAATCCTGAAAGTGATGTAAAACGTATTGCGGATTACTTACATTGATTTGTGCACCACTATCCAAAATCATGGAATTACGCGTCCACAAAGAGGGTCACTACCCAAAGCGCATTATGTCCAAGATAAAATATATTAATTGTTGAGCTCAAAATCTAAACCACCCTCCACTCAATGCTGAGAACTCGAAATGAACTCTAGTCCTGCACAAAATGGTGAGCAAAGGAGACCCTGGCTTAAATAGGAAACCCTTCGATGCCTAAGTCAGGATAGGGAATTTGGGTCTAAGTTGCATAATGTAGAGAGAGGGTGTAAGATATCGCGTACCTGTTGCAATGGGGTCCCTTGGTATTTATTCCTAGGGTTTAAAAGGATCATGTCCGTCAATCTTGGCATGATTTACTCAATCAAGTGGTTGTGGCTATCATGGAGATACTCTCCACTATCTTTGGATCGTGTATGCATCATGTCTTAATGGAGCGTATCCCCGGGCGTGATCTTCTACCACGTCCATAGTTGGACTGGTTTCCCAGCTTGGTACTTCGAGCCCACAATTAGAATGCCTTCATCCAGACTCGGACTCATCCTATCTGAGTCTATGACTAGGCTTCTGCAGTCGGAGTTCGTAGTCGGGGTATCGGGATCGGAGTTTGTCGGATGTGCTTATCCCTGGCCTCAGTCCTCGGCCTCTGGGTCGGAAGTAAGTTCTCCTCGGCTAATTCATAGGTGTGGGTCTTCGGATGAGGATTCCCGCTTGGAGTCATGACTTATCAAGGGAGAGCTCGGATCAGCCAAACCTCTGTAACTTAAGGGTCTACCCGGAGTGATGTTTTCATTCCGAGTTCCGAGCCTTCGCTAATCACCCTGATTTGTCTGGGTCGGATTTCCCCATAACAGAAGCCCCCTACTCTCTTGGTCCGACCTTAGACCTGGAGAGTAAATGCCTAGGGAAATGAAAGGATGCCTTTACGCCTCCACTCATGATGATGGTCGGGATAAGTAGAGTGCAATCACTGCGACGATTACACTTTGGGGGTTGTGTGCAGTACGACGTCTGCGACCCTTCGACTCTTGACCTTTGGGCAAGAGAGGCGTGGCGGCGGTTACGATTTGTAATCAATAGGTTAGAAGAAACAATGACACACGTCTATAGAAAGGCGATGGCAGCCTGCGCCATAAATAACATTTAATACTGATGGGGCTCAGACCTGGGAACGCAGACTCGAGCGTATTGCCTCCTTCCATATGTTGTTATAGCCCGTATCTAGGGCTATACATCGAGCCGAGTCGAGTCGAGTCGAGGTGGCCCAAGCTCGGCTTGACTCATCCATGCTATACTCGAGTTCGAGCTCGAGCTCAA
The DNA here is from genome assembly GCF_029962835.1 of Magnolia sinica. Taxonomy (NCBI): domain Eukaryota; kingdom Viridiplantae; phylum Streptophyta; class Magnoliopsida; order Magnoliales; family Magnoliaceae; genus Magnolia; species Magnolia sinica. The sequence goes on from NC_080590.1 coordinate 24,737,758, forward strand.
CATTAAAGCTTGGCTTGTTTGCCAAAGCTTTCGAGTTGAGTTCGAGTCGAGCTAGTGGTTTGAGTCGAGTTTACCTCAGAAAACCTCGTGCGGGTGTTGTTTGTGACTGTACATGTAGTGGACCACTACCATGGATGGCCCATGGGTTAGAAGTCACACTCGATTGGTGGCCGTATACTCTTCCACGTGGATGGTGGAAGATGGCTCTATCAGACCACTCTCATCATCATCGTTTCCCATCCTTTGAAATTGGAAGAGAGATCTAACTACACAAACCTACGAAATCCTGACCATTCATCTTGTCAGCCATGATGGGAAGGTACTCCAATATGATGGTGTAGGATCATTAGTATGATTTCTGGGTACCACTCATCCACAACAAGTTAAATAGATGAATGGTCTGATTCTCAAACACGCGTGTCTGATTACACGTGTAAAAGTGCCTGTCTATGGCTATCAACGGGCCTGCTCCCAGGCCATTGAAATATTGGCCAGAACTAGGGCCAGCTCTGCGGTGCAGGTGTGAAAGTTGGCCCATCCCATTGCACACGATGCAAATTTGGCATGTATGCCACAAATATCATCTTCAATCTATGCTCGTGCAAATCACCCTAGTACTTTCTTAATAAGAGCCATCCACCTGGAAAAGAAGTAGAAGAAGAAGATTTCAAAAACCCACATCAGAGAAATCAATAAATCATGGAATTTGAATCCAAACAGCAACATCACTGGCAGCGTGCTGGTCTTCTTGCTCGAAAAGATTGGTGGTGGTGGTGGTCCGGTGGATTGTTGGTTGGACTCCAAGGCGGGTAGAGAAAGAGAAGAAGAAAGGGAAAGGGGCCAGGGGTTGGGTCATGCGGGCAGCGTGTTGTTTTGTTTTTTATTTTTATTTTTAAGTAAAAGTTTTATATAGACAGCTGTGACTCTTCGGATTTTGACCTCTAAACGGAGGACACGTGGCGACGGTTATGATTCGTAATCGACAGTGCAGAGGAAACGATGCCACGAGCTCATAGAAAGGCGAGTGGTTACTTACGCCATAAATAGCTTTTAATGCCAATGAGACTCGGACCTAGTAACACAGACCCGAGCTTATCAACTCCCTCCACGTGTCCCTTGGTGACAGCGCCAAGCCACTTTGGGGACAGTTGTCTATAATGATGACGTTGAGCGATGAAAGGGTTATATAAACCCCTTTCGCTCTCATTCTCATTCCCCTTCTCCGGCATTCTAGCTACCTTGCTTCTTATTCCCTTTCTCTTTTCGAATCGCATCTACTGAAAAGTGGTTTTTTCTTGCCGGATAAAGGGTTTTCGATAGTCAGAGAAAGTATTTCGCTCGGAGGAAGCTGCCGGAGTAGAGAAACTTTCTGCCGGAGTGAATCGTCTTTAGCGCTGTGAGTCTTCTACTATTTAGAATTTTTCTTTTTCAATGTTGAGCAACTCTGATGAAGTTGAGGAGGTCCGAGGAGTGGAGGCTGACTCTGAACCAGGGACCATCGACTCAGGGCCCAGGGACTCTAAAGGTCCCTTTGAGGCCATACCGCTCAACCCCTCGACCCAGAGAACTGCGAGTATGAGGACCAAAAGCTGAAGCAAGAGGCCGAAGAGGGCACTTAGAAATCCTGCAGGACAGTCGAAGGTAGGCCCATCGGGAGGCAAACTAAAGCCATTGGTCCCCGAGGGCTCGATTCTGGTCGAGTTCGAGATGGCCCGGATTCGCGAAGACTACCAGATTCCAGACTCGGTGCACATCCGAGCTCCTTCTCCCACTGATCAAGCGGGCCTTCCTTCTGAGGGGGAGATCGCTATATTCACTGGTGCCCTTCAGTGTGGGCTCCAACTTCCCATCCATCCGTTTGTACTCGAGTTTACTACATAGCTGAAAGTGGCCTCAGGCCAGCTGGTCCCGAATGCCTGGTGAACTCCACATTCATCATCTAGCATCAGGTGAAGAATCAAAGGCTGAAACTGCATGAGTTCTTATATTTGTACATGGCTAAGTACGACAGGAACGAGCCGTCCTGGTATTACTTCTCTGTTAGATCCCCATGTATCCTGGGTTTTGGGCCTCGGGACAGTGGGAGGCCCCAGCCTCTGAGCTGGGCAGACTACGGGCCTGGGTCCCTACCAAGTTCGCCAACCTAGGTCGGGTACTTTTCATTTCGTCGCACTCTGTATGTCTGACTTGTCTTTTGTGTTCTAACTGGTGCTTTGCTTCTGCCTATAGCTCAACCGAAAGGGGCTCCTGATCTTAATCCTCTCCAGTGGAACCAGGTAGCCAGACCCACAGTGCTCGCTGAAGACCAACGCGCTTGGTTTGAACTCATTAAAGGGGAGAACCTAGTGTCTTCTAGTTTCTGTAGACTCCAACCCACTCTCTTCGCTCTAGGTAAGTGGGGTAAAGGTCCTCGAAGACTCTGTTGTTCTTCTGTGGATTTTGCTTAGGCGTATTTTACTTTTTTTTTTTTTTGGGTAGGAATGGAAGCAGGTGGCTCAAAACAGAAGAGGCCGGTGGTACCGTGCCCTCCGATGAACGTTGTCCTTGCTAGTGAGTCAAGGACCAAGGTGACACCGAAGAAGAGGAAAACTTTCGAAGCCGAGCCTGCCCAAGTTGAAGCTGCCCTCGCTCCAGCCGAAGCAGAGCCCGTCCCAACCCCGACCCCTGCCCCTGAAGTGCAAACCCCAGAGGCCCTCGCTGGAGCCAAGCCTATCACCATCTTGACTCCGACTCTAGAGGGGCAAGCCTCCGAGTTTCTACCCCCGCTCCCTATTGGCCCCCTGGGATAGGGGAAGTTGTCGGGGAGATTCCCGATGCTAATGCCCCTACCCGTTCCACAGCTTGCCTGACTGCTGCCGAGATTGACTTCTTGGCAGGTAGAACTGACACCCTGGTTGGATACACTACCTCGCCTGAGGCTGCGGCTCAAGCCTCTGAGGCTAGCAGAGTCGGACGAGCTGCCGACCCTACTCCTCTAAAGGTCTTCCCTTCTAGTTACCACATGGCTTTGCTGAATGATTGGGTAGCCAAGCATGTACCCGAGTTGAGCATAGCTAGCACCCTTTCCCACAACTACACCAAGTTCATGAACGACTATGCAGCGGTCTGCTACCAGTCGCTGCCAATGATGGTGGAGGTTATGGAAAGGTTCAACTCGAGGCAGAGAGGGCTGAGCTCGAGACAGAGAAGGGCGAGCTCGGAAGGCTTCTAGAGGCTTCAGTTGCCGAATGGGAAGAGCTAAAGAGGGTTGTGGATGAGGGTTGAGCGAGGGAGCTGGTGCTCCAAGGTGAAGTCAATGAACTCCAAGCTTGCTTGGATGTGGGCGACCTTGAAGTCGTACACCTGTAGGAGGTCGTTGGCCGCTTAGAGGCCTCCGTTGAACACATAGAGGGGGAAAGTGCGCAACTCTTGGATGATGTCAGGAGGGTGAAGCGTGAGGCTGTCGAGGGGTTGACCGAGCAGAGGGCTATTCTTGAGGCATGGGCTATTGTGGAGCTAGAGAAGAGTTCGAGGCTTTGACGGCTTCACAGGCTATTGTGGCTGTGGCGGAGTATAAGGAGTCATTGGAGAGAGTTAGAGAGTTGGATAAGTTGTACCTTTACTGCTACAACACTGGTTTCGATGCCTGCCTCGCCGAGGTCCGAGAACTCTACCCCAACATCAACCTTGATGCCGTTAGGGACGAGGCAGAGGATGCTGAACCAGCTGCGACCAAGGAGCCTGAGAAGGCCCCTGTTGTTACTGAGGCCAACCTTAACGCTCAGCCCCCTAACTCGGCGGTTGGTCCCTCTACTTGGAGGGAATGAGATGCTTTTCTTTTCTTTCTTTTTACATGGGATGTTTGTGGATGGATGAAGATTTTTAACAATTTAACCCTCGGTCGAGGGCATAATTTCGTGTTGATTACTGCATGATGATTTGTTGATGTTGAGAGCTGACCCCTTAAGGGGTCAACTCTCCACGAATGGTGTGTGAACATATGATGAGCTGACCCCTCTTTTAAAGGATTAGTTCACCTACGGGTTTCGTCTGTATACGAGAGATGACCTTTTTGTAGTTTTTCGTGGATTAACGAGCCAACCCCTTCTTTAAGGGATCGGTCCGTTGAGTTCACCTCTGCTTACGAGAGGTGACTCTTTCATTTGTAGATAGACTGAGCAGACATACTGTAGAAGAAATGATGCTTTTATTAAGAGTCATGGTAGGCAAGTAGATCTGAACTGTACATTTGAGGGCCTAAAATGGCCAGTAGTTCTTTATGAATAGTAGATCTTCAAGTGCTTGGCATTTCAGGGGTGAGGGAACAGACGCCCTTTGAGATCTTCTAGATGGTAGGAGCTCGGCCTCTTTGATCTGGCCACATAATAAGGTCCTTCCCAGTTCGGTCCGAGCATCCCAATTTTGTTGTATTTTGGAAGACGCAGCGGAGAACCAAGTCCCCTAGATGAAATCACCTTGTCTTTACCCTGGAATTGTAGAATCGTACCACTTGCTGATGTCGAGCTTCAGTCGAGTCTCTTAAATTCACCTTGCATCATAAACACGATTAAAATAGAGCACTAACCAGTATCATGCTCCTAAAATCAGGTAATAACTAGGGTCTAATATGCAATATTCGACCCTCAACAATAATGAAAATGGGGTCACCCTGGTAGATGACTGAGCTATAGTCCTGTAGGCCCAATGGATAAATGGGAGCTCCTCGGCCCAATTACCTTTCGCTTTTTCTAAATTCATCTTGAGGTGATGCTTGATGACCTTGTTCACGGCTTCTACCTACCCATTGGACTGTGGGTGACGAGGTGAGGAGTATGCATTTGAAATGCCGAGCCCCCTACACATGCCTCAAAATCTGTCATTATCGAACTGCTTCTTATTGTCAGAGATAATGGTGTGTGGGATTCCGAATTGATAGATGATGTTTTTTCAAACGAAGTCAGTCACCTTTTGCTCTGTAATCTTCACTACGGGTTTGGCCTTGGCCCACTTGGTGAAGTAGTCGACTACTACAATAGCGAACTTAACCTGTCCTTTACCAATGGGCAGAGGTCCGATGATGTCGATCCCCCACTGAGCAAACGGCTTCGGCCCGCTCATAGGGGTCATCTCCTCTGCAGGCTACCTTGGCACGGCAGCGAACCTCTGACATTTATCATACCTCCGAACATAGTTTTTGGAGTCTTCTCGAAGGGTCAGCCAGAAATACCCCTGACGAAGTATCTTCAGAGCTAAGGCACGGCCACCGAAGTGATTTCCACAGATTTCCTCATGAGTCTCTTGGATCACGTAGTCTGCTTCGTCAGGTCGGGGGCACCTGAGGTAAGGTTGTGAATGCCCCTTCTTGTATAAGATCCAGTCCAAGACTATGTATCATGCAGCTCTAACCTTCAGACGTCGGGCCTCTAGTCTGTCTTGGGGGACCTCACCTGATGTGAGGTAGTTGTAGATCGGGTCCATCCAACTCGAAGTGGTCTCCACTAGATTGACCATTTCTTAATTAGCTCGGTTGATGCTCAGACCATCTAAAAATTCCACAGGAATGATCCTGGGAATCTTTCCTTCCGTAGTCGAAGTGAGCTTTGCGAGGGCGTCGGCCCAAGAGTTCTCCGTCCTCAGAAGCTTATTGACGATGTAGCTTTAGAACTTCTCTATCAACTTTCAGGCCTTGGCAAGATAAGCCATCATTTTAGTCCCTTGGCCTCGTACTCGGTGGAGATGTGGTTCACAACGAGTTGAGAATCGCATCATACCTCGAGAGACTGAACCCCCATACTAGCTGCCAATCCGAATCTAGCTAGCAAGGCCTCGTACTCTGCTTCATTGTTAGAAGCTTTGAAGCCGAGCCTGATAACGTATTGGATGGAGGTTGAATCGGGCGCGACCAGGACAATCCCTACCCCGACGCACTTGGAATTGGACGACCCATCCACATAAAGAATCCATCTGTTCTCTCCGTCTGATTTTGCATCTTGGATAAGCGGGAGAGCTGGCGGGCCTGTGGGAACTGCCTCCGCGCCCACGTCTGTCGTCTCTACATTCGGAGTAGTGAACTCTGCTATGAAATCGGCCACATCTTAGCCCTTGATTGCAGTTCTCGAACGATATTGGATGTTGAATTCCCTGAGTTTTATCACCCACATGGTCAATTGACTTGACACCTTAGGTTTTTGAAGGACTTGCCTGAGGGGGGAGTCAATCCGGACAACAATAGTATGCACCTGGAAGTACGGACGTAACCTCCACAGCGAGAAGACTAAGCTGAGTGCTAGTTTCTCCATACTCGGGTACTTGGCCTCAGCGGGTACCATTGCTTTGCTCACATAGTAAACGGGGTGCTACCTGCCCACCACGTCCCTAATAAGTGTAGAGCTGACGGCCACGGCAAAGACCGCCAGGTATGGGAATAGGGGCTCGCCCTATTCCGGCTTAAATAGTAGGGGTGGTGAGCCCAGGTACTATTTCAGCCGTTGGAATGCTTGTTCACACTCTGGGGTCCACTCAGCCTTCTTATGACCCTTTGACTATTGGAAGAAAGGGGGGCACTTATCCGTGGCTCTAGATATGAATCCGAGGTGTGCTCATGTAAGGCATTGCATTTCCTTTATGGTCCGAGGTGTGCTCATGTCAAGCAGCGCCTTGATCTTCTCGGGATTTGCCTCAATGCCCCTCTGGCTGACTTGAAACCTGAGGAATTTATCAGAACTGACTCCAAAGGCGCACTTAGCGGGGTTCAACTTCATACGGTACTCCCGAAGAATCGAGAAAGTTTTGCTAAGGTCTGCAATGTGGTTGGATGCCTTAACTCTCTTCACCAGTATGTCGTCAACATAAACCTCCATGGTCCGACCGATTTGCTTGGTAAACATCTAGTTCATAAGCCTCTGATATATTGCCCTGGCGATCTTCCAGCCAAAGGGCATGACCCGGTAACAGTAGAGACCTTTATCTATGACGAAGGTCATCTTCTACCTATCTGGAGGATGCATTGCGATTGATTGTACCTGGAGTAAGCATCCAGGAGGATAGCAGTTTATGTCCGGCTGTGCTGTCCACCAGTTGATCGATCTAAGGTAGGGGGAAGCTGTCCTTGGGGTAGGCCTTGTTTAGGTCTGAGTAGTCTACACAGACTCGCCACTTCCTGTTGGCTTTCTTCACAAGGACCACATTTGCGATCTAGTCTGGATAATGCACTTCCTCGATGAATCGACGCTGAGGAGCTTTGACACTTCATCTACCATGACTGAGTACCTTTCAGGGTCAAATGCCCTCCTCTTTTGCTTCACTAGTCTATGATCTGGGTCTACATTCAGCCTGTGGACCATAACATCGGGAGAGATGCCTGGCATGTCTTCATGTGACCAGGCGAAGACGTCTTTGTACTGCTGTAAGAAAGACAACATCTAAGATCGCTGCTTGGAATTCAGCAACGACCCGAGCAGAACCGTTCTACTTGGGTCGGCTTCCTTGAGTGGGACAAGCACTAAGTCCTCCGTAGAGGAATCTTCTGTAGGAGCTCTGGGATTGAGGACATTGATAGTGAGGGTCTGCTTCGAACCCTTTCTCACCACCACAAAGTAACACCTCTGGGCTTCGCGCTGATCTCCTTGGAGATATCTAACTCCCCTCACGACAGGAAACTTCATCATGAGGTGATAAGTGGACACGATGCCCTCATTGCATTAAGGGAAGGTCGGCCCAATATAACATTGTGCACTGACGGGACGTTCATAACGAGGAAGTCGACTAGAAGTGTGACCTGATGATGCCCTTCCCCTACTGTCACGGGGAGGGAGATGACTCCCTTGGAGATAACCTTATTTTTGACACAGCCGTGTAGGGGGTCTTCATAAGTCGGAATCATGACCTGTCGATCCTCATTCTTTTGAATGCCTCAGAGTAGATGATGTCGACTAAGCTACCAGTGTCGACCAATATACGATAGACCTTATGGTTAGCTATAGTCATCGCCACCACTAAGGCATCGTCGTGCGGATGTTGAATTCCGTGCACGTCATCCTCTGTAAAGGTCAGGCTGCAGGGGCTCACTCAGAGTTCTTTCCTCAGCCTTTCGGTTAGGTGGACATAAAGCTTGGGGTCTGAGCTCCGATAGTAGGCTTTGCGAGCCCTATTTGAGTCACCTTCACCAAATGAACCGCCATAGATGGTGTAGATCTCAGCAGGCTCTTCTGCAGTCTTGCTTGGCTGATCTTCTCTCTGAGCCTACTTCTCTTCCTTAGTGCATCGTCACAGATGGCCCTTACAGATGAGGGCATCAATCTCATCCTTGAGATCCACATAATCGCTCGTATTGTGACCATGGTCACGGTGGAAACGACAGTACTTGCACTTGTCTTGTTGTCCTAAATCGGCCTTCATCCAAACTGGCCACTGTAGGAGTTTTTGATCCCTGATGTCTAACAGGATCTGTTCCAGAGATGTGTTGAGGGGGGTGTGGGAGTGAAACTTGCTCTTAGGCCTCCTGCTCGGTTGGCGATCGTGAGAGGCTCGATCGTCTGACTTCTTGCTGGATGACTGGGGCTCTTCGTTCCTTGGTTTCCTCTCCTTGGACAACTGCTCGACAACTTGGAAATTCTTATGGGAGTTGGAGAACTCCTCAACATTAGTGTATTTCTGAGCTCGGGCAAAGTAGTCGACGGATTCTTCTTAATTGAGAAGAACTTCCCCTCTTTGAGTCCACTGAACATGGCAGAAAGTGTCATCTTATCGTCGTAGTCGTCCACTAACAGCGCCTCTTCATTGAAGTGGCCGATGAAGTCCTTCAATAACTCCTTGTTCCCCTACTTGATGGTGAACAGATGAATAGTCAGCTTCTGACTTTTCTTATCAGAGATGAACTCGGTAACGAGTAATCTGCTGAGTTTCGCAAAGGAGCCAATTGACTTTAGCCTAAGTCACCGATACCAACTCCGAGCAGACTCGGAGAGGGTTATCGAGAAAGCCCTGCACATCATTGCATCCGTAGCCGACTGGATCTGCATCCACTATCGGTAGGACTCTACATGTTCTGACGGGTCTCTATACCTAGAGTATTGGATGACGGGAGGTATCCTGAACCTTTGCGGCATCACCTCATCCATGATTCTGAGGTGAAGGGAGGCTCAGTCTTTTCTATCATTGCCTGGACTGCAGTCGGGATAGACTCATGCAGCTGGTTCTTTTGCAATGTCTTAATCTGTTCACGGAGTTCCTCAAGCTGAGTATCATGCCCCAAACTCAGAAACCGAGCTCATAAAATTTTTGATCTCCAAATCCAGCGCTCTGCCTCGTTTTCTCCTCTCCAGCTGGTGGCAGAGGTCGGTGGGGGGCCAGAGCTGAAGTTGCGGACGCATAGGATGGCTCCACATCCCGAGTAGGTTTCGGGACTTGGGCGGACCTATTATAGGACACTGCATTTTGCGTAGGGTTGGGAGCTCGTGCGAACTGTGCTTGGGACCCCTTGACCCGAGAACTGACTTGCTGCGGTCATTCCTTGGGTGCCAGGGTGGCTTTCACAATGTTAAGAGGTGGCTACTGGTTTTGTTGCGCTTTCATTCAGTTAATTTCGTCCCTCAGCATTTAGACTTTGTTTTGAACGCTTTGTACTTTCCTCGGCTCCGAGTTCACTGGGATGACCCTATCAGAGCCGATTCGGTATGTAACTGCGAAGAGATTGATGTTATCTGCTAGATTTGGGCTCCACTATTGTAACCTTCTTCTTTCCTCTCGCCATTTCTGATAAAATATTTTAACCTTTTGTTTGAATTTCCAAAGATGACACTAAAAAAATGTTGAGGTCGAAATCTAGACCACCCTCCACTTAATGCTGCAATCCTCAAACGGACCTTGGTCCTACACAGAAAGGTGAGTAAAGGAGACCCTGACTTAAGCAGGGGACCTTAAGATGCCTAAGTCAGGCTAGGGAATCTGGGTCTAAGTCGCGTAATGTAGGGAGAGGGTGTGAGATATTGCGTACCTGTTGTAATGGGGTCCCCTGGTATTTATACCCGTGGGTCAGGTGGATCGTGTCCATCAATCTCCGCATGATCTACTCAATCAGGCGGATACGGCAATCGTGGAGATACTCCACAATCTTTAGATCGTGTAGCGCATTATGTCTTAATGGAGTGTATCTCCTGGCGTGATCTTCGGTCATGTCCACATTTAGACTGGTTTCCCAGCTCAGTACTCGGAGTATCTTCATCCGGGCTCGGACCTCGTCCTATCCAAGTCCGCGACTAAGTACCTGTAGTCGGAATTCATAGTCGAGTCATCGGAGTCAGAGTCTGTTAGGAGTATCTTCATCCGGGCTCGGACCTCGTCCTATCCAAGTCCGCGACTAAGTACCTGTACATAGTCGAGTCATCGGAGTCAGAGTCTGTTAGGCATGCTTATTCAGGACTTAGCTCTCTGCCTCTAGGTCGAGGATGAGTCGGTCGATCTGGGACTGTAGCTTTTTGGATGAAGACGAGAATGAGGACGAGAGCTCGGCTCGGCCAACTTTCTTTGGATGAGGATGAGGGCTCCGCTCGGCCAACCTTCCTCAGATGAGGATGAGGACGAGGACAAGGACGAGTACCTGTAGTTGAAATTCATAGTCGAGTCATCAGGGTCAGAGTCTGTTAAGTGTGCTTATTCAAGGCTTAGCTCTCGGCCTCTAGGTCGAGGATGAGTCGGTTAATCCGAGACCATAACTTATTGGATGAGACGAGGATGGGGATGAGAGCTCGGCTTGACCGTCCTTCTTCAGATGACGAGGACGAGGATGAGAGCCTGGCTCTGCCAACCTTCTTCAGATGAGGATGAGGACGAGGACAAGAGTCCATCTTGGCCATCCTTCTTCGGATGAGGATGAGGACGAGGGCAAGAGCTCGTCTTACCCGGCTTAGGGTCATAGTCCAGATGGCTTGGGCCAACCCTGTTTCACCCTGTCCAGATTTCCCCATAACATTAACAACCTAACATTGACATTAACTATAACGAAAAATCGCATTAACATTAACATTACTTTAACAATGTAACATTTAAAATCACATAATTGTAAATGATAACTTACAATAACATTAAGTCATTTACTATCTAAATTCTAACATTAATATATAAATCACTTACTAATCTAAAATTTATGTCATGGGAAGACACCGATTAAGCAAAATCATGTTAGGTGGACCATGGAATTGTAATGAATGGACCATTCACTTGTACACATATATATACATAACTAGAGTGTCAGGTATAGATGGTGTATATGGATGGACGGCATAGATAAAATGCATGCATCAATGCGGGGTCCACAAGTGTAGTGGATTTCAAAATCCACAGAAATCCTGCATGAGACCAAATCCAATTTCATGGGACTAAATGCAATTCCATCCACCTAATCCCGGCCTTTCTCATCCTCTCCAGATAATGGATGGATTTGCATTGGAACCAAATGCAATTCTATCCCGGCTAATCTCATCGATCCTGCGCCAAACGTCCCCTAAACAGGTTGGATCTCAAATATACTGGTGTGCCCTGGGAGTGTTTCAATGATGGCTTCACTGTTCCTCTTGTTTTTCGGTGGTGGGTACCACTTGAACTTTGGATCTTCCTGATTCATTGGCTCACGCCGTAAAATGATCTCTCCAAGTGGATGGATGGTGTGGATACAACACATATGGTTGGCCCAAAGAACGTGGTGAGGTCACTTCATTAGCGAGAATAGCTACTTTCGGGTTCAGTAGCTAATTGTCCTATTCCACAGAGCTCTGTAGTGGATCTAGCCTGAAATGCGTTGCTGAACATGCACTATTAATGGTTATGATGGGTGGGTTACACTGACCCGGTAAGCAGAAGGCCCACCCAAGCAATCAAAGCATCAACAATGTGAGATAGCTGGATGCATTTATGATTTGACGCACTACCAACGGAATGTCTCCAGCATATGATGATATGCACATTTTCCACGGTCTTTATCAATTGGTAAAACAGCAACTTTTATCTTTTAAAAATCCGTATTGTGCACAAATAAAAGTGTGGGCCCACCTTGATGTACGTGTCTTGTATCCACTCTATACAGCTATTTGGCCCGCTCATTTTAGGGCAAGAGCCCAAAAAATGCAGCAAATCCAAATCTTAGGTGGACAACACCACAGAAAATAGGGGTGATTGAATGGCCACCGTTAAAAACTTCTGATATTTGCGTGGTTCCTTCATCCAGGTCTGTGCGAGCTTATCAACAGCGTGGTTCCTTCATCCAGGTCTGTGCGAGCTTATCAACAGCGTGGATAGTAAATAAATACTCAGGTGGCCTCAACGAGTTTTTAATAGTGGCCATTCAATCAGCACTCTTTCTTGTGGTGTGGTCCACATAACATTTGTGTCTACTTGATTTTCTGGATCATGCTCTAAAATGAGCTGTCAAATATGATAGACGTCACAGATATAACGCATATGCATCACAGTGGGTGGATCCTTTACTGTGGAGCCACCGGGATGCATGTGCCTTATATCTGTGACGTATTTTTTCAAAGGTTCACATCCAGCTCCTTAAATTAATGGTTAGGGTTAGCCCTTTCATCCTGACCATCTATTCATGCATGGCTGTTCGGTCATCGGCAATTCCAAACAGGGATCAGAGGATGGCCGGTTGTGATTGTCCCATCAGTATCGAGGTCAATTTGGTCATTTCATAAATATACACACATTGGAAAATCAATAACTTTCTACAATTTGAATGAATTCCCAGACGGGCGAAAATTACCAAAATCATCAACGAACGAAAAAATTAAAAAAATTAGAAATCCAGAGAAGATGTCCTGTCATAAAACTACGACGGCCTTCTCCTTCGAAACAATCGGAGCCGCACGTGCAATCAACGGCTCGTAATGATCCGCACCGGCACCGCACCAACCTGCAAGCAAGAACCGAATTTTGGTTTACAGTCGTCTATTATTCTTCTCGACTTTTGCCAATTTCACACGCGTGCGGGAACCAAAGACATCCACACGTGGGCTCATGTATACAAGTCTGACACGTGTGATACACACAGGTCGCACGCGTGTTTCACTTTGCACGTGTGCCCACGTTTGTATGTGTACGGCTTTACACGAACACAAAAGTTCAAGGCGTAGTAGTTAGTACGCACCCGTGCCTCTCATGAAGAGGAAAATTGGGGGGCCTGTGATCTGGCCACGTGGCTGATGTGGCAGAAAAAAGAGCATGGCCTCCTCATCCAACGTTGCATCAGAACCATGTACTTGAACCTGGGCCACCCAATAAATAAATAAAGAAATAAATAAAAGGAGATTTCTGCGGGAGTACTAATTCAGATTATCCTGAACGACTTGGTTGTTGGACGGTTTGGATTTGAAGATAGAATAAAAAGTCTAGAATTATTCCATGCATGTCTATGATAATATACCATATCCATAGTCTGGCAGAGTATGGAATAACTCTTTCTATACAGCATCGTATATCGTATTGGTATCGTACCACGAAAATCTCCCTCTGGAATTCGGTGGCGAGAGTTTCGATGGCGATATCGTCTCCAAAGGCAGCTGCTCTGCCGTTTCGGTTCTCGTCGACGGATAGAAGCCCTTCCTCCGTATAATGCAACGATACGATATCGTATTCGTCGTCCGTATTGCCCGTTATGGACATGTATTTCGCCCAGCTATCTCCGTTTTCCACCGAAATGCATCTCTCCTTATACACACTCTCTGCCGCGGCTACTCTATAATCGAGAATTTCCGCAAAATAAAGAGAGATAGTAAGAAACCGAATGTTTCAAACTGGAGAAAATTTTATATATATATATATATATATATATATATATATATATATATATATATAAAATGGAAATTCCAGATCGTAGAAACAAGGAAATATTTCATTTTTCTGAAAAATAGAAAATACCAAAACGCAAAAGCAGATGAAAATGGATAACCAGAACCGAAAAAAAAGAAAGATGAATATTTGATTTTTTTTTTGAGAAAAATAAAAAAAGCCCAAATCAGAAATTGCAAAACCTAGAACATAAAATCGGCGGATGAGCTTTTTCTTTACAGAAAATGTCGAATACCAGATGATAAAATCAGACCTGGATAGTCCCACACGAACCAGATCATTGATGGATGCATCGAGGTTCTCACGATCCCTCTTCCGGGCCAAAATCTTCATTTCCTGAACGAAATGGACGCCCCAACCCAGCTCCAAATCAGGTCGGTAGAGATTACGAATCGTGACATCGGTTTCTCCCTTGGGAAAGACTCCAGCATCATAATCCTCAGAAAATCTCTCAACCACGCGTCTCCTTAGATCTGAAGGAGACCCTTCAAACCTGAGAGCTCTGCTTGCAGAAGAGAAGAGGCAATTCCCATCGGCACCGACGTCTCCCCCATGAAAAAGAAGGAAAAGCTCTGCAATGGGCTTGGAAGGGTGCTTCCAGAAGACCCCACGAGAGGATAGAGTCTTTAAGACTCGCCTCTGCGAAGCTTGCAAGCCGGAGACGGTTTCCCAATCTTTAAGCTGCTCTTCGGGCGATCCGTCGTCGGTCTGGAAAGGAATTTCTTGGGATTTTGAAAGATTGGAGAGGGTTAGGGGAGAAAGAGGAGGGAGAGGGTCGAGGACAGAGCCTTCGAAGAGCTTTCCCATGGCGGAATTTGGAGGGAGAGAGAGGAGTGTGAGAAAATCGTTGCTCTGTTTTCACACCGAAGAAAATACTCTCTCTCGCTTGTTTTTGTAGGTGAGAAAATGACTGTATCGGGTTGGTGAGGCGTTTCAGGAGAGGAGAGAGAAGTAACCGTTGTGGGGTTTGGGAAGGAGATGTAACGGTCGGATTTTCATCTGACGTGGCACGAGCTTCCGTTCTATTTTAAGGCGTAGACTCCAAAATTATACGGTACAGCCGGTGGAACCAGAATATGGTACAGCCATATATCTCTGCAGTACACGTGGCAAGGTGATTTATGATTTACTACCGTCCATCTAGTAGGCACTGCTGTCGATAGAAGATGGTTTTAAACACAAAGAAATTGGATGATTATAAATTTATTATTAGTGGATAGATTATCTAACGACTCTGATCGTTTTTTAATTTTCAAAAGCAGGCCACCCATGATGGGGCCTAGATAGACGGCTCAGATGATTACAACACTATGCTTTATAGTGATGCACGACCATTTTCCGGCTTGACTAGGGCGTAGGGGCCAGGGGTAAGTTTGTCATAATCAAACGAATTGTGGCATCTCCTCCACTGAACAAGCGTACGCTTGCATTGATCTGGACCGTTGAACCATTTATGTAACGGTAAAAAAATAAACTGATCTGACCATCCAACTCATATAATTGCTGTCACCGAGTGGAACACTCATACGAAAATGGTCAGGGTTCCAAATCCAATAGGATAAATCAGAGGGTTAATATCGCACAGTCCGTGCAATTTTTGGGAGTGGATTAGCTGTTGCCACCCCTTTCCGTGGGTCACACTTTAATGATTAATTGTATATCGACACCGTCCATACGGATTTAAAGCTCATTTTAGAACGTTAACCAAAATATTGAGGAGATCTAAATCTATTGTGGACCACACCGCAGGAAATAGTGGTGATTGAACGCCTACTATTAAAAACTTCGTAGGCCCCACGTTAATGCCCACCATAATGTTTCTTTTCCAACCAACCTGTTGATGAGGTCAACAAGACCTGATGAAGGGAAAATATAAATATCATTTCCACCCAAAACTTTTGTGGCCTACAAAAAGCTTTTAATCGTCATTCACCATTGTTTCCAATGGTGTGGTCCAATTGAGATTTGGATCTGTTTAATTTTTCGTATTACTTCTTAAAATGATCTGTAAAAACGGATGGACGACGTGGATATATAAAAAGTTAATCAAAGAGAGCCCCACACGGTAAGGGAAACACCGACTGTGGTGTTACCGGGTAACACCTAATTTACTCCCGCAATTTTTGGCCTGTGCTGCATCTGATCGGACCGATTTGGATGGTCCGCATTGAATTACAAGCTATTATTTCATGCAAACCGCACTATACAATGGTCTTATGGTCAGCATTAATTATACCGGGGTTTCCACATATGAATGGCTGAACATCCAGCGATCCAATCTGTCCATCTGGTGGGCCCCACATGGATGGTCAATTTAATTAACTTCTTAATTGGACAACCCAAGTTAAATTATGCTTATTTTTCCTGAACATGGACGGTTAAGATCAAAAGAGCTCTGCTAAGTTTACACGCCACGCGTGTGTATGGCAGATCATGCACATTCCATGCCACCAACGTGAAATCCAACCTGTGCAATGGATGGGGCCCATTTGTCGGGTGATTGAAAAGGTTCAAGAAATAAGTGGACAGCTGAAAAGAACCAAGTATTTCTAAGTTACCTCTTTCCTTAAAAACCGTGGCCCACCTGATGAGTTCACCAACCATACCTTTACGCCAGATTTCCTACAGTCTGGCACGCCAGATGGTTCGGTTTGGATCTTGCAGGCGTGAGCCGGCTGGCACAAATGGTGGTGGGGTTACGCCAACTTCCAAAGAAAATATAATCCAATGGTGAAATTGCAGTGCATAGGAAGCCACCAACTGGATGGCTGAGATTGTTTGAAGGAGGAGAGTTTTGTTCCATAGTCCGTCCGATGTGGGGTCCCCACCCCAAGAGAACCCTACTTGAACACAAGGCTGTACCACTATATGGTACTTGGCAGGTTTCCACTGTCGGATTGCGTTTAAGGTACCTATGACTTGGCTACCTAAAGTGGTAAGCGCTGCCTGGGCCCACATGCTGCATCCATCTTAAGTTTCTTATGGTGGTCCTTCCTCATGGAATAGCATCAATAACATGGATGGTTCTGATTGACAGATCATATCAAAATGTGGGCTCCGCTGGGGTGATGTATTGTGGCCATCCCTACTCTCGGCTTTAGGCCAAACGAACTCTACAGAGAATAGGAATCGGATTGCGTAGTGAGTTACTCAGTACGCTAAGAGCGTACTGAGTAAACTTTGTTGGGCCCATCGTGAATGCATGTAGTTTATCCACGCCGTCCATCCGTTTTTCCAGATCATTTTAGGGGTTGAGACCAAAATTTAAATATATCAAAAGCTCAAGTGAACCATACCATGGGAAACAGTGGAAATATTGATTTCCACCATTGAAACATTCCTAAGGCCCACAGTGGTGTTTATTTGTCATCCAACCAGTTCATAAGATCATACAGACATGGATGAAAGGAAAAAACAAATATAAGGTTGATCTAAAACTTTTGTGGCCCCCAAGAACTTTTCAACCGTAGATGTTCAATACATACTGTTTCATGTGGTGTGTTCTGCTTTAGTTTTTGATATCTTTCATTTTTGGGCGAAACCTCTAAAATTATCTGATAAAATGGATGGACTGAACGGATGAATTGCATGAATGTCAATAGGCCTCACATGGTTTACTCAGTACGCTACCCAATACGCTTCCCAGGGAATAGGGCTTTTCTATTCGATTTCCTTTTCGGGAGCGGATTACGTAGTGAGTAACTCACTACGCTTGGTGTACTGAGTAAATGCTACGAGGTCTACGACGATTCATGTATTTCATCCACTCCATTTATCTATTTACTAGATAATTTTAAGACCTGAGCCCAAAAATGAGGCATATCCAATGTTCTAATGGTCTACACCATGTCAAATAGTTGAATTGAACATCTACGGTTGAAAAATTCTTTAGAGTCATAGAAGTTTTGGATCAATCTTATATTTGTGTTTTCTCTTCATCCATGTCTTTATGATCTTATGAACAAGTTGGATGATAAATAAACATCACTGTGGGGCCTAGAAAGGTTTCTAGGGTGGAAATCATTATCCCCAGTTTTTCCAATGATATGATCCACTTGATCTTTGGATATGCTTCAATTTTGGGCTCAACCCCTTAAATTAGATGTAAAAACGGATGGATGGTGTGGATAGACCACATACATTCAAGGTGGGCCCAACTGAGTTTACTGAGCTTATCCGATTTCCTTTTCTATAAGTAACTTCGTTTTGCGTCCGTCTCAACCGAGGATCGTCAGCAAATGTTGGCCCATTGAGGCCGACATGCTAAGCTGGTCCTATGATCTGAATCGTCCATAACCTTGATCATGCCATATCTAACCTATGTTAAAGTAATCACATATTATTGATTTTCGAAGTTGTCCATGTGACCTGTGATATTGGGTTATTACCAAGCGACAAAATGGGCCCAGCTATTCAGACGGTTTGGATTGTGGGTACATGCATGATATGTAGCATCATGTAAAGCCAGCGTATGGACTAAGTCCTTGTATATGCCATCGTTGAAAAAGACTTATACAGCAAGGATTGAAAATTATTTATGTATGCAGGTTGGATGGTTCCTTTTTATTTATCTATACATCTATCATAACTTTATTTTAAAAAGAATCCAAGAGTTAGTATCAAAGAATTTGAGATCAAACTCTTGTGAATGTGTGGAAACCGTTCCCACCTTCCATCAATGTTTGTGGTGGAATCCCAACGCAAATATCGGCAGGATTTGGAATTTTTGCAGGAAAAGTGCATTGGGATTATGTTTCCATAGCAAGAGAACTTATGATGAGAGATGGATTCCACATAATGTCGTATGTGTGTCATGGTCACATGTGGTTTGGTTTTCCAGCTATTCACTTGGTAGAAAAAAGCAGTTTAGAACATTTTGATTGGTCCCAACTCCTATGATAGAATATTACACCACCACTTTTAAAAATGGTGGAGATTCATTTTCACATGGGGCACTTGTTTATTGTCCTCTAAACCAAGGAAGCGGATTGCGTCCTGTTCCACTGCCTGGTTAGCCCAACTTGATGTATGGGTTTTATTTATGCGGTTCATCTTTTTTTTTTTTTCAAATTATTATTTTAGTTTATGAGTTAAAAAATGAGGCAAATCCAACATTTAGGTGGATCACAACATAGTAAGTAATTGTGATAATGACACCCACCACTGAAACCTAAGTTAGGCCCATTGTGATACCATCCAACCTATTCATAAGTTCATGTAGACTTGCATGAAGGGAAAAGACAAATGTCAGCTTGATTTATAACTTTCGTAGCCTCCAAGAAATTTTAATTTCAGTGTTCCATCCCACCTATGTGATCCACATGGGCCTTAAATATGCTTATTTTTCAGCTCATACTTTAAAATGATATGAAAAAATAAATAAATAAATAAATGAATAATATAGAAAAAACCTGTATGCGATGTTGGGCTCCATTAAGCCCCTACAAGTAAGGGTACGACGCTATACGTTTTCTCAAATGAAAGTGATTGAGGAATCCCATGTAACCCCAAGCTCGATAATGCGTAACCAGAAATAATTTTTTCATGAACATGTTAAAGGAATACCATGTAATCGCAAGCTCTAGGACGCCTATCATGATGTTCATGAATGATATATCTACTTTATCCATGCATTATATCAACTAATGTCAGTGCATGCATGAGTTTCAAAACTCGTAGGTTTGATACGAATGCAACATATTTCTCAAAATGTGATTTTGAACATTGCAATTTCATTTGGATAGACCTGCAAGGTGTGCATTGCTAACATCAGTCACAAGAGCTAGGTGATCCACTGCCAAGGCAAAGAACTCAAACTACCACAACCATTTACAAGCCTATGAAATGTATAAACTATCTATATGTGTATGAAATGGCACAAAAAATCCATGACGTTCAAGACGATTTGGAAATGTTGCCGGATGGGTGGGAAGGATTGGTCGCTTGCTTAATAGGACCTGATGATCTTCTTCAATGCTTTCCAGCTCCATGATCGAGATGGGGCCTTGGGCCCCGACCGTGGACCTTGGTGGGCCTCCTCACAACCCCAGAAACAAGCTTCTTTTCTCTTGCTCTTGATGGTTGTCAGTACATCATCTCTATCACAGATGCCCCACACCGTTACCTTCTGAAGCTTGTAATCTACGGTCACTGAGTATATTCCTGAAACCCAATTCAATTCACGCATTCAGCCATGTTGGCATAGCTTTACGAATGTTCTTAGGAAAATCAGATGCAATCACTTCCATTCATAAGATACCACTATGACCTACATTGGTTGGCCCCACCAATCGGCCGGCTATAGAAAGTAGTAATCAATTAACTAATATCAAAACGTAGAAGTGATTGAGGGTGTGTTTGGTTGCACCAAATTTCACAAAATATTATGAAAAATTGCACTAAATTAGACTGGTTAATCATGATATTTCATGATATTTGGTGCAGCCAAACACACCCTAAATAAATTACTTTGTAAAAAAAAAAAACAGATTATCTTAGTATAAACACTCGAAGTCTTGTTTTCCAAACTGGACATTAAGCATGCTATCCACGAAATGTGCCACGTGTGCGAGATCCAGACCTTTCATTCGGTAGACCATACCTTTGATGATCCTAAAGTAAAAGACTTACGAGAATCACAAATACACGGCTAGTAAAAAGAGTGAGAGCATATGAAATTGGTAATAGCGCTTACATTCTGCGGTTAGGATTCTCCAACCAGTAAGTCATTCTTTTGGGTACATCACATCCAAATCGAGCATTCCTGATGAACGGTTTGGATCTCCCGTGCATGCATGTCAATATGTAAGAAAACAACGGTCCAATTTTCAATACTCTCTTTGCAAAGAAGATTTGAATACCCACATAGCATTCAATCAACCACTGGGAATGATCCAGTGGGACCCACAACCAAAATTCGCTGTAGGTGAACCTGATCAGTGTCCAAACTCGATCGGACGGTGAAGGGAAGTGGGCAGACGTGTTATATGGCCGTAACAGCAGTAGCCCACTTGGAATTGGCTACTCCCCCTGCAACTAGCCCGGTGGCTAGTGGTCGGTGCTCTGTGGGCCCCACCATGTTGTATTTATTTTATCCATGCCGTTCATCCATTTTAAAAGATCATTTTAGGGATTGATACCAAAAATGAGATGGATATATATCTCGGGTGGACCACACCACAGGAAAAAAATAGTGATTGGATATCCACCATTAAAATCCTCCTAAGGCCCACTGTACTGTTTATTTGACATCCAATCTGTTGATTAGGTCAAAAAAACAAAGATCATATTGATCCAAAACTTTTATGGCCCCCAAGAAGTTTTTAATGGTTGAAGTTCAATCAACACTGTTTCCTATAATGAGGTTTACTTGAGATTGGTATATACTCATTTTTGGGTTTATGTTATAAAATTATCTATAAAAATAAATGGACGGAATGGATGAAACACATACATCATGGTGGGGTCCACAGAGCACCTACCACTACCCATTGGCTAGTGGCAGGGGGAATAGCCATTCCGTTTCCAGCCCACTTACCATCGACACAGACCAGTCACAAAGCGGCTCACCACATCGAACTCGCGCTACGGGTGCAGCAGATCACTTGCAGTGTGTCAGCCAAACGAGCTACTCTACCTCTGAGATGCGATAAGGCCTTCTTTATTTTCTTCTCACAGCCATAAGAATATAGAGGAACCTTCATTTCTACGTACTGGGCCTCTACATTCTTGCAAGCCAAAGCTGGGACTATCTGCAAGTTTTCCATTCTCCACTCTACAAAAATCTCTCTTACTTTCAAAGGACTGTTTGGCTTTGCAAAGTGGGAGTTTGTAGATGGGTGTTGGGCATTTATAGTCATAGGCAAGTGCTAATGCAAAAAACCCAAATTCCCATTGAAAATAGGCATTGGATGATGCTAAAAGCAGCTTCTGAACTAGGGTTATTCAATTCAATATAGGAGTGGTATTCAAGGCTACTTTTTCTTTTTGGCTCCTCTTTTTTTATCTCTTTGATTTGGTGTGTATACGTGTCACTGTGTTAAATGGTGGTGACTCATTCTGACGTGGCATACATGTGCTTTAATCCAAAGTCCAGACCATCTTAATAATCTGTTTTGTACCAACAGGATCATTCGTATCTGTCAATCGGTGCAACTTTCTGGGATCTGATCTATCTGCATTGAGGCCCTTGATTTTGATGGTGTGGATTGACATACACATGATGCACATGTTGGATGGATGTATCACTACCATTCAACATGGTGGGACAAACTCATATATACCAAGAGCCTAAGCCGCTTCTGTTAAGTTGGTTATCGCTTAGTGATGAAGGAGGCCTACTTTAGCTGATGTGTGCAGTCTAGATTCGTCTGATGAGGTGTTATTTTAAAGGGGGAGATGGATGCTGAATGGGATGAATGTGGGTGTGACATCATCTTTCTTAATAGATTAGGTTTTCTAGTTGCTTTTAAGGGAGGAAAGTTGTTTGGCTCCCATGTGTGGTGTTGGCTAAAGTGGGAAAAAATGGTCATAGGTGTAGTGAATTTTATCTTACTATTTTGTAGATACCATGTATTTTCATAGATGCATGCATTGCTCTATAAAAACAAAAAAAATAAAAGAATACTAAAAAATGCACTGTTTTATGAATATCATCATGGACAACATTATCATTTTAGCTCTATCCCGACTAACTCACCGACTGCACAAATTCTGTTCGGACATTCCACTCTTTCAAAAGTCATATAAAGCAATAAGTTATTTAGCGTAGTTTGGTAAACCGAAAAATTATGTCTGAAAATTAATTCAAGTACTCAAAGCTATATGAATGTTAGTATTTGAAAGTACTGGAAATTTTGTTTAGTAATTTGTCTAAAAAAAGGTTATGATATCTGAAAATAAACATTTTTTATATAAAATTTTTTTTGGTAAACACAAATTATACATGCTTGAAAATTTAAAATTTGTCATAATTATCCATATTACCTCAATTCTATCTTTTTTAGCACACCTTTGCCCAATTCAATAAAATTTTCTTACTTCCCCTACCAAATAAGGCCAAAGTAGATGAATTAATTGTGTAAGGAAATAAGCAAGTGATAGCACTCACCCTAAAATATGTACTACATATTTAGATTTTCAATTTCTACACATGTGGCCTTTAGTTCTATGGTCAAAGTGCATTAGTGAGATAGGACACACCATTAGTTCTGTGGTCGAAGTGCATTAGTGAGATAGACCACACCATTGAGGAACTCCATTATATAGATAAATAACTCAAAGATTATATTGATCAATCCTTCCAATTAGCACATGGATATTGTATCTTAATCAATTTAATTTTAGCCATCCATTTGTCATCCACAAATTGAATTGTTAGATCTTTAGATGGCATTGATTTTGAGGGTATGATCCATTTACAATGGAAGTAATAATAGTTGGGACCGTCTAGACAAGCATATATCCACATAATGCAACGTGCATGATAGATGAGTGACAATCATTTTAAACATTGTGACAATCTATCAAAATAGTCTTATGTGGATCCAACCAGGTGGGTGCAACCTTGACAGTGGCCCCACCTTGATGTATGTATTGTATACCCACATCATTCATCCATTTTTCTATCTTAAGTTAGGGCATGGCCTAAAGATGAAGCGAATCCAAATCTCAGGTGGACCACACCACATAAAGCAATGGGACAATGACGCCCACCATTCAAACCTTCCTAAGGCCCACATCATGTTTATTTGCCATCCAACCTATTCATATAAGGTCACACATACATTGATTAAGGGAAAACAAAAATATCAGTTTCATCCAAAACTTCTATGGCTCAGGAAGTTTTCGACGGTAAGCATTTGATCCCCATTGTTTTTTGTGGTGTGGTCCACTTGAGTTTTGGATCTATCTCATTTTTGGGCTCATGTCCTAAAATGATCTGATAAAATGGATGGACAACATGGATATACCTCATATATCATGATGGGGCTGTAAGATTTTGCCACGTCAATATGGTACCCATACGGTGCTGTATTCTATGGACTCAAATTCCACCTAGGTACTTGTCATGGCAGAAAAAAGCACCGCGTGCTCCACCATAACGCATGTGTTTTATACCCTCCATTCATCCATTTTGTGGGCTAATATTAGAGCATGAGTCCAAAAATGAGGCAGATTTAAACCTCAGGTGGACCACACCTTGAGAAACAGAACTGATTGAATGCCACGTTTATTTGCCATCCAATCTGTTGATTACGTCACATAGACCTAGATGAAGGGAAAACATAAATATCTGCTTGATCCAAAACTTTTGTAGACCTCTTGAAGTTATTAATAGTGGGCATTCAATCACCACTCTTTCCTATCATGTGGTCTACATGAGATTTGGATCCACTTCATTTTTCGAGACATGCCCTAGAATTATTCGAAAAAACTGATAAACGGCTTGGATATGCAGCACATACATCAAAGTGGGCCCAATGGTCAAGGCAACGTAAGCCGTCAACAACTATCAAATTCCTTTTACTCGGATTGTCTGCTGTGGAATACGGCACATAGATCCCTATCGTGTTGACATGATAAAGTTCTGTTTATATCCACGCCGCCCATCCATTTTATTAAGTCATTTTATAGCGTGAACCCAAAAATGAAGCAGATCCAAATCTCAGGTGGACCGTACCACAGGAAACAGTGCTGATTGACGGCCACCATTAAAAACTCCTTAGGGCCCTCTGTAATGTTTATTTGACATCCAACCTGTGATTAAGTCACACACACCTGGGTGAGGGGGAAACACAAATGTCCACTTGATACAAAACTTTTGTGGCCCTTAATAAGTTTTAAACGGTGGGTGCTCTATCACCACTATTTCCTATGGTGTGGTTCACTTGAGATTTGGATATTCTTCATCGCCTTAGGATGATTTATAAAAACTTATGGACGGCTTTGATATACAGAACATACATCAAGGTGGGGCCACGGTCAGCACAACACCCACTAACGTTTCATCTCTAACCTCTGACCGGTCCTCCACTCTTTGCGTGCCGTAGAACCGCACCTAGGCCGGTATCGTTTTGACATATAATCAATTGTGTGTTATTTCCACACCCTTCATTTATTTTCTGAGATAATTTTAAGGCATGTACAGAAAAAAAGGCAAATCTAAATCTTAATTAGATCACACCATAAAAAAATAATGTGGATCAAATGCCTAGCATTGAAAGCTTCTTGGCCCCACAGAAATTTTGGATCAAGCTAATATTTGTGTTTTCCCTTTCATCCAGGTTAGTGTGATCTTATGAACAGATTGGATGAAAAAAAAAAAAAACATCATAGTGGGCCCTTGGAAGGTTTCGACAGTGTATGTCGTTGTCTCCGCTGCTTTTTGTTGTGGCCCACTTAAGCTTTGGATCTGCCTTATTTTCTTGGTTCGGATATAACAGATACATCATTGTGGGGCTCATAAAGCTATTATGTTCTTTTACACGTGCACATACACGCCGCACCCACACACCACACGCTCACCTAACTTTCGCATGTCAATATTTAATTCGTTTTCAAAGACTGCGAGGACAACAATGTCTTTTCAAAATGTTTGTAGGATATTTTCATCATTAGTTGTCCAGAGATTTAAAGGAAATGACTTACTGCAGCTATAAGTTTTAAGCAAGTGGCAGTAGCTGAAAAATATATATTTAAATTTTAAGTGATTTTTCTAATTAAGTACTTGATGTCTTTTCATTACCTAAGGGTCTGAATTACCATGATCACTGAAAATGTCAGTTTTAAGTGATAAGTTCTAAAATTAAATTTTACCAAACATATCCTTAGTCTCTTCTTACTACATTTGTGTATGTCCACCGTTTGAGCCTTCAACTTGCATGACTTGCTCTTTTTAATCAATGCAAATCTTGGTTTTTATTGCAAATGACCCCAATATCTGAGAGCGGATTGTGCCTTGCTTGAACAATAATCCATCCAAGTAGGGCTTTGTAAGGCCTATTATGGTGTAAGGGTTTTATCCATGCCATCCATCCATTTTTTCCAAATCATTTTTTGGATATGAAACCAAAAAGAAGGCAAATCCAAGGCTCGTCTGAATGAGGGCAAGACGCAATCTTCTAAACATCCAAGGCTACTTTCACGCATTTTATTAACTATTTGTATTATTGCTAAATTTCCTTTATAAACCTGCCATTATAATAATATTTTTGTTTTATATTAAATAAAGAATTTAGAAAATATGATACAATGCCCTTTGTTGTACCACATTTATGATCATACCTAAGATAGCCAATTAAAAAAGGACACGTGTCATTGCAAGGGAAATGTATAGTGTATGAAAGATTTGTAGAGATATTTTGAGTGTTTTTTACGAAATTACAACTGGTGGTGATTAGGATGATATATGTCATGAAGGGGCATGACCAAGAAGCCCAAAGGCGACAAGTGGTTGAGCGAAAAGAATTGTTAGAAAGGCACATGTCAAGAGGAGAAAGAAGGATTTGAAAGACCAAAATGACGATGTATCAACTGCCATAACTGTTAAATGAAGAGAGAAACACAGGAAAGATAGCCGTAGAAGAGATTTATAACTAATAAAGAATCCAACAAAACAAGTCATCTTATCACACCAATCCAATCAAACCTATCAAATTATCTTTCCTTATCATAATCAATAGCTTAGCTCTGTCCTAGAAGTTGCGATAATTCAGCGGTGGTAATCCTTAGTCATAATCTAGTAGTGACAATCTTTGTCTGTAATCCAAGTGTACGCTTCTATACTGGATTATTCCTAATTTCAATACAAGTAATATATTTTTCAATAAAAAGCATCTTATAGTTGCTCCATGTGATCAAACTGTAAGTGTTTTTCTCTGTGTCTGATTGTTTCTGCATCTAAAAATTCTTTCATATAGAAGGCAAGGTGTAACCCATCTTCGAATGAAGAACCCCACCCTCTAATAATTGCCTAATCGTCTTAAAACTATTTTACGAATGGCGACCGATCTTCTCAGGTCTTAGTCATATACGATTGCACTCAATGTATCTGCCTTTCTTGACGCTTGGGTCAAATTGTTCGGTTTGAATCAAGTCATACAATTAGTTCTAGCATTCCCCCGTACACCATACATGACCGAAACAAACCGAGAGCCAATTCCCTCCTTTATTTGTTTATTTTTTAAATTGAAACTTCAAGAAAGATATCAAGGAAACCTCAAAATTGGATTAACTAAGAACTAGTTTATTATATGATAGAGCCATGATCCAATAGAAATTCTTGGTATATATCTTAATTACATTAATGTAAATGTACATGTGAGGCCAACTATGATCACAAGGTACAAGGGGTTCACTTTGGATCGTACATGGGCCCCATGTCACCCTGATCACGGAACCTTAAGGGCCTTGGAAATGGGATGCCAAGGCCATTTCACTCTTGCTGTCCTCTCTCTCTCTCTCTCTCTCTCTCTCTCTCTCTCTCTCTCTTAACTCCCTTATATTTTACCCTCAGTTAAATGGCTGTGATTATCCATCCATGGTTATTTTTGGAATGTTTATCCATCTATGGTTATTTTTGGAATGTCGAGTTCCCTAACTTAGTTTGTAGATGTGAAGTTATATGTTTGTGATTATCCAACCATGGTTATTTTTAGAATGTCTAGTTTCTTAACATAGTTCGTAGATGTGAGGCCCAATATTGTTGGTCTATCCAAGCCATTGATATGACGATCCCATCATGGATGGACAATTCCTCCATAAATATCCCAAATTGGAAGATCCTAACCATCGAACCTCCAGTCTTTCCATGATTAGATATGGCTTGTTCATGCATTTTTTTAAAACCATGTATTTGCATGCCAAAAAGGGGAAGGTTAGAGAGAGCATTTTCGAGGCATGGTCCATCCATAATGGGGGCTGCCAGATCAGTGGCTTGGATAAACCATGACCCTGTGTCTATAAAATAAGTTTGGAGCACAAAAGTTCATTGTTCGGAATAAATCATGTATATATATATATATGAATGAAATTATTGCTTTGCCTCAAACCCACATGTCGTTGGATGGATAAAGCATCCGTAGTGTCAAACAGGATGAATGGAGATTGAGTTGGGTACTTCCAAACGCACCCTTGATGTGACATTTGACAACCATATAAAGTTCCTTATACATTGATACGCCATCCTCGGACCGCCTGAGCTTTTATAGAAGGTGGTTGTTTGACATGGTATAGAGGGAAGGTCCTGTGTTCAAATTCCAGGCGCAGCCACCTGAGCGTGGCTCCACACTGGCAAGATATGAATGCTTTTAAGGTCCTATTTTCTAATATTTATATCATATCTAATTATTATGATTTGCTAGAGATTATTTCATATAAATATTTTTGGAAACCGGGAACAAAAAATAAAAAGCAACACCAAGTTGAATCACGTATGTTACATATGTTATCCTCTATTTTCCTGTTGAATTGAGATTCGAGTTACTCAGTTGGTTCTTGGGTAATCTTAAATTTGTTGGACTTGGATGATTTTTGGACTTGAAGGGCCCAATTTATATAGCATCTGGGGTGTGGATCGTTGCTAGGTGGTATCAATGATTTAAAATGTTTGTGAAATGTTTCTAACTGCTGTTACTAAATTTTGTAGGTTTCGTATTATTAGATCAACGATCTGACCTTTGGATCGTCAAGGGTAATCCGTTTTCAAACCATTTTAGCTATTAAGGCTACTAGCTGTTTGATGGTTTCAGATCCAGCAATCTGACAATTCCTAGTAACTTATAAAGCCAGGCCATCACTCACACTTCGCACCTCTCTCGCATTGTCTTATTACGGTTCACGTAAGGTCGTGAGGGAGCGACTACTCCACTAGATGAGTGAAGTGCAAAGTGCGTCAACTAGCATTACTACAATCACATTGCCCATGCCCTTGCCTGTACCTAAGTGCACATGCATATGTTACACACTGGAATATGCAAATCAAGCATCTCTCTCTCCATTTCTCCAAGTAAGAATACTCAACACATAAGGATTTATAAATCAAAAGTTCTCTCACTCTATCTAATGTACAACTTGTTAGGGTTAAGGTGGAAAGACAGAAAATTAATCACCTAAAGATATGCTTAAGGCACGTTACGATGTTGCTATCTTTAAGGTGATATTCGTACCATACTGGTGATTAAACCAATTTGCAAGAGGGTTACAGTAAATCCGCCTCTAGGATACAATAAGCCTACCTCTCTCTCTCTCTCTCTCTCTCTCTCTCTCTCATTCTCCTCCCTCTCTCTCCAATGCATCTCCGCCATCTCTTCTATCTCCCTCACATCATTGTTTTGCTCGAACATCCATTGCAGTAGCTATGAAGCTCCTACCCGAAACACTTGCATTCCAGAATGCCATCTTCTATCTTCGGTCATTTGCCGACAAGGGCGGTGCTCAGCTCTATGTTACAGCAGGCAGGTGGCTCACTGAAAGCTTTAATCTCATCAGCCATCTTACCTTCTTCTTGGAAAAAGATGCTGTCATCCTTGGAACTCAGGTCTTCTACCACTCTCAATGGGCTGTGTTTTTACTCATTTGGATATTCTTTCACATTGCATTATAATATAGCCCAATCAGTGGGTTTTTACATCATTGACCTTTGTTTTTTATTCTTTTCTTGTTTGAAGAGCAATGTGTACTATTTTAGCATGTTCTTCATTTGGTCTGCTAGCCCCTGTTATGAATGGAACTGAAAACCGAAGATGGGTTTGTATAATCTTCCAATTGGGGTGAGTTTTGGGGCATTGACTGTCCATGGTGGGATGCAGTGCGCATAGTATTGATTACTGACCATAGGCCTATTTGTAAGAACTGAAAACCTGGGTAATCTTGTGGAAACCCTTGGTTTATAATTCTTCTTGCTTGATATTATATGCATCTCTAGTCATTTGCCTTTTGGCGTGTGTTTATTAATATATTTTTGTTACCTTTCAAAAAAAAAAGATACAATATGCGTCTCGGAGATAGATTTTGATCTGAAGTATGGTTTTGATTAGATGATTTTTTGGTGTCATACCTGACTAAAATTGTATGTGTGTCGGACACACATGAGTCTACTGGTTTTTTTTTTTTTTTTTCCAGTTTATGTTTTCTATTCTAGTAGAATTACCAGCAATCATGAGACTTTGCTTGTGTGGATATGAAAGAGCCTGTTTCTTTCCATTCCAGTATGCAAAAGAGTTCCATATTGTGAATTTTTGAATTCTACTGGAGTATAAATTAAAAATTCACAAATTATTTACATAAAAAAAAAATAAAAAATCACAGATTATTGTTCCTGTTTGTGAGATGGCCTTGAGCCAAACACAGCCTAAGGATACATTTAAATCTAACTGAATTGCAAAAGTTCGATTCAGTATAAAAGAATTAAGTGAGGGGTGGCACCATTCACCAAACTCTTATTTCAATTCCATATGCTTTATGGCAGGCCTGAGATGATCATCATTTCGATCTAGTCCCTTGTTATGAGTGGAGCAGGGTTTGACCCCAATCCGATCATTTCCAATTTATGAGTCATTTGGCTCCCCGGAATCCTAAAAGGAGTCTTGAATCTGTTTCCAGGAGCAAATTCCCATTGAAAGAGATTCTGTTTATGGTGTTTGGATAGTGGGAAAGCTATTTCTTATGAATGTGGTTTTTGTGATTGGATATTAGGAAAGAGTAGTTCGGAGAGGAGAGGAGTGGCCTTTTCGTCATTGTAAAAAATGACAGTTGGATGGGAATCCATTTACCAAAGTTTTTGCAACCCATCTTAAAGATGGGAAATTTTGGGAATTAGATTCTCATGGGAATTCATTTCCCACCCTTTCCCTAGTAAATCCGTCTCCCAAGGGCTAGATTCCAATTGGCCAAAATCCCTTAAGGAATTGAATCATTGCAGTTCAGTTTACCATCCCAAAGCTGCCCGAGGACTTGTTTTGAAAAACCTCTATTCTGCAAGCTTTTCTGTATAGAATGCAATTTTTTCTTCATTTTGGAGGGAAAACATGTTTCTGTAAACTGTCAACATTTGAAATTACATCTTAAGAGTGTTTTGGCAACCCTTAAGCAAAATCTTTTTGAGTTCCCCATTCTGTTTTAATTGGACACGCATACAATTGTTGTTATTAGCACTCAAAACCTTGAATGCGGATGTGTTTTGTGACCAAAATCCAAAAGACTGCCACATCAGAACACCGCTCTTGTCAATCTACAAAGTTTGGCCCCTTTGTTCATTTCTGACTTGTTTCACTTCTTTTAGGGTTGTGACATCTTCATCGCATTATACGTAGATTTGGACCTCTTCTGGCTGCCCTGGTTTCTATTTTCTATATTATGCTGCTTGTCAATTGAGAAATAAAGCGGGAGCTATTTAAACTACATTATCGACTGGAGGAGTTGGTGTTGTTTTTAACTTCACATATTTGGTTTTATTGTAGATGGATGAGTTTTATTTGTTAGGGACATTGCGTTGTTGGTGATATTTCCCATGATTGTCCTCCACATGGATTCTAAGGGACTTGTGAGTTGCCTGAGGTGTTTGATAGCTTAGAAAAGTTGGAAGTTAAAAATGGAAATACATCGTGAAGATTGGGTAACGGATCTCAAAGAGGATTCTGATGCTCACATGGGCTTGTGAGTTTTTCTTTTCATATCTTTTTTTTTTTCCCCCTGATTGAGTTGCTTTTCATATCTTCCTATTGATCCTTGAAAATCAAATCAATAATCGAGCTTCCTGTTTTGTGTTGTGTTGATGAGATATAGATAAATAATCAACAGGTTCAAGTGTTGGAGGCAAAAGGGACATTCTTCTTCTTGATGTGTGCATTTTCCAGCAATTTCTTCATAGACCTGTTTGGGAACTTGGAGTATAAGGGGCTATTTGGATGCCTGTAAATGGTTTAAGTTGTAAATGATTTACAGGTGCCTGTTGTGTATGGCTTTAAGATGGTTGGTATTAAGTGTAATTTACAGCTGTGTACTAACATTCTAACCAATAAAAAAAATTAATTTAAAAGAAAAAGGTCAAATTAGAGCATTTACATAGAAGGGCACACTTGATGGACATCCTTAGATCACCCAGCATGTGCCACTTTGACACAGACATGGTGTAAATGGGCTCCCCTGCATGCTTGTGACTTCGGAAGCAATATTCCATTGCTAGACTAAACAATCAATATTTAATATTACTATTGCACTGATTTTTTACAACAACACATGCTCTAGGCCCCAATTAAATAGAAAATTAGAGGCGTCCCACTATTTAGATGTATTCACCCAAGATTAAGGCCATTTACAATTGTCAGATGGGCCATAGTTTACAAAATAAATATATGGCTTGACTGATTTTATTTTATTTTTGGTAGCCATTCAAATGTTTCTGACAATGTGGCCCACCTGCTGAATGGAGCAGATCTATTTTTGGGACAGAAAATAGAGACATGCTCATGACCACCTTATGGATAGCTTGGATATTGCACCTATCAGCCATGCACGCATGTTTGGTGGCATGTGCATTAGCATTTTATACATGCGTGTGTTCTTAGAAAAGCTCTCGAGTCCAACTTGTAATGTGTGGGATTGCAAATTAGAGTTTGATTTTCATTGTAAGATGAAATGGCACCCTCCACTTCCACATTTCCTCTTCAAGTAATCGCAGAAATCTCAATTCAGTTCAATTGATCATCCAAACATGAATCTGCAAATTGCTCCGTTTTGTTTCGTTAGATGAATTTGTCCATTTTGGTTAATGTGCTTCCTCCACAATGTTGCGTAGGTTTTCAGGAAGGGTATTGGCAAATGGGCACCATATCTGGTTACGTTACGCTCTGTATGCCGATAGCAAGGTTTTCACATGCTCGCTTCTAGCAAAGGTTGGTGTTTGTTGCTGGAAGATTTTATTTTCTTTTTTGGTCTGCAGAGATTTTATTTTCCACTTGATGCAAATCTTACTTGGAAATATAATAGAACAAGTTGATTTGTTTTTTCTTGTTTTGTGTTTGATTTATTTTATTTTGATCTTTTTGTATTTGTTGTTTGTTTGATCCAATGATTGGCTCCGTTTTGATTGTCATGCGCAGAGCGCATCTATTCAGGTATACTCTTCTTCTTACTTCTTTTCGTAAATTGTTACTGAAGATATATGGAAAACCTTTAGTTAGTATTTAGAAAACTAAGAGACCGTTCAGTGGGATTTTTTTCCTCAGGTTAGTCAAAAGGTGAATGGAGTGGCTTCTGTAGATTATGACCATATATAACAAAATAATTTATCCTGTATTTAGGATTATTATTATTATTATTTTTAATTTCAATTTAATTTAATTTAATTTAATTTTTTTTTAAAATTTTGTTTTTAAACTTGATTTGTGATGTCGGAGGTGTTTAGGATTTGGTTTTTACCTGATTTGTGTGTGTTTCATTGGCGGCTGGCGGTGGGCCAAGATCTATGGTTGGATGACCATTTGATCTTGAATAATATCCTACAAATAAGATGAGTATTTTTGAAATCAAATCTTGACTGACTTCTTTAAAAACTTCTAAATTTTTTCTGCATGCATTAATCTTGACTGACTACAAATTTCGCAATATCCATGGTGAAAATTAAAATGAATCAGATCCTTTTTGTATTACACTTTCTGGTGAAAATAGTTCATTCAAACTATATCCTCCAATTAGACACCGTTGATCCTCCCAATCCATGGTATAATTCCTAAGGCATTAGAAGCTCATATCGATGGCTAATTAATAGTTCTTCCTAGCTGAGCAAACCCAATTGAACCCAAGTTTCAGCTTTGACCACAAACAGTAATCATCACTAAGATCCATCATTGCTTACATCCTTCATTTTGGTCAGCTCCGGCGCTCTATAGCCCTGATCTGCTGAATCTTCAAGCATTTCTTGGGCTGAACTTGGTTTCAAAAGGAGATGCATGCCAAAATCCAACTAGTGAGACTGGTAATATGAATCGAGTAATATGTTTTCTGACTTGAGATTTGCTATCTGAGCAAAATGAAAGTGAATTTAACCCACATACCTCATGTGTCTAAATTTATCAGTTGTAGTGTGTTATTTAGCAGAGATTTCTTGCTAAACCACAATAGCAGCGGTTTCCAAAAGAAGCACTAAAACTGAAGTGGAGGCCATGGGGCATGTAGTATTTATGTAAATTCTGACTATTGGAAGCAAAGCCTCTGCTTCTTCTAGATTGGCTATCCCAGGCCAGGAATCAGAGTTTGGCCTGACAATAATGGAAAATATGGATTTTTCTTGCAGTCAATGCCTGCATTTCCCCAGAAATCAAAAACTACCAACACGTTTGATCTTGGCACTGAACCAACTCCAGTTCATGCCCCAATGGTGAGTATTTTTTTATATTTACTTTTAACTTGTTTTTTGCTTGAGTTACTGCTTTAGATTTTTCTTGCATTATGTTCCACTAGTATACTGAGGGAATTATCAACTTTGAAATTACATGGACGTGAATTTGTTATTTCATATCCCACCTAATAAAGAGAAGCAAGTTGTGAAATTTGCCCAACTGTGGAACAAGATTAATAGTAGTTTTAGAGAGGAAGATTTAATAAGTAACAGGTAATTGGAGCTTGAAATATTGACTCCTAGAGCTAATTATGTTAAGGAGATTCATCAAGTATTATTTCTTAATTTCTTATTGCCCTCATTTA
Source organism: Magnolia sinica (assembly GCF_029962835.1). Lineage (NCBI taxonomy): Eukaryota > Viridiplantae > Streptophyta > Magnoliopsida > Magnoliales > Magnoliaceae > Magnolia > Magnolia sinica. The sequence goes on from NC_080590.1 coordinate 24,772,288, forward strand.
TCATGTCAAAAAAAATGTAATAAGCTCATTCAAAATTGGAAATGGACTTGTTACTAGTTCCATATTGTGCTGATTGTGATTTGGACCTCCAATGGGCTCCTTTCCTGCTTGCCAGCAAGGTTTGTATTGCTTGTTTGATTTAGTACTGAAATAACTGAATCCTATGCTCACGTGCTATGTTGTATTTGCTATTAGATTCCAATTGCGTTGGATATGGCGAAAGATAGCAATGGTAAGGACCGTGAGCTCAAAAAGAGAATCAATGCAGATAATTACATGTATTGTGCTGTTCGCGAGTGCTATGCATCATTTAGAAACATTATCAAGCACTTAGTTGATGGGCCACGTGAAAAAGAGTAAGGAATGTTTTAATTACAAATGATCTAATAATTCATTTTTTAACAGATATACAATGGGATCTACCTGCTCTGCCTTTTTCATTTTTCTTTTGGTGGGATTATTATTTCACTACAGTTGCATTTCCTGATAATTCTTGTCCGTGGTTTCACTTACATTTTAGGGTCATAAATGATATATTTTCTGAAGTTGAGAAACATATAGCCAATGACACCCTAATAAGTGAATTGAAGATGAGCGCTCTCCCCAACCTCTGTGACCATTTTGTTAAGCTGATTAAGTATTTGGTTCGTATCTGAAATGTTTCATATTTCATTACTGCCACAAACGAGCTTGGTTGTGTAATCTATAAAAGCCAAATCTTTGTTTAATCATTTCAGTTGGACAATAAACCTGAAGAAAGGGATTGGGTCATCATTCTATTCCAAGACATGCTAGAGGTTGTGACTAGAGACATAATGGAGGAACAGTTTTCCAGGTGAAGCATTTTCAATATGATTCTTTCATAAAATGCTAATTTATTAGTTGATGTTTTAATGTTGTTCTACATTTTTCTTGGGCAGCCTTTTGGATTCAAGCCATGGTGGTGGTTCTTATGGAAGGTATGAAGGGATGACACCTCTTGATTAACAATATCAGCTATTTGCATCGTCTGAAGCAATCAAATTTCCACTCCCTGAATCAGAAGCCTGGAAAGAGAAGGTTAGCAAGCTGATATAATGAGATATAATGAGAATTCTGGTCTTCTAATAGTGGCTCGCTGATTATTTTCCTCGTTCCAGATCAAAAGGCTATATTGTTGCTCACTGTGAAGGAATCTGCAATGGATGTACCATCCAACCTAGAAGCCAGAAGGCGAATTTCTTTCTTCTCAAATTCTTTGTTCATGGATATGCCACCAGCACCTAAAGTTCGTAATATGCTTTCATTCTTGTGAGTTCTCTAGATGTCAAACTCTCATCATTCCCGTCAGAAGTTAATTGTTTAATTTAGGAAGTTTGTGATGCATGTGTGAACTTGATACCCCTTCTATTTTGAAAAGGCTTGTGGTTATATGCTTTAAGGCCGGTCAACTTTACAATCTCTACCAGCTGTTTTCATGCATTGCTTCCTTTCTTTTGAAGACAGTATTTAATATACATGGCATAGACTATTTTCCCGTCTTTCCTACTATTAGTTATTCTATGTACTGCATTCAATTACTGAATATTTGATTCAATTGTGAATTGCAAGGATAAATTCAAGCAAAAACTTATGTTACACAGTGCCTACACAAGTGAGGTGCGACTTGATAGGAACTCGGCTATGATTCTGCTTTGGTGAAGGCTGCTATATTAAAGGCTGTGAATCCTGCTGAGCCTATCAATCCCATCGAGCCAGTCCAAAATCTTGACCAGGTGACGCCTTATCATGTGATTGTGATTAGATGAAAACTTGAAATTTGAGTTGAATAGAGTTAAGCATGAAATTCAATGATCTTTTATCATGTAGTAGGCGCTTATTTGAGAAAGAAAGTGGTTACCAGAGATATCTTAGTAAAATTGGTTATTGTTAGACATTATTATTATAATTTCTATCAGGGCATGCACTACAATAGTAAGAAATACCATTCCTAAAAATAAAAAATAAAAAATAAAAATTTAACATCCGTATTTGCTACGGCTATTAACTGTAGCAATTTATCTGGAAACCGTAGCTATTACTAAGTAGCCTATTGCTACGGCTCTAGTTCTAGTTTTAGCTACAAATATAATTCGTAGCTGTATGCATTTTGAGGTACGGAATGTATGGCTACGGATTTAATCCGTAACTATTTGTTCTATGGTACGAATTTAAATCCTGAACTTAAATATGCATTATTGAGCATAGAGTTTACCATGTGTATGAAAGACTCTTTTATTTATTTATTTATTTTTTTTTTTCCGTTCTGCTATCCCATTTTGTTAAAGTGAATAGGGAGCTGTAATTTGGTGAATTACACCATGAGTTTTGCAAAACTCTCAGAATTCTAAGGATAGATATTCTCCTCCCCTGTCCGACCTTAGGATTTTAATCTTTCGGTCTAATTAGTTCTCTACTTTTACCTTATATATCTTAAATTTTTGTAATGCCTCATCTTTATTATTCAATAGGTATAGTGGGTATAACGGGAGAAATCATCTATTAAAAGTTATGAAATACATCTTTCTCCCTCTTGTTATTAAATCACTTATTTCACATATGTCACTATGAACTAAGTTTAGAAGTTGTGATTCTCTTTCCACCCTTAAAAACAGTTTTCCAGTTATTTTGGATTGTACACAAATACTACATTTATCATTAGGTAATGTATACTTAGGGATTATATTAAGATTGGATATATTATTCATACTACGGTAACTAATATGTCCTAATCTAGCATACCAAACATCATGTGAATTAAGTATATAAACGGAAGAATAATTTTCATTCATAAGGTTCAACTTAAACATTTCATTGGATATATAGCCCTTCTCTACATATACTCTATTTTTAGACACAATTAATTTATCGAATTCAAATAGGAGTCTGAATCCAAACTTAGTTAGTAGACTAGTTAATATTAGATTCCTCCTAATATCCGATACGTGCAGTACATTGTTTAGAGTAAGGACTGTTGCGCAGCATGCTAACAATGCAGTGAGCCGAGATCCAATCTCAAGTCTCACCCATAAACGATAAACAAGAAGAAATATAAACCTGAAAAAGAATCAAAACATTTCAAACAAACCACAAGATAAGATATACGTGAAAAACTCCAACAAGGGTAAAAAATCACGGATGCAAACTTTCACTATGAAGAAAAATGAAGATTACAAGGCAATATACTAACATCTCCTTTGAAAGTACATAGAAAATCCTTTGCCCACACCTTAGAATTATTTCTCATACCCTTAGAAAAGTCCTAGGGACACCTATATATAGTTTAGGCAACTATCCTTTCGCACCCTTGCGAAAGCCAACTAAAAAATCCACAGTCTGCATTAAATCCGGAAATGAATCTGCATAACCTCGACTGGTTGTGCAGGCTGCATGACCGGTCGAGCGGACCCCCCGACCAGTTGAGCATAGGCCACGACCGGTCGAGCACCTCGGAACCAAAAATTGATGCTCGTTAGACTTTGAGTCGAGTCAGTCCACGACTGGTCATGTGGGCTGTACGACTGGTCGAGTAGGGGCCACGACCGGTCGTGTGACCCCCAGATGTGGCTCTACATCACAACAATCTCTCACTTGAAGACACATCGCCATAAACCTTCATTTTCTACATTTAAAGTGCGACACCTCCCCGTCTTTAAGCCTGAAGACCAATCAAAGCTGAACAAAACTTCAGCTTTGTGGAGGGTCAAATATTGCATATCAGACCCTAGTTATTGCCTGGATTTATGAACATGGTACTGTTTAACGGCCCGATTTAATCGTGTTTGTGATGCAGGGTATATTTACGAGCTTGGACTGAAAAAGGATGCTAAAAGCATGAATTTAACACTCAGGAATCACCAAGGTAAGGGACGGGCCTCAGATGACTGAGATCGAAGAATTTACACGCCAGGGACCCGAGAAAATCACACCACTCACGTTGAACGGGCCTGAAAGTCAGCCAAAATGCAAAATCATAGGGTTTCCACCATCCATTCGGCTCGAAACTTGATATCTAGCCTGAGGACCTTAAATTAATTGTACAAGTCAAAAATCAACCATTGGATCTTTATAGAAATGCCCAACGGACAGATCAGCCCACAAATCGTCAATTTGGAGCCCACCTGATCTTTGGATATGCTTCAATTTTGGTTTCAACCCATTAAATGAGTTGGAAAAGCAGATGGACGAAGCGGATTTCTTGAAACATCAAGGTGGGACCCACTTTACATAACATAAGTGTGCACATCTCACGTGCACAGGAGGTGCACTGAACTGATGAACGCGGTCAGCGGGTGCTGACCCGACCGAATCTGGAAACTAGGATTCACGCAAACAGGGAGTTATGTTTGACTCCTGGTGGGCCACCATCAAAATCTATTTCAATGATCCACACCGTTAATTGGATTGAGAGGGTCAAACCGACCGTACATTGCTTTGTGGCTCGATTCTCTCAGACATTACATGTATATGGAGGTTTAAAACGCAGAATAGATGGCAAGAAAGGGAATCCTGTGGGCCACATCAAAAGACAGTCAAAACCGTCCATGCTTAACCGGTTTTGCCACCTGAATCTAATGGACGGCTTGAATTTTTCTGTCGAAATCAACAATGGGCCCCACCAACGTCACAGCGCATTCTTGCGCAAGCTCTATTGCGCAGGCTCTTTTTCGCAACCGGAACTGACGTTCCAGGTGGGCCATCACGGACGGCTCTTTTCAACATTCCAGACCGTTCATCTGAAAACCATGCAAAAATCGTCCATAGGGACGTTTTCTTTTTACAAAAACTGGGCCCAACGCAGATCAGTTGCGTTGTTTTTCTGCTGCGTAAGTAACCCACCGATTTCTCTCCCTTTCGCACCGACCTCTTACTGCATAGGTTGTTACGCACTCCACCAAGCCCCTGGCATGTATAAAAGAGAAGAGAGAAGAGAGAAGCGGGGATTGAATCCAAGATTGGACGTGTGATCAGCCGTGAACAACATGGAGTTTTCTCTCTCTTTCTTCTGGTCTTTTTCTTCCTTTCCCTTTTATGTTTTAAAGATATTTTAGCTAGATCATGTCTGGCTAAACCTCTTAGCTAGGGCTAAGAGGTGAAGCTTGTAGCGTGATGGGAGAATTTATACGTGTGCCTTTTGTTTAAATTGAATGAATTTTGATTTAATTTTATTATGGGAATATTTTTAGTTTTCAATGGTCTGTTGTGACTGAAATTACAATGGGTCTGCGATGGCTTTGAGTATTTCTTTTTCCTTATTTTGATTATAACGTCAGGAAGCCCTGTTGTTCGCCATCGTCTCCTGGGCATAGTTGGATGTCGGTACCCTTCCTAACATTCATACATTGTAGATTAGTTAGTAATTAGTTAAATCTGTTGTTTACTTTGTCTCATGTGCATGGTTTGGTGATGAAAGCCATTCTAATTCATACACTTTTCATCTCTTAAAAACTATATCAAAGGAAGTTCAGTCTTGATTTTTATGAAGATGGAACTCTAAGTCTAGTTGAGTTCTTGAAATAGGCATAAGATCTCCCTGATCTCTACAAGTGGATCCTCTGAATCCCTAGTTTCCTACCTCTGAATTCTTTAAAGCTTTTAATAATTATTTCATCATTATTCCTCAAATTACAGTTAATTTAGATTTCATCTTAGTCTAGTTCTAGTTCTACTTAGTTTCAGATTACGTACAGGTATCAGTCCCTTGGGATTCGACCTCAGTCTCACCGAGTTTATTACTACATCACAACCTTATACTTGGGGAGTGAAGAAGCTTCTCCCCTGTGACCGTCTTGATCAGCATATCCGCAGGATTCTCACTTGTATGAATCTTCTCCAGAGCAATCGATCCATCTTTCAATAACGAACATATGAAGTGATATCTGATGGCAATATGCTTGGTCCTTGAATAAAATGTTGAATTCTTAGCCAAGTGTATTGCACTCTGACTGTCACTGTATAGCTTGTAATCTACTTGCTTCTTACCCAACTCTTCCATGAAACCTTGCATCCACACTATCTCCTTGCACGTTTCTGTAGCCGCAACATATTCTGCTTCTGTCGTACTGATAGATACTATCTTCTGTAACTGAGAGACCCAACTGACTGCAGCACTACCTAGAGAAAAAACATAACCTGTAGTGCTTCTTCTGCTGTCGATATCTCCTGTCAAATCTGAATCCACATAGCCTTGTAGCTTAATTTTCGATCCACCATAACACAGCTCTACATCCTTAGTACTTACTAGGTATCTAAGAATCCACTTCACAACTTTCCAATATTCATTTTCGAGTTTGTTCATGAACCTGCTAACAACTCCCACTACTTGAGCAATGTCTGGCCTCGTGCTCACCATAACATACATGAGACTCCCAATAGCTGACGCGTATGAGACTTTAGCCATGTAGTCCCGTTCCTTCTACATCTTTGCACCTTGCTCCTTAGATAGCTTGAAGTGGTTGACTAATGGAGTGCTAACTGTTTTAGCACCTCCCATATTGAATCGATCAAGTACCTTGGCTATGTACTATGCCTGTGACAAAATTAATTTCTTATTTTTCATGTCACGCTTTATCCTCATGCCTAGGATTTATTTTGCAGGTCTTAAATCCTTCATGAAAAAATCTCTAGAAAGTTGTCTTTTGAGATCTGAGATGTCCTTCATGCTTAAACCGGCCACAAGCATATTATCAACATACAGAAGAAAGATGATGTACGACGTATCAAACTTCTTCAAATAACAATAGTGGTTTGCATGACATCTCCTAAAACCATTTCCCGACATGAAACTGTCGAACTTCTTATACCACTGCCTCGGGGCCTACTTCAGGCCATATAGACTCTTTTTCAGTTTACATACCTTGTTCTCCTTTCCTAGTGCCACATATCCTGTTGGCTGATGCATATATATATCTCTTCTTTAAGGTCTCCATGAAGAAAGGTTGTCTTAACATCTAGCTACTCTAGATGTAAGTCGTTTGTAACCACTATACTCAAGACCATACAAATCGTAGACATTTTCACCACAGGTGAAAATATTTCAGTGAAATCGATACCTGCCTTTTGTTGAAACCCTTTTACAACCAATCTAGCCTTGTACCATTTCGAACTATCGTGTTCCTTCTTCAGTCTGTAAACCCACTTGTTATGAAGAGCTTTCTTACCCTTAGCTAGAGTGACTAGCTCCCATGTAAGATTAGACTCAAGAGAGTCCATCTCATCATCCATGGCCTGCTCCCACTTAACCCGTGTATCCAACTGTAATGCCTCTTCAAAACACTTTAGTTCATCATTATCTGTCAGCAGTAGATAATGTAAGGAGGATGAGTATCGAACCGTGGATCTCCTCTCCCGAGTAGACCTCCTCACAACCAGTGTATGCGGTTATGTCTCATAATGCTCCTGTGCATGATCATCCTGTGACGCTGTAACACCCGTGTCCGATAACTCTTCTATCTCTACGAATTTCTTTTTCTCAGCCTTATTTTCTTGCACATTGTCCTCATGCATCAATTTTTCATTGAAGACTACGTCCTTGCTTCTGATGATTTTTCTGTTTTCTGCATCTCAAAACCTGTAGCCAAAATCATGCTGCCCGTAGCCTATAAACGTGCACCCCTTGGACTTCGCATCTAGCTTGTTTCTATGCTCTGCATCAATGTGAACATATGAAGTGCAACCGAACAATCTGAGATGTGTAAGGTTCACTTCTTTCCCAGTCCACGTTTCTTCTGGTAGCCTACCATTCAATGGTACTGAGGGACTTCTATTGATGAGATATGCGGCAGTATTTACAGCATCTGCCCAAAAGGTCTTAGGCAACCCTGCATGTAACCTCATGCTCCTGGCGCGCTCAAGGAAGCTCCTATTAATGCGCTCAGCTACACCATTCTACTGCGGTGTTCCTGGAATCATTTTCTGATGTTTGATTCCATTTGCTGCACAATACTCCTCAAATCTCTTATCATAGTACTCTCCCTAATTATAAGATCTGAGACATTTTACTGTTTTACCTGTCTCATTTTCTACCATAACTTTCCACTTCTTAAATACATCAAATACATCAGATTTATGTTTTAAGAAATAGACCCACAGTTTTTTACTAGTATTATCAATAAAGGAAACAAATTAACGTGAGCCACCAAGAGATAATACCTGTGCCGGTCCCCACACATCAATGTGTACAAGCTCCAACAGATGCATCTTTGGAGCGCATCCTGTCTTCTTAAAGCTTACCCTCTTTTGCTTGCCATACACGCAGTCCTCACAGAATTCAAAGTCAATAGACTTCAACCCTGGTAACTTCCTTTTTCACAATAGCACTTTCATCCCTTTCTCACTCATATGTCCCAACCTCTGATGCCATAACTGCCCATTCACTCCAGTTGATGCGACTGCGAGTGAACTATACGATCATGAAGTCACGTACAAAGTACCTTCCTTCTTGCCTCGAGATATCACCAAGACACCTTTTGTGATCTTTCAAGAATCACTGGTGAATGTCGTCACATAACCGGTATCTGCCAACTGCCCCATTGAGATCAAGTTACATTTCAAACTCGGTACATGTCTGACATCCTTCAATTTTAAAGTTGTTTCGTCTTTTTGATTTACATGAACGTCCCCCTTTCCAACAATACTGCATTGCTCATCATCACCCAGGTAGACTCTCCCGAAGTCACCTGATACATAATTACGCAGAACTTCCTTACATGAAGTGGTATGAAACGAAGCATTCGAGTTTATAACCCAAGCCTCATTCCTCACATCAAGAGATAAAATCAACGCCTCTGTGTCACTCTCCTCAGATAGATTCATTGAATCCTTCCCGCCTTGAGAGCTTCCTTCTTATTTCTTGAGCGCCCTACAATCACATTTCATATGCCCCTTCTTGTCGCAATGCCAACACTCGTCTTTGTCTTTCAGTCCCTTGGACTTCTTCCTCGACTTAGAACGCTCGTGTTTATTGTCTCCTTTGTTCAGTGATCTTCCTCTTCCTTCAACATTTAGAGCATTCCCTGAATCCCCTGAAACTCCTGATGCCTTTCTTCTAGATTCTTCGCTGAGAATTAGACCGATCACATCATCAAATTTTAGCTTTGTCGACCCTGAGAAATTGTTCACATCAATCACCAAGTCATCTCAACTGTCTGATAGACTGGACAAGATCAATAACACCCTGACCTCATCCTAAAAAACAATGTCAACGAATTCTAAGTGGCTCATGACTGTATTGAACTCGTTTAGATGTTCAGCCATGCTTCCACCATTTAACATCTTCATGTTGAATAGCTGTTTCATAAGATGAACCTTATTGGACGCTAAGGGTTTTTCATATATGGTGGCTAGGGCTTCCATTAATTCTTTTGTCGTTTTCATCTTGGATATATTGAAAGCGACGCTCTTAGACAAAGAGAGTCGGATCGTTCCTAAAACCTTCTGATCCAATAAAAACCATTCATCATCTATCATCTTCTCTGGTTTCTTATCTTTTCCTCCTAGAGGAATATAGAGGTCTTTCTAATACAGATAATCCTCCATCTGCATCTTTCAGAAGGCAAAGTTTGAACCATCAAATTTCTCAATTCTGGTCTTCCCTTCTTCTGTCATCGCTCCCTAATAAAACTAAACTAATTGCTCTGATACCAGTTGTTGCGCAGCACGCCAACAACGCAGTGAACCGAGATTCAATCTCAAGTCTCACCCACAAATGATAAACAAGAAGAAATATAAACTAGAAAAAGAATCAAAGTATTCCAAACAAACCACAAGACAAGATATACGTGGAAAAATCCCAACAAGGGTAAAAAATCACAAATACAAACTTCCACTATGAAGAAAAATAAAGATTACAAGGCAATATACTAACCTCTCCTTTGAAAGTACATAGAAAATCCTTTGCCCATACCTTAGAATTATTTCTCATACCCTTAGAAAAGCCCTAAGGACACCTGTATATAATTTAGGCAACTTTCCTTTCGCACCATTGCGAAAGCCGACTTAAAAATCCACAGTCCGCATCAAATCCGGAAACGAATCTGCGTACCCCTCGACCGGTCGAACATGGGCCACGACCGGTCGAGCATGGGCCACAATCGGTCGAGCACCTCGGAACCCAAAATTGATGCTCGCTGGACTTTGAGTCCAGTCAGTCCACGACTGGTCGTGTGAGCTGCACGACCGGTCGAGTAGGGGCCACGACCGGTCGTACGGCCCCCAGATGTAGCTCCACATCACAACGAGGACTTTTTCAAAAGTTGGATTAAGACGTACCTTCCCTTTTCTTATAACCTTGGATCTTGAGGCATTCCCTATATACAGTTCTTGATTATCTCTTACTATTTTGTAGGAATTGAACATGTTGTAATTTATACAAACATGCTTGATAGCGTCAGAATCTACCCACCATTCAACATCTTCATTCACCATATTAACTTCAGAGATGATAGCTGTCAGATTCATGTATTCTGTCATATTGATTTCTCATTTATTTTCTTGCATCTTCTTTTTGTATTTTCAGCAGTCTTTCTTAAAGTAACCAGGAATTTTACAAAAGAAGCATGGACCCTTCTTGTATGTGTTCTTTTTGAACTTTTGGTTATTAGGTTTGAACTTATCATCTTTCTTACAAGTTGGCTCCTCCGATTCCTGATTTATACTATTCTCGACTATATTAGCATTACTTAGGACCTCCCGTTGTTATTCATTTTTGTCACGTAGCCTAAATTCTTCTTCTATTCGAAAAAACATTAGGAGGTCCTCCAATGACATTTTCTCTTTTTTCTTTTTCAAAGATTTTCTAGTATCCTTCCATTTATACTATTCTTGACTATATTAGCATTACTTAGGACCTCCCGTTGTTATTCATTTTTGTCACGTAGCCTAAATTCTTCTTCTATTCGAAAAAACATTAGGAGGTCCTCCAATGACATTTTCTCTTTTTTCTTTTTTAACGATTTTCTAGTATCCTTCCATTTAGGTACTGGAACTTTAGCTATAATGGTGGATACTTGGAAGGATTCGTCGAGATTAATACCATCGGCAATAATTTGTTGGATGATGACTTGTAACTTATGTACTTGATCAATGACAGATTTTTCATCCAACATTTTGAATTCTAAAAGCTGACTTACATGAAATTTTTTGCTACATTCATCCTCTAATGTGTATTTGGTGAGCAATGTCTACCACGAATCCCTAATGGTCTTCTTTTGACAGTAAACAACATACAACGAGTTAGAAAGAGCGTTATAGATATGACATTTGCATAGGTAATCGTTACGCTTCCAATTTTGCCCCTTTTGAATTTGTTCTGTCGTATTATTATTAGATAGTGGTGAATGAAGATTTCAAGTGAGCACGTGATCCAACTTAAGTGATGTGAGGAAGATATGTACCCTCGATTGTCATCGAAGAAAATTTGATTAGTCGAACGGTGTAATTTGAACAAAGTCAGGATAATTCATAGAAGAGGCCATAATAATGCCTTAAAATTATTAGGGTTGAGGCGAAAAGATAGAAAATTAATCACCTAAAGATAGGCCTAAGGCACATTACGATGTCACTATCTTTAAGGCGATATTCACACCCTATTAGTGATTAAACCAATTTGTAAGAAGGTTACAACAAATCCGCCTCCAGGATACAATAAGTGTCTTCTCTAAGATCAGAGAAATGTGGATTTCGGCTTGCAAAACTGAAAAACCGCACCCCGAATACACTTTTAGAGCATACATTCCTGACTTCTGTGCTGTTACAATTTACCTCCTAAAAACTATCTGTAATTTACTGTTTGAAAAACTGTTTACAATTTAGTGCCTGAAAACTGTAACTTTCTAAAAATCATCCAAAAATAAAAATGGAGAAAAAGAAGAAGATGGAGAGGAGATTATTGGAATTATAATTTTCGAATTGACCCAAAGATAGATTTATATAGAATCACAAGAGATGCTTTAAGACCCTTTTCATGAAAAGACATTCTTTCATGGTGTCTTTTCAACAATGGTATCCCTCCACCATTTCAAATTCAAATGATGCTACATTTATCAAGAGACATTACAATTCACAAATGAATAGTCACCAAAAGCCACAATCCTTTTCTCTAATTTTCTTTTATAAAGTAAAAATTCATTTTCTTCTTATTTTGAAAAAAACTTAACACAACTATAAAAAAAATAAAATAAAATTAACCTTTACTTTTTGTTTCAAATTCATTTTGGCAGGAAACGAAATTTTCAAAAAATATATTTATTTTTATTTTATTTTATTTTTTAAACAAAAAATCTCAACTTAAATTACCTTTTCAATTCATATTTATTAGCTATATATCTACCTGGATGAATACGAGCCTAGCTTTTTGGTTTCTAAACTATGGGTTACAATGCTCTCGGCATGGTGCCAGACTGTGAACAACTTATATATGTCGAGCATTGGCAGGTGTTGGAACTTGTTTTCAGCATTTGCAAGTAGCATTCATCATATGTGGCATATTCTGCAAATCATCAATGGCCTACTTCAAACACTTCAAAGTCTGGATCCACATTAATCCGGTCCAGCCTATCCACCTCCCCAAACACACTAGTCTCCTCATTTCCCACATAAATGCTCGTGTGGGGAAATTGTAATGCGCATGCCATCACCCATCTAACACGTTACTCATTCGGAAAAAAAAAAACATATTGGCAACCCCATGGAAAAATGAAGAGAATGGGCGATGTCCTGAGACTGCAGTGGCAAGACATGGTGCAACCCTCTCCAAAATCCTTGTGAAAGGAAATGCTTGAATCAGAATAATCCATTTTGTTGTGAAAGATATCTCATGATATTCTGCAAAATAATGTAAAGAAAGTTTTATATATATATATATCCCAAGCCCAAAGCAACATTTACATATAACGTCAGGTCTGACTTGAGCCCAAGTCCAAAGCAAAAATTGGGCCATGCATGAGAGGTCAAGCTGAGCCACGGTCCAATCTAGTAGGTCCAAGGGTCGGGCTCATAGGATCAGATAGGCTTACCACGTTGTTGTTGTTGTTTGTTTTTTTTTTTTTTTTTTAATAAAAAAAAAAAGAAAGGTGGAATCATTCCACCTGAATTTTATTTAGATGAAAGTGGATTGTACAGCCATTTGGGCAGGTCCCAACAAAAAAGTTCCGGACCACGCCCATCATATACATCAAATCCTACACATGGCTTTACATCAAAAACAACAGAGGACCAAATTAGGATGACCTTGAAACGTGGCAGCATCATCCAGTGCAGCAATTGAAGAAGGGCAGCGGCGAACAACCAATACAGAATGAAGGGCATATCTCCACTCCTGCGCATTTTGGGCTGAACCCAAAACAGCTGGAAGATCAACCTTCTGCTTGGCTAGAACCGGCAGCTAGGGAAAACTTCAAGAAGTGGTAGGATGTGAAAAGAAAACAGGGGGTCCATCAGCTTCCACCAGTAGAGTTAATTAGTTGCATGTTGCATGCGATTAGAAGCGCTGAGGACCTGGTTTAGGTTCACTTGATAGACCCTAGACCGGCATTGTCTAGCACTAGGTTTCCTCTGATCAAGCTCGGGAGATCAACTTGGCAAGTGTAGATTTTGTTGGGCTGCCCTTCACTGGCCATTCTAGCTAATGCGTCCGCTACCGCATTGCCCTCACGGTAAGTGTGCTCAAACCTGAGGTTAAGGGGGCAACGCTTTTGGTGGATGGTTCCCATCCTGTATGGATTGGGAGTTGTTGGGTCCTAACCGCATCCACAATGAGTTTGGAGTCGGTCTCGACAATGATGTTAGAAAGGCCCAAGTTGGAGCAAATGTCTAGGCCATCCAGCGTTGCTAGTGCTTTCGCGATAGTGTTTGTTGCTCTCCCAAAATTTTTGTGGAAACCAAAGAGTAACCGCCTTGCATGGTCCCTACATACTCCCCAAGCCACCTCCTCTCTCACCTGGGTTTCCTCTCGATGAGCCGTTGATATTCAATTTCAACCAATTTCTACATGGTTTTGTCCATTTGACAATGAGAGGCTTGCCCTAGTGGGGCAAGGAATTGCTTTCAATCCCAAGAACTTGGAGGGTGATGCTTTCCGCTAGAGAGTTCTTGTCCCTCTCTGGCATAGTGGAGCCGACTTCCCTCAGCCAACGAGAAGTATTGGGGATGATCTGCTTCTCTGGCATCCTGTGGCCTTCAAATCTGGAAGCATTTCGGCTCAGCCATGGCTCCCGGATTATGAAGCATGGGGCCAATCCTAGAAATTGTTTGAGTTAGGATGTATGGTTTGCTTCTATTGTCCAATGCTTGATGATCATTTGTTGGATTGTTTGATTGCAGACATGAGGGACATCAAATAGTCACGTGAAGTAGGTCCATACCTTCTCTGCAATTTTGTTGTGACAGAAAAGGTGGTCAAGATCCTCTACTCTGCAGGATGGGGAGTTTTGTTGGTGCAGTTGGCCTGTGTCGCCTTTTTGCAACTACACGAGAGGATGAAAGTCTTGCGGATGCATACCAACAGTTGTTTGAAACACTCCCGATCTGGGCCATCTGTTCTGCTGCGCTGGCAGGTGTGGATCTTCGTGAATTGCTGGTCCGTTGTGCTGCACTCTCTGAAGATAAGGATTCCGGTTGGCCATTGGTTCTGAGTGACTTTGTGAAGTTCCATTGTCATTATTTTGTCTCCCCATGGGATAAACTTGGTCTTCATTGCAGCATTCACATTTCGAAGCCATATTCATGCCAAATTTCTGGACTGCTGCATCAACTAGGATTTCCTTTTACATGGTTTTCGAGACAAATGTTCCTATTTTGGGTGGGAGAAATTTGTTCCAGACCCACGTAGTCCATTGAAGCTTGGGCCAGTGTTGTCGGCTACCGTTCCATGCCGACTTCAGAGTGAATTTACCTGATGCTGACAGATCCCAAATTAGTTTATCTTCTTTGTTTATTATGACTACAACACTATCTTGAATGGATTGAAAGACTACAGCTGGGAGGAGATTGTTTAGATCAGATATATTCCATCTGCCAGTTTGGGGGCTAAAATCCCTCACCATAGTGTCCAGAATTTGATGGGGGATTGGTCTCACAGTCGCACCAGCTAGTATTCCACCTCCTGTCCAGTTTTGATTCCAAAAGTTGACTCTCCCTTCTCCAATAAGCCATCTGGAGTGTTGAATTGCAAATGATAAAACTTTGTTCATGTCTTTCCATACACGAGCTTGCCGTGCCCGTCACTCCTTTGTTTGTTAGGAATTGCCGAAGATCTGAGATGATTTTCACCCATAGAGACCTCCCTTGTAATAAGTTTCATCCCATTTTGACTCGAAAAGAGCACATAACATCTCCCAGATTCCTAATTCCAAGACCTCTCTCTGATAATGGAAAGCATATCCTGACCATTTAACCCAGTGCCTTTTATTTCCACCATCCGAACTGCCCCAGAAGAAGTTAACAAAAGCCATTTACAAAATTTTGCAGGTGGCTCTCGGGATGTTGACTGCTGAGAGGGTGTGGATGGGAATGCTCATCAACACATGCCTAATCAAGACCTTCTTCGCTGCCGGGTTAAGTAACTTGGCCTTCCAACCCTCTATCATGTTCACAATTTTCTAGACGAGCGGCAACGTAAGCGGAGTTCAAATCATACCTTTTGTTAGCGGGATGCACAGGTACGTGCATAGGAAAGAAACCTGTCTGAACCTTGTTAGCTAACTAATTTTGCGC
Organism: Magnolia sinica; assembly: GCF_029962835.1. Lineage (NCBI taxonomy): Eukaryota > Viridiplantae > Streptophyta > Magnoliopsida > Magnoliales > Magnoliaceae > Magnolia > Magnolia sinica. The sequence goes on from NC_080590.1 coordinate 24,788,017, forward strand.
CCTCTTGCTTTTGAAGTATTCTTTGGGACGATGAAAGAAGTTTTAGAAGCATTCACTTTCTGACCGGAAGCATATTCATATTGTCCTACAAATCTGAGAAACGCACGGACTGTGGATAGCCCGCCATTTAAGAATAAGATAGCATCGTCAGTGAAAAAGAGATGGGTCATCTAAGGGCAATCTCTGGGGAGTTCGAAAGCTTGACAGGTCCCCAATTCGAATAGCTTAAGGATACCTCTGCTTAGCACATCGACTACTAGGATGAAAATGGATGGTGATAATTGACAACTTGTAGAGAATATTTTCTGTAATTTTTTGTATATTATTGTACAAAGATGGAAGGCTATATAGCAGTCGGGTATGGCCTATATTAGGCTATGCGTATATTACACCTCTAATTAGGGGATTACAGCTAGGGATTACAGCCACCGTTTACTCTTACAATCTCTCTAATATACAACTCACGCTAACACTCCCCCTCAAGTTGGTGCTTATAGATCTTTAATGCCCAACTTGTCAAGTGAGTTGTGGAAGTTCTTGCTACACACGACTTTGGTAAGAATATCTACCAATTGATCTTCGGACTTGACGAACGGGAATCGGATTATCTTGGCTTCAAGGTTCTCTTTGATAAAATGCCTATCTACCTTCTGTTTCTTACTTCACCACGTCACCAAGTTCCCTCTAACAAATGTAAAATATCCCGAGGTAGACTTTCTATCAGAAATATTTTCTACCCAGTTAGCATCTGTATAGCCTTCAATCCTTAGATGATTGTTCTTTAAGAACATAAGTCCTCTTCCAAGCGAGGACTTTAGGTACCTGAGGATTTGGATCACCGCATCGATCCATATGATCTTCACTCGGGCAATGCATAAACTAGCTCACTACACTCACTGCATAAGCAATATTGGGTCGTGTATATGAGAGATAAATGAGCTTCCTAACCAATCTCTGGTACCTTCCTTTGTCTGTTGGCACTTGGTTGGGATATTCTCCAAGTTTGTGATTTTGGACTATTGGTATATCTGCAAGTTTACATTCCAGTAATCCAACTTCTGATAACAAGTCTAGGGTATATTTTCATTGAGAAAGAAATATACCTTGTTTGGATCTAGTGACCTCAATCCCCAGAAAATACTTGATTAGGTGCACCACAGTAGCCACTGCAGCAGGCCAGTAGGAGCTCCGATTGTGCGGTCTAGGTAGCAGTGCTCGAGCCGTTTCAAGAATGTGGTAGTTTTTCTGCTCGGCAATACCATTCTGCTAAGGTGTCTAAGGACACGATGTCCCATGAATCAGTCCGTGATGATTGAAATACGCACAGAACTTATGATTTACATACTCGCCACCATTATCGGACCTAAGAATTAATCTGAAGCTTAGTGGAGAACTGAGTTTGAATCATCTCATGAAAAGATCGAAACATAGTAAAGACTTCGTCCTTATGTCGCAATAAGTATAGCCAAGTCATTCGAGTGCAGTCATTAATGAAAATCACAAACCAACGGAAACCAGACAAATTAGGCTTCGGGGAAGGCCCCCATACATCAGAATAAACTAAAGCAAATGGAACTTCACTTTTATTCATACGTAAAGGATAATGTACTTGATGACTCTTGGCTAAAATGCAAGTCTCACACTTAAAATCCGAAACAGACAACTCTGAAAATAAATCAGGAAACAAATGCTGCAAATAACCAAATGAAGGATGGCCTAACCGACGGTGCCAAAGCCAAATCTGCTCCGCCTTGGTATCACTCGGCTGACCAACATGATGTACGCGACCCATGCTGAAGTCCCCCCCCCCCCCCCAGTACCACGCCCAATGATCTCCTTCGAGAGAATATCCTAAATAAGACAAAATTTCAAGTAAATTAGTATAGTGCAATTGAGTTCTTTAGCAATATAACTCATAGATATTAGCTTATGAGAAAAGGAAGGCACAAGTAAAGTATTAGATAATGATAAAGTTGGTGATAACATTACAGTGCCAACCCCTTTTACCGAAGAGATAACCCCATTGGCATTGGCAATACTATCTTGCTGAGGAGGAGTATGTTGACAAAAATCCTGTGCATCAAATGTCATATGGTCAGTTGCTCCGGAATCAAAAATCCATGTGTTGCAATCATCACTGCCTTTAAACCCAAGTAGAGCCATACCTGAATTGGAGGTGGGAGGTTTGGTCGGAATTAAGGACAAGTGCGGTTCTACCGCCGCCACTGCAGCCTTACCAGTATTGGCATCATTAGTGGCTCCATCACACCTCTTCTTGGCTTGAAGATCATGCCACCAATCTATATATCCATGCAATTTAAAGCATGTGTCACGGGTACCTTAGTGTTCCCACAATGAGAGCATTTTATCCCCTCGGTATTGATCTTCTGCTTCTGATATGGACTAGCATTGGACCTGTTGCTGTTTAGAGACAAAGATCCGCCATTAGAGGCAGAACTCGAGCCATTCTTAATGCTTTTGGAGGCCAAGACTGCTCCGGGTTGTCATCCGCACCGCCAGTTGCTGTCATCATAGCCTGTCGGACAGCTTCTCAACGGACATGGGCATATGCTTACTCTACCGTAGAAAAAGGTTGCATCTGTAATATCCACTACGAATATGGTCCAGGTGGTCATCAAGGCCATCCAAGAAAACATACACCCTGTCTTCTTGAATGATAAAATTATAGTGCTGCACATCAATCGGGCACTCCATGGGATTTGGGCGACGAAAATCAATTTCTCGCCAAAGTCTCTATAGTTACTTGTAGAACTTTTCCAGTGAACCACCAGCTTGCTTCAGTCTGTTTACACACCGCCAGAGTTCGTAGACTTGGGGTTGTGATGTAGTAACAAACTCGGTGAGACCGAGGTCGAATCCCAAGGGACTGAAACCTGTACGTAATCTGAAGCTAACTAGAACTAGAACTAGAATGAGATGAAATCTAAATCGAGTGTGATTTGAGGAATAATTGTGGAATAATTATCGAAAACTTAAGGAATTCAGAGGAAGAACACTAGGGATTCAGAGGATCCACTTGTCGAGATCAGGGAGATCTTATGCCTACATCAAGAATCATGGAAATCAAACTGAACTTACTTGATTTAATCTTCACGAGATCAGACGGGTGTAAATTAGAGTGGATTCCATCACAAAACCATGCCCATGAGACAAAGCAAACAACAAAATCAAACCAATTCACAGCCAATCTGAGTGATGTATGAATGTCAGGAAGAGTTCCGTCATCCAACCATGTCCAAGGGGCAATGGTGAACAACAGGGTTTCCTAACTGCATAGTCACAATAGGGGAATGGACATACTCAAAGCCCTCGCAAAGATATTGTAATTCAAGTCACAATAAATCATTAAAAACTTGAAAGCATTCCATTTAATCAAACTAACGTCAGTTCCTCACATATATCCAAGCTGTATGATCCACCCCATTACGCCACAAGCTTCACCTCTTAGCCCTAGCTAAGAGGTTCAGCCCAACATGAATGGGCTGGATCCAAAACAAATGAAATAAAAAGAAAAGAGAAAAAAAACAAAAACTACTTTCACGTCCAGCCCCCAGCTTCCGATCGGATTCCTCCCCTCTCTCCATGCCTTCTCCCTCTCGTTTTCCTTCCTTTTATAGAGGAGGAAAAATCGGTCCAGAGTCCCAGACTGACTCTCTTTTTTGCTGAAGAAAACAGCCGCACCCTATTTTTTGTGTCCGACTTGGAGAATACACCCGGCGTTTCAAATTAGTTTGGGAGAAAAGAACCTCCCGTCTTCAAAATCCGCTTCTTGGTGAGGAAAAGAACCCCTTGCTTGGAACTTTGGACGGTCTGGATCACTGATCCAACCTTGATATTGATCACAGAACGGACCACCATGGCCGGTTTTCACGGACGCGCGTTCCTGCGTAAACAGGGTACACTGTGACGATCGGTGGGCCCCACAACATGGTTTTTAGAGAAATTCACCCCATTCATTGGGTTCCTGGTGAAAAAACAGGCTGGAAGGAGTGGTTTTGGTCAGGTTTTAGTGCGGCCCACTATATTTTCTCCCTACCATCCGTCGTGCGTTTGGATGGTTAAAATCCGATCCACGCTTTCTTCTGCAGTTCTGCCACCTAGGAGTTGGTTTTGGCCATCCTATGGAATGAATGTACGGTCCAGATCAACGTTCTGGGGAGCGAGTGGGGCCCACTGCTGAAAAACGGACGGACAGCGTCCGTCCGCTGTTGCTGCGGAAGAAGAAGACGGGTCAGCCCGTCTTTGACCGGGCTGACCGTCCGGTGCACGGCCGGTGCGTGTACACTATGTACACGCACTGTACATGTAGGGTCCACTGTGATGTTCGTGAGACATCTGCTCCGTCCATTTGCTGTGTCACTCCATTTAAGGCGTTGAGAACAAAATTGAAGCATTTTCAGATACCAGGCGGGCCCCAAATCACTGATTTATGGGCTGATCTGTCCATTGGGCCACTTCCAGAGGGATCCAATGGCTGAAATTTGACGTGTACGGTTAGTTTTTGGTCCTTGAGCCATGTATAAAGTTTCGAGCCAAACAGATGATGGAAACCCAGTGATCTTGCATTCTGGACGTTCCTCACTAGAGCTTCAATTTCTCAATTTTCACGGATCCTGGCGTGTAATTCCATCGATCTTGGTCCCCGGAGTTCGTCCCTTGCCTTTAGTGTCATCGAGCTTTAAATCCATGCTTTAAGCTTCCTTTTCACCATGCTCGTAAATACACTCTGCATCACAAACATGATTAAAGCGGGCCATTAAACGGTATCATGTTCGTAAATCCAAGCAATTACTGGGGTCTAATGCAATATTTGACTCTCAACAGGAGTTCGTAGACTTGGGAGATATCACTTCCGTCAAAAAATGTGGTGGCAATAGCATCCCACACTTGTTTGGCGGTTGGATATCAAATGAAGGTGCTGATAAGAGAGGCTTCCATAGAGTTGATTAACCATCCTTTGACTATTGCATTGTCGGTTCACCACCGCCTGAACGTGGAATCCGTTGGATATGGCTGAAGAAGGTCACCATTGATATATCCCAATTTATCTTTGAATACGATATACATCTTAACCACTTGGGACCAGAGAGCATAATTGGATCCATCCAATTTGATGTCAATCGGTGCTGCACCCACGTCTGTTGTCGGTGTCGAGACTGAGACTTTATTCAAAGCTTCAGTCACCTTCATGGTCAATTCCATCAGGGTAGAAGATGATGGAGACTCACCAAGGTTGGAATCAGTGTCGGCCATAGGAGAAGTAGGGTGTGAAGACTTCGGTTTAGGAGGCTACAGATATCAAAGAACAAGGGATCGACTGCTTTGATACCATTACAGCTTGTAGAGAATATTTTCTGTAATTTTTCGTATATTATTGTACAAAGATGGAAGGCTACATATAGCAATCGAGAATGGCCTATATTAGGCTATGCGTATATTACACCTCTAATTAGGGGATTACAGCTAGGGATTACAGCCACCATTTACTCCTACAATCTCTCTAATATACAACTCATGCCCACAGTAATGGATCACCCTGTCTTAGGCATCCGGTAGATTGGGAAAAAACCAAAAGGTCTTCCATTGATAAGAATGGAAAACTAGCATCCTTTCCAACACCGTTGCACTTGTTGGATCCATCTTTAGTCAAAGCCAAATTTCTATAGGACTTGATCTCATGAAATTTCATTCTAACTGGTTATAGGCTTTTTCCATGTCTAGCTTAATAGGCTATCCACATTAGTGGATGGTTTATGAATGTATCTCAAGACCTTCCTCTTTAATATCACGTTCAATCACCACTTGATTTGTTCTGGAAGCTCTAGTTGTGTTGTTAGTGGATGGTGTATCAATGTATATCAAGGGACTTTAACATAAAGGATCTCAATGGATCACTCCAGTTGTTCAATTATGGAATATTTGAATAACTGATCCACGTCACATGTTTATTTCGTTCTTTATCCTTGTATTTCATGAAACCTGAGATACACCAATAAAGAAGCTCCATGTGCTTGCATAGGAAGGAGTACACAATGACAATCAAATATTCCCATTGGATGATACAATAATGTTGTCCTTCTCACCAATTGGTTGCATCTTATGCGCACACGCAACTTTTTCATTAGGTCATGCATGTTAAGGATTACGGGTGATAAGTAGTGGATTGCATACTGACATTGCTAATAGCAACTTTGCCATTGACCACACGTGCGTGCATGCCAAGCCAAGCCATGTCGTGCCGAGCCGTGGTCATGGACATGCATGCGCGCGTGTCATGCCGAGTTGGGTCTGGGCCGGTTCCAGGTCTGGGTCTGGGTCTATGTGTGGACTAAGAGAAAACTTGTGCCAATAGTTTTTGTTCCTCACTCCACGAGTATACTCGCACCTATTGGTTCTGCACAAATTTCAAACCAAGGATGTGTTTGTTCGGGTGGTTGCACCAATTGGGTTCAAACCCAATGAACCTAACCCATTTGAAATGGTGTTTTAAGTACCTAATCCTCGTCTATATATAGACCTACACCTTTTTCTGAATTAATTAATAAAAAACTAATGATTTCTTTCTATGTTTCTTCAAAATTTGTATTTGGCTGAGTGTGGTGCTTTGCAACTCAGTTCACTACCGAGTCAACTCAATTCAATTAAGTTTTTCACACTGGTTTGAGACCATGTATAACGAGTGCACCGTTGGGACCAAGTCATATTCGTTGTATCCTGATGGCCAATTATCCAACATTCCTATTGCATTTGGGACGCGGTATGAGGATGACAGATTTGGTTTTAAGCCATGTGATTCAGTCACACCTCGATTCAAACAAATAAATAATCGTTGCTTATTCTATTTTATTATTTAATTTTCTATTTTTTAGAATATTATCTACTATTTTCAACCCTTTATTTTCAAAATTTATACTTTATTTTCTAATATTTGTGTTTTGCCTTTGTTCATGTCTACGTGACCTCATGAGCAACTTGGATGGCAAATAAACATAAAAGTTAGACTTAGGAAGATTTCAACGGTGCATGTCATTATCACCATCACTTCCTGTGGTGTGGTCCACTTGATCCTTTGATCTACCTCACTTTTTGTCTCTAACTTAAAATGATATAGAAAAATGAAGGGACGGTGTGGATAAACCCATACATCACTGTGGGCCCTTCAGAGCCCCAGTCTGTTCCAAGCTCGATCGGGAGAGGCGGGGTTAGTACCCAATCCGCTTCCGATTGGAAGAAGGGTAACGAAAGCTGTCTAGCAGACTCGCGTGCATTCAACGCCACCGAAGTTTCTGGTCATATTCACTCTCGTAAAACCGAAGTTGTTTGTATTGTTTGCTAACGTTGCCATACCACGCATATTCCCTTCCCATAACCTCCTACAACTTGCTCAGGAAAATACAATGAAATCCGTAAATTATTATTATTATTATTATTATTATTATTATTATTATTATTATTATTATATATAGTGCACTCACCTCACACATAGGAGCTGCGCTCATCAATCGAGATCAACACTGCGTTCGTCAGGTCCTGAAAATGAGGCTGTTTGAAGCTTCAGGTGGGCCACAAGCATAGTTTAAAAACACAAACTCGATGAGTCAAAACCCAGTTGAGTCGACTCAAAAAGATGGCTTTCTCGAAAACTCGTGTGAGTTTTTTATTTTATTTTATCAGTATTACTATATGGGAAATGGGACTCGAGGTTGAGCTGTGTGGGCCCCACCGTGATGTGCGTCAAACATCAACACCATGCATTTGATGGGTCCCCTTTAGTCTATGGAATATCCCAAAAATCAGCCGTATACAGAACTCAGGTGGGTCATAATATCTAAAAACATTTGAAGACAAGCTTAAAACATATAAAAACACTTGCTGGGAATCACCTGAGTTTTGGATGCTGCTGAACTTGGTCTGACCCCTCATCCAAGTGGGAAACACACAATGGGTGGTCTGGATTTGTGAACAACATCTTGGTGGGCCCGATAAATGATTATGAATGTTTTAATGGAAGGGTAACACCTGTCAACTGTTGTATGTGGTGTGGCCCATCCAAGTATGGATTGACTTGATTCTTAAGCCCGTGGCCCACCATGGAATGATGCATCTGAGTGATAGGGTAGATGTTTGACACACATCATGATGGGCCCCACACAACTCCACCTCATATGAAGTTCCCAAGAAGTCGACCTCGTAGTACCATTTCCCTTACTAAATATCTAAAAATATAAATAATTAACGTAAACAATGTTGAGCTGTGCCCAGGTTTTTGTTTTTTTCCCAGAGTTTTGCAGAGCTCTTTCACATTATGTGGTGGTTTTCACAAGTTTTGACTGAGTCATGAACCGATCGAGTTTTCCCAAGTCTTGGTGAGTCCAGTTTTTCGAGTTTTTGAACTATGGTCACAAGCGTACACTATAGAACCAGTGATCAGTGTAGAAAAACTGACCAACGGCCCAAATTTGATGTAACACATGTGGGCCACTTGATGATCGGATCAGCCTGATTTTCAGGACGTGTCATGTACAGAGTGGGGGTTTCCAGATGAACAGCTCCGATGTCACACGTGTATGTCACGTTTCTGCATGTACCGTGACTGCACTTACAAAGTGCATGTGAGGGAAATGTACTTGGGAATCTTATTAGTAAACGGATGCACATCTCTATCACTAAAATAACTGAATTTGGTATCTGATTTTGATATTAGGCATATATGGTAAAAGTCTAATCATGAGCGTAACTGAAATATTAATAGGTGATCCACATGGACACCCACCAAATTGTGACCTGCCCAAATCTGTATTACCCGTTCATCTGGCAATGGTGGGCCCCATCGTAGTCAAACCACAAAGCAGTCACGATGCTGACAATCTGACCGTTGGTTCGGGTCGCACACATAAAATTGAAGTATAGAAGACTGTACACTACATGCAGATACAATACCTAGTTCAAACTACCTGGATATCATATGTCAACCATCCATTATAAGGGTGACACCCATTTGGTAATAGTTATGGTACTGAGCTATTGTGGGGCCCACGTAGTTCATGCATGACATCCAGCCCCATCCAACAAGTTTGCCCGCTGTGATCTGCACTCTACATGAAAAAAAAAAAGGATAATCCAGTCATGAGGCTGGCTGCACCATTGAAAACATACACAAACCCCAAAACCCTTCAAATTCAAGTTTTAGGGTCCACCTGGTGTGTATATAACATCCAACCATCCAATAGGTGGACCCCAAAAATCAGGCCTATCCAATCATTAGGTAGGCCATACCACTGAAATTTGGAGGTTCTGGGTAAGTGTGGCCCATCTGATCATCAGATTAGTCTGATTACTGATGCGTCTAACTATCATGGTGGGGCCCACCTATTGGACAGGTTGGACTCATACATTCACAGCATGATCCCCACAATAGCTAGGTACCATGTGAGCACACCCCAATTGAAATGATCATCTGGTCAGAATCCCATTAGTATCATTTACATCAACCCATCTACAACTGGACCCATCAAACGAACGGTTCAGATGACAGGTCTCAGGCCTCATACATGATGTAGATTACCTAAGATCGCAGTTTCAAATAACCTTGTGGAACACCCTACTCTTTCCTAGTAAGCTTCTTTTATGCCCATGTATGCAAACAAAACGACTTGAATCCTTCAAAATCTTATAGTAGTTTTCGTAGTAAGTTCCCAGGTATGCGTACGTTAGGCTTGGTAGCCACTCTGCTCACGTTAAATAGACCCATGGATGAACCTTCTTGCACAACAAGAAACAAAGTAGCTTTTTGAGAAAGGTAGTGTGGATAAATTCAAGAGAGAAAAGCGAAAATCGGATTTGTACTTTTCCTATCCCCTCCCATCTCTTCTTCTATATAACCGTTCGAATTCTCCAAGCATACACATCTCAATGTTTCGGTGTTTTGGTCACAGAACAATGTTTAATGCCATGTCTGTAAGTAGCATTAGGCATATGAATGTTTTGTACTACTTTGTAGCTGTTTAATGTTTATATGGCTTTTTATTATTAGGTTCTAATAAGACCATTGATTAAAGGGCCTGATTTTGGTCCATGCCTGTCTCCCTTCTCCCACCGTCGAGACACGGCATATGGGAATTCCAAAACATGTTTGAAATTGGTTTTTCTAGATACCCATTTTGAAATACATGTCCGCCGGATCGCCATTGAAAGACGGTGAGAGATGGGCCGACCAGCTCTTGGTGCAAGCAATCTTTTTCCTACTAGAAATATGGCCTGATATTCGTGTTGTGTCGCCCGTTATTTGATATTTCTAGAGACCCATTTTGAAATACATGTTGGATTCGATACTGGGGTGGACCATTCTTACTTAAAAGCCATTATTTTTATAAACTTGAGTAATAATCAAAGCCCATGACCTTGATTCTAAGTATTGACATTTATTTCTTGTTCTTGAGTAGATTGTTGAACTTGGAGTTCATATGGACTGTGAAGGATGTGAAAAAAGGATAAGAAAAGCCATCTCTAAGCTAGAAGGTAAGAGCTTCCCTTTCTTGATCATGTGACCTTGAATGTGGTTTGAAATGTGCTATTAAACATTTTTAATTTTAGCAGGAGTTGATACTGTGGACATTGATATTGAGAAACAAAAGGTGACGGTGACCGGCTATGTCGATCAACGGAAGGTTCTCAAGGCGGTGAGACGTACAGGTAGAAAGGCGGAGTTCTGGCCGTACCCTTACGACGGGGAATATCATCCGTACGCAATTCAGTACCTCGAGGACTCGACGTACACCTCTACGTATAATTACTACAGGCATGGATACAATTCAGTGGTGCAAGGATACTTCCCTGACCCGGCGTATTCTACTATTGTTGATGATCACACCGCAGCGCTTTTCAGTGACGAAAATGTTCATGCATGTGTCATCATGTGAAGGGATACACTCATTACCGATGGTCTCCAACCGTTAGTATAATACCCTAATGAAGTCATTAAAAATATAAGTAATTCTATATGTTGATTTTAAAAAAAAAAAAAAAACCGTAAGTGATTGCTTAAAGGGTGGTGAAGGGTTGCTTCGACTTTCTTATGCCAATGGCAAATGAAGGAAGCCGAGGAGATTGCTTCTGGATTGTATTGATTATAGTAGAAATTTCTGTTGGAATTTTCAAATTAAATTAAATTTACAGTACATGAATATCAAGCCATATATGAAAGGTGGAAAGAATAGAAGAAAACTAAGAAAGTACTAGTCCTGATCTACTATGGAGCAAAGCTGGTGAAGATCATCTATAATGGGATTTTGGCCCATTGTGATATTGGAATGGCATCCAATCTGTCCATCATGTGGGGCCCCTTGTGTTCTTCTCCTCGGCACATAAAACCCTCTAGAATCGAGTGGTGCACCCACCTGAGTTTTGAAATGACCTGATTTTTGGAGTGTCCAATCATTATGGTGGGGTAATCTTCTAATGAATTGAAGGGTATAGACAAGACATGGTGGCCCCATACACAATATGGAAGTGTTTTTTTTAATGGGTGGCATCTCCGTTTCAACTGTTCCCAGTGGTGTGGCCCACTTGATTTTTGGACACCACGGAGAGCACGAGGTGATATGCTCAGGATGACCATACTGCATGTTGTGCATACATCACGTGCCCCACACACTGTATTGAGCACATGTGCAGCATTTAAGGAACTTTGTAACATTTAAATGGAAAATGGCCGTATTACGAGGTCGACTTGTTTGGGCCCACTGTGATGTGTGTCTAACATCAACACTGTGCATTTTATGGGTCCCCTATATTTTATGGGATATCCTAAAAATCAGAAATATATATGGAACTCAGACGGGTCATACCATCTAAAACCATGTGAAGACATGTCTAAAATATATAAAAGTACTTGGTGGGGCTCACCTGAGTTTTGGATGTGGCTGAAACTTAGTCTGACCCCTTATCCAAGTGGGACACATACAATGGAAGGTCTGGATTTGTGAACCACATCTCAGTGGGTCCAATAAATGATTATGAATATTTTAATGGGAGGGTACCATTCTCAACTGTTGTATGTGGTGTGGCCCACCCAAGTCATATGTTGATTTGATTTTTAGCCTGTGACCCACTATGGAATGGTGCATCTGACTGATGGGGTAAATGTTCGACACACATCACAGTGGAGCCCACACAACTCGACCTCATGGGAAGTTCCCATGAGGTCGACCCCATACTACCATTTCCAGATAGATTTTTTACTGGGCTCAGTGTACAGAAACCTTTCCATTACCTAGCTGCATTTGGACTCATCTTTGTTCAATATCAAGCAAAAACCACAGCAATCCATGTCAGTAAACATCTTAGCTAGACGTATTGTCAGCAAATGATATCGTCCATCTATCTTTGCGTCCCACTGGCTTGAATAATCAGATTAGTACGAAATTCTCATGACTTACGTATAAAGAGTCAAATGAATCTAATTAAGGGTCCAGATCAGTAACGTGGATGCCAACGAATCCAAACTCAACTAAGTGCATGGAAATGTTTCCATACACTTAGCTCACTCGATCGTTTATCAATACGGTGCATATTGGCAGATATTTTGAAATGGACTCTCTTCTTGAGTAGATAAGAGCAAGAGCCTTCCCAAGCAGCTTTCAAGAATCTCATGCTTTTTTTTTCCCTAGTTGATGATAGGTACTCTCTGAAAGCTTGTGGGAATAAATATGATGGATGAATTATCTCCCACGTGCCCTCCATAGGCATGAATCTTATGGGAGGCAGGAAATGTTAATTTGACAAGACTCTTTTAAGGCCTGTTTGGTCGATTCCTGAAAATGAATTCACCTTGTTTTAGTTAGTCTTAGTTATCTATTAGAATTTCTTATCTTTAATAACAAAATATATCTTAGTTTAGTTAATCATAATTATGTATTAGAGTTTATTATTGTCGAATGTCTTCAATCTGACTGGAACAAAGGTCTATCGATGCCATCAATAGACCACTCGATTCCATCGATCGTCTATCGATCCCATCGACAAACCACTTGATCATATCGAGAAAATCCTTTTTTTTTCTCCTATTCTCGCTGGACAGTTTTTGGAACATTCTTCCGACCACATCGACATACCTCAATGGATGCCGATCCTATCAAAGGTCCTATCAACAAAATTGTGTGATTTTATGGAAATGCGTATTTTGTTTCCTAATTCGGTGTAACACTATATAGGCGGATAAAAAGTGTGATGAACTTGATAACAGGACTACTACCTCAATCTACTTGTGTCTAGTGGGCAATATTGTCTATAATGTCCTAGATGAAAAAACTGTTGCAGGAGCATGGATGAAACTTGATGGTTCGTACATGAAGAAATTCCTAGACAATTGTTTGTATCTTAGGAAATAGTTCTACAATCTTAAGATGATGAAATGGTCTAATATCAATGAACAAACATTTAATGAATTACTTTACAAATTGCCAAATGCGGAGGTCAAGATCGAAGAGGAAGATCAAGCCCTAATCTTGATGAATTTTCTTCCACCATCTTACAAGAATCTCATAAATATTATATGCCATAATAGGAAGACTATAGATGTTGAAACTGTTATCTTAGCCCTTCATGTGAAACAGTTAAGAAAGAAGGATAGAAGCGATATTTCTTCTACGGATGCGTTGGTCGCTGGGGCTATTCTAATTGTAAAAAAGATAACTCATAATCTAGATCCAAATTGAAAGATAAAAGCAAAATGAAATGTCAGAACTATGGGATGATAAGACATATGAAGAATGATTGTCGGAATCCTAAAGCCTAGAAGGGAGATAAATCAAATAATATGCCGAAAGAGGCCAACACAGTGGAATCCAATGAGGAAGTTGATAGTGGTGATGTTCTAACCATATTCAAATCTGAATATCTCAGCGACGTGTAGATTTTCGATACGGGTGCCTAACACCACATGACTTTTCAGCGAGATTGGCTCACCAGTTACCACAAGCGTAATAGTGGACATTTGTTTATGAGCAATGAAATTGCGTATAAGGTTGTTGGTGTCAGATCAGTGTGCATCAAGATTTTTGATGACTTTTCAGCGAGATTGGCTCACCAATTACAACAAGCGCAATGGTGGACATGTGTTTATGAGCAATGAAATTGTATGTAAGGTTGTTGGTGTCGGATCAGTGTGCATCAAGATTTTTAATGGGGTAGAGCGTATCCTGACGGACGTAAGACGCATTCCTAACCTAAGGAAGAATTTGATATCTCTTGAAGCACTTGAGGCACTTGGGTATAAATTCACTAGTTTGAATCATATCCTAAAAGTTTTAAAGAGGGCATTCATAGTGATGAAAGCACAGTGGAACATTGGTATTGGAGTCCACTACATCAACACGTTTGTGGCATGTGCATATACACCAAATAAGCAAGCGTGATATGAAAATACTTTCTGATCATTGATTGATTCCTACATTTAAAATTGTTAATTTTAATATATGCAAGTATTGTATATATGTTAAACAATCATAATTATTTTGTTAGTCGAAAAAATATATTTGTAAATGGGTGCTTGATTATGTGCATTCGGATGTATGGGAGTCGTTGCCCATTTTTTCTACTGGGGGTTATCATTTTTTGTCTTATTGATAAATGGTTACTTTAGAAAAGTGTGGGTTTATTTTTTAAAAAATAAATTTAAAGTGTCCATTACATTCAAAGTGTGGAAGGCAATGGTTGAGAAGAAGACAATGCAGAAACTGTAAATCTTAATGATAGACAATTGTGGTGAATTCAATTCAAAAGAATTTAACCATTTTTACAAAGACGATGAGATTATGAGACACAATACAGTAAGGCACATACCAAAGTAGGGGGATTCATCTACCTTCCAATAAGCATTGGATGTCACTAATGCTAAGAAGTGAATAGTGGTCATGCATGACTAATGGATTCTTTATACAAGAATGAGATAAGGGAGCTGGTGGAGCTTCTAATTAAGTGTAAAACGATCGAATGTAAGTAGATTTACAAGATGAAACATGATAGGCATAATGTTAGACTAGTGGCGAATGGGTATGCTCAGAAAGAAGACATTTACTTCAGTGAGATATTCGCACTGGTTGTCAAGTATCTATTAATTTTATGTTGGTACTAATTGCCCAATACAACATGGAATTGGAACAAATGGATGTGAAGATTATTTTCCTATGTGGAGAGTTGGAAGAGCAGATATACATGAAGCATCCAGAAGGGTTCGAAGTAAAAGGGATAAGGAATAAGATTTATAAGTTGAAGAGGTCATTGTACGGCATGAAACAGTCACCTAGGTAGTGGTACAAAAATTTTGATACTTTTATGGTGAGTCAGTGGTTTAGCATGAGTGAATATGATCATTATGTATGCTTTAAAACATTGAGTGATGGGAGTTCATCTTACTGGATTATATGTTGATGACATGCTTATCGCCAGCCATATCATGTTTGATATCAATATATTGAAGACTCAACTATCAAGGACATTCGAAATGAAAAATCTAAAGGTTGCAAAGAAAATTCTCAGCATAGACATACACAAAGATATGGATAGGAGCAAATTACAGGTGTCTTAGGCTGAACACCTTCAGAATGTATTTATAAAGTTTGTGATGGACAAACCTAAACTAGTTAGCACACTCCATGCTGCTCACTTACACCCAGATCCATAGCTCAAGTGGTAGACTGAGTGAAAGATACCTCGTTTCAACACTATGGTCTTGGTATCGATTTCCTAGTGGGGGTGGCTAACAGTGAAGTGCGAACTGACAGTGGGTGTACTAACAAGCTAACAAAAAAATTTTGTTGCTCACTTTAAGCTTTCTTCAGAGCAGTATCCTACTATAGATAAAAAAAAGTAGGCTATATCTCATGCGCCCTATTGGAGTGAAGTTGGCAGTTTGATGTATGTCATTGTCTTTACAAGATCGAATAGTTCACATGCAATCAATGTTGTAAGCAGATACATATCAAACCCTGACAAGCAATATTAGGAGGCAGTAAAATGGTTACTTCGTTATCTACGATGTGTAACGGTTTATATCTTGATATTCGAAAAATCAAAAGAAAAACTAGTAGCTATATGGATTTGGACTACATATGAAATGTGAACAATAAAGGGGCGACTTTCGATTACTCATTTGTATTGGTGGGTAGAGCGATCAGTTGGATGTCGAAGTTTTAGTTTATGATTGGTCTTTTCACAACTGAAGCTGAGTATATAACGATGACAAAAACATTCAAAGAACGTGTTTCATTAAAAGGATTGATAAATCAACTTGAGCTTCAATAAGAAGTTGTGCCGCTGGTCAATTGTGACAACGAAAGTGTGATTAATTTGGCGAAGAACTCGATTTACCATTCTCATAACAAACATATTGATGTTTGTCATCATTTTATCTGACGGGTACTTGAGGAAGGCGATGTGACTCTTGAGAAGATCCACACAAGTGTCAATCTGACAGACATGCTTACGAAGGTGGTTCTTGTAAAGAAGTTTAAGTTCTGTATAACTTCTCTAGGCTAAGTTAATCAGATCATTAGATGAGAGCTACATTTGAATTATGTATAATGGATTTGCCCAACTTATAATTGAATTCAACCATATTTTTGTTCCTCTAGTAATAATGTTATAATAAAATGCAAAAGAGGGCAGTACCATAATTTCTACTCTTAAAAAGTACTACCCTAGAATATCCATAACCGGGGGCACTATTTTATAAAATCTAATTCTTTGAGGAATTTGGCATTAAATTTCTCTTTAATTAACAAAGAAATCGGAGCTTTGTTAAGCGCACATATGTTTGCAATGAAGCTCATGCACATGCCATGAATGTACCAACATGCCAAGATGGATCCAAGATCTAATTCAACCATTAGGTTGACACACCATATTGATGTCCTAGCTCAAGAATTAGGTTCATCTATTGGTCAGGTGGGCCACAGTTTGTAAAACAAATGTAAAGATCCGAATTAAGTTTTATAAATCATCCTCCTGTTTTCAATATTTGAGGCCACATGCTGAGTGGACCAGATTTATTTTAGAAAAACTTGTGCAAGATTGACCAACCTACTGGATGGATTGGATCTTAGACCTATGTGCCATGCTGGCACATGTATAGTATTTACATAGGCTCTATTGCACATGTACGAACCTAATAAAGCTCGTAATTATGCATTGGAGATATTGTGTACTTCAATGTGTGTGTGTGTGTGTGTGGGGGGGGGGGAAGGTACTATACGCTCGATCGTATGAAAATTTTAAACAAACTGGAAAATTTTATAGGGAAACTGGATAAACAAAACCAGTGCAACCGGTTATTAAAATATCCCTCTACCTCTATCTCCCTCACGCTTATTTTACGCTAAAAACCTTGCGCTAGAAACTTACGTGGGGCCTACTGCGGTCTTTTTTTTTAGAGAAATCCACCCCGTCCATCCGTTTTTCCATATCATTTTAGGACAAGAGGCCGAAAATAAGCCGAATCCAAGACTCAAGTGGGCTGAAAACATGAGGATTGAACGTCCACTGTTAAAATATTCGTGGGGCCACAGAAGTTTTAAATTAGGCTAATATTTTTATTTTCAGTTCATCTCAGTAAAAATATTGTTATGAACAGTATGCATGCAATTGAAACATCACTTTCGACCCAGGGAGGTTTCAACGGTAGGAATTTCCCTACCCACCTTTTCCTTTAGTGCGGCCCATTTGAGTCTTGGATATGGCTCATTTTTGTCCCTGTGTCCTAAAATGATCTCCAAAAACTGATGGACGAGGTGGATTTCTCACAAACACCACGGTTGGCTGTGACGGAAAACAGTGCAACCCTGACAACATAGAGAATTTATCAATGATAAAAGTTCAATTCACACTGTTTCTATCCACTTCGAGCGCAATCGCGGATTAGCTATTGACTGGTAGAGTAGCCAGACTCGCTACTGAAGTGATGTTACCAAGTTCTGTAGGCCCCACCATGATGTATATTTTGTATCCACACCTTCCATCCATTTGGAGTGATCATTTTAGGGCAATATCCAAAGAATGAGTTAAATCCAAAGCTCCAGTGGACCCCCAACACAGAAAATAGTGGGGACAATGATGCCCACCATTAAAAACTTCTAAAGGCCATGAAAGTTTTAGATCAAGTTGATGTTTGTGTTTTCTCTTATTTCATGTCTTTTTTTAACTTTTGAACAGGTTGGATTTCAAATAAACATTATGGTGGGCCTTGGGATAGTTTCAACGGTGGGAATCACTTTCCCCACTGTTTTCTGTAGTGGAGTCCACTACAGTTTTTTATCTTCCTCATTCTTTGACTCATACCCTAAAATTATATCTCAAAATGGATGGACGGTGTGGATACCACACATACATCATAGTGGGGCCCACAGAACATGGTGACGTAACTTCGGTAGCCTACTTGCAACTCAACCTATCAGTATCTAATCCATGTACATCCACTTCCATATTACAAAGGAACGCGGATTGCGTCCTACCCCCGCCCGGACGGTAATCCATCCAGGCAGGGCTCTGTGGGGCCCAACGTGATGTAAGTGTTTTATCTACTCCGTTCAACGATTTTCTCATATCATTTTAATATATGAACCAAAAAATAAGCAGGTCTAAGGCTTAAGTGGACCACAAGGTGGGGATTGAACGTCCACCATTAAAAACTTCTTGCAAGCTGGAGAAGTTTTGGATCAAGTTGATATTTGTGTTTTCAATTCATCCACGTCTACATGACCTTATGAATAGGTTGGATGGTAAAAAACAACATAACATGGGCACTTAGAAAGGTTTCAACAGTGAGTGTCATTATCAGTACAACCTCCTTTGTTGTGGTGCACTAGAGCTATGGACCTACATCATTTTTAAGATAATAAGTTAAAACGATCTGAGAAAATCTTTTAACGGTGTGGATAAAACACATACATCAAAGTGGGCCCCACAAGCCCTGCCCACCTGGACGATGCAACATGCGTCCTATTAATACTCGTAATGGACTCCAACGCTAGCTACACACATATTAGCTACAGAGAGGTTACATCACCAAGTTTTATGAGACCCATCATGATATATGTGTTATATCCATACTGTCCATTCACTTGGAGATATATAAGGCATGAGACAGAGAATGAGTCTGATCCAAAGCTGGAATGTACCCATCACAGAAAACAGTGGATAGAGTGACACCCATCATTAAAAATTTGTAAGGGGCACAAAAGTTTTCAATCAAGCTGAAATTTGTGTTTTCTCTTCTTTCATGTATGTCTTAACTTATGAATAAGTTGGATCTCAGATAAACATCATAATAGGCCTTAGGAAGGTTTCAACTGTGAGAGCAAGGCTTTCGTAGAAAATTAGCGTGAGAGAGGTGGAGGGATATTTTAATAACCTGTTGCACTGGTTTTGTTTCTCCAGTTTCCCTGTAAAATCTCCTCATTTGTTTAAAATTTTCACCATTAGACAAATAACGTGCCACTAGCATTCGACCTTATGGAAGATATAATACGGTAGAGCGTATAGTACCTTTTCTATATATATATATATATATAAGCACTTTTAACTTTTAACATGAACTTATTATAGTTAGTTCCGTTTCTTTTTCTCTTTTTTTGGGTAAAATGGAACCAATGGGTCCTGAGCTTTGGTCTTCAGTTCTAGCAAGTGGGGCCCCACAGGATGACCAATCCCCAAAAATCGTTGATCACACTAGCTAGACTTGCCTTCGTATTTGTGGCCTACGTACGAATGCAGTGATACTCGTCCAATTGAAAAGAATAATGAGATCGTGGCCGTGGAGCTCATCTCCAATGGGACACCGAAGATAGGTTGTTTGGACCACCGACCTGTGGGCCCCACTTAAGGAACAGAGAGAGAGAGAGAGAGAGAGAGAGAGAGAGAGAGAGAGAGAGAGAGAGAGAGAGAGAGAGAGAGAGAGAGAGATCAGTACGTGGCGTTATTCCATGTCTGTCTGGAAAATGATGCCTCGGTAGTGTACGAACACAAGTGTGCACTGGAAGATGCTCAAATGCTGCAACTTACACGTCTGAAATGAGAGAGAGAGAGAGAGAGAGAGAGATTCTACTATCACAGGAGCGGTGGTGTAAGGCCCGCGCGCATGGCGAATCGACTCTACACCGAGTGGGCCATGTGGAAACATCGGCACGTGATAGAGATGTAGGCCGTTCATCAGGTGGATCCCAATGGGCTAACTTCCTTGGGGAGAGGCACAGGTATATGAAAAAAGTGTTAAGTTGATAAGATGCCAACCGTGTTTGTTATAGACTTAAAATGTAGCACACCTGATGATTGGATTGGCCTATTTTTCTCAAAGTGTGTCATAGTGGCCAACCTGATGAACGGTCCAGATCTCGCACATATGTACCATTCTGGCACTTGTACCCCTCATGCAAGTCCCATTGTTCAGATCCGGTCACCAAATCTCGGGTCCCATGTGGTCCAAGAAGATTCTTTATCAAATTGGCAACAACAAAGGCATTGATATCCAAAGGAATAATCCGATTTGCACCAAGCAAAATGAGCCATTTCCCACACCCCACTTGCAGCACCTGTGAGCTGAACTCCACTGCTTCTGTCACTCAACTCTCACGCGTGTGAAATATCCAAGCCAGCCATTAGATTGGAGATGCTGCTTAGATCCCTTTCGTCAGAAATCACCTCGGTCCGACGGTCAGATGGGCCGCACATGCACCAAGTAAATGGACAGTTAAGAAAAACTGATACATGATCCAGATTCAACGCATACATGTGTCATATTTGATTATCAGATCAGCCTAGGTTTTTTAAGGCAACGCATCTACCTGGTGGGATCCACATGATGAGCGGCTCATATCTTTTACATGTGTGCCAAGTTGGCATGTGTTGAGAGATTAAGGGTAAAAATAAGTGTACAAGCTCTACTTCACAAAGAATTCCTCCCACCGTATGCCCGAGAGTGGAGTCTGTTGTGCGTGAAGCGATGGTTGATATTAGAGGTGGGCATGAGTCGAGTCAAACTGATTTAGGTCCAACTGGACTTGATCCGGTGGTGTCAAAACCCTTATCCGAACTCGATCCAATTCGGGACCGAGTCAAACGGACCCAACTCAATCCGAACCAGATCTTGATTGGACTGACCTGAAGCTTTACTTCACTAAGAATTCCTCCCACTGCATGCACGAGAGTGGAGTCTGTTGTGCGTGAAGCGATAGTTGATCTTAGAGGTGGGCATCGAGTCGAGTCAGACCGAGTTAGGTCTAACTCGACTTGATCCGGTACTATCAAAACTCTTCTCCGAACTCGATCTGATTTGGGACCGAGTCCAACGGGCCAGACTCAATCCAAACCGGATCTTGACTAGACTGACCCGAACTGAATCTGACTCGGTCAGAAATACCAAGTCGAATCGAGTTGGCCTTTGTTCGAATCGGGTCAAACTTGTGTAGATACGTGTCATGCAAAGACAACGAAGACGCTCCGAGTTATACAAGCGGTTCAAAGGAGATCAAAGTTACATGGCCCCACAGTGATGTATTTATTATATCCATACCGTTCATCCATTTTTTGAAATCATTTTAAAACATTAGGAAAAAAATGAATCATATCCAAAGCTCAAATGGACCACACCAAGGATAATGATTTTCACCGTTAAAAAATTCGTAGGGCCCACCATAACGTTTATTTTCCATACAATCTGTTAATAAGGTCACAACTACATGGATGAAAAGGAAAAACAAATTTCATATTGATCCGAAATTTTTGTGACCCCTAAAAGAGTTTCAATGGTAAACGTTCAACCCCATTGCTTTTTGTAGTGTGGTCCACTTCATCTTTAGATCTGTCTTATGTTTTGGCTCAAGCCTTACGACGAGCCTGCTAAATGAATGGACGGTTTGGATATAACACATACCTCATGATGGGACCCACAGAACTTACTAACATCAATACACTAGTTGGTGCATGGTACTTCGGCCCATCCGTTTGTTGACATCCCGTCAATACACCAGTGTCAGTGTCAGAGTCAAAACTTGGTGCTCAAGGCGCCACCTGAGAGGAGACTGATTGGCTACTCCCCCTGCACCAGCCAATGGCTGGTGGTCGGTGCTCTATGGACCCCACCATGATGTATTTTATTTCATCCCTGCCGTCCATCTATTTTTCTAGATCATTTTATGGTAGTAAAAATAAAAATGAGGTATATCCTAATCTCAAGTGGACAACATTACATGAAACAGTGTTGAATGAATGTTGTACAGATCAGATCGGTTCAGATTGACTACTGACCCAAACTCGATTCATTGTGTGGTCGGATCTGAGTAGGCCTACTCAATCTGACCCGATCCTGGCCTTCGGATTGGATCCGATTCGATCATGTCGGATCCGTCGGTTCAGGACGGATCCTGCTCAGCTCTAGTTGATCTAACAACTGTGACAGCGTATCTCAAGTCAGGTACCTATCCGGTATACTTCGTGGGTGTAACTTGCATTAGATCCACCCCGTCCGTCAGGTACACTACCTTATTTTAACCATTGAACTAAAAATCATGATAATATAAAAGTGTATGAAGCCACAACATACGAAACAGTCAGGATAGGATGCCTGCCATTAATTTTGTGTCCGATCGACCATGGTGTTTATATGCCATCTAATCCATTCATCTAATTTGCTTCATCAGGATGAAAGAATTACCCAGAAACCACAGTATTCCAAAACTCAGGTGGGCCAGCATGAATTTAGAGGTTTGTGGCGGTGGCCCACCTGAGTTTAGAATCAACCTAATTTTTTAGGACGTTCCCATCCTTGGATGGCATGCATCTCAGAGATCCAGACCATTTATCAGATAGTGTACACTGCGAATATGTCCTGGACAAGGAAATAATATTGGATTAGATGATCACACTTGTGCAATTAAAAAGGGTGATTGGAAAATAAAAATAAAAATCAACAGTCCAAATTCAAGGCACGTGTTTGGCTCTCTTGATGAGTGTACTACACTAATTTTGGTACATGGCATATTGCATATTCCCAATGCAGGCTACCTAATAAATGGCCCTTATCAATCACATATGCACAATCCAACGGTAGGAACAAAGGCCCACATGGGACCTGTGATGAGGGGACCCACGTTCTATCAGCACCCATTGTTGAACCGGGAATTTTCAAATGAACCAACTCACGTTAATCCATGCTTAGATGAGCATTGAAACATGAATTATCCCAAGTCCTGCACTCAAATCATAAGGCTGTTTAGCATATGAAAATTAAGAATCCGATTCGATTGCTATCTTTGCAGGAATTATTTGATATTCTTCTGTTGAATTTAAGGTGTTTTTTTTTTTTTTTTTTTTTAAAAAAAATTTTAATAAATGTTAAATCAGCATCCTTTGAGGAGTTAATAACTGATTATAAACATATTTGCTGAATTTAGACCAGTGTCTCTTTCAATCTATCCGTTCATTTGATAGCTGCCAATTGAATGGTCAGAATCATCCAATTCAGTCTATGTGCTTTGGCTATTACCTGACCATGGTGGGCGCAATGATATGGAGGGTTTGGATTGGGATACATATCTCTCACATATGTAATAGCTTTGTATGTGCTTTTGGATATGACAGACTCCAGCAGAATATCAAGTAATTCTTCTTATTCTTCGAGCTGATATGCACTCCCACCTTTCCTTTCTTTATACTGCAGGATACACCCCTCTTTGTTACTAGTTGTTTTTGGAATTCTGCTTTTTATTCTTCTTTCTTTTTCTCTTTTTCTTTTTTCCTTTTTTTTTTTCTGACCTGTCATGGGTGTGTGAAAAGTATTCCCGTGAAAATTACTTTTCAAAAAAATGACATTCTTCCTAATTAGGTGTTCACTTTTTTATAAAAAGATCTTTCAAGAAATTAATCTACTTAAATTTTCCTAGCCTTTGATTATATTTTATTTTTCTTCCCTGAATGTTTTCTTTGAAAAGAACTGATAATGTCTCGTTATCGATCCTTTTATTTTACTGAGCTCCCTAGTAAGCCTGTAAAACCATGATTCATTGAGGGGTCATTTAAATTAAGAGTCCTTTGGGTGCCCATAAAATCCTTTGAGTTATAGGTACTTGGATTGCAGCTGTTTGGATACCTATATTTACCTATAAAGGTGTTACAACTATAATCTAAAACTTGGAATATTCATGATAGTGCAAGTTCCACTGTAATGCGTACAGGACGTTCAAACTACCGATCACGTGCTTTCTTTCTTCTTCTTTTTTTTTCTTCTTTTTTTTTTTTTTTACACTCTTCTATGGTCTAAAAACAAACAACTTGATTAATTATCAAATGGCGCACACAAGAAGGATGTGATGTCTACCAATAAAAACTTTAAGTTATATTTGTGGTGCACTATGATGGGTGGGATATCCAACCTATATAATGTGTGCATGTTCGATACTCTCCTAGCAAAGTGTTCCATATTCGGCATGATATGACCGAAAAGGCCGATACATATAGGTAACGACCGTGACCGTTACCGTTACATGATATAAGAGTGAAATGGCAGATGATACGAGGCATAACAATTATTGTTCCGTAATGGTAAAAAAAATGGCTACTTCTTTTTCTTTTAATGTAAATACATTTTTTGCATTTTTCTCATTCCAAAACTTTTCTACATCATTCTCCAACATATTATGATCACTCATACCATAATTTTTAGGATTAAAATAGTAGATTGAAATGATTAGAGAAAATATAAGCTCCAAGGTCTTTTTTCTTTTATTTAAAAAAAGTTGTGTGTGCATTTTTTATTTTATTTTTTTTCGATTTCTAATTCTAATGCTTGATTTTGATGTGTAAACATTAGAGGCACATAATCATGTTCATAAATTCACTAGTTAACTCAATACAACACTCTCACCAAAGAGTGGACCACTATGCTAGCATAAAAATGTTTTAAATAAAAAATAATGCATATTTGGAATATCTACATTATTCTAAATTTTTTATATATTCTTTTCAAAAGTTTTAGAGTATTTTTTTAAACAGTTACAATTACACCCTTGTATTGGACATTATGACCAATATACATATCGATAACAGTGATAACCGTTATGGCCACCGTTATTGATGCAAAATACCTTGTCTCGCAGGGCTCAAAAAATTTCTAATCTTTTTTATGTGATTTGTTAATTTTAGCTGGATCTACGACCCCAAAGTCTATGATAAGAATACCTACTTTGTACATTGTAAATACTTTACAAGTTAGCTAAAACATAATTTGTTTATCTATAAATACATTATTACTTAAAAGCCAAGCAAAATAGTATGTAACAGTTTGCACCTGAATTTCTTTTCATATAAAGTACTTGCAACTTAAAACTTCATAGGCACCCAAGCAACCTCTTAGATATTTGGAAAGAAATAAATGTAAATGCTTGTGTTTATGCCCTAGTACATGGAATTCGTTTCCCATCGGAAATAGATGTAAATGTTTGCATTTAAACCCCCTCTCCCATCCTTTAAGCACCTTCAACTTACATCTAAACAACACCTAAGCATCAGAATCAAAAATCGCCTAAAAGAGTTTCAGCTCCTAAATATTTACATTATCTAGAAAAAATTTTAAAAAAAAAAAAAAAAAGAAAGAAAAGAGAGTGAGAAGGGGTGAACCGGCTCCAAACAATAAGATTGGCCAGAATCTACTTACCTACTCAATCAGCAACCTAATTCAACTCCATGGATGACTTCACTGCTTCATAAAAAGGCTAACGGTCCAAAAGATAAAGGAAAGGTATTTGAAGTTTTTTTCTTTTCTTTTCTTTCTTTCTTTTTAGTAAGCCAAATAATGGCAGCATCCAGTGAGGAATGTTCAAGGAAGTGACCCTAGATCTATGAGATAGAATACCCCTCCACACCTTGTTAGCCGCATGATAACATAGAAGTATACATGAAAAACGGTATCTTCCTCCCAATCGTTGAGAGGGCTTGTGGTAAAGCTAATGCCACATGACTTCGCTGCTTTCATCATTTATAAAGGGTACGTAGTGGTCATCATTATATAAGTCTTATCTGAATTAATTGAGGTTAGCTACGTGGGATTTTTCCACTGTTCCACTATGTCAAGAACAAAAACTTCAGTTAGACTATAGGTCATCAAGCCTTTTGTTATTACTTTCATCCACATTCTTTTAAATTGTTCTTTTAATTTTTAGAGCTTTCAACTTGCACCAACTTACTCTTAACCTGCAGAGTCCTTAGTCTCCATTGTGCATGATCAAACTATTTAAGTTTACTTTCCTTCATCTTATTATCTATCGGTGCTACTCCTGAGCTCCGTCTAATGCATTCATGAGGGTCTTTCTATGGAAAAAAAAAAAAAAAAGGAGCCGCCTCATGGTTTACTGATCTAAATGTTGGCACATTGGGCCTCAGCATGAAAGGCCGTGCACCTAAAGTTCCTTAGATTGGGAGACCCTTATAACTAGAGAACTAGATTCTTCTTTCAATATGGGGAGTTTTTGGTTCATGGCCATCCACAGTATGGGCAATGGTATGAACCGTTTGAATCACTGAACATGGACCCCTTTTGCCTCTCTTGTCTAAATGGAAAGCCCAAACCATAGGCTTCTACCTTTCGGACCATGTAACTCATAATACAACTTTCCTGATATGTAACCATTGCCCACCTGTATTATTTGTCTGTTCATCATTGTTTTGGACCACTAAACCATTGGGCCACTTTTAACAAACCCAAACGTACGGTACAATCTCTCAATTCAACATTGTGTGATGTATCTTTGCTTCTTGTTCCATTCCTTGTGGCCCATGCCATGTCGTTCAACTACACATTTTTTTTAAGAAGCACTTGTTTCATTGATCTAAAGAGCTGCTTTATAGAAGACATACAATTCCGGGCTGGACCTCCAATATAAAAAGTGAGGCAGCCTATCGTATCAAAGATTGAATACTGGACAAAACCTCATTTCGATTCTCTGACTATACTTAGGCCCTTGAGAAGGACTTTCCCTTTGATCATCAGCAAGAGGTCCTGAAGTTGCTCTAAATCCCTGTCCAATTGGTTTTGATTGCCCAGGTGAACCAGCCCATCAGCCACTATGTTTGCTTCCCTCATGACGTGCTGAATTGATATGGTGGCTTTCCCCTATATAGTTTCTATCCTCCTCTTCCAGTAGGTGCTCCATGGGCTAGGACTTATGTTTGTAAAAACACTCACAACTACTTCGGAGTCACTTTCAATTTCAATTAAATTAAATCCTTTCTCCAAGCAGAGATCCAGCCCATCCATCATTCAACTACACATACCTCTACTGAAGTTTGCCGGCAAAGCCCAATTTGTAATACTTCTAAACGGTCCCTAAAAGGATGTGTGGTCCACACATTTAGTTAATTTGTCTTAGATGGGCTCATGGGAGTGAGCACTCTCAGAAGAGACAACAACACAATGCTCAGATGGAGAGTATGGTTTGTACAAGTAGAGTTCCTCATTCAAGTCGAATTTCAAAAATATATATCTTTTAAAATATTATTATCTTTTATAAAATTTATTTTGATCTTATCATTAATCGATTCATCACTTGAGGCATGTTTGGGCTACACTTTAAAAGAGTTCATCTCATTTTAGTTAATTGTAATTTTGAAAATATTATCCATCCAAAGTGGGGAAAACCAAATATGGAGACATAGCTCTGCTAAATTCCAGTTCTGTGGGCTCTTGCTCCCATAATATTTCCCTTTTAAGTGGCACCCAAACAGGGACTTTTAGTGGTTAAAATGCTTGGTTGCCTCTCATTGAAAAGATAGGATAATTTCGTTATGTTGTAATTTTTGTGAGTGGATCATTTACAGTGGGTCCATGTTATCAATGGTTTGGATCGCTGGACAATGGATTCTACTTGTATAAGCTGACCACCTAATCCGTGCTGTGACATCTCTTCACGTGTCTTTGCACGTGCTAACCATGTATAAGGTGCACTCGAAAATTCGGATGACTGGATTAAAACTTACACTGCCCCATTCATCACTCTCGAACGTGGACCGTTGTAAACTTTTCATTGAAAAACTGTCATTTGTTTTCAGCACTTGCGTGACCACTTGTAGTGGACTGCCCGAAGTTTCGTGCCAGTTCTTCCAAATTGCGTGGCCCACCTGATGCACGGATCGGATATCCCAGACATCTTCAAGGTTGGCACGTGTGGCCACGTGCGGAAGGTGCATGTGGGCTTCGCACTAGCTAGCAAGCTTCTTCTTATGTTGTCACTTCTCACCATCTCTTTTCTTAGTTGTCTACTCGTGAATATCAATGTGGGCCGACCTTCTTTTGCACGAGGTGGAGGATTTAATCGTCCAAACCGATGTTTTTTATTTTTTTTTCCCTAATATCTAAACCATAGGATTTTTTATTTTTTTATTTTTTATTTTTTTTTGTGATGTTTTATGTCTGTAGTCATATGAGAAGGAAGTCATGATAACCCTAACACCATGTATGACATGACTATGTGGGGCCCACTATGGTGTATGTGTCTTATCCACTAAGTATATCTATTTTGCCGCTCATTTTAGGGCATGAGGGGGGAGACTGGAGACCAGGTCCTACTTAGTGATCCAATTCTATGAGGCCTACCGTGGTGTATGTATTTTTATCCACTCTGGCATTCATTTTGCGTGCTCAGTTTATGGTATGAACCCAATAAACTAAAAAATGAGGCACATCCAAAAGTCAAGATGACACTTCGGAAACAGTGGAAATGACAATGCCAACCTGTGAAAGCTTCTTAGGGCCTACTGTAATGTTTATTTGCCATCAAACCTGCTTGCACGGTAAAGCAGACTTAGAAAAAGGGAAAACACAAAAATCATCTTTATCTCAAACTTCTATTACCCTTGAGATGTTTTTAACAATAGGCATTCAATCCTCACTGTATTCTATGGCTGTGGTCCACTTAAGATATGGATATATTTTAATTTTGGGTTTATGCCTTAAAATGAGCCGGCAAAAGTGTAGATAAAATACATAGATCAAATGTGTCCCACAGAGTCAGTCAGCAGGGACATCGCGTAGGGGTCAGCACGCAATCCGCTTCCATACGGAAATAAGCCAAGAAAACAAATTACACGTGACAACCATATCCGTTCTGGCTAGCTACGACTAGGACTTGCACGCGCTTCACTTTCGGGGGCGCTTTGTATTTTCATTAAAGGTAAGTCCTAAGGTGCAGATCATCAGGCCAAAAGCCGTTCTTCATGTGATATAACCAAGACATGTACGTTGGATGTGGATGCTTGGTATCTTCTAAAAGTAAAAAATATCGATTCTTTGATACATGTTTGGCCCACCCGGTTGGTGGGCCCAAAATCTGGTCAGGGTTAATCTACACGCTGGGTCCAACCTGATGAACGATTTGGATGTTAGCCACACGTGCGTAGATGTGAGCTTAGTAACATTCTTCATGATGATGAGGAGCATGGGAAGGAGTGGGCCATTTGGCCAGGGGCCGACAGCCCTTCTTCCCTGCTGTTGGTTCCTAGGTTGGAGAATATCAAACGTACGCTATCTTTCAGTGTTTATGAGGGACACAAAAATAGAACCGCAGATATAAGGCAGGTATGATATCCAGACCCTTCAAGTGGTGGGCCACACTGTAAGGGAACCGTACCGTACCGTGAGCAATTAGCTTGCTCTAACTATTCGAACAGTGGACTGAAAATGAACACTTGAAATCAAAGTGAGTTAAACACACCAAAATTGAGCAATTTTTCTGCACTAGGAACGTCCATTGATCAACGAAGAGGAATTAACTCATCCCCGGCAAACATGCCTGGAATATGTTTTAGGCATGTCCTCACGTGATTTTAATATATATATATATATATATATATATATATATATATATATATATATATATATCCCTCTTTATATTTATGAAGCAGTGACTATACATAGCCAGGATGGGCCAGTTAGCAAAAAGGGAAAAACAGGCCCACCGAATCTGAGCCAAGAAACAAAAGGAGAAAGAGAGATGCTAAATTTCTTAGTGTATTCTAATCTCACTCGATCCAAGAAAACCAGGCCTCTGATGACGGGTGGAAGATCAAACGTGGACCGAAAAAATTATGGGATTGGCTGCTACTGCCTCTACGAACGAGACCGTCAGCCACCGCATTAGTGTTTACAACCCCAAGTGTAGGGTTGCGATGCAGTAATAATCTTAGTGAGACCGAGGTCGAATCTAAAAGGACTAAACTCGTGTCTATTCTAAAAGCAACTAGAAGTAGAACTAGAAAAGGATATGAATTTAAATCTGGAACATAGAAGAATAATTGTAAGGTTTTTAATTAGAAACTTAAGAATTCAAAAGTGGGAACTAGGGTTTCCAAGGATTCACTTGTAGAAATCAGGGTGATGCTATGCTTGATTCAATGACACAACTGGAATGGGAGTCCTATCTTATCTAGTTGGAAGATATAGCAATTAAGATCAAATCTTAAATTCTTTTGACCTAATTCTTAATGGATGAGAGTTATGAGGATTGGAAGTGATTCCATCATCTGACCATACCCAAGGGACAATGGTGAACAACAGGATTTTCTAATTTCATTATCTTAAAGCATAAAAAGAAAATACTCAAAGCTATTGTAGATCTATTGTAATTTAAGTCACAACGAACCATTAAAAACTGAAAGTATTCATTATAATCAAACTAGAATCAAAGTAAGTTCAATATAAACATGAATCAAAACAATAGAAATATCTCATTACGCTACAAGCTTCACCCCTTAGCCCTAGCTAAAAGATTTAGTCAACCATAGACATGATTAGAACTAAAACCCTATAAGAAAACATGAAAAACTAAGGAATAAAGAAGAAAAATGTTTGGCGACGGCTCTCCACCCTTGTGCTTCGCTCCAAAACCCTATATCGATGCACAAGGAAGCCCTGGGGACTCGTATTTATAGTTAAGCAATACCTCATTTCACACTGACTTGAAAAAATTTAAAAACCGCCTCAAATTTACGCACTCCACGTAACTCTACGCAAATCCACAAAATCGTTGGATGACATCGAACTGCCTTCGATGCCATCGAATGTGCTTTTTATACATGCTTTTTAGCGCTATTGTCGCTTCATCTAGACTGTGTAACCTTCTATGTCATCGAACCTACCTTCGATGTCATCGAAGGTGTCTTCGATGTCATCAAACATTGTTCAAGGAATCGATAACGCGTCCAAAATAGTCCAGAAAGTTAATTCAATTTCTTCAATAAATTCGATGCCATCGAAGAGGCCTTCGATGTCATCGAGCAGGGCTTCGATGTCATCGAGGAAGCCTTCGAATAATCGAACATGGTACCCAATGTGTTCAGCGAGTTTTGCTGAAAATCCACAAAAAATTCGATGTCATTGAACTTGCTTCGATGTCATCGAGAAAGGCTTCGAGTCATCGAATAAGTCTTCGAGTCATCGAAATGTATCTTCAATTTTTCTAGCAACCAACTCGATTTTCTTTCGTAAATTCGATATCATCGACCCGTGTTTGATGTCATCGAATGGTAACTTCAATGTCATCGAACGGTGATCGATGACATAATCAATGTAAATCTTGCACTTGTTCTTCCGACTTTTTTCCTTCTCCACTTGGTTTTCTTGAATCTTGAGATCTTGAAATCTTCAATCTTTGTCTCTTAAGATTCATTCTTTGCATTGGTGATCTTTAAGCATTAAATCCATACTTTTAGCACATTTTCCAAACCAAGCTCTTAAATTCACCTTACAACACAAACATGAATAAAATAGGACATTAAGCAGTATCATGTTCATAAAACCAAGATATAAATGAGGGATAATATACAATATTTGACCCTTAACAATTAGACTCCCTAAGGGGGTGGGAGATGATCACTTCCCTACCCTCCATAAAGGAACTTATCTTTGTCCATCAATACCACATAAACCAAGCTGGGGCGACCTTATTGTTAAGAGACTCAACCACAGATTTGGAGTCGCTAACTAGTTTCACTTTGGTATAACAAAGGCCCACGTTGCAGGATACGCCTTCCCAGATAGCCTTGATTTCAGCCCTGCCATTTGAACTGAAGTCGTAGCTGGACGAAAAAGCAAAGGCGAAATCCCCCGAATGATCCTACCAATACCTCCACCCCCCGATGGGCCTGGGTTGCCAACGGCAGAGCCATCCACATTGACCTTTATCCAGTCGACAGCTAGCTACAACCACCTAACTGTCTGGACCAATCTAACGAACGACGCCATGTCAGCCAACCCCAAGGCAGTGAGGGTGCTAGCCATGGCTCGATTAAAGTGTTTCGGAGGGAGAAGATATGGGCCTAGAAGCTTGAACCAGCACTTGACCTTGGAGATGACCTTTATTGGTATAGCCCACTTGGGTTTAAGGATAGCCCACTTGAATTCTATATACAACTGATTTTTGGGATATACCATAAACTAAATGGGACCCATCAAATGCACAATGTTGATGTTAGACACACATCATGGTGGGGCCTATATAGCTCAACCCCATGGGAAGTTCCCATGAGGTTGACCCCATTATGTATATATATATATATATATATATATATACATATATGTATGTATGTGTGTGTGTGTGTGTGTGTGTGTGTGTGGAAAAGGTTCTATGCAGTCTAGTTCATGGGAACTTCCCATGAGGTCGAGTGGTGTGGGCCCCACCGTGATGTGTGTCGAACATCAACACCGTGCATTTGATGGGTCCCCTTTAAATTATTGGATATCCCAAAAATCAGTTGTATACGGAACTCAGGTAGGCCATACCATCTAAAATCATTCGAAGACATGCCTAAAACATATAAAAGCACTTAGCAGGGCCCACCTGAAATTTGGATGCATCTGAAACTTGGTCTGACCCCTCATCCAAGTGGGACACACATAATGGATAGGCTAGATTTGTGAACCACATCTCGATGGGCCCAACAAATGATTATGAATGTTTTAATGGAGGGTAGCCCCTCTCAACTTTTGTTTGTGTTGTGGCCCACACAAGTCACGGATTGACTTGATTTTTAAACCCTAGGCCCACCATGGAATGGTGCATCTGACTGATGGGGTAGATTTTCAACACGGAATTGGACCGCACCAAGGTAGCCTGCAGGATGGTTCGCGGGAGACCATTATATATATATATATATATATATATATATATATATATATATATATATATATATATATATATATATATATATATATATATATATAGGCATGCTCATCTGTGAACCTTTGCACACGTGTCATGGGCATCTAATCCAAATGGTCCATGTGATGCGGCATCCCATGAAACGTCAGGGACCAATTTTCACCCAAATCTAAAACTCTAGTGGGCCATAGCAAAGAGAGATGAAAATCAAGGGAGAAAAATGTTTTCTTTTTTCATGGCCCACCAAAGTTTTGGATCAAAGTAAAAGTTGGGACCTGTGGGTTTCATAGGGTGCTTCATCACGTGGACCGTTCGGATTTTGGACTCACATAAGGTATGATGAGTTCTCAAAAAGTTGGCACGAGATCTCTGCCATCTGGTGCGCAGAGCATGCGGATGGTGTGTGTGTGTGTGTGTATATATATATATATATATATATATATATATATATATATATAGAGAGAGAGAGAGAGAGAGAGAGAGAGAGAGAGAGAGAGAGAGAGAGAGAGAGAGAGGCATGCTCACCTAAGCACCTATGCACGTGTGCACCTTTGCACACGTGTCATGGGTGTCGAATCTGAACGGTCCATAAGATGCGGAATCCCATGAAACCAAAGGGAGTGAATTTTCACCCTGATCTAAGATTCTGTTGGGCCATAGAAAAGAGAAATCCAAATCAAGTGAAGAAATTGTTTGCATTTTTCATGGCCCACCAAAGTTTCGGATCAAAGTAAAAATTAGTACGAAGGGGTTTCATGAGGTTTTACTTCATGTGGACCGTTCAGATTTGCAAGATTCATCAGATATGATGAGTTCTCAAAAAAGTTCGTGCGTACGTAGTACGAACGGGTTCGCAGGTGAGCGTTTCCGTATATATATCCCATGGCCAAACACAAAGTGCCAACCCAGGGCTACGTGAAAATGTGTCTGATGTCTCAACTAATAATCATTTAGAAAATCTTCTTGCCCAGAAAACAGGTTAGCCGACCACGCTTTCATGCAGGTTGTTACCCAACTAAATCGGTAAAATTATGTGGGGAGATTTTGATTGGTAAATACCTGCTTGGCACAAAAACCTTAAAATGTTCTGGCCCATTTCTGACAGGACACCCATCACCAATCAAATCTTGCCACATCATTTCACCATCCAAAGGAGTGGGTATCAGGATTATCATGCAATTTTACCCATCCACAGCTCTCACAAGTGTGGCCGTCACATGTGCGAGAAGCTGACCATAGGAGTTTTCTGGACTTGGAAAATGATCTAACGCTTCAGCTGAAACACGTTAACGTTGTGTGGATTGTCTGTGGTGACGCCACAGAAAATTTCAAGGCCATTGCTTCTCATTGGTCCACGTCATTTATGATGACTCCTGCTAAAAAGATAGCCGGATTTTTCTCTATACCAAATAGCTTGCTAACTGCAAACACAATTTTCAATGTGTGGAACTGTTTTGGGTTCCACTATGATTTTTTTGTTAGATCTACATCACCCATCAATTTTTCTAAATAATTTAAGAGCGTGATCCCAAAAATTAGGTACATCCAAAGCTCAAGTAGATCATCCCACGAAACAATGAGGATTGAATAAACTACCATTGAAACTTTCCTATATGGCTGACCAAGGTTTAGTTTTTATTTTCCATCGCTGAAATTGACCATACTGACCTTGAGGAACAGTCTAATTCCCTAAAGAGATTCGAGTACCTTTCAAATATTCCGTAGGTAG
This sequence comes from Magnolia sinica, assembly GCF_029962835.1. Classification (NCBI taxonomy): domain Eukaryota; kingdom Viridiplantae; phylum Streptophyta; class Magnoliopsida; order Magnoliales; family Magnoliaceae; genus Magnolia; species Magnolia sinica. The sequence continues at coordinate 24,822,961 of NC_080590.1, forward strand.
CCTTCTGACATGCCTTCAAAAATTACTCGGACCAAATTAATTGTCATTGTCCTTGTTTCAGTAGTTGTACGATTTTTTAGGGAATAAGAAGTTACATCGAATTTTATGTCAAGAAAGGGATGTGTGCGAAACCCTTTTTACGTGTGGGCAACGACCAAACTCATGAGGCCCACATTGATGTATGTGTACAATCCATGTCGCCCATCCTTTTTGTCGTGTCATTTTAGGGTTAGGGCCCAAATATCAGTCTAATACAAAGCTTATATGGGCCACATAATAGAAAATAATGGTGACAGTGGAACCCATTGTTAAAACTATCCAGGCTCACTATGATGTTTGTTAAAAGTGGACGTTGCCCAAGTCAGGACTTTTTGAGCCCATAGCGAGCTGGCCGATAAGGTGAACGGAACATATCACCCCATTGTGGGCCTTAGGCTATTATACCAATGGCTATCCTTTCATTTGATAGTAAAATAAAGATGTAACAACCACGACCCATAAAACATGACAACTACGACCCATATAACATGATAACTATGATCCATGACAACTACAACCCATGAGAACCACAACAACCACGACCCATCTAACATGAAAACCATGACCCATACAACATGATAACTACGATTCATGACAACTACAACCCATGAAAACTACAACTCAATATAACATGACAGCCACGACCCATATAACATGACAACCACGATTCATATAACATGACAACTACGATCCATGACAACTACGACCTATATAACATAACAACCACAACCCATATAACATGACAACCATAACCTGTAACAACTACAACCCTTACCACATTATAACCACGACCCTTGCCGCATTACAACCATAACCCGAGTATGGGTCGTAGTTCCCATGATATATGGGTCGTGGTTGTCATGAGGTAAGAGTCGTGGTTGTGATGAGGTAAGGGTCGTGGTTATCATGCTATATGGGTCGTAGTCTTCATTTTAAAGGCCAAGGACCAACTAGTGAGGCCTACATTGATGTATGAGAACCACGACCCATATAACATGATAACAACGATCCATGATAACTACGACCTATGACTACCACGACCCATATAATATGACAACCACAACCCCATATAACCCACATTTCCTGCTCCTGCAGTCTACTAATAGTCATTCATATTTGAAAAATATTAGGCTAGCTTTGGTACGGATGGACACGTTACTTTTCTAACTTTGTACGGTATAAGGATAAGATTCAGATCGTCCATTTGATGCCCCACCTTATATTTAAATTGAGATCAAAAGATGAGAATGATTTAACAGTCAGGTGGGCTACTCTATGGGAAACCACAACCCATATAATATGATAACTACAACTACAACCCATGAAAACTACGACCCATGGAGTTTCATTTGATAGTCAGTAAGGATCTCATGTATGTTTATCCTATGTAGTCACCAAATTAGGGCAAGTCAAGCCATAGTCATACAAACGATATCTGTATCGTAACATAGGTCGCATCAGGTGGTTGTAATGCGGTAAGGGTCGTGGTTGTCATGTGGTATCACGTCATAGTCGTGCAAACAATATCTGTATCATAGCATAGATCGCATCAGGTGGTTTTAATGTGGCAAGGGTCGTAGTCATGAGTCGTGGTTGCCATGATATATGGGTAAAGGTCGTGGTTGTCATGAGGTAAGGGTCGTAGTTGTCATGAAGTGAGGGTCGTGGTTATCATGTTATATGGTGTTGAGGGTCAAATATTGCATATTATCCCTCATTTATACCTTGGTTTTATAAACATGAAAGTGTTTAATCAATCTAATTATGTATGTTTTCATATGCAAGGTGATTTCGAAAGCTTTAGGGGAAATTGATGCCAAAAGAAAGATTTATGCTCAAAAGATTAATAAATAAAGATTTTGATATTTGCAAGTCATTAATGAAGAATTCACATGCCAAAGATCCATGAAAACCAAGTCAGGAATGAAAAGAATTAAATATTTGAAGTGAAGAAAAGGAATTCTGAAATTGTCCTGAAAACAAACATATTCCTAAAATTGTCTTGAAAAATTATATTCTAAAACTCTAAGTCTTTTTGAAAAATTGCGCAGAGTGAAATCTATTTTAGCAAATTGCGTAAATTTAAGGTGGTTTCTAAAGTTTTTCAAGTAGGTGCGAAAGTTGGAGTTTCACAACTATAAATAGGACTCCCTATGATGCTTCAAAGCATCTTTTAAGATTTAGAAAGGTCTCAAGGAGCATAGCCCAAGGGTGGAGGAGCCGCCAAATAATTTCTCTTCTTTTCTAGTTTATTTTTCATGCTTTGTTTAAGAGATTTGGTTTCAATTATGTCTATGGTTGGTTAAAGCTCTTAGCTAAGGCTAAGAGGTGAAGCTTATAGCGTATTGGGTTATTTATTTTGCTTTGATTCTTGTTCTTATTGAACTTCATTGATTTCTAGTTTGATATTAAATGAATATTTTTAGTTTTCTATGATTTATTGTTACTCAAATTATAATAGATGTTATGATAACTTTAGATATCTTCTTTTCCTGTTTTGAGATAGTGAGATTGGTAAATCTCATTGTTCATCATCGTCTCCTAGGTATGGTAGGGTGATAGAATCCCTTCCAATCTTCACAATTCTCCTCTATTGAAAATTAGGTCAATGAAAAATTTAGATTTGATTTAAATTCTTTTATCTTCCAATTAGATAGGATAGGACTTCAATTCCAATTATGTTTATTGAATCTATAAGTGAATCCTTGGAGCTCTAGTTCACTTTTGATATTTGATAAATCCTTTACAATTACTCTCTTTTATTCCATATTTTTCTAATTCTAATTCTAGTTATTTTCAGAATACGTACAAGTTTAATCCTGTGGATTCGACCTCGGTCTTACCGAATTATTACTACATCGCGACCCTACACTTGGGGTTGTGAACATATGGGTCATAGATTTCATTTTATAAGCCTTGGGCAGTGTCCACTTCTAACACGAACCTTACCTCATGATAACCACGACCCATTTATCATGGCAACTATGACCCATATATACCCGAGTCGTGGTTGTAATGCAGTAAGGGTCGTGGTTGTAATGCGGTAAGGGTCGTAATGGTCATGGGTTGTAGTTGTCATGGTCATGGTTGTCATGGGTCATAAGTGTCATGAATCGTAGTTATCATGTTATATGGGTCATGGTTGTCCTGTTATATGGATCGTGTCACGCCCTAAACTCGAAAATTGGATTCACAGGAATTTCGATTTTCGAATCTGGTGCTGACACCCTCCGTAGTACCCCATTCTCGGCTCCTAGCGTCCATACGCCAGATTTCGATCCTGAGATCCTACAATGAGGGTTTTTTTTATACATTTAACTCGCAATAAGCATAACCACAAGATTACCCAATTCACAAAGGCAACATCATCATCACATATCCACTAATATAATCATTTGAGTACAATGCTGAAAGGGAAATACATAAATCGAAATCAAGCACCAGAAGACCGCTGCATGCTCCAAGCTCAACACTACTGCAACCTAACATCACCTGCACGCATCTATCGTGTATAAGCTTATAGAAAGCTTAGAGGGTGGTGTAAGTGTGTGCACAAGGTAAGTGTCAAGTATTCAATACAAAGCCATAATCATACAATACCGGAAATACTGGTAATCTATAAATTGTATAATGTCGGAATAAGTATAAATACTGACAAGAGCATGAATTATCATAGTAAACAGAATATTGACAATATCATAAATCAAATGATAACAGAGTAAGCGAAAATACGGACAAGCCCATGAGTCAATCAATATCAGAATACGCATTATAGAACAACTATGTAAATGAGTCATAAAGAGCCAAATATCAGATGCCAAGGATGCGATGCAGTATGCAATTCCTGATGAATTCACGAATAGCGTCAACCGTATCTAAACCATATAAATGCAGAAACATAGTAACCCAAAATGTTATATGCTGCGGATGTAATGCAATATGTGGTGTGAATGGAATAACCATGCTGGAGTGTGAAGTCGGGACGATAGTACGTAGTATCGCAGGCTATGGGATCCATCACAAGGGTCTTCTATCCAAACCAGTCTCATACCTAAATTTAGATAGTCAAACTCGATGTGGTAAACTCCTGATCTCAGGTTAGTCGCGTGCCCAATCGAAATCCTAGCCATGACGAAAGTACACAACAATTAGTTGCGTACCACCAGCCCGATCAGATAGTGAATGAATGAGCATGCAACTCCTACTCAATAAGTCCACATATCAGTACGGTTCCTCTCTGAAAAATCACCGAGGTCTATTACACTCTAAACCAGATTGCCGCCCCATCGCGCGCTACAAGGTGAGTGGAAGAGACCTCACTATCCGCCTGCCAATATCGGGTCCGGCTCGTCGATAGCGGATCCATTCCTCGAGCTGGTAAGACTCAGCCTAACATTGCCCCCTCCTCTTAGGCAGGTAAGGTCGTACCCCCTTCCAACCGACTACGACACAGTGGGAAACACGGCCTAACGGTATGCGGCCCTCATGCGCTCATGCATCCACGCGGTCTAGACGTTGGAGCAACCTCTGGAACTAAGAGGGTTTAAGGACTTTCACCCAGGGATATCTATAGCACCCCATGTAGAACAGATTTTTAGTGTCCCATCTGGTCATCCATGAAGTACCTATGGAGGCTACGACCCTAACGTCGCTAGGGCGTACAATAATCACAACACACAATGTAAGATGCATGAGTCATACAATCCAGTCATACATCAATCATACGCATACCATGTACTCATGTGAGACAATCTCCTCCTATCAGAGAGTCTCATAACAACATGCCTAATGACATATGCAATGGTCAACCACATCTCATAACAAACATGTATGGGCATGTATCGTGATGTTATGCTGTCACATACTCATAATCGGTGTCAATAACCAGCATCAACAATCGCCCTCGACAATGTGGACATCTAACCACCATTGCCCCAAGGAATTGCTTACATAGAACCAAACACATAATGGGCAGACGGCCTCACACAAAGGCCTAATATACAACACAATGGCCTTGCCCAAGGACCACATATACACAACAGGCGGGGCTCTACTCATGGGCCTTAAATACAGGACATGTGGGCCCTACACATGGGTCTCGAATACATCAAATGGAACATGCATCATAGGCCTAATACATATCACAATAGGCCTTGCCCATAGGCCACGAATACATCACAATGGGCCTTAAATACATCACAATGTGCCTTAAGTACGGGTCGCATATACATCATATAGGTTTCGACAATCAGCCTTGGTAATCGAAATTGGCCTCAATGATTGGAATCGGCAATCGACATCGATGAGAATGGCTTAACAAGGCCTAAGGGAAAGTTACAATGAGGATATCTAACCGTCATTGCCCATTAATGTGGACAACTAACCAACATTGCTCCCAACGAGTGGCCCACATAAGGCCAAACATATAGTGGACCCATAGCCTCACACAATGGTTTCATAAATCAGGTGGGTCGCATCACATGGGCCTAATGCACATCGCTATGGGGCCACATCATATGGGTAGGGAATACATCTCAATAGGCCTCATCATATGAGCAGGCATATATATCACAATGGGCCTCACTAAATGGGTCAGAAATACATCACAATGGGTCACGACATACGGGCAAAAAATATGTCACAATGGGCCTCGATATATGTAAGCCCCGTATCCTAGACCGTACCGTTCCATAGGCTTCCGCGGTCTTTCCGGTCGAATTTCAGCAACCTTCGACCCTTAATTGGTATTTACGCGCGACCTTGATTCTCATGCCGTCAACCCAAGTCGGCTCAACCCATGACTCATACCTTAGTGACCGCGCCGTCGCCGCGGTTCTGATGCCGTGACTCACGCGCTGATGCGATGCTCTGGTCGGGAGTTGTGGGCCAGCGTTCGGTGCGAGGAAAACACCGCGCGAGCGAATTTTGAGGGAATCTCTACAAGGTGTCACATCAATCAATCAATCCCATCATGTCAAGTACACATCACATTTCACCCTTTCCCAAGCAAGCCCCAAAGTCAAAAAGTTTCTTACAAGCCCATACCCTCTCTTACAACTTTTGCCAAAAAAGTCAAAAAGAGCCTCTTACACCCATCCCTCTCTCTCCCATCCATCACTCCATCACCCATCACTCTCTCTCTCTCTCCCTTTACAACTCTCTTCTCCAATCCAAGCAAGAAAGCACCATACGTATGAACCTCTCCAAGCCCTCCCATGGTGAGAAAATGCAAGTGTGGCCCACCTTTCCATCCCTAGATCTCTCATCCTAGCCATTCATTTCTCATCTTCCTCCATCAAAGTGAAGCACAAGGAGCTAAGGAAGCCAAGGGAGCAAGAAGATCAAGCGGTGGGTGCTTTGATAGGGTAGTTTTTGATGTTTTTAAGATGGGCCAAGTGAGGCCAACCGATCAATGGTTTGGATCTCACTTTGGACCCTAAGATGTGGTCAATGGCACACTTGGATCATCATGATCATTCCATGATGGGGCCATTCTCCATGGACCCCATCATGATGTTTATTTTCTTATATATTTAGGGTCATCTAGACCGTATATTTAGTGGAGAATGGATCTCCACCGTTGGATTTTAATTTAATGGGCCCACATGTAATGGGACCCACTTGATGTATGATTTAGTGCAAGGGAGGGCCCATAGTGCCGGGGTCCCTCCATCACGCGGGTCCCACTCTCTATCCCTCTCTTTTTTATTTTATTTTATTTTATTTTTTGTGATGATAATGAGGTTGTGTGGCCCACTTGAATGGACCCCACCATGAGGTAGGTATTTTTTTTCCAAACCATTTATAAGTGGGGCCCACCTTATATGTGTAGTACCCATGCCATCCATCACTTGGTGGCCCACCTAAGCAGGGCCCACCCCCAACGAATATGACAAGTCCAGCGTCCAGGGACGCTGGATGTTTGCTGGAAAGAAACACAAATATCAGCTTCTAACTAAGCTTTGGGGTGGCCCACCCATGTAGGCCCCACCTTGATGTATGTCTTCAATCCACACCAACCATTCCTTTCCCAAGCCTCTTTTAGGCGTTGAGCCGAAAGATGGGATCAATCAGACCTTTGGGCGGGCCATACCCTACCAAATGGTGGTTTTCACCATTGAAACCTCCCCTGATTGTCTATACGACGAAATATGCCCAATATTGGGCTTGTTTTGCTTGTCTAGAGCCATGGAGGGCCATTGGACGGAGTGGATTGTTTAGATGTGGACCCCACCGGTGAAAACCTCAGAAACATTGAAAATTAAAAAATAAAAATAAAAACCAACGTTACAGCAGCTGCTACTGCTGTGTCAGAAACGCAGCAGCGCTGCCTGCGCACCAGCGCCAGGGCGAACGGCGGTCTGGCAGCCACCCACGGCTGTAGCCGTGGGCCCCACCTTGATGTTTATTAGCCATCTAATCCGTTCATATGGTGGGCCCTGAGGTCAGTGGACCACCCTCAAAATTTCAAGTTCATCCAAGACTCAGGTGGCCCACACCGGATGAAACAGTGAGATTGAACCTCTACCTTTGAAATCCTTTTGGGGTCCACAGAAGTTTTGGATCAGGGTGAAATTTGTTCCCACCCTCCATCTAGGTCTACTTGACCTTACCAACGGGTTGGATGGAAAGCAGACATTATGGTGGGCCCCACATGGAGCCCACAGTGATGTATGTGTTTTATGGCCACCGTCCAGGCGGACGGTGGGGCCAGCAGTGATGTAAGTGTTTTATCCCCACCGTCCAGGGACGGTGGGCCTGTTGAGTGCGTGCGTGTGTGGTGCGTGCGTGTGTGGTGTGTGCGTGTGTGTATATTTATATATATATATAATATTATATTATATATAATATTATATGTACTGTATATATATTATATATTATATCATATATAATATAATGGTGGTGGGAGGCTCATCTCAGTACTTGTGGCCCATGGTTGAGGCCCACTTTGATTTATATGTAAGGCCCATGGGTCGAGGCCCAATTGATGCATTAGGGGCCCATGGGTCGAGGCCCATTAAGATGTAATGGGGCCAATGGGTTGAGGCCTATTTGTTGTACATATGGGGCTCAATTGGCGAGGCCCATTTGATACACATAAGGCCCATGTGAGTAGGCCCATTTGATGCACTCTAAGGCCCGCGGGTTATAGCCCATTGCAATGTACATAAGGCCCATTGGTGCGGCCCATTGATGTGGCCCACTTAATGAATATAAGGCCCATGTGATTTGGTCCATTTGATGTATTTAAGGCCCAATGGGATGTACCTAAGGTCCATTGCAATGTGTGATCCCAACATAATTTATGTAATGATATTTATGACAGTCGTGCCTTGGGAGTAATATTGGTTTGACGTCCACATTGTAAGTATAGTATTGGTTCAATGTCCGCATTATGCCCTTCCCGAGGGCCCATTGTTAGGCCCATATGTGTAATGTGTAGGCCGTCTAGGCCCATCTTCATTATGAACATCATCCATCCCATATAACATATTTAATTCCATGATTCATGATCATATGCATCATACGTATGCTTGATATGAGAAATGACTGATCATAACATATGCCTTCGGGCAGATTGTTTAGGGGCTCCCGTACAGGGGATGTTGCTCTACATGAGCGCACGATACGTGCAGGATTGCTGTATGACTGGATAGTGTGATTCATGCATTCGCATTGTGTGATATGGTTACTGTACGCCCTAGTGACATTAGGGCCATGGCCTCCACAGACGTATCGTGGTTGGCAGGATTAGATACTAAAAATACTGTTCTACATGGGGTGCGATAGATATCCCTGGGTGAAAGTCCCTAAACCCTTGTGGTACCAAGAGGTTGCTCCAACGTCTAGATCGAGTGGGTGCATAAGCGCCAAGTACCGATTACCAGATGGTTGCGCTCTCTACTATGTCGTAGTCGGTTGGAAGGGGGTGCGGCCTTACCCGCCCGAGAGTAGGGGGCAATGCTAGGCTGAGTCTAACTAGCTCGAGGAATGGGTCCGCTATTGACGAGCCGAGCCCGATATTGGCAGGCGATAGTGAGGTCTTTTCCACTCACCTTATTGCGCGCGATAGGGCGGCAATCTGGCTTGGAGTGTACTAGACCCCGGTGATATTTCAGATTTTGAGCTGTATCGATATGTGGACTTAGATGAGGATTTGTATGCTTAAGCTGCATTTCACATTGCATGGCCTTGGTATGGCCGACATCATTCTTTGCACCGCATGACCTTGATACAGCTAATGGGATTCTTGGCATTCATCAGCATGTTCCGCATTACTCTGATACTGCATAACTACATTACCACCTTGAGCATACACTTTCACCACCCTCTAAGCTTTCTATAAGCTTATGCACGACCGTTGCGTGCAGGTGACGTTGGATCGCAGCAGCGCTAAGCTTGGACGCGTGGCTGATTATTTTGGAGTTTTTGTTCATCATCATTGTATTTCCCTTTATGCTCATTGTACTTATAAAGTTTTTTATCATAGTGAAAATGTGATGGAGTTTTTGGGTTGTTGTTTATGGGTTATGCCTTTGGTTATGCTTATTACGAATCAAACTGATGTTGAAAATTCTCCTTGTAGCATCCCAGGATCGGAACCTGGCGAATGGGCACTGGGAGCCGAGAATGGGGTTCTACGGAGGCTGTCGGCGCCGGATTCGGCGATCGAAAATTTTATGAGCCCGATTTCCGAGTTTAGGGCGTGACAATATACATCGCAATGGGCCGCAACCCATGGGCCTCACATACATCATATGGGCCGCAATACACAAGCCTCAGATACATCCCAATGGGCCCCAACACCTGGGCCGGGTATACATCATATTGGGCCTCAAACATGGGCCATATATACACCACATTGGGCCGCACATACGGGCCTCATATATATCACCATGGACCTCATATACAACGAGTGGGCCGCATCAATGGGCCACACCAATATGTGTTATATACATCAAATGGGCCGCATTACATGGGCCATACACATCACATCGGGCCTTGCATATAGGCCAGAAATATATCACAATGGGCCTTATCACGAGGGCCCAAAATACACAACAGATGGCCCTGCACATGGCCCTCAATTATATATCATGGCGCCTCATTACATCTCATGGGCCTGATTATATCATATTGGGTGGGCCCTGCATGGCCAGCAGGTGGGCCTACACCTTCCAAATGGGCCCACCAAATGAACAGCATGGATGCACAACACATATATCATGGTGTCCCACAAGGCTAAGTACGGTGCAAATGAAACAGATAGACGACATGGCTAAAATACATGCATCAAGGTGGGCCATACGTCCATCAAATTGGACAGATGGTGGGGATATATCCATACATCATGGTCCACCATCCATGGACAGTGTAGATAAAACACATACATCATTACGAGACCCATGGATCTTGCTGACGTGGTGAAGCAGCTATGCTGCACATGGGTCCCAGATGGACAGTGTGTATAAACACACACAGCAAAGGTGGGTCCCACCGTTAATGAGTAGTGTGGATCATATACCCATGCATTGTAGTGGGGTCCACACATTCCATGATCTAAGAACGGACGGACAAAGGATAAAATACATCACGGGGCCTTTATTGGTCGTCCATTCAAATGGACGGTGTAGATATAGAATACATACAGCAATGTGGGTCCCAACCCACACGTGCAGCACGTGTGGGTGGGCCCCACTCACATGCCATGGATGGAAGGCGTGAAATGTACAATGCATATATTGAAGTGGGTCCACGTCCATGTCCAGGTGAATGGACGATTAGGATATAATATATACATCATCGTTGGGTCCCACCGTCTAGATTGACGGTGAGGATGAGACACATGTGCCACGTGGGTCCACGTCCAGATGCTGGACGTGAGGATGGTACCCATGTATTAGGTTGGGTCCCACGTCCTCTAGACGTTAATGATACAACACTTACATCATGGCCATTCCATGATCTGTACAGTCTAGATGACCCTCGTCCATAAGGTGTAATCCACGGGCCAGGTGAGTTCACATGCTAGACAGTACCCATAGCACGGTAGATCCCTGTAGATTTATGGATGGGCGATGCAGATAAACTACATGCACCATGTGGGTCAACACCATCCAAATCTGCATAATAGTGTAGATCTGGGCATACAACAGGTGGCCCGTCCACCAGCTTGCACAGATGGATGGTTTAGATATGACCCATACCTCATGGTGGGGTCCACACATGTGGCCCACCAAAAAAAGATGGACGGTCTGGGTCACTGAACTTGCTGATGTCTGGCCCCAGCCAATGGATGGACGGTTGGGATGGACACACCGTCCAAATGGCGGACGGCCTGGATATACAATGTATGCAAAGTGAGCCCTACGTCCTGAGGTGGACGGATGGCATGAATATAAAATACATGCGCCACGGGGGCCCAGCAATGTGGATGTAAAATGCATCCAGGTAGGTCCCACCCACACGTGTGGGCTGGACGGACGAACAGCATAATACATACCTCGTGAAAGGCCAGTAGAACTCGCTGATGTTAATGCAACAGCTATAAAGTTGCGTGCACGTTACTCCAGCCAATCCACTTCATACAAGTGGGTCCCATGTGAGGCCCACTAAATGCTTATTTGTCATCCAACCTGTTGATAGTGTCATACGGACCTGGAATGAAGTGCAAAACAAATTTCATGTGACCCAAAACTTCTGTGAACCCAAAAAATGGGTTTCAATGGCAGCTATACAATCACCATTGTTTCCTATGATGTGGGCCACCCGAGCCTTAGATGGGGCTGATATTTGGAGGGAGGCCCACAGCCCTAAGGTCCTACAGAATGGATGGTGTAGATTCTCAAGACACATCATTGTGGGGCCCACTTTTGGGGTCCCACGGTCGGCTAGGGACCATCCCAGTGCAGCAGCGCCTGCTGCGCTGTCAGCGGCAACAGGTGCTGCCTACTCTTTTTTTTTAAAAAAAATTGAAAATTATGGTTTTTCCTTGGTTTTTCACATGTGGGACCCGCATCAAGTGAATCTGATCCAACCATTGGTCGTCAGGGCTCAAGACAAGCCAAACGAGCCCAATATTGAGCATATTTTGGATTACAAAAACTTTGGAGTGGATTTCAACAGTACAACCACTACCTTCTATGCTATGGCCTACCAAATGATCAGATTTACTTCATTTTTCGGCTCAACGCCTAAAACGAGTTAGTAAATAGGATGGATGGCGTGGATTGAGTCCATACATCCATGTGGGGCTTATACCAGTGGCTCACCCCAATAGCCCTGTGCCAAGGCTAATATTTGTGATTTCCATTCAACGTCCAGACGCTGGACTCTTTTTGGGCGTGCAAATAGACCATTAAGGTGGGCCTTGCTTAGGTGGGCCACCACATGGCTAGGTAGTGTGGAACATACATACATATATATATAAAGTGGGCCCCACCTACAAATGGATTGGATCAAATACATGTTTCATGGTGGGGTCCATCTGGGTGGGCCACACAACCACATCATCACACACCATAAAAGAAAGAAAAAGAGAGAGAGATAGACACACATGTGTGATGGAGGGACCCCGACACTATGGGCCCTCCCTTGCATTTAATCATTCATCAAGTGGGTCCCAATACACGTGGGCCCACCAAATCAAAAATCAATGGTGGAGATTCCTTCTCCACTAAAATAAAAGGTCTAGATGACCCTTATCAAACTACGAAGTAAACATCATGATGGGATCCATGGAGAATGGCCCCATCATGAGATGATCATGATAATCAAGGTGAGCCATCGGCCACATTTAGGGTCCAAAGTGAGACTCATACCATCAATCGATAGGCCTCACTTGGCCCATCATAAAAACATGAAATCTACGCTATAGAAGCACCCACCTCAAGATCTTCTTGGACTTCTTCTGCCAACACGATCTAAAGCTCCAAGGAAACGATTCCGACGGTTGAGACGGACTTTGAATGGTGGAGATGGAAAATAGGAAGGTGGGCCACACAAGCTCTCCCATGGAAGCTTGCTTGGACGTGGGATGCTTGCTTGGAGAATGAGAGAGATGAGAGAGAGAGGTGTAAGAGAGAGAGAGATGGGTGTGATGGGTGTGATGTGTACTTGTGTAAGAGAGAGTTGACTTTAGGAGAGGGGTGGTTGTACTTGGGGATGGGTGAGTGATGCAGTGTGATGTGTACTTTAATTGATGGGATTGATGTGATGGATTCTCGGGATTGCAATGCGCGGCGTTCTCCTCGAACTGAACACGGGCCCACATTTCCTAACACAGGTATCGCCTCAGCGAGCGAGACGTAGCGTCGAAACCGCGGCGACAACGCAGTCACAAGGGTATAGGTCTCGGGTCGAGCCAACTCTGAAAAATGGGATACAACTCAGGGTCATGCGCAACTGTCGATTACAGATCGCGAGTCGCCGGAATTCGACCAAGATGACCGCGAAAGCCAACGGAACAGTACAGGCTAGGATACAGGCCTTACAGATCGCGGTTGTTACATTTTTACTTCATTTACTATTAAATGAAAGGATAGCTAGCCATTAGAATAATAGCATAAGGCTCAAAATGGGGTGATTCATTCCATCCACCTTGTCGGCCAGCTTGTCATGGGCCCAAAAAGTCCTAACTTGGGCAGTGTCCACATCTAACAAACATCATGTTATATGGGTCGTAGTCTTCATTTGGCTCCTTCTCTAGTTGGTCATGACAGCCACAACCCATATAACATCACAACCACCATGGTGATATATAGTGGTAAGTATTCTCGCCTGTCACGCGGGTGACCAGGTTCGATCCCTGGCAACCGCGCCAAAAACTTGTTCGCTCCCCAAGTATAGGGTTGTGATGTAGTAATAAACTCGGTGAGACCGAGGTCGAATCCCAAGGGACTGATACCTGTACGTAATCTGAAACTAAATAAAACTAGAACTAGACTAAGATGTAATCTAAATCAAGCGAATATGAGGGAATAATTGTGAATAAATTAATTAAAAACTAATAAAAATAAAGGTGGGAACTAGGGTGCCAAGGATCCACTTGTAGCAGTTGGGAAGTTACCTTGTATTGATTCAAGGACACAACTGGAATCAGAGTCTCATCCTATCCAGTTGGTAAGAAGAGATTTATCAGATCTCTAAATGTCTCATGGATCTAATCATCAACAGATACGATTGGTGTAGATTTAGAAGTGATTCCATCACCTAACCATGCCCAAGAGACTATAGTGAACAATAGCAATTTACCAATACCACAGCCAATCACAAGAGAATTGTGAAAGTTAGGAAGGGGTTCCGTCACCCAATCATGCCAAGGAGACGATCGTGAACAACAGAGCCTCCTAAGTTCACAATCTCATAATGAAAAGAACATACTCAAAGCTATTGCAGATCTACTGTAATTTGAGTCACAATGAACCATTAAAAACTAAATGTATTCCTTAATAATCAAACTAAAATCCACAAGAGTTCAATAACCATGAATCAAAGCAAAGCTAGCAACCCAATCACACTACATGCTTCACCTCTTAGCCCTAGCTAAGAGGTTTAGCCTATCATAATCATGATCAGACTAAAGTCTCATAAAAGCATTAAAAGAAGAAGAAAAACTAAAAGGGAAGAAAGAAGAAGATCTTGGCTGACCACTTTGCCTCCACGGCTGCCCACTCTCCACAGTCCAAGAGATCCCTCTCTCTTTCCTGTGCTTCAGTCCAGCCCAAAGATGCTCCTTCTCACATTCTCTCTCTCTCTCTCTGTTTTATAGGTGCTAGGGACGGTGGAATCAGTTACATAGCAAGAGTCAGTAGAACCAACACTATTTCTGCAGTTTGCAGCAAAACCGAACTGCGCATGCAGCGAAAATGCATGGATAGTTGCATTTGGCCTGATTTTTAGGACAGTGCACGGCTTCACGTTGTAGCCTAGCTCTATGACTAGGGTCGTTTCTTGCTTAACCTTCATCTGGATGGTTCGGATTGGCCATCTAAACAACGGTGGTGGTCCACTACTTCCCGGATCGTCTAGAACTTGCGGACGCGCTCCGTGCGCACAGCAGCTGCGCGGAAGGAAAACAGAAACTTCCGTTTCCATGGATGAGGTGGTGGGGTCCACTTATACTGACTTTATGGTACATCAAATCCAGTATTAGAGCTTTTGTATTCATACTTGATCACGGGCTCAAATTTGGAGTGAATCTGTTATTCATATGGGCCACACCATCAATAGACGCAGCAGCGTTTTTCTTACTATTGCAGCCTTGAACGGTTGCGGTCGAATTTATCTTCTGAGTGCATTGGATGGTTCGGATCATGAAAAAGGATGATGGATGGGGCCCACTAGAAAAACCCAATCGCAAGCACGTCCGTCATTGGACGTTTTTGGCACTATTTGGATGTTTTGTACAAAAAATAGGTGGGGCCCACTTCTGATGGTATTTTCGGAGATCTGCTCCGTTCATCCTCTTCTTAGTAACGTGTAAGCCCATAAGTTAAAGTATGAAGTAGATCTGAACACTAGGTGGGCCACACCATCCACATGTGATGAGTCACTACCCATCGTCGAAGCAAGCCAAATCTCAGTTACGTGCATGGATATGGAGTTCATTATATTTACAAATTTTTCACTCTCCCTTTTAGAAACATTTATCATTCATTTCTCCCTACCGTATCATCCAAAAGAAGTGAAATTTGACAGGTATCCACCGTTTTTCATGCTCTTTCCATCGGTTCAGTTTGGGTCATGATCTCCCAAGGATGTCCAAGATGCTTTCTTAATGGTTATTGTCTGATCTTATACATTGGGTCACTTACACACTGATCCAAGGGCTGAATTTTGACGTGTACGGTTAATTTGTGGTCCCTTGACCATGTATGAAGTTTCGAGTCGAACGGAAGGTGGAAACCCCATGATCTTGCATTCTGGACAAATTTTGGGCTACTTGAGCTTCTGTTTCCTGATTTTCTGGATCTCTGGCGTGTAAATCTATCGATCTTAGTCCCCTGTAGTCCCGTCCATTGTCTTGGTAATTCCTGAGTGTTAAATCCATGCTTTTAACATCCTTTTCGATCCAAGCTCGTAAATACACCTTGCACCAAAAACAAGATTAAAGCAGGGCTTTAAGCATTATCATGTACATAAAATCAGGTAATAATTAAGGTCTAACATGCAATATTTGACCCTCAACAACGACCCATATAACATCACAACCACGACTCATATAACATTACAACCACGACCCATATAATATGACAACCACGACCCACATAACATGATAACCACGACCCCATGTTATATGGGTCAGGGTTGTCATGTTATATGGGTTGTGGTTTGCATGGGTCGTAGTTGTCATGTTATATGGATCATAGTTGTCATGTTAAATGGTTCGTGGTTTTCACGTGTTCACTTCCTTTACTATCCTGCCACTGGTACCATAACTTAAGGCCCACGTTGGGGTGATCCGTTCCATCCACCTTGTCGAGCAGCTCGTTATGGGCCCAAAAAGTCCTGACTTGAGTAGTATCCACATCTAACAAACATTATGCTATATGGGGTCATAGTCTTCATTTGGCCCCTTCTTGAGCTGGCCATGACAACCACGACCCATATAATATAACAACCACGACCCATATAACATTACAACCATGACACATATAACATCACAACCATGACTCATATAACATAACAACTACGACCCACATAACATGATAACATGGGTCGTGCTTGTCATGTTATATGGGTCATGGTTTGCATGGGTCGTAATTGTCGTGTTATATGAATCATGGTTGTTATGTTAAATGAATCGTAGTTTTTACGTGTTCACTTCCTTTACTATCTTGCCACTAGTATCATAACTTAAGGTTCATGTTAGGGTGATTTGTTTCATCCACCTTGTTGGTCAGCTCGTCATAGGCCCAAAAAGTCCTAACTTGGGCAGTTTCTACTTCTAACAAACATCACAGTGAGCTTGGAAAGTTTCAACATTCACCATTATTTTCTGTTATGTGACCCACACGAGCACCGGTTCAGGCTGATAATTGGGCCCTAGCCCTAAAACGACACCGTAAAAAGGATATGTAACATGGATTATACACATACATCAATATGGGCCCATTTGTGTCGTGGTTTGCATGGGTCATAGTTGTCATCATGTTATATGGATGGTTGTCGTGTTATATGGATTGTGGTTTTCACGTGTTCACTTCCTTTACTATTTAGCCACTGGTATCATAGTTTAAGGTCCATGATGGGGTGATCTGATTCATCCACCTTGTCGGTTAGCTCGCCGTGGGCCCAAAAAGTCCCGCCTTGTGTAGTGTCCACTTCTAACAAACATCGCAGTGAGCCTGGAAAGTGCCAACAGTGGGCGACACTATCATCATTATTTTCTATTATGTAGCACACACTAGCTCTGGATTAGGCTGAGATTTGGGCCCTAGCCCTAAAATGACATGGCAAGAAGGATGGGTGGCATAGATTATAAACACACATTAGTGTGGGCCTTGAGAGTTGGTCCTTGCCATGCCCAAAAAAAAAGTCCGGTACACATCATTAAATACGACATAACTTCTTATTCACTAAAACTGTACAACTATTGAACCAAGGACAAATGGCATTTTGGTCCTAGTAATTTTAAGAAGCATGTCAGGAGGCCACTCTTGAAATATTTTTTAGGGAATTTGAACCTACATCGAGGCTAGTATGGCCAATATCCATGAGGCTTTCCCATTAAATCCGCGTCCCTTCCTAATTGCATTCCTTCCATGATGTCTGGGATTTGTCTATACCACCGGCAGGATTAACTGCTCCCTGCGATCCAAAGCTTCGTGGGCCCACTACGATGTTTGTGTTATATCTGCTCCATCTATCTACTTCGTTTGATCATTTAAGGACACGAATGGGATCCAGAACACAAGTGTAATATACCACATGAAAAAGTGGGGATGGACGCATCCACCGTTGAAACTTTCTTGCAGCCCATCGTGATATTTAGATTGCATCCAACCCGTTCATAAGCTGATTTCCGAGTGGATGAAGGGAATATATATATATATATATATATATATATATATATATATATATATATATATATATATATATATGACTCTTATCCAAAACTTCTGTAATCCCAACTGATGTGTCAACGGTAGGAGTTTAATATTCACTCGTGTGGCCCACATGAATCTTGGATCTCCCTCATGTTTGATCTCATGCCGTAAAACTAGCTAACCAAACCGATGGGTGGATTTGATTATAACAAAAATATCGTGGTGGGCCACACGCAGCTTTGGGTTATAGGGGAGCAACATAACTGCGGGTGGTTACTTGGTTAGCTTTCTAAATACGAAAGGATTTGAAAAATAAGCTTTAGTTAGAGTTGGCTTTTCTCTACTCGCATACGTGTGTGAAATCAAAGCCGTTGGTCACGTGGTTGTTACTGTTTACATTCCTTATTCAATAAAAATTCTAAGATGAACCGTACATCTACAGTGGATATGAACGGTTAAAAAAAAATTGATCTTGTAATCACCTCCACTTAATCTATTTCATGATATGGTGGGACGCGTGTGATAAGTGGCTTGGATCTCTCATACGTGTACTAGCCCTGGTGCACTTAGGAGTTCTCACCAATTACTTGCTGCCTAAGTTTAGGTTCCGCTATCCACTGCCTTCCATAACCGCTGTACTTTCCATAAAGTATCCTAAATTAGGTAAGTCGCTCTGCAGGTGGAATCGCCAGCTTGGACGTGGATGTAGAATGAAGTGATCAGGACTCTTGATTCGGTGGGCCACCACATGGATGGGCTTTAGATAAGAATTGGGTGATTTGATAGCTTTGACTATCAAATTCGGACGGGGATTGCGTCGGCTCCGCGGGGCACACCGTGATAGCTTTTATCCATGCCGTTCATTTTTTTTCTCGGATCATTTTAAGTTATCATTCAAAAACTAGGCAGGTACAGGTCTTAAGTGGACCACAAAGTGGGGATTGAACTTCCACCGTTCAAATATTCTCGGGAGCTGAAGAAGTTTCTGATCAAGCTGATATTTGTTTGTTCACTTCATCCACGTCTACATGAGCTCATGAATAGGTTGGATGGTAAAAAAAAAACATCAAGATGACCCTTAAAAAGGTTTCAACGGTGGGTGTCATTATCAATGTAGCTTCCTTTAGTGTAGTCCCTAGCTCCATGCAGCTTCCTTTGGTGTGGTCCACCAGAGCTGTGGACCTACTTCATTTTTAATATTATGCCTTAAAATAATATAAGAAAAGAGATAAACAGCATGGATAAAACACTTACATCACATTGGGCCCCACAGAGACCTGCTCGGATGGATTACCGTCCGGGCGAGGGTAGGACGCAATCCACGTCCGCTGATAAGTTGGTTAACCCGGTCAATCACCCTTATTTCTGGAATATGTCCTATCCATTGAGGGCCTGTTTGGCCGGGTGGATTGGAAGGGATTGAATGGTATTAGGGTGAATGGCATGGATTTCAAGGTAATGATGGTGTCGTCAGTGGATTTCCTTAAGATCCATGGGATTGATATATCCCGGGATTGCTATATCGAGTTTGTTTGGCATGCCCAGCCAATCCCAAGATTAAACCTTTCCATCCCTTCCAAGCCCTTGAACCAAACACGTCCCAGGCAAATTTGAACGGATTAAGGTGGATTGGATGGGATTTACAGGTAATGATGGTGTTGTCAGTTGATTGTCGTAATATCCATGGGATTGCTATATCCCGGGATCCGATCACCCAGTTTGTTTAGCACAGCAATCCCGGGATCTGATCACCCAGTTTGTTCGGCCCCCCCAACCAAGCCCGGGATTTAACTTCCAATCCCTTCCAATGCCATCCAATCCCTTCCAATCCACCCGGCCAAACAGCCTGAGTGGAAATGGCACATGACCAAATGCTATTTCATCTAATATAAATATATAATTCCAAACTTTTCCATTCTTCCCAAAACATCGAGGACGTGTTTGGGCGGTGGGATTAGAAGGGATTAGGTAGGATGGGATTCAAAAAACATAATCATTACACATGGTAGGGATTGTCCCGTGTTGCCGTGGGATAAGATTAATGTCATGCTTTGTTGGTAACGTGTTGCCGTGGGATAAGATTAATGCCATGCTTTGTTGGTAACACGTTGGTATATTGAATGGATATACCTACCATCATTTAAAATTATTGAGAATAACACACATATGTTATATCTAAATTGTTTATTTGTTTTGTAACCTCATTTTATGGCATGGGCCTAAAAATGAGGTAGATCCAAAACTTATGTGGCCCCAAATAAGTTTTCGACGGTAAGTATTCAATCTCCGATGCTTTCTATGGTGGGGTCCACTTGAGCTTTAGATTTACCTGATTTTTTGGTCCATGCTCTAAAATAGTCTCGAAAAAATGGGTGGACAGTGTGGATATAGCCCACACATAATGGTGAGAGACCTACACAACTTGCTAACATTGAGTGAAATTGGCACGTACCCAATGAAATTCCATTTAATCTAATTCCAAGCTTTTCCATTCATCCCAAACATGGAGTGGAATTGGCACAGGACCATATGAATCCCATCCCACCAAATCCCTTCTAATCCCACTACCCAAACACGCCCTGAGTGGAATTTTTCATCCCTCCTAATCCCTTCTAATCCCACTACCCAAACACGCCCTGGGTGGAATTGGCTCAGGACCAAATGCAACTCATCCCACCTAATCTACGTATGGTTCTTTTTCCCAGGTGGCATGTTTGGATCCCAGCATGTATCACCTATGGTCTCAAGGGGCAGAGATGGCCGGATCCATCTTTCCAGAAAGATTCTGAACAACCGTGCGATCCAGATATCGAATTATACGGATCACCCTGATCGTTGATTTGTGTGGTTGAACAGGAACCATTGAAAATCTTCATCTCATCTGCTGTAACAATCTTTCCGTAGCAGCACAACATGAACAGTTCCGATCATCAAACCATCTTTACATATGGCCCCCAAAATGAACGCTGTTCCTGAATCTATCTCAGCTTGTCGGACAAACTTGTATTTAGTGCAACGACCGATATACTTTCCTTTTAAGACTTTTTCCTCAAGTAAGTAATCAAGATCTGTTGAGGAAATCGGATTGCGTACTGAGTTACTCAGTACGCTTTTATCGTACTGAGTAAACTCAGTTGGGCCCACTGTTAATGTATGTAGTTTATCCACACCGTCCATCCATTTTTAATGATAATTTTAGGGGTTGATACAAAAATTGAAGTGAATCCAAAACTCAAGCGGACCATTACACAGGAAACAGTGTGGAATAATGATTTCCACCGTTGAAATCTTCCTAGGGTCCAAATTAATTTTTATTTGTCATCCAACCTGTTCATAAGATCACAAAGACATGGATGAAGAGAAACCACAAACATCAGCTTGATCCAAAACTTCCTTGGCCTCCAAAAAATTTTCAATGGTAGAGGTTCAATCAAACTGTTTCCTGTATTGTGGTCCACTTGAGATTTTTAATTTGCTTCATTTTTGGGTTTTAGTCTAAAATTATCTGTTAATATGGATTAACGGAGTGGATAAAAAAAACAAATAACAGTGGGCCCCACACAGTTTACTCAGTACACTAAGGGTACTGAGTTACTCAGTACGCAATTCGCTTCCGTTGAGGAAATCGGATTGCGTACTGAGTTACTCAGTACGCTTTTATCGTACTGAGTAAACTCAGTTGGGCCCACTGTTAATGTATGTAGTTTATCCACACCGTCCATCCATTTTTAATGATAATTTTAGGGGTTGATACAAAAATTGAAGTGAATCCAAAACTCAAGTGGACCATTACACAGGAAACAGTGTGGAATAATGATTTCCACCGTTGAAATCTTCCTAGGGTCCAAATTAATTTTTATTTGTCATCCAACCTGTTCATAAGATCACAAAGACATGGATGAAGAGAAACCACAAACATCAGCTTGATCCAAAACTTCCTTGGCCTCCAAAAAATTTTCAATGGTAGAGGTTCAATCAAACTGTTTCCTGTATTGTGGTCCACTTGAGATTTTTAATTTGCTTCATTTTTGGGTTTTAGTCTAAAATTATCTGTTAATATGGATTAACGGAGTGGATAAAAAAAACAAATAACAGTGGGCCCCACACAGTTTACTCAGTACACTAAGGGTACTGAGTTACTCAGTACGCAATTCGCTTCCGTTGAGGAAATCGGATTGCGTACTGAGTTACTCAGTACGCTTTTATCGTACTGAGTAAACTCAGTTGGGCCCACTGTTAATGTATGTAGTTTATCCACACCGTCCATCCATTTTTAATGATAATTTTAGGGGTTGATACAAAAATTGAAGTGAATCCAAAACTCAAGTGGACCATTACACAGGAAACAGTGTGGAATAATGATTTCCACCGTTGAAATCTTCCTAGGGTCCAAATTAATTTTTATTTGTCATCCAACCTGTTCATAAGATCACAAAGACATGGATGAAGAGAAACCACAAACATCAGCTTGATCCAAAACTTCCTTGGCCTCCAAAAAATTTTCAATGGTAGAGGTTCAATCAAACTGTTTCCTGTATTGTGGTCCACTTGAGATTTTTAATTTGCTTCATTTTTGGGTTTTAGTCTAAAATTATCTGTTAATATGGATTAACGGAGTGGATAAAAAAAACAAATAACAGTGGGCCCCACACAGTTTACTCAGTACACTAAGGGTACTGAGTTACTCAGTACGCAATTCGCTTCCTCTGTTGAGGGAATGTGCATTACCTGCCAACCTGTCCAGCCAGATGGATGCGACCCTGACGGTGGGGCCATCTGGATGTATGCGTTGTATATCCACGCCGTCCATCTAATTTTTCAGCTTATTTTAAGGATGATCACAAAAACCAAGCAAATAAAAAGATCCCAGGTGGACCACACAGTAAGGATTGATTTTTTACCATTAAAAGCTTCTTGGAAGCTACAAAAGTTTTGGATCAAGCTGCTATTCGTGCTTTCCCTTCATCCAGGTGTGTGACCTTTTCAACGGGATAGATGGCAAATAAACATTACGGTGGACCCTAGGAAGATTTTAATGGTGGTGATCACTATTTCCTGTGGTGTGAACCACAAGAGAATTTTGTCGGCTTCAATTACTGGAAAATGTCCCAAAATAAGCTAGAAAAACGGATGGGCGGCGTGGATATACAAGGAATATATCTGGGTGGGCCCTACGGTCAGGGTAGCACCGGTGGCGTATTAGACACTGAACACTTCAATAGACGTGGCAAAACGCAATAGATTAGATACCAACAGAAGGGTAATCTCCATTTTAAAGTTTTTATTTAATACTTCTTCACTCTCTCAATTTTCTTACCACCCACCTTGCATCCTAGGCACCACCGACTTACTGTATTATCTCTCCTTTCTTTTATTTTTTTTTAATCAGGACTGGACCTGTTAGATTGACCAGTGGGCTGGACTTGGACCGTTCATGTATGGCAATCAATTTTAATGTGAAAAATTGTAATTCTAATCATCAGTTAGGCAACCCATCCATACATAGAACGCGGGTACCATTTTCAGAGTGGTCAGGGCAATGACCGACCCGGGCCAATCCAAGTTTCTGGCTCGGGCTTGGACTTGCTGTGCATGGACCTTGTGTCTTAATGGTGGATTGGGCCTGGGCCTAACCTGTCCCAGCCCATTGCCTCCTTTACGGTGCAGTTGACACCTCTGGTACTACAAACGTTGCTTGTAACTTGAATCAGAATCACCTAAATAGTGGGACCCACTAAAGATGGATTAATGCCCATATGTTACCCTGGAAGATGATCATAACTGTCCAACGGGTGGACTGCTAATGGATGGTTAAGTTAATTCAACAAACAAATGACCATTAATCAGACACTGGGATTAATATCTAACGAATCTCAATCCATGGATATGATCGAAATAAGTGGGCCCCACTATTTGGGTGGTTCAGATTTGTGGTACATGCCATGTGTGCAGCAGGTGAGCTCCAGCAACTACGGTTGGGGCAGACTGCCCATCACCCCCTCACAGATGCACTTCCATGAAGGAATCTGAGCCATTCACGCCCGAGCAGTAAGTTTAGGTGGGCCCCACCAGGTAGATTACCGGGGTGCTGAGATCAGGTAGGTCAACTCATCAAGTGCACTAAAAAAGTAATACGACAGATGACAGTTTAAAAAAAAAAGGTTATACCGGCCAGCCACCACTGGAGATTGAGATGGGAAGTCCAGCTATCAAAATCATTTAAATTGTGTGTGGTCCACCGTGCTGACTGTATGCCATACATCCACTCATCTAATGAATCACACCATGATGAATTCATTCCAAGAAAATTAAGACATTCCAACAGTATATTAAAAAAAAACAAAAATCCTATATTTTAGTCCCAACTGCCTCCGTCTTCGTCGCTGCATTCCACTGGTATATTCGCTGCTGCCCAGCACTTCAACAAAAAATAACGTAAAGTAAAATATATAAGATACAATTCTAACTGTAAAAAAAGTAATAAAATATAAAGGTAGTTCGAATTTACCTTAGATGTCTCGAGCAACGGTGGATGTATTTCCACTTTCACACCAACGGAATTATCCATCTTCACATTTTTAAGATTCGGTGCATCGATGCGCACCCGTTTTAATTTACTGCAACTACAAAAATTGATATCCAAGTCTCTTAGATAGGGTGCGCTAATGTTGAGAAACGGAACATCAATGTTGTACCATCCCTGCAATGTCAAGCTCTCCAAAGAACCACATTGGGAGAGAAAACGTTGAAGGGTGCCTATTGAGATGTCGGTATTATGCAACTTCAGCATTCTCAAATTAATATATTTCAAAGATATGAATGAAGGGAGATTGACAGCACATCCATGTAACTCGAGTTTCTTCAATGACTCATGTTGAAAAAGTATATGTGGCACCTTGTATGATAGCCCCAACCCACCACTTTCGATTACTAGTTCAGCTATCGACCTTTTCATCAACTCGCTGATCCAACGGTCTATATTAGAACCGTTCTTAGAATACCAAGTAGATATACGGCATTTTTGTATATTACCAGGGTGAGATGCGAATATTTTGTCGACAATCCTAATCCATTCATCACCACCTCCCAGTGGGGCCCAATATTGATCACTATCTTTTGTCGCTGTTGCTTTTTTTTCTTCTTCTTCCATCCTTTCCGGTGGTAGTGTTAGGAAGGGATCGATATCTAAGTAAGGGATTGAGGTCCATGAATGCTGCCATGCTTTCGATAAGATAGAAGTTTTCACCGCCTCATGAAATGGCAAGAGAGAAAGTATAGTATCCCATAGGGACTCTCCCAAACCGTCGTAAACGTCACAATAGTTTCCCTGCATCTTCTTTCTTTCTTCTCCCATCTCTCTCCTCTCTATTTCAGTCGAACGAACGTAGAAAAACCTCTCCTCTCTCAAGTGAGTTGAAAATAGAAACGGTAGTTTGTATTTTATTTTTCATCCCCTACTTATAAAAGGGTTGGGGCACGGAGTAGAGACCGACGCAGATTTCCTGCTAAAGGCACGTGAGACCCCATCTTAGCAGGATCCAAGATTAAGTGAGCCAGGAAGCGGATTGCGTACTGAGTAAACTCTGTGGGCTCCACTGTAATTCTTGAATTGTATCCACTCCGTCCATCTCGTTTTCCAAATAATTTTAGTTCTTGATGCCAAAAATTGAGCATATCCAAAGCTCAAGTGAACCACACCACCGGAAACAGTGTGAATTGAACATCTACCGTTGAAAAATTCTCGGGGGCAGCCGAAGTATTAGATCAAGCTTATATTTGTGATTTCCCTTCATCCATGTCTGTGTGATCTTATGAACATATTGGATGACAAATAAACATCACGGGGGGACTTAGAAAGTTTTCAACGGTGGAAATCAATACTTCCACTTTTTCCTGTGGTATAGTCCACTTGAGCTTTTTATATCTATAAATTTTGGGTTGAAGCACTAAATTGATCTAGAAAAACGAATGGACGGCGTGGATAAAACACGTGCATTAACGGTGGGCCCAACAGAGTTTACTCAGTACGATGAGAGCGTGGAACGTAACTCAGTACGCAATCCGTGCGAAAGGGAAAACTGGGGACTTTGGAACCTTCCTGGGCTCCACTTTAATGCGTATATGATATCCACACCGTTTACAATGTCATTCCCACTTTAGAAAACACAAAAACCTTATACTGATACAAGACTTTTGTGGCCATACGAATCTTTCAATGCTGGATGTTTAATCCCCACTGTTTCCTGTTTAATCCCCACTGTTTCCTGTCATACTTTGATCCGGCTCAGTTTTGGCCTCTTATTCCAAAATGAGCTCACAAAACGGATGAACGGTGTGGATTTCTAACAAACATTACAATAGAACCACTTAGGTATCCAGCGCATGAGCTTCCTGCGATAGCCTTTAGCGCCTGGAGACCATTCGCACGTGGACTGCCTACCGACGGACGCGGATTTGCTGCGGAAGCCATCCGCGCGGGAAGATCCTCCACTGGAAAGCTAGGTGGGGCCTACCTTGATATTTGTGAGAAAACTACCCTCCATCCGTTTTCTAAGATCATTTTAGGAATATCAAAAGTGAGCGCGATCAAAGACTCAAGTGGGCCTCACCGAAGGAAAAGGTGGGCAGGGAAATTCCTAACGTTAAAACCTTTCTGGGGTCGACAGTGTTGTTTAAATGTCATCCATACCGTTCATAATATCATTTATACTGAGATTAACTGAGAAAACAAGTATTATGCTGATTCAAAACTTCAATGGCCCTATGAATATTTCAACTGTCGACGTTCAATAATCACCTTTTTGACACACCTGATTGTTGGATCCGGCTCGTATTTTGTCCCGTATTCAAAAATGAGCTTTAAAAATTGGATGGGTGGGGTGGATTTCTTGCAAACATCACGGTAGGGCCCACCTAGGTTTCTAGTGCCCTAAGGAAGGCTTTAGGAAATTTGCTGTACTGACCTTGATGTACGGTCCGATTCCCAAAAGAGATTCAACCTTTCAAATATTCAGTAGGTGGCCTTTGACACACCTTCAAAAATTACTTGGACCAAAATGCTTTTGTCATTGTTTCAGAAGTTGTATGATTTTTTAGGGAATAAGAAGTTACATCGTATTTAATGCCAAGAAAGTAATGTATACGGAACCCTTTTTGCATGTGGGCAAGGACTAAACTCAAAGGGCCCACATTGATATATGTGTATAATTCATGTCGTCCATCCTTTTCGTCGTGTCATTTTAGGGCTAGGGCCCAAATATCAGCCTGATCCAGAGCTTGTGTGGGCCACATAATAGAAAATAATGGTGACAGTAGAACCCATTGTTGAAACTTTCCAGACTCATTATGATGTTTGTTAAAAGTGGATATTGTCCAAGTCAGGACTTTTTGGGCCCACGGTGAGCTGACCAACAAGGTGGACGAAACAGATCACCCCATTGTATGCCTTAGGCTATTGTACCAATAGTTATCCTTTCATTTAGTAGTAAAATAAGTGAAGATGTAACAACCGCAACCCATACAACATGACAACCACGACCCATATAAGATGATAACTACGATCCATGACAACTACGACCCATGACAACTATGACCCATATAACATGACAACCATGACCCATATAACATGATAATTATGATCCATGGCAACTACGACCCATAACAACCACGACTCATATAACATGACAACCATGACCCATATAACATGACAACCATGACCCATGACAACTATGACCCTTACCACATTACAACCACGACCCTTACCGCATTACAACCACGACCCATGTATGGGTCATGGTTGCTATAATGTATGGGTCGTAGTTGTCATAAGGTTAGAGTTGTGGTTGTCATACTATATGGGTCGTAGTCTTCATTTTATAGGCCAAAGACCAATTTGTAGGACCTACATTGATGTATGTGAACCACGACCTATATAACATGAGAAGCATGACCCATATAATATGAGAATCATGACCCATATAACATGATAACTACGATTCATGACAACTACAACCCATGACAACTACGACCTATATAACATGACAACCACGACCCATATAACATAATAACCACGACCCATATAACGTACATTTTCTGCTCCTACAATCAATTAATAGTCATCTCATATTCGAAAAATGCTAGGCTAGCTTTGGTACGGATGAGCACGTTACTTTTCTAACTTTATACGGTATAACTTCATAAGGATAAGATCCACACCGTCTGTTAGATGCCCCATCTTATATTTAGATTGAGACCCAAAGATGAGAATGATTCAATAGTCAGGTGGGCTACTCCATGGGAAACCATGACTCAGATAACATGATAACTACAATCCATGACAACCACGACACATATAACACGACAACCACAACTCATGACAACTACGACCCATGGAGTTTCATCTGATGGATGGTAAGGATCTTATATATGTTTATCCCATGTAGTCACCAAGTTAGTGCAAGTCACACCATAGTTGTACAAACGATATCTGTATCGTAATATAAGTCGCATTAGGTGGTTGTAATGCGTTAAGGGTCATGGTTGTAATGTGGTAAGAGTTGTACTTGTCATGGGTCGTGGTTGTCATGAGGTAAGGGTCATGGTTGTCATGTTATATAGGTCGTAGTCTTCATTTTATAGGCCTTGGACAGTCACTTCTAACACGAACCTTACCTCATGACAACCGTACGACCCATATATCATGGCAACCACGACCCATACCCGGGTCGTGGTTGTAATGCGGTAAGGGTCGTGGTTGTAATGTGGTAAGTGTCATAGTTGTCATGGGTCGTGGTTGTCATGTTATACAGGTCGTCGTTGTCATGTTATACGGGTTGTGGTTGTCATGTTATATAAGTCGTGATTGTTATGGGTCATAGTTGTCATGGATCGTAATTATTATGTTATATGGGTTGTGGTTGTCATGTTATATGGGTCGCGGTTGTTACATCTTCACTTCCTTTACTATCAAATGAAAGGAAAGCCATTGGTACAATAGCCTAAGGCCCACAATAGGGTGATCCATTCCATTCACCTTGTCGGCCAGCTCGCCATGGGCCCAAAAAATCCTGACTTGGGCAGTGTCCGCATCTAACAAACATCATGTTATATGGGTCATAGTCTTCATTTGGCCCATTCTTGAGCTGGCCATGACAACCATGACCCATATAACATTACAACCACAACTCATATAACATCACAACCACAACCCACATAACATGACAACCACGACCTAGGTCGTGGTTGTCATGTTATGTGGGTCGTGGTTTGCATGGGTCGTAGTTATCATGTTATATGGGTTATGGTTTGCATGGGTCGTAGTTGTCATGTTAAATAGATCATAGTTTTCACATGTTCACTTCTTTTACTATCTTGCCACTGGTATCATAACTTAAGGCCCACGTTGGGGTGATCCGTTCCATCCACCTTGTTGGCCAGCTCGCTGTAGGCCCAAAAAGTCTTGACTTGAGCAGTGTCCACGTCTAACAAACATCATGTTATATAGGTCGTAGTCTTCATTTAGCCCCTTCTCAAGCTGGCCATGACAACCACGACCCATATAACATCACAATCACAACCTCTATAACATCACAAGCATGACCCATATAACATGACAACCACGACCCACATAACATGATAACCACGATCCATGTTATATAGGTCGTGGTTTTCATGTTATATGAGTCGTAGTTGGCATGTTATATGGATCGTGGTTGTCATGTTAAATAAATCGTGATTTTCACGTATTCACTTCCTTTACTATCTTACCACTAGTACCATAACTTAAGGCCCACATTGGGGTGATCTGTTCTATCCACCTTGTCGGTCAGCTCGCCGTGGGCTAAAAAGTCCTGACTTGGGTAGCTTCTAACAAACATCACAATTAGCCTGAACAGTTTCAACAGTCAACATTACTTTCTATTATGTAGCCCACACGAGCACTGGATCAGGCTGATACTTGGGCCTTAGCCCTAAAATGACACGACAAAAAAGGATGGGCAGCATGGATTATACACATACATTAATATGGGCCCATTTGTGTCATGGTTTGCATGGGTCGTAGTTGTCATGTTATATAGATCATGGTTGTCATGTTATGTGGATCGCGGTTTTCACGTGTTCACTTCCTTTACTATTTAGCCACTGGTACCATAGTTTAAGGCCCACGATGGGGTGATCCGATCCATCAACCTTGTTAATCAGCTCGTTGTGGGCCCAAAAAGTCCCACCTTGTGCAGTGTCCACTTCTAACAAACATCGCAGTGACCCTGGAAAGTATCAACAGTGGGTGACACTATCACCATTATTTTCTATTATGTGGCCCACACTAGCTCTGGATCAGGCTGATATTTAAGCCCTAGCCCTAAAATGACATGACAAGAAGGATGGGTGGCATGGATTATACACATACATTAGTGTGGGCCCCAAGAGTTGGCCCTTGCCACGCCCAAAAAAAGGTCCCGTGACCGTCATTAAATACGGCGTAACTTCTTATTCACTGAAAAACCGTACAACTATCGAACCAAAGATAAAGGGCATTTAGGTCTTAGTAATTTTCAGAAGCTTGTCAAAAGGCCACCCTCAGAATAGTTGAAAGGTTTAATTTTTTTAGGAAATTTGACCATACATCGAGGCTAGTACGGTCAATATCCCTTTTCCATCTATCATGTTCATAAGATTGATTACACGTGCCAGAATGAAGTTAAAAGACAAATACCAATTTGATAGAGCCTCCTGTAGCCTGGCCTCATGAAGTTTTCAACGGTAGCATCAAGTACTCCTGTTTTTAGTGGTGTGTTCCATTTTAGCTTTGAATATGCATTGGTTTTTGGTTTGTATCCTAAAATGATATGTACATTGATGTGAAAATATAGAGGGATAGAGTGAATCAAATAAATACATAATCACGAGGCACATGTAAATTTCACACCTCAAGGGATTAGGTGAGAACCCAGCCTCACCTAAGACGATGCAGCCCTTACCGCGGGTGGGGCCTACCTTGATACATGAATTATGTATCTACTCCGTCCATTCATTTTTACATATCATTTTTTTAAAAATCATCATACCAAAATGTAAGAAGATCCAATTATAAGGTTGATTATACTTTACGAAACAGTGGTGAGTGAACACCCTACTATTAAAAACTTCTTAGGGCTCACTTTAATGTTTTGGTAGTTATTATTTGCCATCCAATGCATTGATAATTTGACATAAGCGTGGATGAAGAGAAAACACAAATATCAGCTTAATCCAAAACTTGTTTCCCATTAATGGTTAATCACAACTATTTCCTATGGTATGTTCCACGTGATGATTGGATATGATTCATTTTTTGGATAATGCCCTGAAATGATATGGAAAAATGGATGGACATATATATGGATGCAGAATATGCATGTCAAGGTGGGCACCATGGTAAGGGCCACACCGTCTTGGGTGGGGCCAAGTCTCATCTAATCCATTCAGTGGTGCAGCATATTCAGGTGAAGAGAAGAGAATGGGAAGTGTTAGCACGTGGGCTCATCTAAGGGCCACAACTTTTGTGGGCTCTATTATGATGTATGTATCATATCCACACCCATCCAGTTTTCTATGCCATTGTATGAATTGAGACCAAAAAAAAAAAACCTAAGCATGCACAAGGCTAAAGTAGGCCACTCTACAAAAATAGTGGAAATTTGATGTCTACTATTGAAAACTTCCCCGGGCCATATTAGGCTATGATAAAGTTGATATTTGTATTTTTTTTAATTCATATATGTTTGTGTCACCTTTCATAGGTGTTAGATGACAAATAAACCTCACAGTCCACCTATGGTTTCAACACTAGTTGGTTCGATCCCCATTACTTTTTGTGGTGTGGTCCACTTTAACTTTTGATGTGCCTCATTTTTAGACTCATATTGCTCTAGAATGATGTGTGTAAATTGATGGATAGTGTGCATCTAAAACATAAATCTTTATAGGCCCAATAGAAATTCCACACGGTGAAAGTCATGTGTAACACCTAACCGAAACGTGGTGCATCACACTGCACCAATGTTGGTCATGGTGTGTGTATCTGGCTTGCGAAGATGAGCCCATCTGTATTTGAGCCCCAGAATGTACCCATAGTTGAGAGGAGATCAAACTTTCATGGCCATACAATGATGTCTTTATTATATCTACAAAGTCCATTCATTTGGCGAGATCATTCTAGACATGAGCTTAAAAGTGAGTCATATCCAAAGCTCAAGTGGATCACACCATAAATAACCGTGGGACAATGATTCTCACACCGCGAAAACATTCATAAGCTTGTCATGATGTTTATTTTCCATTCAATCTATTCATGATGTCACACGGACTTGGATGAAGGGAAAACACAAATATTAGGTTGATCGAGAAGTAATGTGAACCAGGAAGGTTTCAATGGTAGACATTTAATACTCTACCTAGTGTGGTCCACTTAAGCATTAGATTTGCCTTATTTTTGGGCTCAATTATTACAACGATCTTGACAGAGGTGCAGATGGTTTAGATATAACACCTCCTTCACAGTGGGCCCCACAAAACTTAGCTACGTCAACAAACCACCGAAGTTGGCGGTGTGTGGCACACTATGCAAACCCTTTCCCACGTAATACATTTGGGGAGAAAAATCCGGCTTACCTTGTTAGCTAGAGTAATCGGCCATGATGCAGACTAATAAGAACTGACGGCACTGAATTTTCCTCACTCACGGTCCAGACATTCCCGGGTCATTAGGAAGTTTATACGCCGTTTATATCGTTTATAAAATCAATTTTAATGAGATGAGTAGAAAACACAAAAACATTAATCAAATCTAAAACTTACGTGGTCTCGTGACTATTTCAGTCATGGACATTCAATCATCAGTATTTCCGTCCTAGTTACTACGTTTAAGTTTTAGATCTACTTTATACCCTTACATGTGCTTACTTGAGTTTTAGATATACCTTATTATTTAACTAATACCTATGATTTGTGAAATCAGATAAAGAACATAAATTTCTCAAAAAACGTTGGTCCCACTTAGCTTAGATGAAATTTCAGAGTAAATTTTTTCGTGAACACATGATGGTCCCACTTAGCTTCCCGAAAGTGGAAGAGGATTGCGTAACACATGATGGTCCCACTTAGCTTCCCGAAAGTGGAAGAGGATTGCGTAACACATGATGGTCCCACTTAGCTTCCCGAAAGTGGAAGAGGATTGCGTAGTGAGTTGCTCGCTTTTGCATACTGAGTAAACTCGATGAGGTCCACCATGATTTATGTATTTTATCCGCTCCATCCGTCCATTTTCTCAAGTAATTCTAGAGCTTGAGCCCAAAAATGAAGTATATATAATGTTCAAATGGACCACACCACAGGAAACAGTTGAATTGAACTTCTACGGATGAAAATTTCTTAGGGGCCACAGAAGTTTTGGATCAAGTTTATATTTGTGTTTTCCTTTCATCGAATTGAACTTCTACGGATGAAAATTTCTTAGGGGCCACAGAAGTTTTGGATCAAGTTTATATTTGTGTTTTCCTTTCATCCATGTCTGTACAAATAAACATCACTGTGGGGCCCAACAAGGTTTCAACAGTGGAAATCATTATCCCCACTGTTTATTGTGGTATGATCCACTTGATGTTTGGATATGCTTCAATTTTGGTCTTAACCCTTTAAATTAGATGGAAAAACGGATGGACGGCATGGATAGACCACATACAGTCAATGTGAGCCCAATTGAGTTTACTTAGTAGGACAATCCGATTTCCCTGAAAGTTTCGCACTGTCGCAATCAATCCACGTCCCACGTGTAGAATATCCAATGCATAAAAGGTGGGCCAGAGATCATGAGGATAGCCCGAAATGAAAATGGGCTGATCCACTTCATTGGTTTGATTACCGTGGGTTACGTAGTCACCCCTCCAGTACCCAGGTCGGTACTGGTGGCTATAGGTGACTTATCCATGCCGTACATCCATTTCCCCACCTCATTTTAGGACCTGACCCAAAAACGAGGGAGATACAGATCTCAGGTGGACCATGCCACAGGAATCGGTGGTGATTGAATGTCACTAGTAAAAACTCCTTAGCCCCAACAGTTTTGTATCAAGTTGATATTTATGGTTTCCCTGCTTCTAGATACATGTGACTAGATCTAGGCAGAATCCAACCCCATCCGACGGATCCGACCCGATGCGATCTGAACCGAAGGTCAGGATTGTGTCGGATCAAGTAGGCCCACTTAGATCCAACTGTACATCGAGTCGAGTTCGGATCAGCGGCCAATCCGGACCGATCCAATCTGGGATCCGATCCGCACAACGTTCATTCGATATTGTTTCCTATAATGTTGTCCACTTGAGATTGGGATATACCTCATTTTTTTTGTTTAATACCATAAAATTATCTTTAAAAAAAAATAAATGGACAGCATGAATGAAAAATACATCAAGGTGGGGTCCACAGAGCGCCAACCACCATGGTGGTAGGGGGAGTAACCAGCGTCTCCTCTTAGTTAGCTCCTCGATCACCGAGTCCTTACACTGACACTCTCACACACAAATCAGATTGCGAGTTACTTAGTACAACAAGATCGTACTGAGTAAACTCTGTTGGACCCACCATGAATGCGTGATTTATCCATACCGTCCATCCGCTTTTAAAGATCATTTTAGGCGTTGAGATCAAAATTAAAGTATATCCACACCTCAACTGGACCATACCACATGAAACAGTGGAACTATTGATTTCCACCCTTGAAACCTTTCCAAGGCATTTGACATCTAAACTGTTGATCAAGTAATACAGACTTGGATGAAGGGAATATATATATATATATATATATATATATATATATATATATATATATATATCAGCTTGATATAAAACTTCCATAGCCCTCAAGAACTTTTCAACAATAGAAGTTCAATTCACAATGTCTACTTTGGCGTGGTTCAGTTGATCTTTCTATAGGCTTCATTTTTGGGCTAAAGGCCTAAAATTATCTGGAAAATTGGATGAATGGGTTGGATAAATTTCATGAATGAAGGTGGGCCCCACAGAGTTTACTCAGTACGCTTAGGGTATCGAGTTACTCAATTCGCAATCCGCTTCATTGACACTGGTGCATTGACTGATGGGTAGGTGGACAATGCACCAGCTAGTGTATTAACATTAGCAAGTTTTATGGGTCCCATCATGAGGTATGTGCTATATCCAAACTGTCCATCTATTTGGTGGGCTTGTCTTAAGGCTTGAGCCGAAAAATAAGACAGATCTAAAGATCAAGTGGACCACACTGCAAAAAGCAGTGGAGGGTTGAACGTCTACCATTGAAACTCTTTTAGGTGTCCCAGAAGTTTCGGATCAATATGAAATTTGTTTTTCCTCTTCATCCATGTATTTGTGACCTTATTAACACATTGGATGGAAAATAAACGTTACGGTGAGCCCTACGAATTTTTTAACGGTGAAAATCATTATCCTTGGTGTGGTCCATTTGAACTTTGGATATGATTCATTTTTTCCTTAATGCTCTAAAATGATCTTGAAAAATGGATGAACAGGCATGGATATAATAAATACATCACTGTGGAGCCATGCAACTTTGATCTCCTTTGAATTGTTCGTACAACTCGGAGCATTGGCAGTGTCTTTGCATGACACGTATCTGCATAAGTTAGACCCCATCCGAACAAATGCCAACTTGATCTGACTCGGCATGTCTGACTGAGTTGGACTCAATTCAAGGCAATCCAGTCAAGATCCGGTTAAGATAGAGTCAGACCCGCTGGACTCGATCCCCAGTTCGGATAAGAGTTTCGATAGTACCGGATAGAGTCGAGTTGGACCTTACTCGATGCCCACCTTAACGTGACATAATTGTTGAATGGAAAATAAACATTATCCATTGGAAATTTTACATGCTGGGCGTTCAATCACCACTGTTTCCTCCCTGATGTACCTGAGATTTAGATCTGCCTCAGTGTTTGCGTTGGTAAAATGTATGGAAGGAAGGGATAAAATACATATATCATGGTGGGCCCACAGCACCGAGATCTCCGTACCGAAGGGGACACTACACAGTCGGCAGAGGAGTGAACGAGCCTGATTTTCACATCAGTTATTCATCATGCCGTAGATCACATTTTGCACGGATCGGATATTCCATGCGTGTGACACAATGGCGGGAAAAGAATGGCAGTATGAGAAATTCCGATACAGCCGTTGTATCTGATCATTTCTCAAAAAAAATAAAAACAGTAAACGACCTCGAGCTCTGATCTCTGGAGTCGTCTTCAACCATCTTCCGACAACAGAGCAAATCCCCAAAACAGAAAACCTCAAATGCCGATTTTGCCCTTCCCTCTCTCTTTTTCCTAAATTCCTTTCTATATCACTTATCTTCCCAGCAACTTCCCAACATGGCATCTTTCTCCTCTCTTCCTCAAACGCCCCTCTATTCCAAACCTTCTTTCCCTAACCCCAAAACCTGCTCGACCTTTAACAGTAAACCCTATATCCCTTTCTACCCTTGCAAATTCTACAGAAGGAATGAGATCTCATCTAATCCGATTTAAATCTTTTGTCTTTTTCTTTTTCTTTTTTTTACAGATTTTCCAAGGATTGTTTATGGATTTCCAAAGAACCGTTGCGATCGGTTCTTCGACTTCCGTAGACCGTATTCTACTGTTCCTCTACAAATACAGTATACGACGTGTAGAAATACTCCCAGAAGCAGTTCTCCTTACGTCGCTTGCTCGTTAACAGGTTTTCCCCCAAAATCCTCCTTCTGAACTTTTAATCGAATTCCATATTTCAATGATTTCTTTATTTTTATTGCAGAATTTCAATTGGGTTTGGTATGTAGATCGTGTAATACGTTTCCTCTGCGGGAAAGGTATACGGTCATGAGATCGGAATTTCATGATGCTGCATCCCATTCAACAGGTTTTCCCAAAATACCATTTTGAGTGTATTCCTATATTTTTTTCCCCACCATTTATAGCATCTGTTTTATAAAAAATTTGGCAGAATTTCAATTTGGTTCTAAACGTAGAGCGTGTAATACGATTCCTCTGCTAAGACAGTATTCAATGCGTAGAAATACGGTTGTGAGATCTGAAGTCAGTGGGACTGGTTCTGCTGGTGCTGCATACCCATTAGCAGGTTTTCCCAAGCTGCCCATATTGATTTTACATTTTTTTTCCCCTTTTAGTTGAGGAATTATAGGGTCTTGGGGCTCTTCAAATTATGCAATGTTTGGTGCATGTGGGGCCCATGGTTCAGAGATTCAGACCTCTCATCTAATGGGCCTCACCATCGATAGGGGATTCACTGCAAATATTACAGATTGGAAGATCTCAATCCTTTGGTCATTGCGCAATTTTAGGTTGAATGTGGACCTTTGTTATTATTATTTTTTTCTCCTCAGCTGTGGTAGGCCACTGACAGTAGACATTCCACATCCATGGTGGGGCCCATCAGATTAACAGGTTGGATCATTGAACCATGGCCCCCCACATGTACAGACTCCTTCATGTGAGCAAAAATGTGCATTTGCTGATGTGCAGGCCCAATAATTCTCCTCCCTTTTTCTTTATTCCATTTTCTGCACTCTTTTTAGTATCGGGTTTTAATTTTCTGGCAGAATTTCAGTGGGTTTCGAAGCTTCGAGGAATTTGCTTTTACGCTGTAACTTCCATTGCCGCCATCTTTCTGTTCGTGGCAATGTTGGTTTCTCATCCTTTTGTGTTACTATTTGATCGGTACCGACGGAAAGCACATCATGTCATTGCGAAGATCTGGGCGAGCTTGACCGTTGCTCCATTCTTCAAGGTTGAATTTGAGGGCTTGGAAAATCTGCCTCCCTCAGATAGCCCGGCTGTGTATGTTTCGAATCATCAGAGTTTCTTGGACATTTACACAGTTCTGATTCTTGGGAGAAGCTTTAAGTTCATTAGCAAGACTGATATTTTCATCATTCCAATCATTGGGTGGGCCATGTTTCTTATGGGTCTTATTCCATTGCGGCGAATGGATAGTAGAAGTCAGTTGGTATTGCCCTTATTCTTTTCCATTTCCAATTTGATTATGATGTGATTATATGTTCTTAGTGGGTTTCGTTTTACCAAATGTAGGAGTGTTTTAAGCGCTGCATGGATCTGGTGAGAAAGGGGGCATCTGTGTTTTTCTTCCCGGAGGGCACTCGTAGTAAAGATGGGAAACTGAGTGCTTTTAAGGTGAGATTCAATCTCAGATTTCCCTTCTTTATTTCGTGAAAGCAGGAAATTGGGCAGAATTGTAGTTCAGTCTTTATGATTTTTATTATATTACTTTGTTTTGGCCTTTGACGCTATACTTGGGCTTCATACGCAGAAAGGTGCATTTAGTGTCGCTGCAAAGACCGGTGTACCGGTTGTACCAATTACTCTAATGGGAACGGGCAATCTCATGCCTTCTGGAAGGGAGGGTATATTGAATACAGGATCTGTGAGAGCTGTTATTCACAAACCTATTGAAGGAAGCAACCCAGAGTTATTGTGTGATGCTGCAAGGAATGCAATAGCAGATGTTCTCCTTCTTCATGGCTATGGCGTTCAACGATGAGTGGACGAGCTCTGTTTGGTATCACACATCTCAATACTGAACTCTATGTTGGTGAGGGAAAAAAGAGTTATAAGGTAATAATCCGATTCACCTGCATTGTTTTCTTTTCTTGCTGATGGTATCTTATGAAATGGTATTGTGATAGTTTAATGAAAGGTTCCGCTCTAATGATTGTACTTCACAAGGCACATTTGTTAAGGTGACCTCGTAGATAAAGTTCCGCTCTAGATCTGTCGACAGTTTCTTCTTACTTCCTGATGGCCTAAATTGTTCTTACATTGTTTACCCAAGTTGTTTATACTTCACAGAACTTCACTAAGCCCACACATGCACAAGGCAGGTCATTGGCATGGTCCACATGTGTCGGCATGGTCCACATGTGTCAGCATGGCATATGGTTACAAGATCCAAGTTGTCAAATAGGTAGGAATAGGATGTGCAGTTTAGATGCTCTTGCCCAAAAATAAAGCAATCTATGTATAAGCTGGGCCACAGTTTATGTAACAAATGGATGGCGCAAACAAACTTGGCCATTATTTTTTCTCTAAGCTATCCATCTTTTTGTAGTATTGTGGTTGTATAGGCCAGATCATGCATGCGGTATGCAGTCAGAGTCAGACCCACCTGATGGATGTCTTGGATCTTGCACCATGTGCCGTTCTAGCACATGTCATGGTGTGTGGATGGGCTGCCATATGCATGCTGTGGGCTGAGAAGATGACATCCTCTGCAACAGTCATGTTATGTAAACAAAGCAAACTTTTATTTCGCAAGCGGGTGATGATGCTG
Organism: Magnolia sinica; assembly: GCF_029962835.1. Lineage (NCBI taxonomy): Eukaryota > Viridiplantae > Streptophyta > Magnoliopsida > Magnoliales > Magnoliaceae > Magnolia > Magnolia sinica. The sequence continues at coordinate 24,862,449 of NC_080590.1, forward strand.
AGTTCAATTTTGAGTTGCATTTGGAAACAGTCAACTTCCACCTTTATAAGCTCTGGAAATATCATCAGCATGCCTCGGACATTTTGTTGTTCTTTTCTGTCTTTAAATGGATGTGAAGTATTACTAAGCAAAACCAATCATACTTAAACTGTTGATCCTACATAAGCTACTACCAGTATTTTAAAATGTCCCCTGCTTATTAGATGAGCTGGTGGAGATAATGTAGTGTAAAGGATCCAGGGTTCAATCCCTGGTAGTGTTACCTTTCAAAAATAAATAAATAAATAACGAATAGTGTGTTGCGTAGCGTTCACCCCTCTGAAGTGTGAGGCATAAGCTACATGGCATGTAGCACAAGCTACATGCTACTTCTAGATCTTCAATTAAGGTTGTGGTTTGCTACACCAAATATCATAAAATTTCATGATAGTTTGCACCAAATTACTGATTAATAATGAAATTTCATGATATTTGGTGCAATCAAACACAGCCTAAAATAATAGAAAAAATAGGTCAAAGATTAAGTATAAAGATAAAGAAAAGGCAACGGAATTGATTTAATGCTGTTACTTATATTATTTTACTAAAACCATTGAAAAGATTTACTAATTTTTGTTGAAAATAGAAAAATGTCAAAAATCATTGACAACATTAATTGATTTTAATATTTTATTGAAAAATAACTTTTAGTGTAAGCTAAGTAGCGTGTAGCATAGGTTATGTAGCGTCTAGTGTATGCTACACAGGTGACTTAAGCTATTTTCATGAGCTACATTGCATTAAGGCTAAGTTACATATGTAACGTAAACTACACGCTACATAGTGTAAGCTATTTGAAACATCGGCTACTACAACTAATCAAACACGTAAAGAACTTCCCTTAATAGCTCAAAATTTGTCACCGATCTTTTGGCCATAGTTGGAGGTCCAAAACAACAAAATGTTGCTGTAAGTCATTTAAATACTAAATAGCTACAGTAGATTTTTGGAAAGACCTCCAAAATGAGCTATATATCACTTAAAACAAATAAAAGGATACATAACTATGCCTCCTTGAAGTCACTGCATTTTTTTATGGCCTCTTCTTCAGCTTCTGTTGGGTCCACAACACTCCCAATAATCCTGGTGCCCTAGTTTCTTATTTTTTGTTCATATTGGCGACAATGGAGGTTGTTCTTCATGCACTCAGCTGTGGGGATTGCATGTGTTTCTGGGGCGCTGGTCCGTTTTTGGATTCCAGTGTCTTTCAAGATTCATAAGATGCTGACTAGTAACCACTTGCAACAGCAGAACCTCTAGTTTCACAATATGCACATTCCTTGCTGAGGGTTAGAAGAGGTGATGGAGCATCAAATCCTTTCTTGCCCTTCTGCATGACCATATGCATTTTCTTCTTAGGAACCTTTTTGCAATGGAGTGGGTTATATATCCTTGTAACAATCAATGGCTTCAAGAATACCTGGTTTCTCCCTACCTGGCGATTTAACCTAGTCTGGTTGGGGAAAGGGTTTGAAAACTCCCTCTCTTCAGTGAAGCTTTCTTTACCTCTCTGCAAGAGTGGGTTATATCCTAGTAACGATCAATGGCTTCAAGGACACCTGGTCCTCTCCCTATTAATCTAGTCTGGTTGGGGAATGCGCTTCCTCCCTCCCTGTTGGGAGAGCGTGCTCCAGCAAACCTTATTTGCTTTGAGTCCTTTCTATGGGCATTGATTGACTGTGATTGATTTGCCAAATGAAATTTGTTGCCTCCCAATGGAGACCATCAAACACAAAAAATGAAAAATCTCTCTTCTTCTTCTTCTTCTTCTTCTTTTGAAATTTAAAGTTAAGAATATTATTTTATTTTTTTTAAAATTTTAATTTTAATTTTTTTTTTTTACACACGCACACACACCCCCACACACTCACGCTGGTGGAATTTCACCACCTATGGGTACTCGAACCCTTGACCGGGAGTTGAAACTCGCAAGAGTCTACCACCCGGGCAAGAGTTTAAAGAGAACAAAAGACAAAATAGAACACCAAAAAAAAAAAAAAAAAACAGCCAAAAAATAGAAAAAGGAAAAGAAATAGAGCAAAAGGGAAATAAAAGAAAATACAACACCTAAACCAGGCAACCCAACCTAGACCCCAACCGCAAAACAAACTAGACAAGTTAAGGGGCCCAGTCTCTAAAGAAAACTAAAACCCTTGAGAAAACCATTGCCTTAGAGACAACAATGTTCCTAAAACAACGATTGTTTCTTTCTGCCTATATAGCACACAACACCGCAAGAAGAATGCACCATTTTCTTTTACCAATTGCTCCTCCCGATTCCCCATGCTAATTACAAAAGAGGGCTTCCATAGAACTAGGCATAGCCCAAGAGACTCCAGACAGACGCAAAATGCTCCACCAGATGTCAATGGATAAACAGATGATCCACCAATTCTTCCGCTTGAAGATGGATAAGGCATGCATTTGGGAGAAGCATCCTCTCTTTCGTAGATTGTCTATCGTTAGAACTCGATTCCATCCCACCGACCAGCCAGAAGTTGCCACTTTAGGAGGCACTCCATAAAACCATAGCAGTCCTGTGTGAGAGGAGGATCCAATCACTACAAAAGTTGAGATGGATGTGTAGAACGAGTAGACAGAGAAGAGACCCGACCCAACCAGTGATCATCACATAGCATCCTCGCTATCAGGAGAAGAGGAAAAAGTGTGCAAATGAATGAGAAGAAGGGTACAATCAGTAATTTGAAGATCTAATGCAGGGGCATTTTCACACCGGACTTGAGCGAGGTGGCTTGTGGTATGTGGGGGCACACTCAGGGTGGGTAGCTCGTGTGAGGAGGAACCCATGTGATGTGGGGCCCATGAGGGGGTTCGGGCGAGGACCTAACCCATGGGATGTGAGGCCCAGGCTATGAGATAAAGGGATTGATTCGCCACGCTCTATCAATTCAAGCTTTTAAAGCAAGTAGTTAGTTGTTATGCGTTAAAGTGGTATCAGAGCAGGATGTCTCGTGTTCGAGACTTGATGTAGGGACATGTAATGACCTAACCCTAGATGCATGTATAATCAGGTTGAAGAGATTCAAATAATAAAATTAATCAACTAACTATTTTCAATCAAGGAGATTAACCAAATCTCAACGCAGAGATGAAATCATTCCGTCAGGATTATGCCCCTTAGCATAAAATCATGTAAACAGTAAAAAAATGGAGGACCTGGGGATATGAGGATATCTCAGCTATAGCATAAGTCAATCCACAGTCAAGTTTGGATCCAATTCTCTTGACTGGCCATCCCTTTATTTGGCTCAAACCAAAATGGAATATCCAAAGAGGAACGAAAGAGATGAAGATGAGATGGGTTCAAGATGAAAGAGAGTATGAATTCTAGGGCATCAAAGAAAAAAATACGGTTGATTCTTACCTTTTTCTGCACCTCGAAGATCTAGAAAGAAGGGAAATCTGAAACCATGGTGGAATCCTCAACACCCAAGGGCTAATACTGAAACCCTAATCTCTTTGGTAAAAGAGGAAGAAAGCATATGAATTCTCATTCATTTACTAATAAAATAGAGTTTCTCACAGTGTATATATAAGCCACGGAAAAAACAAAGTGCACTAAAGCTCCTAAAAACAAGGAAAAATAAATAAAAAGACGCCTAAAATTAAAACACCCATGCGACAGAGTGTGACATCTGCCCCATGGGCATGCGGTCAGGGTGCGGTCATGCTACTCCTGCACTCGTAGCATGTCATAAAATGGGTCCGATGGACCCGGCATCCATCCACACCAACTCTTCTACTCCAGTACTTTGTCAGCGACGCCTCCTCTAGTATAACTCTAAAGGGTGCACCACTGATGTCCGCATCAAGACTCTTCATCGGGGGTGATTAATACAAGGGCATTTTCACACAGGAGAATTAAATTTCGGTTGGATGTTTGGTGTGGCTACCCTTCTTTGGCTAAATCCTTTCCTGGTTTGTTGTCTATCAGCCCGAATCCAAAAAATCTCATTTCAAGGCATCAATTCCAAATTTAGGAGGCGGTAATTCAAAAAAAATAAAAATAAAAATGAGACCATCTTTTTTTTCTTTAACTTTTTTTAAGACAGGCAATGACCATCTCATTTTTTTAACCAATGACCATTTCAATTTGGAAACTTTCCAAAGCAGAACTCATAACCCATATAACCACACGATCAAGCTTTTGTACATAAATTTACTGTTAATGCATGCATTTATCTTGGCCACAAAATTGGGAGTTACAGAAATATGAGTTATCTCAGATGTCTCTGTAGAATTTTACAATGTTTATCCCAATAAGAATAGAAAATCTTGTCCAGAAACAACAGAGAATCTTCATGGTCGTAGATGTTGAAATAGTTCAAGAGTAATCAAGATAAGTTGGTTCCAGTACTTGGCCATTTGGATCAGTTTGGTCCATGTGATTTTAGATGTTACAACCCCAAACAAAACCTAGTTCATTTACATGTCAACTATTTTAAACTCTCTCCTTTTTTAAAAAACTTAAAGGTCATCAGAAGGTCTAGAAAGGGTTGTTCACATGCCGAAGATGAGGCCTTAGTTAGGAATGATAGACAAAGCAGGACCTGTAAAGCCGATACCAAATGCCTGAGACAACTCTAAACGATTATGATGCCTTTTAGAGACAGTAGTTGTGTCCTATGCTCACAGGAGGGAGAGAGAGAGAGAGAGAGAGAGAGAGAGATCTGTATATCCTGGGATTACATTTTCAAGTTGCTGTTGAAAGAAATGCAACTACAATTTGAGAGAGATCTGTACATCCCGGGATTACATTTTCAAGTTGCTGTCGAAAGAAATGCAACTACAATTTGAGAGCTGCTTCCTTGCGATGAATACTAGGAAAAGTCATTTAAATTGTGTAATTATTGTAAATTAAATTGCGCATTTTCTGTGCAGTTCACTTGTGCATCTGGATTCCGAATGTGTATGTTTGCCTTGATGCCTTTGATTTATGGACACTATTTTGCAGATGATCAGATACTGGAATCTGTATCTCCCGGGATTACATCATTCAGTCATCAGCATTTCAACATCATACTTCTCTTTAAATATTTTTTGTCTGTTTCAGCGAGTGGGTCCATTTTCAAGGTTACCCTTCCCGCCAGTGAGCTCTGTTGTGGCTGGGTCTGCGTGTGGGATCCAATCACGGCATCTAGGTAACTGTTGTACAAAGTTTATGCATCCTACAAAAGTTGGTACCAGAGCTTCCTATGTTATTTACTTCACTGTGATTTTAACCTCAACCATTAGATCAGTCTTGAGTTCTACAAAAGTCATTGTCATGTTGAGGATAATTTAATGTTTTTCAATTTTATTTTTTTTTCTTTTTTCTAATCATGTTTCTGTTTTCTTAGAGCATGTTTGGGTGCCGCTTGAAAATGACTTTCATCTCATTCCACACGAACAGGGAAGTTCCTTGTCTGTAATGAATCTGTACATGTGGGGCCTATGGTCAGTTTATCCAAGCCGTTGATCTGATGACCCCCATGATGGATTGACCTTTCCATTGTTGGCATCTAATACTTGGTTAAGAAGATATGTAACAACAGTCCACATTTAATGGAGAGAAAACAAAAGACGTGGTGATGGTTAGATCTTCCAATTTGGGAGTTTTTTTGGCGTGATTTATCCATGATAGGGGCCATTGGATTAATGGTTTAGATAAATCATTCATGGTATCCGCAGAAATTTGGTTCCCTCTTCAACACGAACAGGAAACTCATCCTCTAATTGTGTGTTAGAGATTATATAAATTGTTTGTTATGAGGATTATTTGTAACACTACTAAATAAAATTGATCTATAATATGTAACTGTGCCTAACTAAACTGAGATGAACTCATTTTTAGGTGGCATCCAAACAGGCTGTTAATTGTGAGTTCTGGCAGTCCCGCTTAAAGACTTTCCAGAATAGGGGTGGCAATGGGTCATGCCTGGGTAACCTTGTAGGGCCAGGGCTTGAGCCTCGAAACTTGGCCAAGAAATCCAGACCCAATGATCAGGCCAGGCTTGATCAAGGCCAATGATGAATAGCCAGCCAGACCTGTTGGCCCGGATCCAATCATTAAGTAGGCCACCTTTAATTTTATTCATTGGATCTGGGGTCATATTCCAATGATTTGAACTGTTTATAATAAAGTTCATTGTGGAGAGGATATCCATCATCCAGAAAAGAAAAAAAAATAATAATAATAATAATCTGAAACTGGGTTTATTAAAAACCGTTGATCACAGCTCTTTTTCTTATAGGGTCAGGGTATGGCCAAGGTATTTTCAGCCCATTTAGGAACAGGGTTTAAGTTTTAGGGCTAGGTGGATAAATGCGTACATCACATGAAGGGGTCCACTATACCAACAACATCCATCACAGAAAGGGGCTTTACTTGTACCATTTTTGGGTCACCATCTTTTGATGGACTGTCATATGCTAGGTAGGCTTAACCATGTTGCTGATCCTAACACTCAGCCAGATGGTGTTATATGATCCGGCCAAGATGGGCTTAAATGATTGACCCTGGGTCCAGTACTGTTCCATTTAGTTATTGGTCCTGCAACCTTGACCCAAACCCAAAGCAAAGCAGCTGGTAGACACGGCTACCCATCCCATTTGCATTTAAAAAATAATAATAATAATAATAATCGTGGGTTGGCAACAGGTAATGATTTTCCATCTTGGGTCATCATTAGTTCAAGTGGAGCGGACTTTTTGTAATTGGGAATTTGGGATACTTCTTCTGGGGGGTCCCACCATGGACATGGATGATGGTCTCAATAACTCTTCCCACACGAGAAGGCCAAGATAACAAATTCTAGGACTTCTCTGCCTTTCTGGCTTGGTGAGCCCAAAAGCCCGTAGTTATTAGCAAAGGCGAAACGTAACGGTAAAATTGTTTTTTTTTTTTTTTAAAAAAAATAAAAAATAAAAAATAAAAATAGTATCTTCATGTCATTCTGAATACATGGTGTAACACACATGGATCATATCATAGTCGTCCATTTCGTGCCTAATAATAATTGGTCCATGGTCCTAAAATCTCACACAATGAATGGGAAAAGGCAAAAACCAGCAACCGCTCTTATTAAAAGTGAGAAAATGGCCATTTATTAGATGGTTAAGACAGTAATTAAAGAAATTTTGGTTAACCGTTATCCATGACTACGGATGAGTCCATGGGATGCCTGGTTCAGATCATCATACACGTACCACACTTGTGACCACACAATCTTGAGCGCGAATTCCTCCAAAGGCAGGTAATCCGTTCTCATTTTTTTATTTTTTTTATTTTTTATTTTAAAGAAGAAGAAGAAAGATATTAAAGACCAAGCCCAAAATCTTTGATGATTTTATGATCCTGTCCATCTAATATTTGCTGATCATTTTCATTCGAATGGCTGAACGCGAACCATTTCGGATGAAACCATCAAATGCAAAGCTTGTATGTGCACTTTCCCATTTAGCCCTCTCTTTTTCATCAATGATTCACTTCTATAGAAAATCCGAACCATGCAAATTGTAGTACCTCTGATGGAGATTGATTTGCCAAGGCCAGACCCATCCACTGATTAGGTGGGCCACACCTCTCCAATGAGTCAGACAGCCGGCTGTCAATTGATTTTCAACTGTGTTGTCTATCTGATGAATGGACCTGCCTAATTTCTAATGAGGCAATCTCCATGGTCCATCCCACACTTACACGGATCCAATGTCAGTACATGTGGTACATTGGTGAGCAATGCAAGGTTGCATATGAAAGTTCACATACAGTTAGTGTATGCCATCATCTCTTTATTTATTAACTATGTATTTCATGGAAACCAATCGAAGGGTTAGTATTGCCCGGGGACATGGTGGGCCCCAGATGTTCATAATTAAAAATAATACTATATTAGTTTTCTAAACCAAGCCATTATATCTCATGGGGTGGTGGCGCAGTTGGCTAGCGCGTAGGTCTCATAGCTTGAAGAGTAATCCTGAGGTCGAGAGTTCGAGCCTCTCTCACCCCATCCTTTTTAAAAATATTTTTTGCTCATTTGGTGGGTCCCGCACACGTTATGAATGGGCTATTCTTAGAAACTCTCCCGATCCACAATCATAGCACATCCAGACCACCTGACCTATCTGGGGAACCCCCACCATCGGCAGGCCTCTTCTAAAAATTTGTATCAGCTTTTGGACGGTCCTTATTCCTCCGCCAAAAATCCAACAATTCGTAGATCAAAAGGTGCACCTGTGAAATACTAACCATGCACACCAATTCAAGCCATCAAAATGAAGGGCTAAACGTTGTGCGAAACATAGACCGGAAATCATACTAACCATCTATTTCAAGAGTTTATTTGATGGTCACCAAAAGATGGTTCGGATCATCTGAACAGTGTGATTTATGCAAAGCATTTTGTGCTTCATCTATAAGAACATCAGACAGAAAACCTTGCGCGACTTCTCTAGACTCCACAACAAAGAATCTTTCATCCCCGGCAACAAACAGACTCCATGAAGCTTCTTCTCCAACACACTTGAAAATTACTCCCAATTCCCCGTCAGAAAGATTTTTTCTACCGGCAAGAGATAAGAGTGTTCTCTCCAATAATCCGTTTAGGAAAAGTCCAGTGCCAAAGTCACAAAATGGGGTCACCAATCTCTAAAACAAACTATGTAATGTGCCTTACTTGTTGGGTTACATGTGAGCATTTTACCATGGCTTGGTGGGAGGCTCACAATAGTTTCAACACAAAGGTCATGGGTTAAGAGTACCTGTCGTGGTGTTATGTGGGTGTGTGCATAAATTTTATTATTATTATTATTAATTAAATGGTGAGCATTTTACCTAATGTTTCTATTGTGTCAATTTACCATCATATATCCTGCAACAGAATCTTCTAAATTGGGAGATCCTAGCCATCGAATCTTTAGTCTCCTCCATTGGATGTTGCTTGTTGGTGCATTTCTACTTGGCTATATATGCCAACAATGGAAAAGTTAAAAGTTGACTAATTGAGGAGATTTGTTGGCATGGTCCATCTATGATGATCTCCCATCACACCAACGGCTTATATGAACCAACCATGGGTTCCACGTGTACAAACTTGGTCAACAATGAAGTTCCCTTTTCATACTCGGTCATCATATCTCATTAACTCAAAACAGGAAAAAAGAAGAAGAAGAAGAAGAAGATTATCTGAAAAATTAACTTTTATACAAGTACCAAAGCTTTACAGCTAGTCTCAACCATTAGATCTGAAATCAAACTCTACTAATATAAGTTGAAAGACTGAGATGTCCCTAACCATCTGTCGTTTCCTGATTAACTACTCATAGATATCTTACAAATCCATGCTACTTTTGTGACCAGCTAAGTACGATGAAATCTCACAAAAGACGATGAAATACTGTCATTGTTCTTGAATAGACATCCGAAATGAGCTATAGATCTTCCATAACATATACAACCAAGTGGAAAGTTAATACCTACAGTAGGTCACCACTCTTTCTTGATCTTAACTTTTCTGAAGCAGTGCCTGTGCCCTTTGTGCTTTTCCAAGATCGTATTAAGCTTCATTCCAACCCTTTGATGAGCTTTGACCAGCCCTTGATCAAGTCTGATCAGCAGTGGACCACGGTCAACTTTTTGCTTTCCAGTTTCCCACGTCTTCTCAGACTCATTTCCCACCCTAGGCATCCATACTTTTCTTACAGATTCGCCCTGACTTTGATCTTCACGTTTAATCTCCAGAAGACTAGCTTGATTAGCCTCTGATTGTCTCTGACCAGTTTGACCAGCCGCTTTATTGGGTTTGCAGATTTTATTGGCATGAGTAGTTTCCCTACTACTTTCGGCATTGAGAAGGGAGACTTTCCTTGCAAACTCATCGGCAAGATGATGAGCTGCTCCACCTGTGTGCCCACCTGTGTGCCTGTGGAGCTTTGAAGTAGAAAATGCTCTCACTGCAAGAAAATGAGTATAATTAGCCAAGCAATCAAAAAAGTAGGTAATTAGAATGCTAATTGAGCAGTTATGGTTGATTATAGACAGTACCCTGATGACGGAAGTTTCCAAGCTTATTCAAACAAATGGGCCCCACTACTCCTTTTCCTTTGGTGACAGTATCTTGAAAATTTCTTCTTGGCTGCAACAGATGGCATTTCTATGATTTGAACTACTGAAGAATAATACCAAAATTTCTAATCTTTCCCTAACATATTAATGACTACCTGAATTCTCACCTTAGATATTGTTGGATTAATCTCGTTTCCTTTTGTATTAAGCACTGATTCATTTGCTTTTCCAGACACCAATCCCCCATGAATTTTCACCTGTAAACGGATCCTTCTTCGGGCTTCACCCTGTGATGCAAGTTTGTGCGAGTTCACCACAGAATGCAGCTTCTGAGGCCTTACTATTCCACTCCCAGTGGGACCAGCTTGGCTGTTATCTGAGCTTCTCTGGCTGGATGGTTCTTTAATGTTCCTGAACCCATCATGCACAGACGAAACATATGGCCCAGCATTGTCATTCTGAGGTGGGGCCATATTCCTAAAAGAATATTCGATCCCGTCACCTTTAGTCACTGTGCGATTCACTGGTTCCTGCAAAAAGCCAATGAATGGTGCTGGTTTCTGTCCCTGCGCAGGTCGCATTCTGAAGCTGTTCTGAGAATCCTCACTACTCATGCCTAGATCTGCTTGACATGGATCATTCCTTACCAAGGAATTAATCCAACCAGAGGGCCTACCAGATTCATATGGATCATGAATAACCCTAAACATATTCACAGAAGCTTCACTGCCGTAGTTGATGCCAGCCTCAGCAAACCAATTTTTCTGATTGGTTTGGTCTATGATGGAATCTTCTTCAGGATTATCTGATAAAGTTGCCAACCATTCCTGAAGATCATCCTTTCCAGTTACAGCATCCTCAAACAGACCCCCCTGTTGTGTCTCTCCATCTTGATAATAGACGAGGAAATCATCAGGCGATATGTAGTCATCCACTGACGTGTCCAGATGGGATGTTCCCAAAGCTTCGGGCGGTTTATCCACCTGAAGTGAATTAGAGAGAGAGAGAGAGAGAGAGAGAGAGAGAGAGAGAGAGAGAAGAAAAGTGGAGGAAGACAAGCATGCACAAGCGTGAATTTCAACCTTACAAGCTCCACTGGTGTTGTGGAATTGAAAATGCAGGCATCGTATCCATTATTATACTGCAGAAGGTTTCTACAGGCGGAACTGCTATGCTTTTTCAACCATTTCTTGAATGTTGGTGACTCATCCATCATACACGTGGCATATATGTATGCCAATTTAGATGGTCTAATTCATGGGTCCCATTGTAAATGGAGCCTAGTCCAAAATCCATACTGATTGGGCAATTTTGAGCATCTGATATCAGTCACTGATTTTGGACCACCAACTATTTTCTTTTTAATTGTTCATTGATGACCACCAATTGGATGACTAGGATCATCCGATAAGTGCGACTTTCAAGACATGCTCTGTCATGGTGGATGAGATGCCACCATTAACAAATGATGGGACCAACATAGTAGTTCAGACCAAGTTTCGATAAATTGACACTGAAAATATCAGGTTCATTGAGTTTCATACCAGGATCTGTTGACTCTCTTCTAATACAGGACGACACGTCATCCCATGGTCTGCTTCATCAAACGGCCAAATCTCAGAATCTACCAGTTCATCTTCAACAGTCCAATGCAACGGATGCTGGTCTTCTTGCACATCAGATGCTCGGTTTCCTCGATTTAGTGGCATCTGGATCTGCTCTACAGCATCTCCAGCATGCTGTGTTTGGTCGGGAGATGAATTGTCTGTGATAGGGAAGAAGTCACTCTGCTCCTTGTCATTGCGGTTTGACCTTCTGTTCGTCTTATCATGCTTTTTGAATAGGCGACAGAGAACAAAGGCAGCCTACATATCCAAGGACCTGGAGGTTAGGAACTGAAAACGGAACTCTATGGAAGACAAGAAAAAATTCCACCTGGTCAATTGGAAGGAAGTCTGTAAGCATATCCAAGGAGGGGCAGGCGTAAATGATCTTAAAAGCATGAATCGGGCCCTATTAGGAAAATTGATGTAGGACGGCCTAATCCAACCTTAAATGAGCATGGTATTTGAAAGGGACGGATTCATGCAATCTTTAAAAAAAAAAAAAAAAAAACAAATAAAATATCAGCCTGCCTTATATATCATAAACACAAGAAAGAAATAAGGTTAATATAGCATTGATTATGGCCATCCATCACAAACACAAAGTACTGAATCTTAAAATCTGAATTTAGTTGGATCCGGCGAAATATAGAACTTTCATCTTGCAATAGATCCGTCTAACGATCCAAGTAGATTTTTTAATCCGGAAAAATAGGAATTTCTTAAATTGGGAAATCTGGAAAATTCAGAAAAGAATTGGTAGTTCTTCAAATTTAGATTTAGGTGATGGGTTTTATGTGGGGATAAAAATCTTTTGAGATCTAATGATTTAGATAAAAAGAAACAAGATTGGCTTCTAGATTTAAAGATTTTAGGAGAAAATGAAGAGAATAGGGTTAAAGAAAAAGAGTACCTTGATAAAAGAAAGAATGAGAAAGAAGTAGAGGATGAGAAATCACTTCCCTGGGCCTCACGCCCTCTTCCAATCACTGGAAGTCGAAGACGAAATCGTCAGAAGTAAGAAGCCCTCTTTTTATTTCATAAACATAACATAACATACTTTAAGCTTAGGGCAACCTTTATAAATTCGTAATTACATGAAATTACCAAAATACCCCTAATAAAAAAAAGTTTTAAAAAAAAGAAAAGAAATTCGTACAAAAATTGTGCGCAAACTGTCTCAAAACTCAAATAAACCAAATGTTCATAAACTAAATTCAAATTTAAGATGCCTGATGAGCCCCGATGATAGCACCGTGAAGGTGGTGTAATGAAGGTGGGCCGTGATGATCTAACGGTCCGATCACACCATCCTCGCGATCCAACGGTCCAAATGTCTCATTTAAGCAACTTACACATGTCACGAACACATGTGTAAGGTCTTCAACCTCTAGAGACCCGACTCGTATCCGTTATCTAACCACATTGACATGGGTAATGCATGCCTCCTGCATTGATATACTTTGAATGGCCTGATGTCCACATCAAAAATGGACCTGGAGTTTAGGAACCGAAAATGGAACTCCATGGAACAAGCTGGTCAAAAGCAAGTATGGGTGCTCATAGGGGGGCTGGTGGACAAATAGTTCCTCCAAATACAAAGCTTCGGTCTTCTGGAAAGGAATTTTATCCATCAAGGCGGAGGTTCTTAAAGGTACGGGAATCGCAATTGGAAATGGCGAACGCACTCATTTTTGGGAAGACATTTGGGCGGGTGAGGAAGCTCTTCGTATTGCTTTCCCGCGTATCTTTTGTCTGGCCCAAAATCAGTCCATCACAGTGGACGCCTGCTACGTGGTTCTTGGGGGAGTAGTGGTGTAGAATCCGGTGTGTAGAAGACACCCTCGTGAACTAGAGATTGACGAATATGTATCGCTTCTTAATCGTATTCACAGCAGCAAACCCGACCAGTTCTCTGAAGATAGATTAGTCGACAAATCAGGAATTTTCTCAGTAAAGTCCCTCTACAGTCATATTGCTAAGAATCCTCCATCTGTCGAAGAGGATTCGTCATATTATGTTTGGAAATATCAAGTTCCCCCAAAGATAGCTACTTTTGGTTGGTTGGTTGGTAAGAAAAAGGTCCTGACAGTTGACAATCTGAGAAAAAGGGGCATGTGCATTACTAATATCTGTCTATGTTGCATGGCAAATGAAGAAACGGTGGACCATCTCTTTGTTCACTGTGCGTTCACATATCGGATCTGGACTGAAATTCTGTCCCTCTTTCAGATCCACTGGACCTTTCCAAATTCTGTTTGCGGTTTGCTACAGGCCTGGCATGGTATAAGGTGTGGAAAGCAAAGGACAAAGCTTTGGAGAATCTCTCTTTTGGCCGTCTGGTGGGCTGTGTGGGAAGAAAGAAATGGGAGGTGTTTTAACGACATTTCGAAGTCGTTAGAGGCTACTGTCAATAGGGTGATGCACTTTATAGTTGAGTGGGCCTTTGCTGTCGATAAGCTTAACGGTTGTAATCATCTCTTTTTAGGGGAGTAGCTGAGTGGCTATCTCAGCAGTTCAGCTCTCCCTCTGTTTTCCTGCTTTTTGCATCTATAAAATTTTACGTTACTTGTCAAAAAAAAAAAAAAAACAAAGGCAGCCTACATGAGGTGGAGAAATGAATAAAAGTCCGAACACTTGAGGATATACTTGAGATTTGAGACAAATGCATCCTGTTAAAAAGAAAGAACTAAGCAAAAAGCCTGTGGAATATAAAACAACACAGAACTATACAATTGCCACAACTTGGGGACATGAAGAAACCAAGTTTGTGAGTTACTAGACCAGGGGATTTCCTTAGGAAGAACTGAAGGGCCTGACATATCTGAACGTTTATAGCAGATGATCCCCATAAGTACCAACAGTGGCTATGATTCAGTGATCCAGACCTTTGATCTGATGGGCCATATGGTGGACAGAAGATGCTGCCAAAAGTGTCCAGATGGAAAATACCAGCCCTCAAATCTTTGGCCTTTTCCAATCTATAGAATTCCCACATCCACAGTAGAGCCCATCAGGCATCAGATGAATCATCTGAATCACTTAATTATGGGCTTTACTTGTACATACTAGGTGTAACAGGACAATACACATCCTGATTCAACAACCTGTAGTTCCTTGAACACAGTACCATTAACATTTTTCTACCTAGTCTTTATTTCATCGGATTTTGAAGTTCAACCTTAACAGGAGATACTACAATCCTCTGTCTGGAAAGATATCAGTGTCAAGTCTGATGTTTTCTACTCATTCAATAATGACCAGAGAGACTGTTTTTGCTGTGCCAGACTTCCTTTGCTGTATAACTTGTGATATTCATAGCACTAGGGCATCATTCTCGGTGATCCCCTTGTCAATACTGTAACCATCAATTAGAAAGTATAGAATACATACAATGTCCAAGTGGGTTTTAAAACAAATAAATGTTGAAATAGATTTTGAAATATGCAGATTTGTTGTATTTAATGCCAAGCATTAGCCGAATGACCCAAATTGATACAATTAGATCTTTGGATGGACATGGTCAACCCACAATTTCCTCTTGCAATCGTAACCAAAGAATGATGTGGATGTGGAAAATAATTAAAAAGCCTACAATATCCATCAATTGGATGGTCATACAATTTCTGCCTAAAATTGTATTGGCCATCCTGGAGATGGCTTCACCCAGGAGTTCTACCAAAGCCTGCTCGGAGTTCATGCAAGATGAGATCATGAAAGTTATCAACGAGTTCTTTGACGGAGACATCATTGGAAGGGATTTGGGTGCATCTTTCATCGCTTTGGTGCCTAAGAATACAGAGGAAATCAGGGGCTTCAGACCAATCAGTCTGGTTGGGAGCATCTGTAAAATCATCTCTAAGGTTCTGGCTTCAAGGGTGTGGTGCTTTGGAGCAGAATGTATCTCAGACAGAGGCGAAGGAGATGGATTAAGGAGTGTGTTTCATTTGCTTGGTTCTCCATTCTTAACAATGGGTCACTGACCAGTTTCTGTAAGAGTTCTCAATGGATCCATTGTCCAGCCCCCTGAAAGGTGCAATTTTATTAGGCCAAAGCCAGAAAAGCAAAACAAATAAAACAGGAAAAAAGGGAAAAGCAACCTATGCTAAAAAAAAAAAAACAAAAAATAAGACACAACAACAACAGCCCCTGGACCACACAAACAACCTGGAGGCCAAGAGAAAACCCAAAACCCACAAATCAGGGAACCCAATCCCTGAATAAAGATGCTTCCTTGTCGAAGACACCATTGGCCAAGAGACTCTTGCCTCGAAAACACTGGTCGTTTCTCTTCCCCCAAACAGCCCAGAGGACTGCCAAATGAAAGATCCTCCATCTCTTCCTGCGCAACTTCCCTCCATCCATGACATGCTAGATTAACAAAAAATCACCTATGTCAGCTGGCATGATCCAACAAATGCTCAATAGAGAAAGCACCTTGGACCAGATATCCGACGAAATAGGCAATGAAGGAAGAGGTGATCGACAGTCTTTGCATCTCTCTCATGAAGAAGACACATGTTGGTGATCATTTCCCTTTTTCGAAGATTTTCGATGGTAAGAACATGACTCCTTCCCACCAACCATGTAAAAAGCCATGATCTTTGTCTGTGTGGGAATTGCCCGGGGGAGGGGGAACCAATAGGAGCTGAAAGCTTTTCTGTATTTGAGACAACCCAATGGGGTTGAATATATAGAGATTACAACCATCTATACAAGGAAAACAATAAACTTAGAATCCTTTACCTATGGAAATAAACTATACAAGGTATACTAGTTATACAAGGTATGTGAGCTGTCTAACATCCCCCCTCAAACTAATGCTGGTCATCGACAAGTAATAGCTTGCCAACTAGAAAAGAGTGACATGTAGAAGTGAGGGACTTGGTGAGAATGTCAGCAATCTAATCATACGATGCAACATGCGGAAGAGAAATGAGCCCAGACTGAAATTTCTCGCGGATAAAGTGACAGTCAACTTCAATATGCTTCGTCCGTTCATGAAAAAATGGGCTAGAAGCAATTTGAATGGCACTGAGATTATCGACATGGAGTGGAATAGGATTCTGTAGAGGAATGCCCAAGTCTGAAAGAAGTCCACGTAACCAAACGAGCTCACTACACGCAGCAGACATCGCCCAATACTCGGCTTCTGTGCTCGATTTGGAAACAGTGGCTTGCTTCTTACACTTCCAAGAGATGAAAGAAGTGTCAAGAAAGACACAGTAGCCAGTGATAGATCTTCTTGTGAGAGCGCAACCGGCCCAATCAGCATCCGAAAAAGCACGAAGGTCCAGAGTCGCCGTGGAGGAGAAGAACAGGGATCGATCTAAAGTTCCACGAAGATACCGTAGGATGCGCAATACCACAGTCATATAAAGAGTCCGAAGAGCATAAATAAACTGACTGACGACTTGGACAGCGTAGGCAATATCAGGGCGAGTCATAGTTAAGTAAATCAAACTCCCTACCAAACGGCGGTATAAGTCGGGCTGTGCAAGTAGATCACCATCGTCACGGCCATAGTGAACGTTAAGTTCTAAGGGAGTCCAAACTGTCTTCAGATTCGTCAACGATGCCAAGGCGAGAAGATCCTTTGTATATTTACGCTGGCTGACCAGGATCCCACGGTTGGAATGTGACAATTCAAGTCCAAGAAAGTATGTTAGATGGCCAAGGTCTTTCATCTTGAAGGATGATTGCAAAACTTCCTTTAAAGCCGAAATGCTAGTAGCATCGCTACCAGTCAGGAGGAGGTCGCCAACATAGACCAGAACAATGACAATTCCGTGAGCAGTGGTGCGCAAATATAATGATGGGTTATGGCCACTTTGAGTAAAGCTAGCACCCATAACAACATCGTGAAAGCGTTGGAACCATGCCCGGGGTACCTGTTTGAAGCCGTATAGGGCTTTCTTTAGGCGACATCCCTTATTGTCAAGGATTAAAGAGCCAGGAAGAGGTTTCAAATATACGGTTTCTTGGAGGTCTCCATGAAGAAAGGCATTTTTCACATCCATCTGAGCGAGTGGCCATGAGCGAACAGAAGATATAGCCAGAAGAGTACGAACAGTTTTCATCTTGGCCACGGGAGCGAAAGTCTCATCATAATCAATTTCGTATTCCTATTTGTATCCCTGAGCGACAAGTCGAGCCTTGTATCGATCCAATGATCCATCAGACTTGAGCTTGACAGAATAAATCCATTTGCTACCAATTAGCTGTTGGTCAGCAGGTCGAGTGACAATGTCCCACGTATGATTATCATCCAATGCCGCAAGTTCTTCTACCATAGCCTTCTTCCAACAATCATGAATGGCTGCCTGAGAGTATGAAGTAGGAATAGAAACAGTATCCAAAGTAGCATTCATGGCAGACATAAAGCATATCAAGCGATCAGGTGCTCGATGTTCACGAGCGGAACGACGTATCGAGGTAGGTTCGGGATCTGCAACAAGTACAATAGGTTCGGGTTGAGTAATTGGTGGTGGATCTGTACGTGGTCGACGTGAGTAAACCTGCAACGAACGAGGGAGAATACTTGAGACAGACGGAATTTCTGGAAAGGCGGTTGGACCAGGAGAGTTTGGAGTGTGCGGAGGAGGAAGAGATGAATGAAAGGCAATATATTCAAGAAAAACAACATGTCATGAAACCCGAACACAACGAGAAACCGGATCATAACATCGAAAACCCTTCTGAGTTTCCCCAAATCTCAAATACATACATTTGACTGATTTTGGAGATAGTTTGTTACGTTCACGTGAAGCCAGGTGAACATAACAGATACAACCAAAAACACGAAATGTACAATATGCAAGAGGTAAGCCGATGAAAACAAAGTAGGGAGATTTACTGTTCAGAACTTTAGTTGGCATCCGGTTAATCAAGTAGACGTAATGTAACATTGCTTCCGTCCGGAAAGAATGAGAAACAGTCCTAGCTGTCATCAGTGTGTTAGCAGTTTCAACAATATGGCAATTTTTTCGTTCAGCCACCCCGTTTTGTTGTGGAGTATCAGAACAGGTGGTCTGATGAATAATCTCATGACCTTGAAGAAATGTAAGAAAATCGGTTGATAGATATTCCCCTCTTGAGTCAAAGCGGAGGGTTTGAACTGGAACCTGAAATTGAGTCTCCACCATAGAGTGAAATAACTTGAATTTTTCAAAAACTTGTGACTTCGATTGCAGAAAGTAAATCCAAGTGTAACGTGTGAAATCATCAATGAATATAACATAGTATCGTAACCCAGAGAGAGACATAATTGGTGAAGGACCCCAGACATCAGTATGCACAAGTTCAAACATAGAAGATGATTTTTGTAGTACTTAGAGAAAAGGGAATACACTTATTTTTGAAAAACAATAGGAAGAACAAGAATAATCCAAATCATTTTTATTAAGAGAAATATTCCCTAACATGCCAGACGAAATTAACTGAAGTAACCGATCGGAATGTGGATGACCCAGGCGAAAGTGCCACAGTTTCCACAATTTATTTGCCGAACAAATATCTGATGAAGATGGAGAAAAGAAACAACGAGCCGGAGTGTCAGATGGATCAAAGTCCAGCACGTACAGACGACCATGCCGCCTACCCGTCTCAAGTACCTTCTCCGTTGCCAGATCCTTCACAAAACAACAATGTGGAATAAATATGACTAAGCAGTTATTGGATGTGAGTTAACCAACTGAAATTAAATTGGAGGAGAGGTTAGAGACATGAAACACATCACGAAGGGTGAACTGGCGATGAGCAGAAGGAGAGAAAGTCAATGATCCAATGGACTAAATAGGTAGTCTAGTGTCATCCGCAATAGAAATAGCCTGATTGCCGGTGTAGGGACGAATGTCACAAAGATGGGATACATCACCGGTCATATGATTGGAAGCACCCAAATCGAAGAACCATGCAGAAGATGGGGATATACTTGACATACCGGCCGCAGAAAGGGCCTGAACGATTTGCTGGAGCATCGCAGGAGTCAACGGAGATGAAACACTTTCAGCAGAAACAGTAGATGCAGAATCACTAACAGATGGCTCGGAAGAAATAGTGACAGCAATAGCAGAAAGAGCACGACCACGACCACCACATCCACGGCTGAAAGAATATGCATAGGCACGTGTACGGCAGTCCTAAATACCATGACCAGTCCGTCGACAATAAGTGCATCATTCCTTGCATTGAGCAACAACATGACCCACCTTGTTACACCCGCGACAAGTCAAATGAGAGGAACCAGAACCACGTGTTGGAGTGGTGGACACAACAAACATCATATCAGATGAGCCCGGAGTTGAGGAAGGTAGAGAGAGAACTTTCAGTCGTTATTTCTCAGCCAATAAATCATTAATAACCGAATTCAATGAAGGAGTAGGGCTATGGTTCAAGAGAGTAGCCCGATAATGCTCAAATTCCGGACGTAGCTTCATAAGGAATTGACGAACTTGCGCACTCTCGCGTATAGTTTGGAATATTTTAAACTCATGAGGAAATGTTGGATCCATCTTAGCCATCTCTGTCCGAATTGTGACAATTTTGGAGTAAAATGATTGAATACTATCGTCACCCTAAGTACGGTTAACGAGATCCTGTTCCTGGCAGTATAACCGGGCCGCATTACTCTATTGATAAATCGTCTGGAGATGTTCCCACATCGCCTTAGCAGTACGATGAAGTGTGAGGCCAATAGCAATGGAGTGATCAACCGAATCGAGAATCCAAGTAATAATCCGTCCATTGTTCATTTCCCAATCAGCTAATTTGTCGGCCTCTGTGGAAGTGGGGATAGTAACAGATCTATTCAGTAGTCCCCACAAACCACGACCCTTGAGGAAATTCTTAAAATGGATGGCCCATAGAGAATAGTTGGTACCATCAAAACTACAACGTGGGGTCTCTGTACGTGATTTGTCCATTGATCTGAAGTAATGGAAAGCACAGAAGGTCTTAGATGTACCGTACAGCAGGAGATACCCAAGGGATTGCAGTTTCTGGATCTGACGGAATAGCAACAGCAACAGGGGCTCTAGATCGAGAAAAGATAAATCCGAACAGAGAGTGTTGAATCTGGATCTGGAACAGAGGGGCGCTGGATCTGGATCTGGATCGAAACAGAGGAGCGCTGGATGTGGAACAGAGGGGCATTGGATCTAGATCTGGATCTGGACGAGCAGAAGAGCAGGAGCACTGGATCGGACGTGCAGAGGGGTCGGACGAGAGCAGGTGCGCCGGATCGCACGAGTAGAGGGGCCGGTGCGCTGGATCAGACGAGTAGAGGGGCCGGACGAGCTCAGGTGCGCCGGATCTGGACGAGCAGAGGGTCAGGAGCGCTGGATCTGGACGAGCAGGGGCCGGAAAACATAGGGGAGCAGAGGGGCAGAAGGGTCAGACGAGCAGAGGCGGTCGGATCTAACAGGTGGTGCCGGTTTTGGATCAGTGAAGCTCTGATACCATGAAAACCAAGAGGAGCTGAAAGCTTTTCTGTATTTGAGACAACCCAATGGGGTTAAATATATAGAGATTACAACCATCTATACAAGGAAAACAATAAATTCAGAATCCTCTACCTATGGAAATAAACTATACAAGGTATACTAGTTATACAAGGTATGTGAGCTGTCTAACAGTCGGATATTAGGGATTGCTCCCCCAGCCAAGGATCTAATCAGAATCTCACCCTTTCACCATTACCCACTGAGAATTGAATGCCCTGAAATACCAAGTCCACCACCTAATTAACACCTTTCCAAATGTAAGAAAAACGATATAAAGAAGAAAATTTGATCCACCATCCCATTGGGGAAAGACCATATTTTGCCGCTACAAGCAATATCCACAAGGCCAACTCTTTAGCGAATCTCCAAACCCATTTGCCCAAAAGCATCAAATTAACAAAATCCAAAAGCTTAATTCTAACAAAATCTCTTAACAGTTTCAACAAGGTTCTCCAACTACCTTTGGTATATTTGAGACAACCCAAAGGGGTTGAATATATAGAGATTACAACATCTATACAAGGAAGGAAATAAAATCAGAATCATCTACCTATGGGAAAACCAACTATATAAGGTATGCTAGCTATACAAGGTATGTTGCAGCCTGTCTAACACCGTCCTCCTCCACCGCCACTCTTACGACAAGTAATAGTTTGCCAACGAGAAATGAGTGACGTGCAGAAGTTAGGGACTTGGTAAAAATGTCTGCAATTTGATCATGGGATGCAACATGTGGTAGAGAAATGAGCCCAGACTGAAATTTCTCACGGATAAAGTGACAGTCAACTTCAATATGCTTCGTCCGTTCATGAAAAACTGGGTTAGAGGCAATCTGAATGGCACTGAGATTATCAACATGGAGTGGAGTAGGATTCTGCACAGGAATGCCCAAGTCGGAAAGAAGTCCACGTAACCAAACAAGCTCACTACACGCAGCAGACATCGCTCGATACTCGGCTTCTGTGCTTGATTTGGAAACAGTGGCCTGCTTCTTACACTTCCAAGAGATGAGAGAAGTGCCGAGAAAAACACAGTAGCCAGTGGTAGATCTTCGTGTGAGAGCGCAACCAGCCCAATCAGCATCCGAATAAGCACGAAGGTCCAGAGTCGCCGTGGAGGAGAAGAACAGTGATCGATCTAGAGTTCCACGTAGGTACTGTATGATGCGTAACACCGCAGTCATATGAAGAGTCCGAGGAGCAGAAACAGACTGACGACTTGGACAGCATAGGCAATATCAGGGCGAGTCATCGTTAAGTAAACCAGACTCCCAACCAAACGACGGTATAAGTCGGGCTGTGCAAGTAGGTCACCATCGTCGCGGCCATAATGAATGTTAAGTTCTAAGGGAGTCTGAACTGTTTTCTGATCTGTCAATGATGCCAAAGCGAGAAGATCCTTGGCATATTTACGCTGGCTGACCAGGATCCCACGTTTAGAACGTGAAATTTCAAGCCCAAGAAAGTATGTGAGATGGCCGAGGTCTTTCATCTTGAAGGAGGATTGCAGAACTTCCTTTAAAGCCGAGATGCCAGCAATGTCGCTACCAGTCAGTAGGAGGTCGTCAACATAGACCAGAACAATGACAATTCCGTGAGCAGTGATGCGCAAAAATAAGGATGGGTCATGACCACTTTGAGTAAAGCCAGCACCCGTAACAACATCGTGAAAGCGTTGGAACCATGCCCGAGGTGCCTGTTTGAGGCCGTACAAGGCTTTCTTTAGGCGACATACTTTATTGTCAGGGATTAAGGAGCCAGGAGGAGGTTTCAAATACACGGTTTCTTGAAGATCTCCATGAAGAAAGGCATTTTTCACATCCATCTGAGCGAGTGGCCATGAGCGAATAGAAGATATAGCCAGAAGAGTACGAACAGTTTTCATTTTGGCCACGGGAGCGAAAGTCTCATCATAATCAATTCCGTATTCCTGTTTGTATCCCTGAGCGACAAGTCGAGCCTTGTATCGATCCAATGATCCATCGGACTCGAGCTTAACCGAATAAATCCATTTTCTACCAATTAACTGTTGGTCAGCAGGTCGAGTTACAATGTCTCACGTATGATTATCATCCAATGCTGCAAGTTCTTCTGCCATAGCCTTCTTCCAACAATCATGAGCGGCTGCCTGAGAGTATGAAGTAGGAATAGAAATGGTATCCAGAGTAGCATTCATGGCAGACATAGAGCATATCAACCGATCAGGCGCTCGATGTTCACGAGCGAACGACGGATCGATGAAAGTTCGGGATCAAAGTACAATAGGTTCGAGTTGAGTAATAGGTGGTGGATCTGTACGTGGTCGACGTGAGTAAACCTGCAACGGACGAGGGAGAGTACTTGAGGCAAACGAAATTTCTGAAAAGGCGGTTAGACCAGGAGAGTTTGGAGTGTGCGGAGGAGGAAGAGATGAATGAAAAGCAATGTGCTCAAGAAAAACATGTCGTGAAACCCAAACACGACGAGAAACCGGATCATAACATCGAAAACCCTTCTGAGTTTCCCCAAATCCCAAGTATATACATTTGACCGATTTTGGAGATAGTTTGTTACGTTCAAGTGAAGCTAGGCGAACATAACAGATACAACCAAAAACACGAAATGTAAAATATGCAAAGCCGGTAAGAACAGAGTAAGGAGATTTATTTGTTCAAAACTTTGGTTGGCATCCGTTAATCAAGTAAACGGAATGTAACATTGCTTCCGCCCAGAAGGAACATCAATGAAGCATGGACAACCTCCAACAAGTGACGATTTTTCTTTCAGCCACCCCATTCTGTTGTTGAACAGGTGGTTTGATGAATAATTCCATGCCCTTGAAGAAATGTACGAAAATCGGTTGAGAGATATTCCCCCGAGTCGGAGCGGAGAGTTTGAACTCTGAAACCCGAAATTGAGTCTTCACCATACAAAGTGAAATAACTTGAATTTTTCAAAAACTTGTGACTTGGATGCAGAAAATAAATCCAAGTGTAGCGTGTGAAATCATCAATGAATATAACATAGTATCGTAACCCGGAGAGAGACATGATTGGTGAATGTTCCCCAGACATCCG
Organism: Magnolia sinica; assembly: GCF_029962835.1. NCBI lineage: Eukaryota > Viridiplantae > Streptophyta > Magnoliopsida > Magnoliales > Magnoliaceae > Magnolia > Magnolia sinica. The sequence continues at coordinate 24,886,713 of NC_080590.1, forward strand.
TATGCACAAGTTCAAACATAGAAGATGATTTTGTAGTACTTAGGGAAAATGGAACACACTTACTTTTTGAAAGACAACAGGAAGAACAAGAATAATCCAAATTATTTTTATTAAGAGAAATATTCCCTAACATGCCAGACGAAATAACTGAATTAACCGATCGGAATATAGATGACCCCGAAAGTGTCATAGTTTCCACAATTTATTTGCCAAGCAAATTCTGATGAAGAAGGAGAAAAGAAACAACGAGCCGAGTGACAGATGGATCAAAATCCAACACGCAGACGACCATGCCGCCTACCCCTCCCAAGTACCTTCCCCGTCACCAGATGCACAAAACAACAATGTGGAAGAAATATGACTAAGCTTATTTGATGTGAGTTAACCAACTAAAATTAAATTGGAGGAGAGGTTAGGGACGTGAAACACATCACAAAGGGTGAACTGATGGGCCGAAGGAGAGAAAGTCAATGATCCAACAGACTGATAGGTAGTCTAGTGCTCCGCAGTAGAAATAGCCCGATTGCCGGTGTAGGGACGAATGTCACAAGGATGGGACATCACCGGCCATATGATTGGAAGCACCCAAATCGAAGAACCATATAGAAGATGGGGATATACTGACATACCGGCCGCAGAAAGGGCATCCTGAACGATTTGTTGGAGCATCGCAGAGTCAACGGAGATGAAAGACCTTCAGCAAATAGATGTAGAATCACTAACAGATGGCTCGGAAGAAATAGTGGCGGCAGTAGCAAAAAGAGCACGACCACGGCCACGACCACGACCACCACGTCCCCGACCGAAGAAGATGCATATGCACGTGTACGGCAGTCTTATACCATGACCAGTCAGTCGACAATAAGCGCACCATTCTTTGCATTGGGCGACAACATGACCCACCTTATTTGCACCCGACGGGTTAAAGAAAAGGAGCCACGTGATGTGCGAGTGGTGGACACAAAAGCACCATATCGGATGATCCCGAGTCGAGGAAGGAAGTGATAGAACTTTTAGTCGTTGTTCCTCAGCCAATAGGTCATTAATAACCGAATTCAATGAAAGAGTAGGGCTACGGTTCAAGAGAGCAACCAGACGAACGCAGCTTCATAAGAAATTGGCGAACTTGCGCACTTTCCAGATAGTTTGGAAAATCCTAAAGTCATTAGGAAATATTGGATCCATCATGGCCATCTCACCAAATTGTGACAATTTTAGAATAAAATGATTGAATACTGTCATCACCCTGAGTAAGATTAACGAGATCCTGTTCCAGACGATATGACCGGGCCGCATTACTTTGTTGATAAATTGTCTGAAGATGGTCCCACATTGCCTTAGCCGTGCGATGAGGTGTGAGGCCAACAGCAATGGATCGATAGACCGAATCGAGAATCCAGGTAATAATCCGTCCATTGTTCATTTCCCAATCAGCCAATTTATCGGCATCCGTGGAAGTGGGAATAGTAACAGATCCATCAATTAGTCCCCACAAACCACGACCCTTCAGGAAGTTCTGAAAATGGATGGCCCATAGTGAATAGTTGGTACCATCAAAACTACACCTTGGGGCCTCTGTACGTGATGAGTTCTTGTCCATTGATCGGAATTAATATAAAGCACGCAAAGAGTTGCAGCAGAAGAATGTTTTAGGTGTACCGTACAACAGGAGATATCCAACGGGTAGCAGTATCTGGATCTTGGCGGAATAGGATCTTGTGGAATAGGAACAGCAACAGCAATAGGTCTGGATGGGAGCAACAGATCTGGACGAGCAACAGATCTGGATGAGCAGAGGTTGCTGGAACAGATCTGGATGAGCAACAGATCTGGATGAGCAGAGGAGCAACAGATCTGGATGAGCAGAGGAGCAACAGATCTGGACGAGCAGAGGTTGCTGGAACTCGAAGAGAACGAGTGACCGCGACGTTGACGATCGTAGGGGCGACGCCGACAAGCAGGTGGTCGGCCGGTGGCCTGACGGCAGGAGGTAGCCTGATCTTCAACAGGGACTCTGACGCGCAGGGTGGTCGGATCTTCAACAGGGACGGTCGGACGAGCAGAGGTGGCCGGACGACGCAGGGTAGCCGGACGACGCAGCGGGGTGGCCGACGCGCAGGGTGGCCTGATCTTCAACAGGGACGATCTGACGAGCGCAGATGGTGTTGAACGAGCGAGAAGGATGATCGACGACGCAGCCAGGTGGCCTGACGACGCAAGGGTGGCCTGATCCGAGTGGTGCCGGATTTGGATCGCTGAAGCTCGATACCATGTAAACCGAGAGAAGCCGAAAGCTTTTGTGTATTTGAGACAACCCAAAGGGGTTGAATATATAGAGATTACAGATCTATACAAGGAAGGAAATAAAATCAGGAATCATCTACCTATGGGAAAACCAACAATATAAGGTATGCTAGCTATACAAGGTATGTTCTATATAACAGTTTCAACAAGGTTCTCCAACTACCTTTGGTATAGAGCACGAGGAACACATATACCAAGGGGGCCCCGACATTTGAACCACAAAAAGATGCTCTAATTGGAGGTATCTCCATTGCCTCAACCCAAAAGAAAAAAAAAAACTTTCAGCATTATCTATTAACCTCATCTCCAAGCTCGAATTCGTTCATTGAGGAAAGGAGTCAAAGATGTGAGGGGAGAAGGGGACCATGGCCAATGGACCCACTTCTTCCAAGGGAGAAGAAGGCCCCTTAGATAAAGTATCACAAATCGATGCAGGCATGGCGAGAGAGGAGAGAGGGACCAAATCTGACCTGGAGCAAGTAGGACGAAACAAAGATGTACCATCCGAGGCAACAGGAGCTACTAACCGGGCAAGACAAGAGCAAACTCAGATCTAAGCAGAAGATTCAAGAGGGCTTCCCAAGGGCACACAGAAAGAGGGCGCAGCTACATCAACTCCGATCCTTTTGGAACCATCCAGCTTCTAGAAGTCTTCATTGGGATGACAAGAATGATTGATCATCTCCCTTACTGTAGCGTTTCCTTGTCACATACTTTCGGCTGGGGTAGGCATCGAAGGGGAACAAGGGTCTTGGCATTGCTAACTCAGGAAAATATCAATATTTCCACAACAACTCTCATTAGCGCCTCTAGATTTGAAATTCAAATTCAATTTTCCAAAATGGCTTGACTTTCCAATGGTTCCTGATTGTCACTGAGGCGCTCAATATGATGATGGATGCAACTCTGGAATCAGGAACTGTCAGGAGGATGCATATCTGGACTCCAAATCCTTTTCAGTTCCGGTACTAGTTTCAAGGCTCAAGGGTTCATGGACATACTCAGTTGCTACGGCCTACGATGTGATTTTAGAGCTAAAAGTTAACATGTCAAAGAACAGTATTTCAGATATTAATTTGGATCTTCCAAAGCTAGAATTCTCACTGACTTAGTGGGTTGTCGAGTAACTGAGCCTCCAATTGAATTGACAGGGATACATGGGATTCAGTGATCAAGAGGTACAACTAAAAGCTTGCTTCTTGGAGCAGTTTACCATATAAGATAATCTCATCCCACTTGGATTATAGGGAGGGGAGGCCCTCAAGAGACTGTCCTACTTCCCCAGTCAACAACCAGAATGAAACTCCTTTTCCCAACTGGCAAAACGTTTAACTTTAAACCTTGTTGTATTTATGTCCACAACCATTTACCAATTTGATCCAAGGCCAGAGACCTCCAACTAGCAACATGATCTACCACAAAATTTGGGATAACTAGATGCAAAGCTGTTTAAAGATGCTCGACTAGATCCTCCAAGTGAAACGGCATCTCAGAAAAAGATGTGCAACATTTTCCTCTGCTGATAGGCACTAGTGTTTTCAATAGCTGTGTAGCTATGCTAAATAGCGCATGAAAATAGCTTAAGTCGCGTGTAGCCTACACTACATGATTAATTTGCATAAGCTACATGCCACATAGACTACGCTACGCACTACGTAGCGATGTTACATTTTTCCATTTTCAATAAAAATCAGTTAATCTTTTCAATGCTTTTAGTAAAATAAAAGAAGTAATAGTATTAAAACAGTTTTGTTGCTCCTTTTTTACCTTTAATACTTAATCATTGCCTTTCCTACTACTTCAGGCTGCGTTTGGTTGCACAAAATATCATGAAAAATTTTGTTAAATTTCATTATTAATCAGTATAATTTGGTGCAAAATATCATGAAATTGATGCAACCAAGCACAACCTTGATTAAAAATCTATATAGTGTAGCTCAATGTTCGAAATATCGATATCGCGTTACATATCACACCCTTGGGATATGGATACATATCGGTTATCACATGGGAAATATCAGTTGTATCGCATAATGTATCGTTGTTGTTAGAAACATAGGGAAACATTGGGAAATTGGTTGAATTTTCTAATGAAACTTCAGTGATTGTTAAAAAATACATCAATACATACTTATAAATCAAAACATTACAAAAAAAAGTTGACATAATTGGTTTTCTTTGTATGAGGGCCTAATCTATGCGTTGTCTAACTAAATAGATGCAAGTATATTTAAAGTCTATTTATACAATTTATAAATGTAAGAAAACGTGTGGAAACACAAGCAATACATTCAAAAGCAAAAGAAGAATCATCAGATCAGGCAACATACATGTTTGATTTTATGTTTGGATACAAAGATTGCAACCGATTTGCAAGAAATTGGAAATTTTTGATTTTTTTCAATTTTCTGCAACTTAGCTCATCTCCTCCAAATCTTGAAATCAAAACTCTTTGCATGAAAAATCATAGATTTGTAATAATTTAACACCTATTTAACATGATTTATGAAAAAAAAAAAGTTCAAAAATCGAACTGGCTCACCAGATCGAACATGTGGGATATATCCCACTACTTGTGTGTTTCAAATCGCAGAGGTGGGATACAAGATATATTGTAGGATATATCAGCCAATATCGTTGATACTTAAAACACTGGTGTAGCTTAAGCTACACGCTATGTAGCTTATGCCTCACACTTCAAAGGGGTGAATGCTACGCTACATGCTATTCACGATTTAAAACACTGCATGGAACACCTATTGGCGAGAGCACCATGCCTCCTGAGATGATTCGAAGTCAGGATCTTATCAACACACAATGTCCAGCATAGTGCCTTCACCTTTAACGGGACATATGTAGACCAAACCTTGGAGGACCACACCTTTAAAGACCAGGCCTCTCCTATATTCTTTGGTTATATATATATATATATATATATATATATATATATATATATATATATATATATATATTCCAGCTTGCACTGCAACTGCGAAAACGTGATAAATTCATCTTCTTAAGGGCCTGATGCAGGACACGTGATTTAATCCTAGCATACAACATGGAGATTATGAAAGAGTTCATAAAGTAATTCAACTAATAAAATATGCTAACCCACCACGTAATTAAGAGTAAATAATAGGAAATAAAATCTTATTTAACCTAAATCACATGCCCACATACTAAGAAATCATATAAATCAATTAAAATTAAGCCTGATGGAAGGATAAAACTTTCAATTTAGCATAGGCACATTCCACACTTAAGGGATTGACTTGTAGGTTCTATGATTAGGGACAGGAAGGGGAAAATCTGAAATTTGAAAAATTAGGGTTCATGAGAATTGAGAATTTTAAAATTTGGGAAAAAGATGAAATTAGGAATAAATTGGGTGATACAGTTAAAGGGAATTAATGGATTTAGGTATTGGTCGAGGGAAATTAAGGTTTTGGATGAAAGGAAGTTAGAGATTTTGGAGTCCTCAATGGTTAATTTCGATTGGGGTTGAAGTTAGATGATGAGAAGTTAAAGAAAATGATGCTTTGGATGGTTTTGGATAGGAAGGGAAGAAGTGAGATGAAGTTTTTGAGAAAATACATCTTTTGGATAGAAAGGAAGAGGGAATGAAAATGATAGATGGAAGCATCGCACCTCCGTTGAATAAGGAATGGAATCGCACCATACCCAAACTCCAAATCACATGGAGTATTCTTCAAATCAAATGAACAAGAGAAAACACAGTTTTTTTTTCTTCAAAATAATGGCATTAGGGCTCCACACAGTCTCAAAAAAGACCTATTACAAAAAGACACTTTTATATAAGATTCTCAACATAAAGACGCTTAATAAATTTAAAGTTATTCCTAACTCCCTAATCTCAACACAAATATAAGTTATACCAAAAATAACGAAGCATGTAAACAATTTAAACAACTAAACTATTTCGTAGCCCATGGGGGTCCACGATCAAGATGTCCGATGATGATGATCCAATGATCCGATCACTGTGTTCATCAAGCTCCTACATGCAGCCCACGTGCATCTTCCCAGTGGGGGGTCTTCAAAGATGCACGAATATGCATGTGGCATCTTCAATGTGGCTAGGAATGTGAATTGGGCCAAATGGGGCCCATGTAATGGTCGTCTAGCCATAAAGAGACTAGCTCAACCCTCCTCTGGTATGGTGCTCATGTGTCCTCATCAGGGTCTGTTTAGATCCCACCAAATAAGTTACTTTTTAAGTCATTAAGTTATTTTTTCCACTTCAGTTAGTTTAGCAAGCATCATTGTAAAAGTAGCTTATGTGTTGAGAGCTACTTATCTTAGTAAGTTTTTTTTTTTTTAAGGTTTTCGACTTACTAATTTACCTCTCTCTCTCTCTCTCTCTCTCTCTCTCTCTCTCTCTCAGAGTCCATGTCAAAGGAGGCTCTCTCTCACAGTACATATCAAAGGAGGCCCCACATGATGGATTGTCCACAATGAAGGTGGGGCCCACATGATGGACAGTCCGAATGAAAGGTGGGCCCCACATGATGGATGGCCCCATAGTAATGTGGGCCCAAATAATAGATGATCCACATCAAAGGTCGGCCCCTAATGATAAATAGCCCACATCCAAAGTAGGTCGGTATGATGGATAACCCACTTCAAAGTCAAAGGTGGGCTCCACATGAAGGGTAGTGGACATTGAAGCGGAGCCCCACATGATCGATGGCCCACATCAAGGTGGGCCCCACATGACAGATGGTCCACATTAAAGGTCGGCCCTTAATGATGAATTGCCTACATCCAAGGCGAGCCCCACATGATGGGTGACCCGCATCAAAGGTGGGGCCGACATGATGGATAGTCCACATCAAAGGTGGGCCTCATAGGATGGGTAATTAATAATGAAGGTGGGCTCTACATGATGGACGGTCCACATCAAAGGTTAGCACTAATGATGAGTGGCCCACATCCAAGGTGGGCCCCACATGATGGACAACCTACATCGGAGGTGGGTCCCACATGATGGATTATCCACAAGATAGGCGGTGGATATTGAAGGTGAGCCCCACATAATGGACAATAACATTGATGGTGAGCCCCACATGATGGATGACCAACATCAAAGATGGGCCCTACATAATGGATGGTGCACATTAAAGGTCAGCCCCTAATGATGAATGGCTCACATCCATGGTGAGCCTTTCATGATGGATGGCCCACATCAAAGGAGGGGCCCACACAGATGAACAATCCACATCAAAGGTTGGGCCCACATGATAGACGGTGAATATAAAGATGGACCAGACAAACTTGAGGGATGAATACTTATGTGATGTTGGAAACAAAACATGCTTTTCTACTTTTTAGCTGAAAAACATGTTTTTAACCAAACAAGCTTATCTACTAAATAAGTAGAAACAAAGATAAGCTACGTAAGGCATAAGTAGCTTATCTTATGTAATTTACCATCAAAACACTCCCTAAGGATTCCATTTGAACTGAGGCATCCAAACTACCATACCACCCACTCTCTGGAAGAACCAATCTACAAGTCCACCTTTGTCCAGTGCAATCACATGCAGCTTATCAAAAAGGATGCTGAAGGATGTCTCAGAACACCAGGTCTCCCCAGAACATCACCTTTTTCGCTGACCCCAACCCTGAATCTTGAATTCACGAATATATTGTTGTACATCGACAAGGTACCTTCCAAGTATCAGAAACCTCATGGCCAGGGTACTAAAAAAGCAGTTACATAAGGCAGATGGTCATCCCCATGATGCAATATGGGGGTGACTCTGTCCATTGTGAAAAATGGGCCTTATTGCCCCGTTTTTTCTGCATTGATCAACACCATTATGGCAATACAACTGTTATGGACTGAGACAGGCATATGGCCATTAAGGGCCCATTATGATAGCTTTTATTTTCAAATTTATCTCGTTTTCCCACTTCTTTATTCATTTTGACCATAAAGGAAACTTAGAAACTAATTTTAGACAGAATATATGCCTATTTTGAGGATCAAAACACAAAACTAGAGTGGGATTCGATGAACCGAAGCAGGGGGGACCATTTGGAAAATATCAAAAGAAGGGATAAGCCATTACTTCTTCTTCTTCTTCTTTTTCGGTTCTCCATCTTTTCTTTTTGTTGAATTTACATGTAAGGGGCCCTAATCCACCAAATCATGTTGGATTTGTCTTCAATAATCATGCTCAATTTGTCTTCAATTAAGGCCTATTTGGTCAACTTTCAGCAGCTCAAGCTGACATTGCCCGATAAGTAGCATTCTTACCAAACAAAGGCCCATTGCACCATCAAATACATGTCAAATAAATTTACATATCTGGGATCTCACAGTTTTTTAAATTTTACTAATAACTTTCTAGATTTTTTATTTTTTATTTTTAAAGGTAGAATAAAAGAAAGAAATTTAAAAAAGAAAAAAGAAAAAAAAGAACTGTTACTGGGCTGTATCTACCAAATCGTATTGGTACATAATACCCTGCTTGTGGCCATCCATTGCTTTGATATCCCACCTGTTCGTTAAGACCCTGTATTTAGTAAACAGGAGCCTCTTTAGCAAAGGAGAGTCTCCATTGTCAACCCTCCACCACCACTTTGCTAATAAAGTTGTGTTGGCTCCTTAAATAGGTATACCACAGAGACCACTCGAAGTGATCAGCTTACACACAGCTTCCCAAGCCACCAGCTGGACCTTATGGCTTTCCTCCGTGTTTTTCCACAGAAATTTATTTCCAATTGATTCATACTTAAAGATTGGTATGTTAGCAAGGACAGCTTTAATTAGCATGATTCTCCATACAAGGGACAGAAATTTTCCTCATGTTTATTGGTTACAAAGAAGGCCCAAAACCCTAAGGTTAACTAAGTTTCCTAGACTATATATCCAATCTCATCTCGATCTTTAAAAGAGTCGCATAACTCCACCAAGCTAAGGACTTCTATGTTATCCTTTAAGTTTCCTATTCATTCGGAAGCCAATACTGACAAAACTTGTGTGTAAAGTCTCCCAACTAAATTAAGAAACAATTATGGACTAATTTCTATAAAACAAAAAAGAAAAATAAGAACTTTATGGCTGAATAGCATTCTTTAAATTAAAAAACATAAAAACATAAAAAATACCTATGAAAATCTGGAAAATCCTAGCACAAATCCTGTTTCTCTCTCTATAAAAAGTGGTTTCAAGTAAAGAAAAACCAGAACAGAGGATTGAATTAAAACCCCAAACCCCAACTTTTAACCCAAAAAAAAAAGGAAACGTATAAAATTCAAATTTCTTTACCAGATTGGGATGGGCCAAAATTCTTCAAAACTTACTCTCCTAATGATCTTACAACTTTGCTCCATATCCACCTAGCAGAAATCTGTTAAAATTCTTGGATCTCGTCGTGCATGATGAAGCAATCCAAAATTTCTCCCTTTTTCTCTACAGTTCATCCACGTACTTTGAACCATATCAAGAACAAGTTTATGCCATTCTCATATAATAGTTGTTTCAATTTTGTACCATTTCAAGATGTTTAACAGTAGTTGAACTTCAATATGTTGGGATTATAACGAACGGCTTGATTTGGAGTAATATCAGGGTATTCCATGGTATTTTTTCTTGGCTGTGCATTTATTACAGTTACAGAAAACGTGCGCACCAAAAAGGTAATCATTGCAGACTTAACCAATCACCAAGCTAAAAATTGCAATTAAAAAATTTATATATATATATATATATATATATATATATATATATATATATATATAAAACAAAGATTTTACCTTGAGATCAATATTTTCTGCACTGCTTTCATGGAAAGGGGAGAGTAGTGTAGCATTCGCCCTCTACCCAAACATCCCCTAAGTTTTCTTTGCACTTTTTAGAAGTATAAATAAATATTAAATAAATAACTGCTAACTTTTTCACTATAAGAATAGGAATATGCATGCAATTATACACATCAAAAGAAATGAAAAGATTCTTTAAGAGATGTCAAATGTCATCTCCAAATGCTCTGCACATTGAATGAAGTAATATAAGAGGGATAAAAATACCCATGGAAGAAAGTTGGACAATTGGAGCATTTGGCAAGACAAAAGAGACAGCTGCTTAAACAGAAATTTACACACACGACTTCATAGTTACTTTGCAGTAATTGAGCTCCTGTGCAACTCGGATAGTGAGACTGAAGATAAATTCCTATGCATAGTAAGGTGTGTATGACATGGATGGCTTCAATTTTCTTATGGAACACCAATGTCCATGCACCTTTAGTTTCCACAAAAAAGAAGATGATGATGAAGTACAATAGAATCAGTCAAATTTGGATGACAAAATAATTTAATAGAAACCAAAACTGGACTCCTAAACAATTGAAACCAGCCGTCAACTATTGGAAATAAGCAGCCCAATTGCTCACTTGCAACATACATGGGAGAGAGAGAGCAGAGTTCATCGCTTGTTAGTTCACAGTAATTGCATATTAGAGTTTGGTAAGGATTAAAAGTAATCTGATAATCCGTAATCTATACAAAATATGATACCTAAAATAATTACTGCAAACTAAAACGAGATGAATTTTTTTAAGTGGTTAACTAAGAGGACCTAAAGTAATTGCAATTTGGGCATTAGTCGAATGCAGTAGTCTTAGCCCCACTTCGATCATTAACTCTTCATTGAATCAAATTCAATTGAGCATCCAAACATGGCCTAAAAGTATCTTCAGACCCCATTTCCCTTGAAAAGAAAAAAAGATTAAAAAAAAGGAGATGAAAACAAAATATCACCTGCCCATATGCCATGCCATCCACCCCATCTTCAGTCACCCGATACTCGTGAATAGTCCAACTAGTCCCCTTAGCTCCTGGAGCACGCCCTCTATGGAAAACAAGTGTTTTCTTCATCCCAATCAATTTCATCCCGGACGTTTTGGACTTGATCTTGCGATCCTCGCCTGTTGGTTTCCAGTACCCGGTTTTTGTTGCCCTTCTAGAACGTTTAACACTTATTGGATCCCGGCGAGAGAAAAAGAACCACTCTGGATCAGCTGTTTTAATATATGATTTACCTACACAAATTTGGAAAGTCAGAACATGAGGATTAGCAGAAGTCACTCCAAAAAAAATATATATATATCAAGTTGCATTAGGGTGCGGAAGTGAACTGAATTGCAAACATTCAGTAAAAGGCCAAAAAGCAAGGGCCTGTTTGGTTGCCACTTAAAAATCAGTTCATCTCATTAATGTAATCAGAATTATGCATTGGTGATCTTTTTCCCTTTTTGGTAGGGATTAAAAATCCTTTCTTTTTTCTTTTTTTTTTTTTTTTTTGCATTTACTAGGCCCAGTTCCGGCCTATTGACAGCCCTACAAACATGCCCTAATGTTCTTTCCTAGTCTTCATCATAAGTAGCCCTTGAATCTAGTCTCCTAATGAGCCCTGCTGGCCCGCAGCGGCAGCATGCCATGGGCTGGACCGAGATAATTCGCCCTGGTCGGAGCCCGAATCCAACCCCTATATGGCTGCCATGGGGTGGGCCAGACGGTCTGATCTCCACCAGTCCAGTAGACAACCCAGCTCAAATTGCAGACGATCGATGGAAATGCTTAGGAAAGCAAATAACTGTTTGGTTTATTTCCACGTTATTAAGCAAATTTCCGATTCGATTCCATATTGCATCCAAACGCACCCTCAATTAGGTCAAGAAATCCGAACAAAAGCTCGAATTGGATAAAAGATTACGCCACAAAAGCAAGAAGGATAAATTGAGATCGTTACCGGGCAAATCCTCAGGCTCGCATTTGCAAACATCGATTTCAGGAATGACATCGACGTCGAAAGTAACACCGTTGATCTTCCCTTTGAGGTAGTGATTGATCAGCTCTTCATCCGTTGGTTGGAATCTAAATCCCAACGGTAGCTTGTCCAAAGTAAAATAGCCTCTCATGTTTTCCATTTTTCAATTCTCTCTCTCTCTCTCTCTCTCTCTCTCTCTCTCTCTCTCTCTTCCAAGACGAAGTTAGAAGAAGAAGAAGAATACTCTACATTTTACAAAGAGAGATGAGAAAATAGGGAGACTTCGGAGCTTTTTCGAGCAGCATGACTTAAAGCGCGTCAACCGCTCTTTTACGGAAAGCCATGATCTTTTTTCATGTATGACGAAAATGACCCTACGTATTAGTGGCAATGGTAACGGAGTCCGTTGTATGACGGAATTATAAAGGGGAAATGATCACGTACGTTACGACGTATGGTACTGACCATAACTATGAGATATGTGGGGCCCAGAGAGATGTTTGAGATTCATCCAATCCGTTAATTAGATGTTAAACTCCATGATAGATTAAAATGAAAAATATGTACTGATACATCATTGAGGTGGGCCGAAACAAATGGAACAATTGGGACTACCATAGAAACTTTCAGTTGAAATTTGGTATCCGCAGAGTTGTTTATATGACATCTAACCCTTTCATCAGTTTCGTCCCAATATTTTGAAGGGATACATACATTCGTATATTCAGGTGATCCACACCATGGGAATACATGAGTTTAAGGTGGATTGTACATTTCTCCCTGGGGTGTCTCGATTGAGTCTTGGATAGGATAAATCGGCGCGTACCGTTAACAGGAGAATGCACGCAAGATGCACGGTTCCGATTCCATAGAAAAATCATAGGTGGGCCCCAAAGAGCTCGACGGAGGGTATTTTCGATACTTTCGAACGTCTGGTTGAAGTGTCAGATGGAAAGAAGGGAGAAATGGTGGGAACGCCAACGGCCAATGGAATTTATCCACGATAACTAAGACGTAGATGCACTCGCGCCAGCGCCTTTAACAGGGACGCGGATTACGTAGTAACGCTACCACCACCGACTCCGTGGTATCAGTACTCTTTGGGGTCCACCGTGATGTCTGTGTTTTATCCACACCGTCCATCCGTTTTCCAGTTCATTTTAGGCCATGATTCCAAAATTGAAACATGTCCAAGTCCACACAACAAGAAACAGTAAGGAATGAACGCTTACCGTTGAAAACTTCTTGGGGCCCGGATGGTAAGCAGACCGGTTGGCCGTCCATATTAAATATGTGGAAGCGTACGTGCAAGATCTAACCCGTCACCAAGAGTCTGATTATGTGGATGCCCTTGTTCAAAATCCAACCTGTCTGCTCAGTGCTCACCATACGGCCCATATGTACAAAATGGACGGTTCAAAGGAATCCACAGAGGGCCAAAGGCATTCGTGGCGACTCATCTACACTTTGTGGCCGACATGGACGGTGGATTGTTCTCGCACGTGTATAAGACTCTTCACGTACGGACAGTAATTTAGACAAAGTGCACTAACGCGTGTGCACTTCCCATTGCTGAGGTTTACTTTTGGCAGCTAGGGGGAAAGAAGGCAGAAATAACTAGGAATTGGCGTGGCAGTTAGACCTGTCGTTCCGTACAAGACCCGCCAGCCCCGATGGACCTAACCAGATTTTGACGGATCTGGGTCCAATTTTTAGACTCATGAAGGAATTGGGTCGAACGGATCAGGTTCGGATCTTCCCTCCTAGGACCCGGTTTAATTTGGGTCTAGATAGGTCCAGGTCGGGTCCATCAACTTGGACATGGATGAAATGGGTCCGGTCGGGTCTGATATGAGATTACGCATGTGTCAAAGTGACATATGTCTGCAATCTAATCCATCCAATGAGTGGACCCATCCATGTAAATATCCTTGATTGACTCAAACCTAACTGGAAACCTGTATTTAAAATCTGATGGATACCTGATGGATTCAAAACCAAGACCCGATGCCTACTCGACGGTGATATGTGTGCCCGACCATGATGTATGTGTTTTATCCACTCCATCCATCCACTTTTCCAGGTCATTTTAAGGCATGAGACCAAAAATGAACCAGATCAAAATCTTATGTGGACCACACCCAAGGAAACAGTCGTGATTGAGCTCCCACCATTAAACCTTTTAGGGGCCACAAAAGTTTTGGATGAATTGATATTTGTGTTTTCCATTCATCCAGGTCTGTGTGACCTAATCAACAGGTTGGATGGCAAATAAACGCTACAGTGGGCCTTAGGGAACTTTTAACGGTGGGTGGGGCTCACAGAGCACTGTACAGTAGCCACCTCCCTACTGGCTGCCGGCGTATGGATTCTGTAGGACCCGACTTGTTGACATCCCAGTGACAGTCTTCCATATGGACAGTGAGGAGGGGGCGGCATATCCACATGCAGGTGACAATGTGGCACACGTGTGAAAGGTTAGCAATCTCCATAGTGTGGCCCACCCTAATTAAATATTTTTGAAAAACTTTGATACTCCAGCGGAATGCGGATGATAGGATGGGCACAAAATTAATTAATTGCAAACGTGCTATGCAAGCTAAGCCAAATTAAACTGTCCAAATTATGAACAAAAGGTTAGAAACTATATTTCATTATCCTGATTGGTAGGCATTCATTAACTCTCTTTACATCTTAGGGGCGTTTGGCGCATAGTACTAGATGGGCTTAGGTGGGATGGATTGCATCTAGTTCGGGCCAATTTCACACCATATTTGGGAAGAATAGAAAAGTTTGGAATTAGATTAGATGGAATTGTACCGGGTCTTGTGCCAATTTCACTCAATGTTAGCAAGTTGTGTAGGTCCCACCATAATGTGTGGGCTATATCCACACCGTCCACCCATTTTTCGAGATCATTTTAGAGCATGGGCCAAAAAATCAAGTAGATCTAAAGCTCAAGTGGAACCTACTATAGAAAGCAACGGGGATTGAATACTTACCGTTGAAAACTTCTTTGGTGCCACATAAGTTTTGGATCTGCCTCACTTTTAGGCTCATGCCATAAAATGAGGTTACAAAACAAATGAACAATTTAGATATAACACATGTGTGTTATTCTCAATAATTTCAAATGATGGTGGGTATACCCATTCAATGTACCACCGTATTGCAAACAAAGCATGGAATTAAGCTTATCCCATGGTAACTGGGAACAATCCCTGCCATTGGTAATAATTATATTTTTTGAATCCCATCCCACCTAATCCTTCCCAATGCCATGCCCCAAACACGCCCTTAAGGACTAAAAAGGAAATCGAATTGCGTGCTAAGTTACTCAGTATGCTCTCACTGTACGAGTAAACTCAGTTAGTCCACCGTTTATGAATGTGGTTTATCCACGCAGTCCATCCATTTTTCCATGTCATTTAAGGGGTTAAGCCCAAAACTTAAGCATATCCAAAGGTCAAGTGGATCATACCACAGGAAGGCGTGGGATTAATGATTTCCACCGTTGAAACCTATTCATAATATTATACATGCATGGATGAAGGGAAAACACAAACATAAGTAGAGCTATACATCGAGCCAGGTCGAGTTGAGGTGGGCCAAGATTGGCTTGACTTGTCCGTGTTCTCCTTGAGTTTGAGCTTAGCCTCGAGCTTACCATTTGAGTTTGGCTTGTTTGTCAAACCTTTCGAGTCGAGCTATTGGATCAAGTCGAGGCGAGCTTATTTCGAATCGAGTCAAGCCTGCTCCCAACCTAACCCAACACTTAACCTGCACCCAACTTAACCCAACAACCCAACCCAACCCACACCTGACCCAACCCACACCCGATTCAAGCCAGCCACCTTACCCAACTCCCAAATCAAATATTCAATTAATTATTTAATTTTATATATATATATATATATATATATATATATATATATATATTAGATAAAACTATAAAGGTACCTTGTTGTTGGTGGAGAGAGAGAGAGAGAGAGAGAGAGAGAGACTGTGGGGCTCAGGCGCGACGAGTTGCGTAAGGAAGGGAAACGGTAAGCAAGGAATGGATAGGTAGGGTAGGATTTAAGTTTTAACTTTTATATATATATAAGCTCGAGCCAAGCCAAGTTCAAGTCAAGTCGAGTCAAGATTCACTATGATCGAACTCAGCTCGTTTTCAAAGCGAGCGGACTTACATGAGGCTTAGCTCGCCTCAAGTCGTTGTTCAAGCCGAGCTAGATCGAGCCGAGTCAAGCTTGGCTCATATACAGACCTAAATATAACCTTAATCGAAAACTCCTATGGCCACCAAGAATTTTTTAACGATAGGTGTTTGACTCACACTGTTCCTGTAGCGTGGTCCATTTGAGCAATGGAAATACTTTATTTTTTGGGCTCAAGCCTAAAATTATATGGTACAATGGATGTATAAATCATGGTAAACCTCACAGAGTTTACTCACTATGCAATCAGCTTCCGCTAAAAAGTAAGCCGTTTTACTTCTCGGATGGGCTAGTTTTTTTTGAGACGATGCTGACCGTCTGATTTTGGACATCTGACCTTCCTATTTGATGGTTGCCAAGTGGATGTTCAGGAATGTCCAATGAGTTTTAGGAGACTGATCCATCAGTAATCAGTGGATGGGATGTGCCCCTCGCTCAGTTCAGGGTGCGTAGTGTTAAAAAATACAGGTGCACTCTAATAAAGTTATTCAACTGCTTCTCTGTGAGATGTTAATGTTTTATCTATACCATCCAAACAATGCATTAAGTGAAACCCCACCATGATAGTATTGAGGTATGTTTAATTATCATGCGGCCACGAGTGCAAGATCAAGTCCAGTCATTTGACATGGACCACTATGAAGAACCCCTCCCACAAAATCAGGCCTGCCCACTCATTTGGTGGGTCCCATGTATGAGGGAAATGGATGGTTATTAAAAGCGCCGCCCCAAGTCCATATTCAGGTCTCTGAGTTTCCCTAAGCATGGAAGGCCGTTCATGTGCTCGCATAGCACACAACTACCAGATACAGCACATTCGTCAGAGGGACCTGGCACACAAACCAGATCGCTCCACTAGTCAGGTGGGCCACAGATCATGAAATAAACACACAGCTAAATGGCTAAAGATCACCCACACCTGTTTCTAACATCCTGACCCACCTCATAAATGAAACGGCTTGATTTTTTAATGATAACATCTTGGCCATAGGACCCACCTAACAGGCGTGTGGGGTTAGTAGCAATGCCCTTCAGCTCTTCCACCGCTCTGCAGATTTTCATGTTAGAAGGAAAAAGTATGGTGTGTTTGACTTCACGTTTGGCTCCACCAAAACTTGTATCATAATCGCAGAAAAATGGAAAACAGCCATTCTCCAGTTCCTCCTCTCTTCTTGTTTCGTCAAACGGCTCGAAACAAAACAGATACAGACAGGATATTCAACCATGTTAGAAGAAAATGTTGAAAATATGCTTGATACTTTAGGAGAATCATAAGGCGTAAAACCCAAATGGTGATGGTTGGGGTCATCAGCCCCCCTCGTTCAAATGTTGATAACCAGTACCCTACAACTAAGGGTGGCAGTGGGTTGGGTTCAGGTCAGCCCAACCCCAACCCATTTACTAAATAGGCCAAGAACTTTGGCACATGCCCAAAGTGCAACCCATTACCTTGTGGCCCAGCCTGACCCAATTAATGGATACATACTAGCATAAATCATATCCAAATGTCTCTACCTCTATTAGTTTGTTTCATGTTTTCAGGCCGGTCAAGTTGGTTCACCTGGCCCCGCCAGCCCACCCATAACCTATATGGGTGGTGTGGGTTCAACCAAATCCTGAGTAGTGTTCGGTGTATCACTATAGTTATATGTTTCAGTGACTGGGGATACAAAAACATGCATCAGCATCGCTGATATTATCACGAACACTCGAAAAAATATGACTGAGGGAAGCATTCAGGAAACATTGGGAAAAAGGTCAAAATTTTCAAAGAAACTCTAGAGATGGTAAAATAACCGTTTACACACTTGGAATCAAAACATTTCTAAACCATGTGTAGTCAAAAAATAATAGTACAATTGTATCCACATGAGTTGAATTCTATCATTCAAATACAATACAATGCAAGTAACAAAACATGCATTCTCCATTTGAGAGGTAAAAATGGAGGTAATTAGGATTCCCCTATTCACCTACTCAAATGTTGATTCATTCCCCCATAAATCCGTGTTAATGCATGAAAATCACGCACACATGGCAATCCGTGCTAACATTTGAGAGAGAGAGGGAGAGAGAGGGAGAGAGGGGAAAGAAGAAAATAATCAAAAGTTTCGATGGATCTATTGTCACCCGTAAGTTCCAGCTTTGAGTTGAGATTTCTCCACCAAATCTAAGCTTTGATTCAACAAAAATAAAAGAAGTGGTTGAAATCACTCAAGGAACAAAATCCCCCCAAAAAATCCTGCAAAAAATGATGATTTTTCGATTTTTGGGATATTTCCCAATTGTGTAGCAAATTTCCAGCGCTTTCTGGAAGTATCCCTGATGTCTGCCATCTTGTGGCTGGTATAACTGCTACCAGGGGACTTCCATACTGTCCAAAGATCAAAATATCGTTGGTACACCAAATATTTCCATTAATATCAAAATTATTGGTGATATTCGAAATTTTCTATATTACAAGGGTTACAGTCAAAAAATCAAAATATCGGTGGTAAACCAAGTACCGCCAATAATATCAAAATTATTGGCAATATCTAGAATTTTCTATACTACTTAGGGTTTCAGTATCGCTGGCCTAGAGATACCCAATCACATCAACGATATTATTGATAATATCATTGATATTTGGAACACCGAACCTGACCCATTTATTTTACTGGGCCACATTTTCTAGCTCGAGCCTGATCCACTACACCATCCTTATCGACAACTTAATTAATATTTCATACCGACTTAAAGTCGACCGAAGCCAACAACCCTTTAGCCCATAATACAACATTTCTACAAGCACATAAGATGACCTTGTCCCCCCACTTAGAAATAATATGGAAGGTCTGATTATAAAGCTTCCAAATTGCCCAAAGAAGCTACTCAGCTAACTCCCACAGAGACCTCTTGCCCCTGCAAACCATTCTACACTCAAAGAACTCCCCAATCAATCATAGCATCACCCAGGCCAAACCAAAGAGATTGAAAAACCCCCACCTCAAACACCATTGAGGCCTACCAATGCATAAACAAGTCATCCATGAATTCTGCTTCACAAGGGCACAAGATGCAAACATTGATAATAACTATTTCCTCTTCTTGGATGGTTCACAATAAAAGACTTGTTCCACCCATGGTGTGCCGTAAAGGCCGCTACGGGTCCGTAAAGGCCGTTACATAAAGGTAACGGTGGCAACCGTTGCACATTATGGGGTTGCTAAGGCCGTAACAGCCGTTACAGAAAAAAATGACCCGTAAAGGTCATTGAAGCCCCATAACAGCCCGTTACACCCCCCGTAAAGGCCATAACGGTCCATTATGGGGCGAATATATGTTTTTTGAATTTTTTTCAATAATAAATAAATAATTAAAAATTTTGACCGTAATGGCCGTTACGACCCCGTAACAGTCGTTACACTCCGTATCGTAAAAGTAACAGTGGTGGCCGTTACGGCCACCGTTACCGTTACGGAATACCTTGGCAAGGTGTTCCATATCCGTTACGATACGCCCGTAAAGGCCGATACGTATTGGTAATGGCCATGACCATTATGCGATACGGGGGTGAAACAGGGTGGTTAGTTTCTTGGGATTGTATTGGCAGTTAGTGGTTGTAAAGGCCGTTACGAGGCACAACGACCGTTACCCTCGTAATGGTCGAAAAACCACCACTTTTTATATATTTAAATTCACTTTTCTCCTCAATTTTTTCACTCTACTCATTCCAAGAACTCTCTTAGATAATTTTACAACAAATTTTGACTACTCTTATTATAGTTTTTAAGATTAAAACCGTAGATTAAAGTAATTTGAGAGAATAGAAGCTTTGAGGTTTTTTTTTTTTTTCAAAAAATTGAAAAAGTAGCATTTATAACTTTTTAATGATTTCTAGTTCTAATGCTTGATTGTGATGTGTAAACATTAGAGACATATAATCATGTTCACAAATTCATTAAACAACCTGATACAACACTCTCACCAACGAGTGGACTGTTACACTACCATAAACATGTTCAAAACAAAAAATGAATACATATTTGGAATATTTACATTATTTTGAATTTTTTACATATTTTTTCGGATTTTTTTCGAACAAAAGAAAATTTTCAACCATTACAATGGTCATAAAGGTCATTACGTCCCCGTATTGGCCGTTACGGCCGATTCCCGTATCGGTAATGGCGGTGGCCGTTACAGCCACCGTAACCAATATGGGATACCTTGCAATCACCTTAATGACCATTACGATATGAGTCAATGCAACCTTTTAGTAATGCCCTAGCAACAACAAATGGAAATCTAATTCATCCATAAGTGTCATACGAATGTGTCCATATTTGAACCAATTACACCAAACTCTATAGACTATTGGAATCTAAGCTAATTCTCCTTATCAAAACTCCAAACATCCAAACCCACAAGTATAACACTTCAAGAGCCAACTCGAGCAAAATTGTGCCCACAACTCAAATATCTATTCGGGCTCACATGATCCCGACTCAACAAAAATTCCATGACTTTCCTTATTATCCGCTACCGTATCTACATGTGCTGCAATCTATCAAATACTATCACAAGCAAAAGACTCAAAACTAACTAATTCTTGCAGTGAATTTTAGGATGTAACTTCTTAGAATTAATTCACCAATTCATGAATAATCTTCCGATGAGGAAAGCTACTATGCTACATTGGCGTGTGTGGACCAACACATCTATTTAACACATACTGCTTGTGTACAGTAATTGAGGCAGTCAATTTGTTGGGCCATCATGTGGATGCGCCGTGTCCCAAAACGCGGTCTGTGATGAGCTGCCCAATCGTTATGATATCTGAACTACAGCCCATATATACAGTGGCCGATTGGATCAACATTCCGAATCAAAATCCATTCTCAGAAACAAGCATAGATAGACGGCCACAATAACATTTCTCAATTTCCAATTCAATATCAAACCAACAGAATCAAAATGCTAGAATTCAAAATCCAACCGCAGACACAGCATCAAAATGTCAAGAATCCAAAACTATCCGATGCTGGAAGAAACACAATTCAACTAAAAATAAAAATAAAATAAAAAAAAGAAGCGAAATTACTCTCTCTGCGCATCTAAGTCCTCCTACGGTCACCGCCGATGGGCCTCGAGTAAGGTGGGCCGGCCATCGGCAGGGGATCGGCCTGCTTGACTACGCCGGGGAGATCAGCCATGCCGAGCGCGGCGAGCATGTCGATCGTCTCCTTGTCGACCTCGATGACGTCGGTTTTGATGGCCGATTCGTCGGGGACGAAATCCATCCGTCGCTCGCGCTCTTCCTCCTGGAGCTTGAGTGAGATGCCGCGGACTGGGCCACGCTGGATCCGCTTCATCAGGTGCGTTGAGAAGCCTGCGATCTTGTTGCGGAGGCGCTTGGATGGGATAATGGCCACCTCTTCCAAGATCTTCTTGTTGGTGTGGAAGTCCAGTGTCATGCGGGAGTAGTATCGTTCGATGACCACGCGGGATGATTTCTTCACGGTTTTGGTGCGAACGCGCCCCATCTTGCTGGTTTCGGTGGTCTCGCAGCACGGCGGTGGGAGGAATTAGAAAAGAGAGACGATGGGATTAGGGTTTTTGGGTTGGGGCGTGGAAAGGCAGGAGTCAGGGTTTTTAAAACGAGGTTTTCTATTCCTACGCGTACGACGTACCCTTCTCTACACGCATCGCACGTGCCAACCTGGTACGTGTTGCCGGGGATATATGACCTGTTACGGCCAATGGCGTGGGTCACGTGGCCCGAACTGCTGCGTTGCCGGGGAGCGGATTTCCTGCTAAAGCCATGAACTTCCTCCGCAAGGATTCTGGGTAGGGCAAAGAGAAATCCAACCTGTCCATCCGTTTTTCTAGATCATTTTAGGACATGAGACCAAAAATAAGGTGGATCGCATACTCAAATGTGACACACGAGAGGAAATAGTGGAGATTTACTGACCACCGTAAACGTTTATATAGCCACAAAGTTTTGTATCGGTCAAAGTTTTTTGTGTTTTCACTTCAACTAAGTGAAAATGACCATATAAACGGTTTCGATGGCATATAAACATGAAGGTGGAACCTAGGAACTTTTCAACGGTAAGCATTTCTTTCCCACTGTTTCATCTTATATGCCCACATGAGTTTTGTATCCTCCTCATTTTTAGCCGAACGGATAAAATGATCTCGAAAAATAGATGGACAGATTGGATTTCTCATAAACATTACCGTGGACCCCACCTTGCATCGCATGCCTGTGACTCCCGGTAGAGAGAGGTCCGTGACAAATTCACTGCATCTGTTCTGCAAAACTACAGTAGAACAGGAATCTAAAAATCCAGGAGATCTAAAACTCATATAAACACCTGGGTTTGACAGAAGTTTTGTATCAGGATTATATTTGTGAACACAATCTATCCGAGTGATGATAGCCCCATGAACGGTTTGGATATAAACATCGTGATCGGCTTCAGGAAAGTTTCAACAGTGAAATTTTTGTTTTCACCGTTACATTTGTTGTAGCCCACCCTAGCTTCGGATCTGCCCGAATTTTAGACTCCTGTCAGATGAACCGATTGGCTTTGTCATGGACGTATGTGGCCCCACAGTCCTGGGTACCACCACGCCTGTCCCAATCTAGCACAGGCTGGGGCCAACGTGGTGTATAGGTTTATCCACACCGGTTATCCATTTTTAATATTATTTAAAGGTAAAAAAACAAAAAAATAGGCATATCCAAGTTTCAAGTGGACCATACAACGGAGGATTCTGCCTTTGAAAATTTCGCAGGGTCACAAAAGTTTTAGATCAAGCTGATATTTATCTTTTCCCTTTGTCTAGGTTTATGTGACCTTATGATAAGGTTGGATAGGAAATGAACATTGTGGTGGGGCCCAGCAAGGCTTCAACGGTGGGCATCATTATCTCTACTATTTCCTGTGTGGTGTGACGGATAAAACTCATTTTTGAGCTCATGCCCTGAAATGATACCGCAAACTTAGACCGACATTTGTCGATAAAACCCATATATCAGGGTGGGTAGGTGGGTGCAGCCTGACTATAGGGCCTACCTTGATGCATGTTTGTATAACTGCGCCATCAGTTTTGCCAGCTGATCTTACGACGCGGTACCAAAAATGCAGAAGATACAAATCTCAAGTGGACAACATAGTAGGAATTGAATTCCTACCGTTAAAAATTTATTGGGGAATTTAGACCCAGTGCTTATTTGTGTTTTCTTTTTATTCAGGCCTTTGTGACCTTATCAACAGGTTAGATGGCAAGTAAACATTACGGTGGGCTTAGGAAGCTTTTAATAGTGGGCATTTAAAAACCACAGTTTGGGGTGGTGTGGTCCATTTGATCTGCTTCATTTTTTAGCACCAAACCTTAAAATGAGCTAGCAAAACGGGATGGATGGCATGCATATACTACACATACATCAAGGTGAGCCCACGGTCATGGCCGCACCCACTTGGTGGATTTGGGTCGCACCTAATCCACCTTCCAATCGGATTGGCTGCCCAGAGGCTTTCAGGCTTGGACCGTTTTAGGATGGGCTCAGGCTGAAATGGTAGGCCTGAGGCCTAGACCAGGCCTCAAATTTAATCCTGTTCATTAATTGGACTGAGTTTGGCTGTATCTAAGAGACCATTAGCCCACTCTAACCTAGCCTGGCTTGTTTAAGGTTTCAAGCGCATTTGCCAATATCATGCACGAAAGAGGTCGGAATCTTATACAATGGTAGACTTACCCCTAAGAAGAGGGACATCGATTCCAGATGGCCAGGTCCCAGCTCGGGCTAGACCCAGACCATGCACAATAATCAGAGCATTCAGGCAACCTGCGACCTATGATCAATGTTTGTGCACAACCCTAAGTCATATCCTGTAGATTTGAGTCGGCTTAATTCGAGATTTGTACCATTGCGACTGCACCGTCGCCGCGATTCCAACGTCGTGTCTTACATACCGATCCGATGCCCTAGCAGAGAGATGCGGGCCGGCGTTCAATTCGAAGAAAACGCCGTGCGTTTGCAATTCCAAGAGAACATGTCCCATCAATCAATCAATCACTCAAATTAATCAATCAATCAATGCTTTCTTTCTCCTCAAGTCAAGCAACCCCAAAGTCAACTCTTTCTCACCCACTCCCTTACACACCCATGCTAGTCAAGTACACCATCACATCACATCCATCAACCATCACTCCTTTTATAACAACCCCCTCTCTCTCTATTTTCTACAACACATTTTCCCAAGCACCAAAATGAGCTCACGTCCAAGCTTCTCATGGAGAGAAAAGTGATTTTGGTGGCCACCTTCCCATCCCAAAAACCTTCATCCTAACCATCAATTTCTCATCTTCCACCATCAAAGAGGAACACAAGGAGATCGGCGTTCCAACGGACCGAGAAGATCGAACGATGGGTGCTTATTAGGCTAGATTTTTCATGTTTTGATGAAGGGCCAAGTGAGGCCTACCGATTGATGGTATAGATCTCACTTTGACCTTAGGTGTGGCCAATGGCCCACCTTGATCCTCATGATCATTCCATGATGGGGCCATTCTCCATGGACCCCATCATGATGTTTATTCTCCTTGCATGAATAGGATCATCTAGACCTTCCATTTTGGTGGAGAAGGAATCTCCACCGTTGATCTTTGATTTGATGGGCCCATGTGTTATGGGACCCATTTGATGTATGATTGATTGCTAAGGAGGGCCCATAATGTCGAGGTCCCTCCATCACACGTGTGTGTCTCTCTCTCTCTCTCTCTCTCTCTCTCTCTCTCTTTAATGTGATGAAATGGCCTGTGGCCCACCCGGATGGACCCCACCATATGGCATGTATTTTATCCAAGTCACTTATAGGTGGGGCCCACTTTATAAGTGTTATATCCACACCAATCATCATTTGGTGGCCCACCTGAGCAAGGCCCACCTTAAATGCATGTGCTATGGCAAAGCCGTCCAGCGTCCAGAGATGCTGGACATGAAATGGAAACCAAAAATATTGGCTTGGTTCAAGTCTTGGAGTGGGTCGCCCCCACCTTAATGTATAAGTTTAATCCACGCCGTCCATCTCATTCCCTAGCTCATTTTAGGCGTTGAGCTGAAAAATGGAGTCAATCTGATATTCTGGCGGGCCATAGTGTTGAAAACAATGGTTTTTACCATTAAAATCCACCATGATGTTTTTTTCTGCCAAAACACATTGCATATTGGGCTTGTTTGATCGGTCTTAAGTCTTGGAATCTAGTGGTTGGGCTAGATTCACCTGATGCGGGGCCCTGTGTACGAAAACCATAAAATAACTAGTTTTTTTTATTAAAAAAATATAACAAAGAAGCAGCATGCGTTGCTGATGCTACAACAGGTGCTGCGTTGGCGTGGAAAAAGGCTGGGACGTTGGGTCCTAACCGTGGGCCCCACCATGATGTGTGTAGAGCATCTACACCATGCATTTTGTCAGGGCCCCTTATGGAAGTGGACCCTTTGAAAATCAGCCATATATGGCTCTCAGGTGGCCCACACGGAAGGAAATAGTGGTGATTGACGTTTGCCATTAAGACCCTTTTTGGGTTATAGAAGTTTTGGGTCAATATGAAATCTGTTTTTACTCCCATCCAGGTTAGCGTGACCTTATCAACAGGTTGGACGGCATATAAATATTACGGTGGACCCCATGTGGGACCCACCTGATTTGGAATCGGATTGGTTGGAGTATGTTTACAGCAGCTAATATAGCTGTTGTACTAACGTTAGCAGGTGGAGCCCGGTGATCCAAGCCGTCCATGTGGACTCCACCATGAGCTAGATGTTGTATTCACGCCGTCCAAACATCTCAGTGATGTTTTCATTTTATTTTATTTTATTTTATTTCTCATGGCATTAGAGGGAGTATGGAATAGATCTAAATTTCACGTGGGACCTACCACGTGTACGTGGTATACTAGCAAGATTTATGGGTTTTGGATGAACGGTGGGGCCCATCAATAAGGTATGTATTATATCTGCACCATCCATCTGTAGCTCGTGGGCCCACCCCACACGTGTGACATGTGTGGGTGGGACCCGCCTTGCTGTATGTGTTTTATTCATGAAGTCCATCTAGGTGGACCACGCAGCAACATAGCTGTTGTAGTTAACGTCAGTAAGTTCTGTGGGCCAATCATGATCAGGTATGTGTTGTACTCAAACCGTCCATCCATCTGTAGCTCGTGGGCCCACCCCACACGTGTGACATGTGTGGGTGGGACCCGCCTTGCTGTATATACTTTATGTCCACAACGTCCAACTGGACGGGTAGTGTACAACCACTACAATATATGTATTTCATCCTTGTCGCCCGTCCATTTATGGACGTGTGGGGCCCACCCTACATGTGTGGCACGTGTGGGATGGGGCCCACCGTGATGTATGTAATCTATATACCGTCCATTTGCCCTCGGACGGTGGGGCCCCCTATTGTGTATATGTTTAATACATGCCGTCCACCAACATGTTGGGCGCACCATGATGAATGTGTTTCAACCATGTCGTCCATCTGATTCTTTTGGGGTGTGGTCCACCTTAATGTATGCATTGTGCATCAGCACTGCCCATCAGGACGTGCAGTGGGACACGCCATGATGTACGTATTGAATATCTATGTCGTACTTTTGATGAGGCACATTGTGATGTATTTGGGGCCCATGGGTTAAGGCCCATTGTGATGTACTCAAGGCCCGTTATTGAGGCCCACTGTGATGTATTTGGGGCCCATGGGTTGAGGCCCACTGTGATGTATTTGGGGCCCATGGGTTGAGACCCATTGTGATGTATTTGGGGCCCATTGAGGCCTACCGTGATGTGTATGAGGCCTGTTGTTGAGGCCCACCGTGATGGGTATGAGGACCATATGATGAGGCCCATTTTGGTGTATTCTAAGGCCCATGGGTCGAGGCCCAATGGGATGTATACAAGATCTATTTCATTTTGTAATCCCACCATAGGTTATGTAATGATATTTATGGCGGGTCATGCCTTGGGAGCAATGTTGGTTTGACGTCCACATTGTAAGAATAATGTTGGTTAAATGTCCGCATTATAACTCTCCCTAGGGCCCATTGATAGGCCCATACTTGTTGTGTGTAGGCCATCAAGGCCCATCTTCGTTGTGAGGATAGTTCATCACCATATAAAATGCTTAGTATAACTCCATGATTCATGCCCATATGCATCATATGTATGCCTGATATGAGGAATGTTTGATCATAGCATACGCCATTGGGCAGACTATTTACGGGACTCCTTATGAGACGGAGTGCCCACATTATCGCGCCGTATGCGCAGGATTGCTGCATGACTAGATAGTGTGACTCATGCATCTCACATATATGTGACTTGATCATTGTACGCCCTAGCGACATCAGGGCCATGGCCTCCACAGACACATCGTGGATGGCCAGATGGGACACCGAAAATGCTTGGTTCTAGCACTGTGGGCACGTAGGATGTCCTTGGGTAAAAATCTCAGAACCTCCTTGGTACTAGGAGATGCTCCAATGTCTAGACCGAGTAGAATATGAGCGTCGTTGTATATATCATGAGATCATGTGTCCCACTGTGTCGTGGTCAGTTGGAAGGCGGTGTGGCCTTATCCGCCCCAGTGAGGAGGCTATAAGCGAGGCTGAGTATGACCAGCTCATAAATAGGTCCGCTATCTACGAGCTGGGCCCGATATTGGCAGGCGGATAGTGATGTCTCTTTCACTCACTGGGCTGTGCAGCTAGGGAGGAGGCAGTCGGAGTGGATTGTAATAGACCGGTGATTTCCCAGAGAGCAACCGTCGATATGTGGACCTATTGAGCGGGAATTACAAATCCATTTATTCATTTATTTACTATCCACTCGGTGGTGGTGCGTAACTATTTATTACGTGTACCTTCGCATGACCAAGATTTTGGTTGGGCACGCGACTAACCCGAGATCGGGAGTTTACCACATTGAGTCGGATTATCCAAAATTAGGTATGGGTGGTTTGGATAGAAGTCCCTTGTGGTGAACCTCGTAGCTTGCGATACTTCGTACTATCATCCCGACTTCACATTCCAGCATGGTCATTTCATTCGCACCGCATATCACATTGCATCCACAGTATTTAGTATTTTGGATTACTATGTTTTTGCATTTATATGGCCTAGATGAGGTTGATGGTATTTGTGGCTCGTCAGGATTTGTATATTGCATTGCATCCCTAACATCTGTTATTATCTTATTATGTTTTGCATCGCATAGCCTTGGTACGACTGATAGCACTCACGGACTTACTAGTATATTTTCGCTTACTCTGATATCGTATGATTCATGATCTTGTCAGTATTTTCGCTTATTCTAATTATGTATGATTTATGGGCTCTATGATATACTTGATACTTATCTTGTGCACACACTTACACCACCCTCTAATCTTTCTATACGCTTATGCATGATAGATGCGTGCAGGTGGTGTTAGGTTGCAGTAGCATTGAGCATGGAGTGTGCAGTGGTCTTCTGGAGCTTTGATTTTGCTATATGTATTTTCCTTTCTGCACTGTATTCAAATGTTTATATTAGTGGATATGTAATGATGATGTTGCCTTTGTGATTTGGGTAAACTTGTGGTTATGCTTATTACGAGATAAAAGTACGATGAAAAATCCTCCTTATAAGATTCCAGGATCCAATATCATGCACGAAAGAGGTCGGAATCTTATACAATGGTAGACTTACCCCTAAGAAGAGGGACATCGATTCCAGATGGCCAGGTCCCAGCTCGGGCTAGACCCAGACCATGCACAATAATCAGAGCATGGTCCTGTTTTGGGTTTGGCCCATCACAAACCCAGCCTGACTCAGGCCTGGGCTCTACTTTGTAGGTTAGGCCTCGCAGAGCTTCACCAGCCCGAACCCAACCTGTACAGCCCTAATCAAATGTGGCCATCTAAGCCAATTGGTTTGGCTTGTGTGGGGCTTGGGCTTGATGAAGTTTAAGTGGTTCAGGTTAGGCCACAGGTAATGGATCTCAGGTTGGTTTCAGGGCTAACTTTTTCGCCCATTTAGTAAATGGGTCCGTCCTAATTTATTACTCCAACCTTGACCTGTGCCTCAACTACAGTGGGTGGTAAGTAACATGCTCCCTCCAAGAAGACAAACATCTGCAAAAATTAGGATGGTTCATTCATCAGGTGGGCCAGTCTTCTAAATGAAAGCAGAACATTGGGAACTTAGACCTTTTTCTTAAGGTACCCACCCTTTTTGTCTTGTGGGTTCACGTGATGAACGAACCAGCCTGGAGATACTCTAAACAGTGTGATGGATTATAATAGGCACTTTGAAATTGCTGAAAATTTTCCACTTGTCATACAAGCAATTCAAAGTTCTAGATTAGACTGATATTTTAATCGACCTTAATATTGTGTATGTCGATTGATGGATGAAGTAGATGTCACACATGTATGACAATTGGCCCATTAAATTTGAATGTTGCATGCTCTTTCTACAACATGTGTTGGGGAGGATTCCTAATCTAGATGAAGATACAAAATATAATGGTTACTTTAATTTAATAATTCTATGATATCCATCAATTAATAGTCAAATAATGAAATATGCACATTTTTTTGTTCATAACTAATATAAACTAAGATAAATAATTTGAACTGTTTAAATCTGATTACTTATATGCCACGATGTAATTTATAACTACCAGCATATTAGCCATCACATTCAACCAGAGTATCCAATTTTTCTCAGCTTATTTTACACTTGAGATTGTAACTGAAGTCCTATACCCTACCTTTGTGGTTTTTGCCTTATGTTGTGGCCCAGCATGCCTTATGTCTGACATGCGGGTCTCTACTCTTGCTTTGGTAGGCTCTCAGGAGTTTCAACACCTAGTCAAGGGTTCTGAGTACCCGTAGGTGGTGAAATTCCACTAAGGCGTGAATGTGTGGGGTACGTGTGCGTGTGTGAAAAAAAAAAAAAATGTGTGACAGCACACCCTCCATCAGGTGTGACACTCTACTTCCACTCGACAAAACCTGGCACATTCGACAACTCGTGTGGAATTTGACACATACAATACAGTGGGCTCCACAAAGATCATGTTTTGTAATGTATTTGGGTAAAACATGTGTGACATACAGTGATCCAAAATCCCCAGATTTTTTTTAAATTTTTATTTATTTAAAGATTTGGAAGGCAACCAAACAGGTAAAGCAGGCAGTCTTACGATCTTATTACCTGAATTGTTTAACAGAAAAGATTGTAACCAATGGAACTAGAAATTAGATTGTATTAGTTTATAGCATAGTAGAAATAGAATAATTGAACTAGAAAATATTATAATTTAGTTATCAATGCAAATCAGTCGTCAACCATCCATTTGAGTGGGTCCTATGTGCAGATGGCCTACACCAAACCAACAATTCGGTGTGGCAATTGACCAGGTTTTGGCTGGGCCAAGCTAGGTCCTTAGGCCCAACTCTAAAGGACCAAAGACTAGAGCTTGAAAAGAAATTGTTGGGCCAGGCTCTGTCCCACCTCAAAATTGATCAAATCCTATTTTAGAAGGTGGGCCACACATGCCTAAAGAAATAGACAGAGAAAAATGAAACTGTCTACATTCAAGATGAATGTGCTGCCCAACTGATGATTAGTACAGACATATGTAGAGTAAAACACATGAACACAAGATCTAAATTACCTGAGCCCAAGGTCGGCTAAAAAATTGATCAGACCATATATGCCAGGCCCACGTCCAACCCCTGCAAAGCCGGACTAGACTCAATGACCCCCAGTTGCCACTCCTACAAACAATCTTAACCATCGTTTTTTCTATTTCCATTTTAACTGTTTAGTAAATGGTGCCATTCCTATTTCTAAGATGGTCCATGGTTTGGTTTCACTCATGTTGGCTTGGGTGGATTCGACCCCTGACTGTGGGGCTCATGGTGATGTATGTGACTTAAAATCCACATTGTCCAACCATTTTGAAAGCTCATTTTAGGGCATGATACCAAAAATGAAACATGCCCAAATCTTAGGTCAACCACATCTGAGGTAACAGTCTTGATTGAATCCCCATCATTAAAAACTTTATAGGGTCCAACTGAATGTTATTTTGACATCCAACCTGTTGATAAGGTCACAAAGACATATATAAAGATACCACACAAATATAGTCTTGATCTAAAGCTTTTGTGACCTACAAGAAGTTTTTAATGGTCAATTACTACTGTTTCATGTACTGTGGTTCATCTGAGGTTTGAATCCGATTCATTTTCTGGATCATGCTATAAATTAGTTTTCAATATGGATTGCCAGCGTGAATGAAATCACATAATTTAAAATGGCCCCACAGTCAGCGTCCACGCACCTTGTGGATCAGGAGATCAATGAAGGCGCTGGGACACGGATTGCGTCCTACCCCAGCCCGTCCCTAACCACGAACGGGTAGTTATGTGGCAGGGCAAAATTGATTTATTTGTTTATCCATACCATCTATTCCTTCTCTTAGATCATTTTAAGGTATGTTCATAAAAATGAAGCAGATTCAATGCTAAACTAGATCACACCAAATAATAAGCTTGATTGCATTAATTGAAGAAAGCATTAAATGCAAGAGTCACCTGTGTGGTGTGGTCCACTTGAGCATCAGATCTGCCTCATTTTTATGAACATGTATTAAAATGAGACAGAGAAGTGATGAATTGTGTGAATAAAGGACGCAGATTGCGTCCTACCCTGCTCGTCTCTGGCCAAGAACGTTCAGTTCTGTGGTCGGGTCCACTGTGATGTATATGTTTTCTCTTTTCTCAGATCAATTTAAGGCATGAGGACAAAATTAAAGTAGATCCAACGATCAAGTGGACCACACCACAGGTGACTCTTTCATTTAATGCAACTTGCATTTCATTCTTAATACAGCCGAGCTTATTGTTTGGTGTGGTCTACTTGAGCGTTGGATCTACCTCATTTTTGTCCAGATTCCTTAAAATGATAAGAGAGAAAGGATGAATGGCGTAGATAAACAGATAAATCACGGTGGGCCAGCGCTCAGAACTGCCCGTTCATAGCTGGAGACGGGCGGGGTAGGACGCAATCCGCGTCCGTGGATAAACAAATAAATCATGCCTCACCCGCCCACAGAAATGCCGTTCGTGGCTCCAGGCGAGCGGCCGGTTACAAGAGGTCACAACTCACATGCCGTGAGTTGAAAGGACGTGAATCATGTGATCAGGCCTGTACCACGTGGTGTGATGTGGCAAGATGTCATTGGTGGGGCCGTATATTCTGTAAGAAATAGCTCGGTCCTTTCTTTAAAGTTTTCAGCTATAGATACGCAACGTATCTCCGACAGCATATGGCTCTACCGTACCAGTCTTTTTAAAGTTTTGGGCCCAGTAGATACTCAGCCTATAGAAGGTTGATATGGTGAGATTTGATTGTTAATCCCGTACTCTGTCAGTGATTGGGTCCGGGCTTTTTTCTTTTTTAAAGGCCTTTTGGTCTATTCTCATAACATGCGGTCCACTATTTAAATCTCGCCACATCATGACCGCATGCCAACTATCCACTTTATTTTCTGGCTTTCAAACAGTGTTACACATGCCCCCTGCATGTTAAGTGGAATTGATGATCCTCGACCCATAGGACATGCACACCATCCTCTGCTTTTTAGTTTTTTGAAGTGGGGCCGTCGGTTCAATAATCCACACCATTGCTTGGTGAAGCCCCCACCATGGATGGACCATGATCAATGTGGACGGTCATTGTGCGTCCATGCTAATGTGGACGGTTGCTGTGTATTTTTCCTTAACCATCCATTTGCAAGCCAACCTGGAGTTTTGATTACTCTAAAGAGATTTTGATACAATGCAATCGTGGAGTTTAGAGCTTCATGTTTCACACTGACCAAGAAATCCTAGCCGTCAATTAGTGAGTTGGGGGCCTGGATGTACATATGTCATTTGTACGGCTGAAGAGTCCCTACCATTTTTTAAATGGTGCAAAACTAGCATAGGAGTCAGCCAATTTGTAAATAAAAATCAAGATCAGATAGCGACATATACCTAAAACATGGTTCGCAAGCAAAGGGTTTCATATCAATGGCCAAGTAAGATTCCAATGGACGGTCCAGGTTTCAAGGTAGGGTAATGGTGGCAGTTGGTATTTGTTTCCTTATTTTCAAGAAAATGTTGTTGGGATACAATAAGATGCATCAACCAGTCTCCACCATTAAAATGCTGCCAACCGTACATTCCCACCGCAGCTGACTTGTCTAATATTCTTGAGCCGAATATTTCCTTATTTAGGTGATTGGTCCTTTGTTTGTAGGGTTGGACATGATTGGGCTCGGTTGCAAATGGACATAATTTAAATTGTTAGGGCCTGTTTGGACGCGCAGATTAGGTGGGAGTGGGTTGTATTAGGGTGAATTGCACGCCTTCCAATGTCAGGGGTGAGTATGACAGTGGATTACATGAAATCCCACTGGATTGCTATATCCATCGGCATATCTCTGTCATGTTTGGACGGGCGGACGAGATTGGATTACATATCCATCGGCCCATCTTTGCCATGTTTGGACAGGCGGACGAGATTGGATTACAAAAGCATAGTGCGTACTTGGACAGTCGGATGGCCTGCAACCAACCCTGTGTCTGGTGGTCGGTGATATGTGGGACCGACCCATGTCTGGTGGTCGGTGATATGTGGGGCCCACCATATGTATGTGGTTCATCCATTCCACTCATCCATTTTTAAAGATCATTTAACGGCCTGACACAAAAATTGAGGGGGATATATACCTCCGGTGGACCACGCCAAATGAAAACAATAGCGATTAGATATCCACCATGGAAATCATCCTATGGCCCACTGTACTGTTTATTTGACATCCAATGTGTTAAGTATGTCATACACTGACAGATGAATGGAAAAAAATAAATAAATTATCAGCTTCATCCAAAACACGAAAGGCCCCAAAACATTTTTAATTGGTCGATGCTCATTTGACATTGTTTCGTGTAATGTGCTCCAACTGAATATGATATATACATCATTTTTGGTCTCATACCACAAAATCATCTATAAAAATAGATGGTCGGCATGGATGAAACACATAAGTTATGTTGGGGCCCACAGGTCACCGACCAGCAGCCATTGGCTGGTCCCGGGGGTAGCCAATCCGCGTCCCATTCACATCAATGGACGGATTGCATGGCATTACAGAAGCTGCAGCCTATGACGTGGCTGGTTATCTGTGCTCTCTGCGCCACTCATCGATGTAAATGTTTCATCCATGCCGTCCATCCACTTTGACATATCACCTTACACCGTTGTCCCAAAAATTGAAGGCGCGATTTATCTCAGGTGGACTACACCATATTAAGATATAGACTTATCAGTGCCTTTAATACCTAGTTTATTCAATGAATATCACTATCAACATTGAACATTACCGTGTATCCGCATGGACCACATCACGTGACAGTGGTGTGATACATATAGATCCCAACAGATGTATGACATGCGAAAATAGAGATATATGAATACATGAAAAGTGCAACGACATGTCGAAACATAGGTTGTACGGGGAAATGAGAGGAAAAGAAACAAGTGACATATTACAGATACATACAGTCATCCGTGTTAGGCTAGAATTTGAAAATAACAAGGAAAACAAGAAAAAGGACACAAAGACCAATTAGAAAGGCACAAAATATCTCTCTGTCTGATGGGGGAAGATCGTCAGTTGACATGGCCCTAGAAACCATATCCGGTATCGCCTGTGCCGCCTGTACCGTCTGTCGGATGGATGATGACAAAGAATGGTGGATGTGATGATCATCAGAAAATGTAGCAAACTGAACCGCATGAGAATCCGTGCGAGGTCTCAATGATGGGCATGCCTTACTGGAGTTACCGTCCCAGAATGCAACTACCTCTTTCCAGTTCCTGAATGCTCGGTGTATCGCTCCACTATATCCTTCCACCTCCAACCTCACGTCATCCCAACACATGTATATTCCAGGCCTACGTCCCACCAAGATGACGTAATACTTCTCATTTCCCATTTGCAGTAACATGGACGTAATTGGCACTAGACAATGTCTTGGAATATAAATTCGCAATCGAAGTTTACATCAGTATTGTCCTATCTAGTAGCATCGTAAAGTACAAAAAGACTAGGAAACGAAAAAGCTATACCGTTGTCAGTACGTACCCTTCCAAGATAGCGGATTGTATGGTCTTATCTGTCTTAAGAAAATAAACTTACCAATCATAATTCATGTGAAAGCATATAAATGATGTTAACTACAGAAAAGTTGTCGCACCAGCACAAGTCATATTTGTATATACTACGGATATACCACCATGTTTGTCAATCCAGAAAAATAAATACTCAAAAACAAAAAATCCAAATACCAAATCAAGTAAATCAAAGTTATTACATGCCAACACCTAACAAACAGGGGAACATAACCAAAGATATTAAATCCTCAGATGGATTCAACACCTCGATCCCCAAAGTGATCATGGAGAGTTTTTTTCAACCAGTCAATACGGCGCTCAGGTCGCAGACTCACAAAGAACGACGCCAGTTCCTTGTCTTTGCTCAAGAGCTGACCAACCTCAAAAAACTCCGAGTTAGTCAGGCCCTCGACCTCTTCTAGTACATCAAGTACTTTGGAAGTGCGATTCACCGACTTCCCGAGGCCAAATTTGAGCATTGAATCGGCGACAGTTTGCAGATACGCCCCTAGTACTTCACAGGGACAAGGATAGCGCGATCGTTTCTTTCCTACGCTCCCACTTTGAGTAGCATTGGTATCAGCTGTGTGAGTCGGAGTGCTACGTGAGCTGTGTTGTCCTATCGAAGGATTGTCAGGCGAGAATATGATGGTCCCTGTAGACTCTGTGCCATAATCATTTGACAAGTCAATTGTATCGTCCATATCATCATCCACCTCTCTCCATGCATTATTAAGTTCCTGTTGAAGACGAGATGATGATGCTGATGCAGCTATACTCCTATTGCCACGGACATATCGTCCCGTTGCTTGGTCCGAACCAACGGTCATTGCAAGATCATCCATTCCCTCAATCCGTTTCCCGAGCAGTCTTTCCGCACGCAGGTGAGACTACAGCCGTATAATCAGCAGTTGTAAGTACAATATGCGAGTTAATAACACATCATATGGTGAAAGCAGTATATTTCGAAAACCATACCTTAAGATATTCCTCCCAGACTTCATCGGGGGCCATAACCACCATTCGCTCACTGTCCCATCCAAACCCGCTAGCCGCCAGCATATCCTTTACTGCAGTGTACTCCCTCTTGTAATACTTTAGTCGATTCGACACATTCTGCCACTTGATGACTATATTGGTATGCTTTGTTACGACTTCTGCGGCAATTTGATACGCCTCACATTTGAAACCATTATCACCCTTGTGTCCCAATACCACTTGTTACAGAAATATATCGATCATAACCTGATCCATGTCGGGAGTTCATTTTATTTTTGGGGCTCTGGACGTAGGCTCGACCAGGGATTTCACTGTCTTCGTGCATGGGGAAGATCGTGTAGGCACCACTGGTATCTTAATCGGTGAATGTGTTGGTGTCAATGGATCATCAAACACCCGGTCTACCATATCACCTGAATATCAAGTACATATGATGATTTACAACTGTCAACCATAATTATAAGAATGACAACTATTTAGAAATCACGATTAACAAAATCATCATTTGGTATCTCCATATAATGAATCTACGTAGTCAGAAGTTGGAAGATTCCAATTCCATTGTCAACTACGCAACGTTTTCCAAATGTAAATAACAACAAGTCACGGAATTTGTAACATTTAACGAGTAATTATCTATTCCTACTATTTTGCTGCGCATCCGCCCACATTCCGGTTGCGATATCATCGCGCATGCGGATCGAAGCATCCTTTTCGTGCTGAGATGCTCGTAGTAGCCATTGTCGTTCGTCATTTGTTGATACATCTTGAGGCGTTGGGTTACCCTCCCTGTCAGCAACAGATATTCCAGCGTATTCCATCTCTTCGTCAAATTCTGGACCGGTATGTATGAAATTGTTTAATACACAGCATGCTATTACAATTTTAACTTGTGTGTGGAAATCATACTGCATGACGATCTTCAAGATGGAGAATCTGTCTTTCATAACACCAAAAACAACGCTCAATTGCATTGCGCAACTATGCATGTCGGTAATTAAACAGTTCCTTCATGTTGGCAGGTGCCCTCCCAGTTCGATACTCTTTTAAGTGGTATCGAACACCCCGGTATGGAGCCAAAAAATTGGGTGAATGTGAATATCCGGCATCGACAACGTAATATTTTCTTACACATTTGAATCAAAGTTCCATTGGGTGAACAACCAAATAATTCAAGCATATGAAATAGATTGGCAATCTTTTCAAAGATAACCAATACCATGTGAGACAAGCAAGGGGTCATCTGATCGACTCAATGCATTGTGTAGGACCCGTGCATCCGACGCAGAACCCTCCCAACGGCCAATATGTATATGAAATTCATATCAAATGAACACGCCGCCATTACGTTTTGGGAGATGACCCCCTTCCGATTGCAGAAGCTCACATGGTCACCGGCAAGCACATGAGCTGGAATGTGTGTACCATCAATTGCCCCAACACAATCCTATATACATTGGATTAGGCTATGAATGAAATGAAGTTAAAAAAATATGTATATAGAAATCCGACCCACCATAAATAATACCTGAAAGTAAGCAGCCCAATTTGCATTTGTCGATATCTCAGACGAAGTCACATGTGCAGCAGATGAAACAACACCTTTTAAGAAGTAGAAAACATGTACAGTAGTCTAGCACAACCTCAATGAACTATATTACTGCTAACAACAAGCTTATTAGGAACACAAACAATAACATAGGAACCACGTTCACAAAGTCTTGCCCATCTGCCTGATTTTCATGTACATCGGATGGAGAAGACCCTCAATGAGAAGCAAGATGAGAAAGTCCTCATTGAATGAGAAGCAAGCCAAACTCATGCCACACCGGAGCCCCACATGTACATTGAATGTGAACCAACCGGCTATCATTTACCAAAATCAGTTTCTACCTAGAAATTTTAAGAAAACTGTACCCACACATAAATCAGTTTCTAGCAAAATCAATATTGTCAAGCACTTTTCAATGTTAAGAAAACTGTACCGATATATAAATCAGTTTCTAGCTAGAAGTTTTAGAAAGAAATAGCACCAGTCTATACATTTAAAGGCTCATGGTTCTGTGATCATAACCATTGATATGAAGGAAAAGTCATAACTGCCCATTGCAGGCCCATTACTATTATTTGGTAAACCCAAACGGGCCCTTATTAATGTCTTCCCAAACCACCAGCTAACCAGATCACATACATGTTTTCTGTGTGTGTGTGGATAATGTGATTGATACCTGAACTTTCAGCACTGGATCCGTTCCTATAACAAACAAAAACATAACAAATAAAAATAAGAAGCTATAATAAATAAAAACATAAGAAATATAAATAAGAACCTATAACAAATAAAAACATAACAAATCAAAATAAGAACCTTTAACAAATTAAAACATAAGAAACAAAAATAAGAACATACATGGCATTACAGAAGCAAACACAATCGAAATGCATAGATCGCAAACAGATTAAAATAGAAAATAGTAACTAGAAAACCCAAAATCATATGCAGTATGGAAGAAACAGAAGTAGGTAAGTAGGAAAGAAGCCCAACCAATGGTTAGGTCTCAATGGAGAAAAAGACCCAACTGGTGGCAAGATCATAACTGAAAGTTGATCAGTTTTCACAAAAAAAATAATATTAGTTTTCATATTACAGATAGCATGGTATATATAGAGTCGAAGACATGCACTTGTGGTGAAGCATGATTCAGAGCATTTTTTGTCTGACATCAAGATAGCATTGCTAATCAAACACACATTTGTGAAGAATCCACACTGTTCATCCACACATGGCAAACGTCTATAGCCAATTTCATTGCTTACATATCTAATATGAACCACAATCCATATTAACTCATTATTCAAGTATGTGACATATAGAATAAGGAATCAAACAACCAACCACTTTAATATGTCCATGGTTTGCCCACACAAAAAACCCTGACTGCTCCAATCCACAAACATTTGAATCGAAATAGTCCCTGTGAGCTACAAACTAGTATGTATTAACTGAAGACCATTGCTGGTTGAGAAATGGGCCAGAGTAACTCTTTGGTCCAGGTTGAGACCAAGTGATGAGGAATCAAACTTAGACCTAGCTGGGCTGGCCTATGATCTGAACGCCCCACTACAATGGTAAGTACAGATAATTGTACAGGCCTCTAGGTAGATGTTGGGGCCACTTTCAGACGCCCATCGGTATAGTCAGATAGTAATGCCCAAGAAATTTTGAGACTCAAGTCTATCAGAGATGAACTGAGAAGGTGTTACAGGTATTCAAGGGGGCAGAGATCTGGCCA
Organism: Magnolia sinica; assembly: GCF_029962835.1. NCBI lineage: Eukaryota > Viridiplantae > Streptophyta > Magnoliopsida > Magnoliales > Magnoliaceae > Magnolia > Magnolia sinica. The sequence continues at coordinate 24,926,613 of NC_080590.1, forward strand.
TAGAGATGGTGGAGCAGACTGTAAAGGACATTGTAGTGGGGACCCAGCCAATTTTTTTTTTTTTTAAAAGAAAAAAAATGCACTGCAAATCTGACGGGAGGGACACAACAGCATAGACCACCCCACAGAGTTATGTAAGAAAGATTGGAGAAGAGGGAATAAATACAGGACAGATTGGACGGACGGAGAAGAAATCCTACTACACATGTATATCAAACCTGGTTTAGAACCCATCGCAGCCAGTCGGACAGGTGAACTCCAAATCGGAGGGCCTATTTCGTTGGAAACCATAGATATGCACTAGATGCATAGAAACCCTTCATGGCGGCTTCCAATGCTATAGAAATCATCAATATCTAGAACATGCAAGACATATGCACAGACCAGAACAGCGTCTCATGCAGATCGTGAGTGGAAGAAGACCTACCTCAGGATGAGCAGACCCTTAGCTCACGATGACAGTCGAACGATGAAGACGACCATCACGACCCTCAGGTGGTTGTTATAAAACCCTTTTCGAGTCAAAATAGAAACCAACCACAGCCTCTCTCCCCCCAAATCAGAAGCATGGAAACTCCCAATCCATCTGTCCATACGCTGGACTGCAGACGGGCTAGGGATGGGATGGAGCATGGGATAGGGATGAGGCGAGAACGAAGTATGTGGGATTCGCAATCCACCGGATCATCCTCCGAATCCAGAGACCACTCCCATCCGTCAGTAATACTGCGCATCCCAAACATAAGTCGAGGAGGACAGGGTGGGATTTCAATACCCTATCCCACCTACTCCACTCTACTCCCATCTAATCCCCGCGTCCAAACAGGCCCTTAAGATAACTTGGATTGGTTTTATCTTTGCTCCCTAAGACTATCAGTTCAATCATCATTGTTGGTTCTTGTTCCAGCGTGACCCTTTACTTTGATACTCTGGCTGGGTGTGATGCTACACAGGCACTTAAAAATTGTAAGCTTGGTAAGCAAGTAATTCAAATTGAATTGTTGAAATTATAGGTCTCAATCTGTCATTGCATCAAGACTCAAAATTCATGCTTGAACGACTACTGGACTCGCAAACAATTATTGTAAAGTCATCAATAAAAATTTAAATCATCCTATTTCCATGAACTAATGTTCACGAGTCAGAGGTTAAGAATAGGAACGTTCAATGAAATTGATTTTGGAATTTTTAGTTAATAATGAGTAACACGGTTTAGTTGGTTTAATTTTGATTATTTATATTGGGGCATGTCATGGTCTAACACAGGCGTGAGAAAAAGAAACAAGCCCAAAAAAGGTGGGAATACATGTAGGAACACTTAAGTAGAGAAAAAGAAATGACAAGCAACCATACTCTAATGAGTCTTTGATTTACCAAACTTTTGAACCAATGTCTTAATATGAGATAATTTAATGGACGTATAAAGTGGATATTACATTGTCATCAGGTAAGACCCACGTTGCCGTTGTTGTATGATCTTTATAATTAAATGTTTGTTTCTTTACTTGATAGCTTGTATTTAAAATTCATTGGAATCAAAATTATAAATACATTAGAATTGAAATGACTTGAAATTCTCAATTGTTTTTGGCAGTCAATTTGTAGAATTCAAAATATGCTTAAAAATTTAGATTTAGAATGTATTAGAAATTTATTGTATATCCACATAAATTTAAATTTAATTAACTCATTTACAATGCCCAAAATATTGCTCGTATATCATATTATATATAATCATTCTAATAAGCTTAATAGGATATACACTTTAGGTAAGGTAAAAATGAGGTAATTTCAATATAAAATAAAACCTTATATGTTTAATGATAACGCATACACATTTCAATGTATATTTATGTGTAATTACCCCCAATTCTTTTTATACATGTGTGACCATCCACCATACACTCATGTATTTCCCCACCTTATCATCCATCACACACGTGATTAAAGTATGTGATCACCAATTTAACCGTCCTTTTCTAACCTACATGATTGACCAACTAAATATATCATAACCGTCCACCCATTTATAATATAATTTACTTATTTGCATTAATATACCATGAACAAATATTAAGAGCATGCATTCAACGTTTCAGTTTTAATTAAAGTGTACGTTATAAATGTTTTTTTAATAAAATAAATGAAACACTTGCATGTGTTAGTCACGTGGGTGTGTGAATTTTAGAAAATACAAGGCATATGATCAAGATCAGTGATCAATAATCTAAACCGTCCATCATACTTAACAACTTAACTATTACAAAATGTTTAAGTTACAAGATTAACTAACCATTCATTCAATAATTTAGACCAACAACATATAACTATTAAATTCATATGCAAAACTATCATTGCCTACAAAACTCTGTCCACTATCCAAATCCATCCATCCATTTGATCCATCAACCATCCATCTGATCAATCAACCATTGTACATCAATGATTTCATGTGTACACTTATATATACACTGCTCATACATGAGTACCATATACATACGTTGTTAATCACCACAATCGTCACATCATACACACATATGGGTCAATTGTTATGATCAATGAGGGAGTAAGTATTTTATTATGAGAGATGTCATTTAATAGTATATTTAAGTGCTTTTAAAATGTGTGCATTTAATGTGTGTTTTGGTCATTTTAAATATATGTGTATGGTAGGACTCATCTATTATAAATATGGCCATAGGTGTAGATTCAAGTAAAACGTGAAAAAAAAATAAAAAAATAAAAAAAACTTATTGAAATTTCGATTAGGTAGGTGATTTCAACTTAAAGTTTAAAATTTTTAACCTATTATTTATCTCATCTTATTCCAAATTTTAATAATAAAATTGCTTAAATTAGTTATTGATGTGAATGATTTTTTTAATTAAAATTTATTTAATTATTTAGCTGAATTATTGAAAATTTGAGATATATTTAGAATCGGTTTGATTTATAGTAAAATTCTAATTAATATTTAAATTATAAAAAAATGAATCTTATTTAGCTAAGAATATAACATAACTCAATTAAAAGATTATTGAAAGTATAATCTAATTTAAATTATAAATAAAAAATCTGATTTTAATTATAAACTTTTAAAAATTAATAATTTAAATAATTTCTTTTTATTAAACTAATCAAATTCATAAGCTTCAGAATTTATTTAATAATTTTGTTAGATTATAATTTGATTGATTTAAATTAATTTCATCAAAAGTTAAATTTAAATATAAATTAATTCTTTAATTGTAAAAATATTTGGTTTATATAAATTTTTTAAATTTTGATTTAATATCAGAACAATCGAAAATTTTATTTTTTAAGTTTATATTATAATTTAAAATTTAAAATTTAGTAAATAAAAATAAAAATAATTTATTTTTATATTAATATGATTTATTATATTTATTTATTTTTAAAATATGATTTAAGTGAAAATTTGTATTTAATTAAACTTAGAATTTAAAATAAAGTTTTCTTATACATTATCAAATAATTCATAAATTTAATAATAGTAAATTAAAATATTTTATTTTAGAATTTTAATTATTAAAGTTTCAATGAATTTATATCTAAAAATATTAATTAGAAATAAAAATTTGCATTGTTGATATTTTGATAATTCAATCAACTAACTATTGATTCTTATAATAAATTGAAAATATTATTTTAAGAGTAGTAAAAGCATGATAATAAATCATTGATAGCTTTATATTTATATTTTCGATTGTAAAACAATGATTCATCTTGCATGCATGTCTAGTATTCATTGAGCATCGTCATTGATATGTTGGGTGTAATGTAAACAAGTAGGGCGATCGTGTTATTTGAGTGAAAGACTATATAACTCACTAGATCATTTGGAGTCTCCTTTTTGTACAACGTATGAGTACAATTGTATGTCCGGACATACATCAAAGGTACAACTAGAGTAGTAGCCTGACCAGCTAGTGTATAAATGATGGTGTGCGGGCGTTAATATAACGTGGCCATCCACTTGAATACGGTATTGTAAAATATTATGGATATTGTTTATGAGAATTCATGAAAAATATCACATGCATAACATATCTATGATTATAGTGCTTAAATTCATGTTATTTTATTATCCATACTTTATTTTTCTCTATTGTGTTATAAAGATTTAATATAATTTGAACATTTTAGATTTTAAGTAAGAAATGATCCCACCGGCCTGTTATGCTCACCCTATTTAAAAAAAAAATGCACAGGTACAAAGGTGGAATACTACAAACAGCAGGCGAGCCTCTACTATTATTTTTTCTTTTTCCAAAAAATCAGGTTTAGTTTGAATTTCAATTTAGCTTTGTTGTTTAGGTTTAATTTGAATTTCAAATTTTGATGTAGAAAAAAAAACACTATTAAAAGAGTTGAATTTAATAAATATTATATTATTTTAGCAGCATTTTTCTTTTAGATGACTCTTAATATCTATTTAATTTGACGAAACTATGTGGATTGTAATAAATATCAATTTATTAAAACTCATGAATTTGAAATTTGGGTACCCGAGTTTCGTGGCGTGACACTATAATCCAAACCATGTAAATGCTACACCATTTTATAAACAAGTATATGTGAATTACAAAATAATTACTCATTGCAATTACTCATTTTGATTTGCACTATATTATGTTTAGACATCGTGTGCTTCTTTTAAATTGTCAAATGACTTGTGATGATTATTAGGAAATTTATAAACATGTGCAAAATATTCCCTTATAATTCATAAATTCTAAGGCAATGACCAGTAAATGCGGCATAATATTTACTTGCTATCTTTTCATCAATCTAGTGACACTTTGTTGAGAATCACTTTACTTTTTTGTCATTTCATAAAGGCTATAAAAGTTTGTTAGGCTTTAGAGCCTATTTGGCCGGTTGAATTCCATGAGATTATAGGGGATGGAATTAGACAGTGGTCATTATTAGTACATATTAGTGGATGTCATGAGAGTGGTTTAAACAAACAAATCCCGCCATGCGCGTTTGGATGGGCAATGGTCTATTCAATATCAAACTAGTACACGCAATGTCATGTTTGGATAATCTTAGATCAGTCCACAATCCCATGGCGTGCGGGAGTGGCCACGTTTGGGAAGGTTGTTAGTTTTACATCTTATACAATGCCTTTTTATGGAATTCAAATTTTTGGAATGGTTTGGGAAGAAGGGACAGAGGGGTCACCCCACGAACTTGCACTCCAGTGGACGCATGGGTCCCATATATGGGACTGTAAATCCCATTCCCTGGTGTGAGGAATGGTTGATCAAAACTTGTAATTTTTTATCTACACGTGGTTGTTCTAATCATTCCAATGGATACGACAAATTACCACAACACATCACCAATAGTTAATTATATAAAAGGGAAGATGCATGCGGTACCAAAAAAAAAGAAGAAGCCCAAATCGATTTGATATGATCCGTCTACAACGAAGTGGCAGAATAAGTCCCTTCTCATCCCAAATTAAAATTGCATCAGAGAGACTGAGAAATGGATAGTGAAAAAATCCCCAAATCTACCGTGTCATGAAGGAGGCTTACCTCTTCTCTTCACCCTGTATCAGTGGATGGAGCTCCCTTCTCCCTCTCCACATCCGAAGTTATTGCAACAGGGGAATAAAACGAATACACGTTCCTACCATTTCTTTAAAAACCTGCCATGAAACCCTCTCCAACAGTAGCCCATTTCACATCCGACGGATTCCGTACGATGGATCTGCTATCACTACGAGATGGGCTTGGGGAGTCGACGTAACGCCACGAGCTCCCCAATGCAAGATTTCACAATCCCTCGCCTCTGACAGAAGGCATTGGATTGAATAGATGGGAGGGATAAGGTCAGTGGCTAAATGTGATAAGGACGGAAACAGAAGGGATTTTACAATGCTATCTCTCCTATTCCGCTATAATACACCGACCCAAACTCCCTTCAAGTAAAAAAGATGAATGACCTATATTTATTATGATTAAATTCATTTATTTGTTTATAACATTCTTTTATGACATACGAATATTAGAACATCGGTCGATAAATATCACATAATATTTGTCACTCGACATTAGAAGATAACTGTACGAAGAATGTACAAATTTCAAATGTTTAAAGTTATACATATTGGAATGTGCGTAATTGACAAAGAAAAGATGAGAATAATGTGTTGGCAAACTCATGCCCTAAATGCACCCACTGTCAGATCACACTTCACACTTAGCCACTTATTAATTCCTTGTCCAAATTTATTTATTTATTTGTTTATTTATTTGCTTGCTTGTTAGTACACCCACTGCCAGATCACACTTCCCTGTTAGCCACCCCCACTAGGGAATCAATGCTAAGACCTCAGTGTTGAAACGAGGTATCTTTCACTCGGTCTACCACTTGAGTTATGGATATGGGTGTATTCCTTGTCCGAATTCACCTGTATATTTCGTTGATATTTTACATACTTATCAGATATTGTATTACATATGGCTCGAACTTGCTCATCTTGTGGACAACTCCTTTGTTCATAGTTGGAGGTGACAAAATGATCATGCTACTTTCTCGCTGGAATTAATGGCACTGCATGCCAGTGCTGCTTCCTTGCCAAAATCAATGACCTTGCATTAAGTATGGGTGATTCTCTTGTTCCCTCACCGGAATAAATAGCATTTTATTGACTACGGGATGAGATCCTCACCCAGCACGGTGCAACCCTAACTGTGAAGCCCACCTTGACCGGTGTAGTCTATCAATTTTACCATATCATTTTAAGGCATGAGACAAAAAATAAGCATATCTAAATCTCCGGTGGACCACACTACACCAAATAATGGTAATTGGCTATTAAAAACTTCTTACAAACCACAAAAGTTTATTGGGAAAAATCTCCACCATTACCAATAAAACAGCTACATTTTTTTAATGGCAATTTTACTTTCTTATCTAACTCTATTTATTGATATTGTGAAGATTAATCGAGAGGGCAAAGGTTGAGACAGAAAATAGATAAGATTACACGTGTACAAAACTCAGTGACTCAACAGTCATGCCAGCCGGATTATCAAATAACTATCTGTAAAGCTATTCATGGCTGCGTGCGGACCCTCCAAGGTCCAAACGCGAGCTCCCATGCAGCTGCCAAGCTGAAAAATGTGTGGGAGAACCCCACCAATTACATGGTGACAGGAACATCCCCATGCATGTGAGGCGAATTACATAGTAATCCAAACCGTTAATACGACGGAATGAGTTGTCAATGGGGGACGTCCCTCGAAAATATCTCAGATTAGAAGATCACGACCCTTCGTTGGTGGTCCACGAATAGACGGTCAAGAGAAATAATGCAGCAAATATCCGTATTTGTCATTACGACCGGTATGAAAGGATTAGGATCTTATAATCTGGGAATTCTCAATATGATACCAGATTCACTTTGGGTCCTAAAAATCTAAGGAGTTTGTTAGGTGAGTCACACCTAAGGAGAAAGGTACGAAATCAGGACCCGGATTAAGTGGTCGGCGGATCCTTGACTGTGGGGCCCAATGTATTGTATTATTTCCACTCTGTTCATCCTCTTCTTCAAATTATTTTATAGCATGAGTAAAAAATTGAAGTATATTCAAATCTCAGGTGGACCACACCACAGGAAACAGTAGTGACCGGCCATTAAAAACTTTTCGGAGCTACAAAAGTTTTTGGATGAAGCCTATATTTGTGTTTGACCTTCATCCAGACCTAATCAACAGTTTGTACGGCAAATAAACATTACGGTAGGCGATAGCAAGTTTCTAAGGGCCTGTTTGGCCGGACCGATCCCACGGTATTAGGTGGGATGTGATTCAAAAAACATTATTATTACCCATGGCAGGGATTGTACCCTGTTACTATGGGATAAGCTTAATTCTTTTTTATTTGTAATACGGTGGTACATTGAAAGGAAATACCCATCATCATTTGAAACTATTGACAATAACATATATGTGTTATATCTAAACTGTTCATTTGTTTTGTAACCTCATTTTATAGCATGGGCCTAAAAATGAAGCAGATCCAAAACTTATGTGGCCCCAAAGAAGTTTTCAACGGTAAGTATTCAATCCCCATTGCTTTCTATGGTGGGGTCCACTTGAGCTTTAGATCTACCTGATGTTTTGGCCCATGCTCTAAAATGATCTCTAAAAGTAGGTGGACGGTGTGGATATAGCCAACACATCATGGTGGGACCTATACAACTTGCTAACATTGAGTGATATTAAAACGAGACCCGATACGATTCCATCTAGCCTACTTCCAAGCTTTTCCACTCTTCCCAATCTTGGAGTGGAATTGGCACACGACCAAATGCAATTCCATCCCACCTAAGCCCATCTAATTCAGCCGGCCAAACAGGCCCTAATGGTGGGCATTCAATCACCAACATTTCCTGTGGTCTGATCTACCTGAGAGTTGGATCTGCTTCATTTTAAAGATGATGTCATAAAATAAATTGGAGAAATGGACAGACGGAATGGATATAGTACATATACATCAAGGTGGGCCCCACAGTCCTGCCTCCGTGGATCCCGGGATTCACCGAAGCTGCACCCGGGCCTGTTTGGCCGGGCAGATTGGATGGGATTGGGTGGTATTAGAGTGGGTTGCATGGATTTCAAGGTAACGATAGCTGCGTCAGTGGATTGGTGCAACATTTGTTATATTCCGGAATTGCTATATCGGGTCTGTTTGGCACGCCCGGCCGGGATTAAACCTTCCAGTCCCTTTCAATCTCTGGAACCGTCTGTTTGGCACGCCCGGCTGGGATTAAACCTTCCAATCCCTTTCAATCTCTCGAACCAAACACGTCCCACGCAATTTTGAAGGGACTAGCGTGGATTGGATGGGATTTTAAGGTAATGATGGTGATGTTAATGGAATGTCATAAGATCCATGGGATTGCTATATCCCGGGATCACGATCCCGTGTTAGTTTGGCACGCTAGCACGCCTGGCCAATCCCGGGATCTATCTTCCAATCCCTTCCAATCCCATCCAATCTGCCCGGACAAACAGGCCCTAAAATCATGCCTAAATTCTCTTAAATCCATGTGGTGCCGCCTACACGAGTCCGGAACGTCCCAGTTTTCGGGAAATCCATTTGCACATCAGATTACTGGATTGGATGCACACAAACACGACGGTGGCCCCATACATTCGCGAAGATTTTAATGTTGGGATTTCCCATCTCAACCGTTTCCAATGGCTTAGCACATCTGACTGTTGAATCGGCCAGATTTTACACAAATACAAGTTGGTGCACCTGATGGACGGTGTGGATCTCATCCAAATGAAGTCTTTCGGTATACGTCAGGCAAAGTGACGGCAAGCGTTTTCGATAATTAAGGCGGTTACAGTTGCAGACGATTACCGCTTTATCTCTACTCATAAATATCCGTTTTCACCATTTCATAGTATAAAGAGTATTTACACTATCCTCGACCGCATTTAACTCGAGCTTTCTTTTCAAACTAGTGGGCCCCTTTTAAAGAAATCTAGACCATTGGTCCACCGCATATCACCGTAGATGAGTCATGCTTAAAAATTGAAATATTTAATGATATTTAAGCCTATCATCTTGAGACTTTCTACAGACCGTTTCTGTACTCTCCATATAGCCGTCTATTCATGGTCCACTAAAAGAAAGGTAATAATGCCCAGTTTCAGAAGATATTTTGTTCATGATCCATCAACTATGGGAAAAGACATACCAACGGTCCAGATTACGGACACGTGGACTCCGCATGTAGAAATGAAAATGCTGTGGGATCAAAGCTCCTTAAAGCTTCCCCATAAAAGTGAGTAAAGCTGGCAACCAGAGAAAGAGCGTCTCATCTACTTCCTCTGCAATAATTCACTATCTAATCTTCCTTTTCTCAATTTTCTTTTTCTATCCAAACGCTCCAAAAAAAATGGATACTGACGAAATCACGTTTTCGAAGTATTCAAAAATCTTCTTTTCCTTTTCCTTTTTTCTGTCTACTTCTATCCCAATCTGTTCTAAAGTTTTTCATTCGGATTCGGTATCTATTAAATCTAAGACTTTTGAGATTCTTCTTCTTCTTCTTCTCAGGATTTTCTGTTATTCATAATGCGGCTGATATCTCGATTCTAAGAGATTTCGATTCGGGAGTGGCGATTTCGTTAATATAATCGATGAAGAGTGATGGTGCGGATGGAGTCTCTGCGGATCGATCTGATCTTGAAAAACAGGAGAATGCGGAGAATTCTGCTCCAGAGGATGGATGCTTGCATACGCCTGTGGAATCCGTTGATAAAGATTCGGTGGCGGTGATCAGCATCGTGATATCTCGGAACGAGGCATGTAATGAGGTTTTGGATTTGAAGGGGAATGTTCCGAAGGTTACGGAGTTTGAGAAGGATGAGAAAGTGGATGTGATGGCCGGGGAGGCAAGCCCTCAGAAAGGTTGCTTGCAGAGGATTGAAAGCTATCATGAACAATGCAGGTATACATTTGAAGGTGTTGAATTATTACTGTTACTACTATTTAGTTGTATTCCTGTTTCGTTTTCGTTTGTTGTTTATAAGATTGTGTTTTTGCATATGTTGAAATTATCCAATTCGGATTCTTCTTACCTGATTATGGTGGAAAGTTCTCTCTTGGACCCAGGTGGATCTACCTATGATCACTAATGGCTTTGATAGGAGGGATCCACTGGATTTCTTGTGTTCCCAAGATCGTGATGATCAGATGATTTAAATGTCCAGTTAAGAGCATGCAAAATGCATTGTTATAGTAAAAATGGTGTCATTATTTAATTTGCAGGAACTTAATCAGATTGCTTTGATAATTAAATCATGGTGATTTTGGAGGCCATGAGCAATCCACTGTGGACAGCTCGTATTCAATGGTCCACCATGGTTGGAGTTGGTTCTGATGGGGTCCCAGAGAGGAATTTGCACTGGACTAAGGGAAGGAGAATTCGTATTAGATCATAGTTGTTTGCATAGGTGTCGATGATGCATCCTGTTTGCTCATTCTTTATGATTGCAAAACTAATTGGCATTTTTTTTTCCTTCATAAAAGTTCTTTCTTAATATATGGTTGAATTGAGCGTAATTTGGTGTTCTTGTTTCAATTGTACGACTTGTTAATACTTTTTTCCTTTCTCTTTTTTCGTCTTGTTTTGTGTTTCTAATATTGCTTTCATGTTCATCAAGATGCATCTCCGCCCGACTGTGCCCGTTGCGCAAGTGGTGTTTTCAATCACCCTCAAATCGACATTGGTTGAATATGTTGGCGGGTGACTTCATCCTTGGTGGTGGATAAGTGGAAAACCATTAAGCTGGGTAATTTCAAGTTATTATACAGCAATTTGTTTAAGGGTTCTCCACTTTTCCACCACTGATGATTAGTTCTCCGTGTCACTCGACTCACCACCGAGGTAATATGTCTACTGTATATAACGAGAGTTGCCAATGGGGGAAAGTTTGCACGCACTTAGTTTTTATAGATGATTAAACTTTACATTACAAAAGGAGATGAGAAAGTTTTTTATTTTATTTTATTATTATTATTTTTTAATGAAGAAGAAAGGGCATTATGTAATTAAGGTGAATCAGGCTTCATCCATTGCAAGTCCTCTCTTCACCAAAAGAGAGCTAGATTCATATGCTTGTTCACCGCCATTTTGAAAAGCAGTTTTGACTCATCTGCTCACATGTGGCACTCATGTAGGGCTATCCACACCACTCAAATTGTGAGGCACACTATTATAGAACATTTCTCTATAATCACATTGATCAAGCAACCCTAATCATCCATTGATGGCTATTCAAATGTATGGTTAAAAGTAAATAGTGATTGGCCCAAATTCCAAACTCAGAATCCATTTACAATTAAAAGGTATGTTTTCTTATGGTGTGATAGACTCCTATGCTTGGGGGGGTGTCTCTCCCATGATCTACCAACCATTTTCTCTCTATGAATGCATTGCTTTTGCCACCTATTCCGTGTTTGTTAGTTTGTCTCTCCCATGATCTACCAACCATTTTCTCTCTATGAATGCATTGCTTTTGCCACCTATTCCGTGTTTGTTAGTTTCTAGGACTACTTGAGATGAAAAAGAGGGGAAAAAAAAACTTTGAGAGGAAAGAATTTCACCGGAACCCATTTCGTGATGGTGCTTATAGACATGTCCACATTCATGTAAAAAGTGTCAGGATATGAGTACGACAAGGATGTTGGTTTCAAATCATAGGTACAACCATGTTAAAATATTTTCCCAATAATATCATAGGTTGGGCTTCTAGCCCAATTGGTATGATTAACTCTAAATTCAGGTAACCAGTATGTCTGGAGTTTGAAATCAAATATGCTGGATTTCAAGTAATAATGAAGGGGGATCCTGTATAAAGTACCCAAGCAGGATACCCAACTTACTTTTAGAATAATCTGACTGTGATAAAACAGTGATATATTGCTTATAATTTATATGAATTTGGGGTGTTTAGTTATTAACTGTCAGAAATAGGGTGCAAATAGATTGGGTCAACCCGATAGGTCAATGAACCTGACTCGACAATAAAACGGGTCTTGGTCCAAAATTTGGACCCATTCGAGTGTTTTCAGGTCCAAAATTTCAATTCAATTACCAAATGAGCCAGGTCTGGGACCTCCCAAAGTCAACCCTACCTGAAAATGATTTTTAAATGAGTCCAATTTAGACCATCCTGAATGGACTCAACCCAGACCAATTGAATCTTAGAGCTGACTCAAACCCATGTAAGTAGGTTTTTTTTTTTTTTAAGTAGCAAGAAGTGTAAACAGTGGTGAACAATCACTTTCAATTATCCTTTAATGTATCTAAGGAAAGTGGGAATTGGAAATTATCTATATTTACTAAGTCTAATTATTATTAGGCCTCAAGGAATCAGGAAACTATAATTAGTTAATGAGGGTTTTTGAAATTATATAAGGAATATTAGAAATTAAATGCTAGCCTCCTCTTCCTCTTTGCAAAAGAGAGCTGAACACCTGCAGTCCGCTGAATGTTAACTTAGCACTCAGCTTCATCTTTCCTCTTGAATTGTTAGCATGCAGCTTGATCTTTCCCGCAGAGTGTTGCTTGTCATGACACTTGTGCCATGTAAACCGTGAGCTCCAAAATGGAGGCCACTTGTCTGCAATTAGGCTGATCTACTCATTAGACGGACCATGTACTCTTAGAGCTCGTTTGATTTAAATCTGGATACAAGCATCATATTTGGCACATTGTCTGTGTGAAAACACTACTACACTTTTTACACCTGACAGAGACCTGATCCGTGCCTGAACCATTAGACAAATGGGTGGATGGGTGGGTATGGATATTCTGGATACAAGCATCACATTTGGCGCATTGTCTTTGTGAAAACACTACTACACTTTTTACACCCGACAGAGACCTGATCTGTGCCTGACCCATTAGATAAATGGGTGGGTATGGATATTCTTATACCCAGGTTCAACCCATTAAATAAATGGGTCAGCTTATTTTGATTTGGATCCAACCCAAATTCGACCTAAATTATAACGGGTTGGTCTGTGGCCGAAATACAAACCTGGTTATAAATGGGTTGGGTTTGGGACTCCCCTTGACCTGTTCCAACCCACAGATCCCTCTTGAATTGCATTTAGGCAACTCCACTTGAGTTGTTTACCAACAAATCTTGTTTTCGGTGGAGAAAATGCAATTTGAGAGCAGAAATGGTTCGGAACCTATTCAGCGAGGAAAGTTTGTTTTGCTCATTTAAATTTATTTCTTTTCTATTGATTATGATGAAACATGTTACAAATCCATATTTATGCATGACTTTCATGCATTTACATGGATATGAGACAAGTATGTTCGAGTGCAAATGTGAAAAATTGAAGAAATTGGGGAAATTCGAAATTTTCTGCTTTCACCTATTTAAAATGCGAGTGTGGAAAAAATCGTATGTTGCTACTACTATAGATTGGAGACACCTTTTCATTTTCACACTAGGCTCTAGTGGGGTGGCCTGTGGAATGCAGGGGCACACTCGGGTTTGGCAGCCCGTGTGAGGCGGGCCCCACCCGCGTGAGGTAGGTGGCTCGTGTGAAGCGGAACCCATGTGAAGTGGGGCCCACAAGGGGGGTTCATCCGAGGTCCTAACCCATGGGATGTGGGGCCTGGGCTATGAGATAAAGGGGTTGATTCGCCATGCTCTATCAGTTTGAGCTTTTAAAGCAAGTGGTTAATTGTCTTGCATCATTTTCTTTTTTGGAAATATGTACGTTTGTATACATATATACATATATGTATGAATATGTGTAAATATGTATATCTCTCTATGTGCGTGCATGTGAGAAGAACTCTTTCTTATTTAATTCCATAGACTTTTGTCCAATGCTTGGGCCCCTATGTCATGGAAATCTATTTATGCACATTTTCTGTAATGTTTTGAGTTCAGAGTATGTAATTGTGTCCTTTTCAACATATCTGAAATTCTTTTGAAAAGTTCCATCATCTTCCCATTGTTTCCCTTGGAATGCGATGCATTCTCTGATGTATCTGATATTTCCCATGCGATAGTGATATATTACAGTATCCCAAGGGTGCGGTGCAGTGTGCGATGCCGATTCACAAAACAGAGTTCCCTATTTTAGCTCGAATTAATGGTGATTTCTTTCTTTTCGCAGAAACTTGTTTAGCAAGTTCCAGTTAGAGTTAGAGTCATGTTTAAATAGGAAAACTAAGGTATGAAGACCTACTACACAAACAAGGCCATAGATAAGGTTTGAGACATGGTAATTTTGATGTTTAGAGCCATTTAGAAATGATAGAAAGAAAAAGAGAAGATAAAAGAAAAGAAAAAACCTGTGCTATGTTGATATTTGGGGCGGTTCATAAGTTTCTCTGGCTGCCAAGTTCTTTCTTTAGTGGTGTAATGCCCTGAAACTGTTGAAATCTCATTCAATGTTCCTTTTTATGTTTTAACCTTCTGCAAAATTCCTTGAGAATTTGATGGGGATTTTTAATCATAAAATTGGTTTGGGTTCTTATTCCAATATTCCATTTGGGCTGGTGTTCAGCTCCATCATCGAATTTAGTGGTTTTGGAGTGGGACTCACCCAGGGACCAAAATCAGTATGACTCAGTCTGGCTCTGTCATGTACTGGTGCGGTGACTAATTTATTTCGGACTGAAACCAAATTGGACAATTTTTCAAACAATGCGCTCTGTATTACTTTCGGATGCCTTCTCCTCCTTTGAGGTTATTCATGAACAACAAATTTGTAGAGTTAAAAAAAATAATCAGAAGGCTTCTTTGGAATAGGCTGCCCACTTAGTTCATGGACATAAACATTGCCTTCAATCCCATTAGTTCCTTATGGAGGCTAAATTCAGAATCTTTGAGCTGTGTCTAAAGACTGTTCGGGAACCGGTTCCTCGGAATGAACTCGTAAAACTCCTTAATAAGACACCCTTTCTAGGAGCAAAATGTTATGATCTTGAGAACCTCTAGAGTATGTTCCCATGCACCGATTCCTCCCAGAATCTAGTTAATTCCCAACCTCTAGAATCCCACATGATACCTAATCTCATCATTGAAAATTCTAGCTGTCCCTTTCAGAGCTGTCTATGCACACAACTAGTTCCACCTCTCTTGGTACCTACTCAGGATCCAGCCCCTTTTGCTAAACCTGCATTTGTAAACAGTGGTAGATCTCCAACGTGCCTTATGCTCACACCCTGATCTCCGCTACCACTCATCAAAGTGTCCAATTTCTTTCACATGAATTACGCATGTCCGAAAGCCCTTTTTAAATTGTTTCCAAAACATTATATTTCCAGTGTATGTTCTTGGTCTTTCTAGGCTGGTTTGTATCTTCACATGGACAGCATCGAACCCTTTCCAATATAACATACACATGTACGTTTATGTATGCTACTTATTTCTGTAGTGCTAAAATCCACCTTGTAGGATGACATATGCATGCATTCCATACTGTAAAACTTAAATCTGTTGGTGGTTCATTTTGTGCCAAATCTTATTTTAAATGCTGAAGTGCTAAAAGATGGAGTGGTTCAATGTGAGCAAACAAAGAAGCACATTTCTGTTTTCTGAATTTTATAGATACCATTTCCTGTGTTACTTGAATTGATAACTATTATCTACATTCCAAAATGCCATATGGGCTACATTTCCTGTTTTATGCAAATTGATCACCACTATCTACTTTTTTAAAAAAATGCCATTTAGGCTAGTTGGATTTGCATGTAGAAAATTAAGATAGCTTCAAATTTAGTTGTACAGTCATTCAAAATTTTACTGATTTTTCCTCTGTTGTCTACCTCTTGCAAGTATTTTTGGTAGCTGCAAATACATTTCATGCATCTTGTCACACCAGCTGCTGTCCCTTGATAGTAACATCATGCATTACTCCCTGTCCACTTCTTTTCTGGTGCTCATGTCCTGTGCCTTTTCTAAAGTGTTAGTGCTGGAATGGCTTGTTGAGGATAAGCTATGCTTATGTACCTTATGGAAGGACTGTCAACAGAGTACAATGCTGATTTTTGTCTTGTTTCCTAATGGAAGGCTACAAATAGTGGGGACCTTCACTGCTGGATAGAACTCGCATGCACCAGCTCATCCACTGTACATGTAGCATCCCACTTGTGGATAGAGTGCAGCCTGAAAATGACACTGATTAATGGATGTCAAACATCTGATATTTGCCATTGGATCTGGTCCCATGATTGTCGTCCAATGATCACTGATTGGACACTTTTTTTTCTTTTTTTATATATATGATCAATGTGATTTTTGGGCCATGCTCCATCCACAATAAGACCCACGATTTGCAGGTTCTAGGTTGGTCGGCTTATACTCCATGTGCAAACAGATGGATTTTTAGCACCCTAGTGAAATCTACTGGCTGGATTTGTACCTTTTTTTTTTTCCCTGTACTTCTTCTCTAGGAAATTATTCATTTTCCCCTTATTTTGCTTATTCATTCCAGAGTTTGTCATCAGCAAAATGAAGAAGCTCTAATGGATCTTGGATGCCGGTGTCGAGGTGAGCTTGCGAAAGCACACCGCTCTTGCATAGACATTTGGTTTCATACTAAAGGATCAAATAAATGCGAGATATGCCAGTAAGCTGTCCTCTGCCTTGGCTCAAAACTTCCACTTACCCTGTTGATAACAATGTTCTCTGAACCTTTTTTTTCCTACAGGCAGGTTGCTGCAAATGTCCCGTCTCCAGAGTCTCAGCCTACTGTAAGTAGTATCTTTGAGTGACCAGTGATGAAATTCTTTAGCAATGGATATTTACTGCATGATATTAAAAAGTCACATTACAGCCATTACTTAATGGTAATGGTGGGAACCGTTATGCATTACAGGTCCAGAATGGTCCGTTACAGGGCCAATATAGTTTTTTTTTTTTCCCCAAAAAGAAGAAGAAGAAGCCCTAATGGCCATTAGGGACTGCCATTATGGCCACAGTTACCATTATTGAATACCTGGATTTACTGGGATATGGGCATGCATGTTGGTATTACATTTATTTCTAGCACATGGTTTGCGTGTACACACACACACACAGGTATTATTCAATGCTCCGCCCAAGAGTTTCTGCAGTACGTTCATGTTCTCAGTTTGTATGTTAAAAAAAAAAGAAAAAGGAGAGAACCAAAAGAGATTTATACTAAAGGAAGGATGGGAACTCCTATTTAACTTGAGCCTCACCTAAACTACATGATTTGGAACCCCTTTATACAGATATGAATGGCAACCAACATTCCCACAAATACCTGATATCAGACAGAACTCTCAAGGTAATACCATAAGACACAGCACACTAAATGTTCGAGTTTGTATTGTCGACTTTGTAAAAGCAGGGCCAATGGGTATTCATCCAAACTGCTGACAAGATGTGACATTCTGTGGATGGCCCATCTACGAATTATCCTTAGGTTGGAAAATCCTGCCCTTGAATTGGTGACCATCAACAAGTGGTTAAGAAAAAATGCACCTACAACCCACATTTAACCAAGACAAGGCCAACAATTGGTGATTTTCGGTGCTTGCTTCATTTATGGTGGTGGCATCGTATCACTGGTTTGGATCACTGACCATAGGCCTACTAATACAAACTGAAAGCCGGGGCCTACCGTAGAAACAATAGTAATGAAGATCATTTTATAATGCCTGCCGTAACATAGCATGTAATTTTTCTGTGTTTTATCAGTATCTTTAATGCACACTAATCTGTGTTACATGAATTTATCTGATATTTAAGAAAACTATCTTAAATATTTTCAAATATTTAGCAAGTTATATCTGCATACATAATGTAGAATGTATATTTGCTTTGTTCTATGATGTAGGCGGGTTGCATATGTCAATCTGCATGTGCATGTGTGTGAATGTGCGCGCGCATGCATGTGGGTGTGGGTGTGTGGGTGGGGGCATTTTGAGGGGTGCGTTTGTGTGTGCGCGTGAATGCATGCGTGTGTGCATATTTGGTATTTAAGAATATTATCTGAAACTTTTAATTTCTTTCCTAAATATGCACGATAATCATTTTGATTTTCTCTCTTATCCAATACAACTGCAGATATCTAGTTGTTGATGTCCCTTAAGTTGATAACTGCCAGTAATTATTGAGTTCTTTGAACACAAGCATCTAAAGGACAAGTTCATACTGGTGAAAATAGCAGCAACTATGAAATGAATGGTGTAAATTCTGCCATCTGAATATGGATTGGTTCTGTCTAGAAATTAAGATTTATTCTATATCTTTGCAATATTTCATGAAACAGGCACGTTACTGGATTTGGAGAGTCGATCCAGCCTTTGGAGGATCTGATGCTGTACAAGGAGAACGTGGAAGGGTATGCATGTTATTCTTACCCAGCCACAAAGGACTGTTGCAATTAAAAGACAGATCCAGAGTGCATCCACTGCCATATCTGTCTCACCCCTTACTGATAAAATTAGTGAACGTGTAAGAAATCGCAGCGATTGGCACATTCCAACCATTCGTTCTATAGCCATTTTTCTGGAATGTTGATCTAAACTTTTTCCTGAGTGCCATAGTTATGAACTTGCAATCAGTGTGATTTTCAGCAGGGCTGGTACCATTTACTAAATGATACTCAGATGCATGCCAGATGCTAAACCTTTTCTTTCTTGTCATTGCCCCTTTTCCATTAGCATGGCCATGATCATGACAGTGATGATCACCACTACCTGGTTGTAGTTCTTACTATCAGTTCAACAATTTTTTTATTCTTCTTGATAGGGGTGTTGTAATCCGCTTTGGGTGGCACTATTAATTCTAATTGGCGGACTCTTATTGGACGTGCTGATATCTATTGCCCTTGGCATTTCTGCACTGCCTGTGAACACAATAATTGGTATTGTGTCTCTCCATCCTATGATGTATTTTATGTTGGCTTGCCATCTGAGAATTTGCATTCACTTGAATTCCAAATGCCAGAGTGAAGCACGTTGCTGATATTGAGATTTTATGCAGGTGCCCTCATTTTGCTGGGACTGGCTACTGTGCTTCGACTTGCATTGGAATGCTGCCATGGGCAGAGTTCAAGGAGAGTCGCCCAGAGGGTGGATGTGAATATAGATCCCGGGTACTACCACCCCACTGTGTAAATACCAAAAGAAAGTACACACTGAGAAGAAAATTTTCATTTGTTTTGTTCAATCTGTTCAAAATCCGCTGCAATGAGCGATATCATTGGTAGCATGCTGTTGAAATGTTGGCTTGTTTATCAGTCTTAAAATACGTCTCAGGTAATTTCTTTTCATTTTCCTCTTTTGGTTTCTTCTCACGTGTACAACTTCAATATGGTTGTGTTTGAAAACCATGGAATGCATGCCAAACATTAGAAAAGAAAAAGTGCTATTATTGATAGCAAAGAAAATGCTGGATTCCATCAAACAATCACTACACTCTTCTATATTTTGGCCAAGAGGCCAGGAGAGTATTGTGAATAGGGCTGTCAACAGGCTTATTTTTCCAAACATGCCCCGAGTGCAGAGAAATGCTAATCATACATGTTCATATGGGAAAACGTGCCCAAGGCCCTTGTTTATTGGTGGTGTGGGCCATCAACCCAAGTAGGAAAAGAGCAGAATACCAGGACATTTTTATTTCAAGGATTTGGCTTTTCTCAAAGTACATATTTTGCTCCATTGCCCTCTGGGAAGGGCAACTCTAACATCACGTATTTGAAGTCCCAACATGTATTTGAAGTCCTAGTTATATGGTATACTGTGTGTCTGGGACAATAGTGGGCCATCTGAGAGAGAGAGAGAGGGAGAGAGAGAGAGCCTAAAAATAAGACATCCAAATATCAAGTGGACCACACTGTAAAAAGCAGTGGGGGATTGAAGATCTACCATTGAAACCCTTTAGAGGTCAGAAATTTTGGATCATATTTGTTTTTCCTCTTCATCTAGGTTTGTGTGACCTTATGAACAGATTGGATGCAAAATAAACGTTATGGTGGGCCCTACGAATGTTTCATCAGTGAGAATCATCGTCCCCACCGCTATTTGTGCTGTGGTCAACTTGAGCTTCGGATATGACTCATTTTTAGGATCAAGATCTAAAATGATCTCTTCAAATGGAGGAACAGCTTGGATATAATAAATACATCATTGTGGGGCCCATATAATATTGATCTCCTTTGAACCGTTCGAACAACGCGGAGCTTGAAGAGCGTCAGCACTCTCCAGCTAGGTTCGTGGTGTGTGGTACACCAGCCAATCCGCCTCCTAAACTTTGGGAGTTGCCAAATCCAATTCCAATGCAAATCATGCCAATCCGCTTCATAAACTTTGGGAGTTGCCAAATCCAATTCCAATGCAAATCATGCCAATCCGCTTCCTAAACTTTGGGAGTTGCCAAATCCAAATCCAATGCAAATACATGATTTGACAACTCATAAATTCATCAAATCTAAGTCTCATTTTAAGTCCATGAACATGAACCTGTCCCATTCATGAATTTATATTGGATTTGGATTTGGATTTGGCAAATTTCTTACTCCACCGTTTGGGTATTAAATTATACCATTAAGGAATTAAATTAGAAATCCATAGATTTGAAAGGATTTAATAAGTTTTTAGTTTCTTTTAAGAGAATCGTGATTGACCCCAAATCCATTGATTTATAGAAGTATCCATTGGAAAATCTCCAATAATAAAAAATAAAATTGATGCCATCCATTTCACAAATTCCTGCCCTGAAATTTTCATCCCAGACAATCTCTTAACATATGGACTAGTGGTGCTAGCCACTGGCATAACATATGAGAAAAAATAGAAGTTATCATAGATGTCCTGATGAAAGAAAATCAAGATAATGGAAATAGAAAAATTACCTGAAATGCACTTTACAAAGATTTGACTAATGGCCTATTTTTTACCCTTGCCTGTTTGAAAATTGGGTGGTTTGCATTCAGTTTAGAAATTGGGCCGGGTTGGGAACCTAATCGGGTACCCCCACACACAATTAAAACTACTATTTAAAAGCCAATAAAGCTTTGCATTTTAGGTCTTTGGCATAGACATCAGCAATTTCCACCATGGGATGCATGTATGAGGGAGACTGCGTCTCTGATCCAAGAGACGAATATTTCAAAGGGAGAGACATCTTTTCACATGTAACTATCATATACAAGTGGCCAGCATATCTTAGTATTTTTATCATTTTGCTTGGGACTCTTGTGGCCGCTGGTGACTGCCTGTGTGTGCTTGTAATAGTGGCCCACTTGATATGATCATGTGCTTATGGATTTTATCATTCAGTTAAATATGCCCATCTTGTTTTGAAGAAAAAAAAAGTTGTTATTAGGGTAGCGAGGAACAAGAGATTCAAAATAATGGAAAAATTACCTACACGGTCCAGCCCAATAGTTCAAAATGTGGGCCTTCATTGTTCCTTCGATATGGATGGTTCTTAAAATGTGAAAATAAAAATACTACTTTCGAGGGCATAGGAGACAAATAAAGGAGTTAGGAATCATTGTACCTTGTTTTTTTTAATGTACACGGAAATCTCAAATTCAAATGGTGACACAGATGTAATGATTTAATATTAAAATAATGAAAAAAATATTATTATTATGTTTTTACTGCTAATAATTTAAATGCGAGAATCAATTGTGAAATACATATGTTATCAAGAGATGAGAAAGAAATTTGTAATGTATATATATACCTAAGCTGCACATCCGTTCGCACGGAATTCGTGTAAACTTTTTGAGAACTCATTATACATGACATGAGTTTAAAATCTGAATGATCCATGTGATGCAGCACTTTATGAAACCTCCAAGGCCAAACTTCTACTTTAATTCAAAACTTGGTAGGCTATAAAAAATGAAAACAGTTTCCTCTTTTGATTCGCATCTCTCTTTGCTTTGCTATGCTATGGCCCATCAGAGTTTTAGATCAGGGTGAAAATTGATCCCTTAGTGTTTCACGGAAAGGTGTGCACTTGCACCACATGCCCCCACACACACACACCTCTCTCTCTCTCTCTCTCTCTCTCTCTCTCTCTATATATATATATATATATATATATATATATATATATATATGGAAATGGTATGTAAGGTCGCCCTCGTGGGAACTTCCCATGAGAGTTGTGTGGGCCCCACCATGATGTGTGTTGAACATCAATGCAAAACTCAGGTGAGTCTCCCCAAGTGCTTTTATGTGTTTTAGGCATGTCTTCACATGGTTTTAGATAGTATGGCCCACCTAAATTCCGTATACAGCTAATTTTTGGAATATTCCATAATCTAAAAGAGACATCAAATACACGGTGTTGATATTTGACACACATAATGGTGGGGCCCACACAGCTTGACTTCATGGAAAGTTACCATGAGCTCGACCTCGTAATACCATTTCCTATATAGATATATATATATATATATATATATATATATATATATATATATATATATATATATATACACGGGAAATGATTCTACGCAGCAACCTGTGTGGGCCCATCATGATGCATGCCGAACATTTACCCCCATCAGTTAGATGCAACATTTCATGGTGGGCCTCGAGCTTAAAAATCAAGTCAATTGATGACTTTTGTGGGCTATACCATGTACAAAAGTTGAGAGGGGTTACCCTCCCAATAAAACATTTATAATCATTTGTTGGGCCCACCGAGGTGTGGTTCACAAATCTAGTCCATTAATTATATGTATCCCACTTGGATGAGGGGTCGGACCAAGTTTCAGATGCATCCAAATTTTAAGTTGGCCCCACCAAGTGCTTTTATATGTTTTATGCATGTCTTCACATGATTTTAGATGGTATGGCCCACCTAAGTTCCATATACGGTTGATTTTTGGGATATCCCATAATTTAAAGAGGACCCATCAAATGCACGGTGTTAATGTTCGACATACATCACGGTGGGGCCCACACAGCTCTGCCTCAAGGGAAGTTCCCATGAGCTATATATAGAAATGGTTCTATGTGTCGAGCTCACGAGAACTTCCCATGAGGTCGAGCTGTGTAGGCTCCACTATGATGCATGTCGAACATCAACACCGTGCGTTTGATGGGTCCCCTTTAAATTATGGGATATCCCAAAAATCAGCCATATACGGAACTCAAGTGGGATATACCATCTAAAATCATGTGAAGACATGCTTAAAACATATAAAAACACTTGGTGGGGCCAACTTAAAATTTGGATGCACCTGAAACTTTGATGTAGAGCGGGTCGCGGATAGTTACATGGCCAAGATGGATCAGAAAAGGCCCGGTCGACGACAGAAGTGATCCAGACCATCGAACCTTAAATCGGGCGTATCTTGCAATCCGGAATGAGTTATCTGACGTAAAATATATGATTTTGGGGTAGAACGAGCTACTCTAGGTTGCACAATCCGGAATTGCGAAAAACCCCTGGATCGACGGTCGTTTCCCTGTTTTAATTTCGTTTTTACTATAAATAGTAAGTTTTAGTTTGATTATAACTCTTCATCCGTCGGGCTTTAGGAGTTGCACCCAACGTGAAAAGAGCTTAGAATAATTAGGAGAACGGTTTGGTGAAGCCAAATAGGACACTTACTATTTTTGGCCGAAAACCTTGCGCACTAGTAGACACCATGACCGTCTATAAATAGTAAGTTTACTATTTATAGTAAGTCGCGGATTCTAGGAGTTTGAGTTGTAGTTTGATTCTAATTTCTTTCCCATTGCTTAGTTCCCCTATTTAAAGGGTTGTGAACTCATTTTTATTCATGAATTAATCAATTTCGAATTTCTTAGAATTTATTTCTATTTTCTGCTTTCTTTCCTCGTGGATTCGAGAAGTCTCTGTGAGGAGTCCAGAGAAGCTCCGTGGATTCGGAGTAGTTATCCTCATCACGTTCATCCCGGCGTCATGAACGGTCGGGAATACTAATATCTTTGATGACTGGATGATTATTATGAGGTGTACGTCAACCAAGATCAATTGATGTATCAACCAATTGAAGACCACTTGATAGCAGTAAAGAGCATTCTTAGATATATCAAAGGCGCTGTAACTCAAGAATTCAAATTTCCTCTGGTTACCTATAATTGCAAGCTTACTCATATGTTGATTGGGCCGAAAGCCCGATGATCACAGATCCATAATTGGTTACTGCATTTACACCAGATTATTCAAGTTCTAGCGATGAAGATCTTAATGAGGGTTTTGCCAGATGACCAATCCATGGAGGTGATCATCTAGATCGCGCTGAAAGAGAATATTGAGGTAAGACTGAACTTCCTAGTTTTAACGGTTTATTATGTATAGAAGATTTTCTCGATTGGCTAGCCGAAGTAGAGAGATATTTTGATTACATGGACGTGCCAGATCATAAAAGGGTAAAATTGGTAGCGTTTAAATTAAAATCTGGTGCTTCTGCATGGTGGGAACAATTACAATTCTCACGAGCCCTCCAGAACAAGGCGCCCATCTCATCATGGCCACGGATGAGACGTCTTCTTCGATCTCGATTTCTCCCAAGTGATTATGAGCAGATATTATTCCAGCAATATCAAAATTGCAGACAAGGAAATCGAATAGTTACAGATTACACTGAAGAATTCCAACAGCTGGCTACACGAAACGATCTGTTAGAATCTGAGTCACAGAAGGTAGCACGATTTATAGGTGGGTTGCGACTGACAATTCAGGACCGAGTTCAGATGTACTCAGTCGGGACTGTCAATGAAGCAGTTCAATTGGCGGGTAAGCCAGAAACACAACTTGTAAGAGCTCCTGCTCGTCTATATCCTTCAACTCGACCCCCCATGACGGGTCCCACGCAGGATCCAGTGCTGCCACGAGGAAAAGACTCAGTACCTCAACTTCCTACAACCGCAAACTGTGATACGGGGAGTGGTTCATTCAGACCTCAATGTGCAGCACCCATAACAGCGAGTCCGAGTAGGATTTCAAATCCTTATGCTCGGCCAAGGTCGAACAATTGTTACCGCTGTGGCCAACCAGGCCACTTATCAAACACTTGTCCTCAACGTCCCGCAGCACACTTGACTATAAACGAAGGGAGCATTGAAGATGAAGTCGCAGAAGAAGACCATCGCTTTGATGAACATAAACAAATCACTGAATAAATAGCAGGTGGCAATGAAATGATGGGCGAGGATCGTGACGAATTTCTAGTTGTGAGACAATTGTTGTATGCCCCACGAAAGGAATTACATTCACAACGATACAATATATTTCGTACTCGGCGCACCGTCAATGGAAAGGTCTGTGATGTGATCATAGATAGTGGTAGTAGCGAGAACATCGTCTCAAGAGTGATGGTGGAAAAGTTGCGGCCACCAACGATGAAACATCCTTCCCCGTACTCAATTGGCTGGATAAAAAAGGTGAATGAGACCAATGTAACTGAATAATGCACTATCTCATTTTCAATTGGCAAAAATTATAAAGATCAAATACTTTGTGACGTGGTCGATATGAAAGCTTGTTATATGTTACTCGGTCGACCCTGGCAGTCGGACCGTGATGCGACCCATCGGGGATGAGATAATGTTTACGTATTCGTCAAGGATAGTCGAAAAATAATCATTGCCCCCTATGGCACCAGAGAACCACCCTGAAGCTTCTAAAGTGGAGGGGAGTTCCCTCTTGACCATTCAGGATTTTATGGAGGAATCCAAGGAAACTGGCGAGGTATACACTGTAGTGGTGAAGGACGAGGAAGAGGAACCCTCAAATCTCCCTCCAAGTTTAAGACTGTTGCTAAATGAATTCAAAGAAGTCTAGCCTGAGGATTTACCTGATGGATTACCCCCCATGAGGGACATCCAACATCACATAGACCTCGTCCCTGGGGCTAGCCTGCCTAATCGCCCTCATTATCGGATGAGTCCAAAGGAGTGTGAGATACTTCAGGGGCAAGTGGAGGAATTAATCCGTAAGGGTCTCTTGAGAGAGAGCATGAGCCCATGTGTCGTACCAGCATTATTAACGTAAAAAAAAGATAGAAGTTGGCACGTGTGTCGGCAGTCGGGCAATTAACAAAATTACCATCAAGTATCAATTCTCAATACCACGGTTGGACGACATGCTCGATATGTTAGAAGGGGCCAAGGTGTTCTCTAAACTAGATCTAAGGAGCGGGTACCATCAGATTCGTATTCGACCCGGTGATGAGTAGAAAACGACATTTAAGACCAAGGAAAGGTTGTATGAGTGGTTGGTCATGCTCTTCGGCCTATCGAACGCACTAAGTACTTTTATGCGTTTGATGAATCAAGTTCTAAAACCGTTCACTGGCCGATTTGTGGTAGTATATTTTGATGACATATTGATATATAGCGAGGATGAGGCGGAGCACAGGAAACATCTCAGGTAGGTGCTGCAGGTCCTATAAATTAACAAGTTGTACCTCAACTTGAAGAAGTGTAGTTTTTTAACTGACAACTTGTTGTTTATAGGATTTGTTGTAACGTCCACAAGCATTCGTGTGGACGATGAAAAGGTGCGAGCTATTAGGGAATGACCGATCCCGACAAACAATAATGAGGTGAGGAGTTTTCACGGGTTGACGACTTTCTATCGTCGATTTGTGCGAGATTTTAGTACCATAGTCGCGCCTATAACAGATTGCATGAAAAAAGGACCGTTCTAATGGACCGATAAAGCTGACAAGAGCTTTCATGAGATCAAGCATCGTTTGTCTACAACACCGGTTTTGGTGATTCCTAATTTCAACAAATTGTTTGAGGTTGAATGTGACGCTTCATATGTTGGAATTGGAGGAGTATTATCACAGGAAGGCAAGCCGGTAGCCTTCTACAGCGAGAAGCTTAGCGAAGCTCGAAAGAAGTGGTCGACTTATGAGCTTGAGTTGTACGCAGTTGTTCAGGCGCTGCGACATTGGCGGCATTATCGGATTTAAAGAGAGTTTGTTTTGTACACTGACCATCAAGCATTAAAGTTTATTAATAGTCAGACTAACGTGAATCGTTTACAGGAATTCACGTTCGTTCTAAAGCACAAGTCAAGGCAGCAGAACAAGGTGACTGATGCACTTAGCCGTCGTGCATCACTACTTGTTACGATGAGCAACGAGGTGGTCGGCTTCGACTGTCTCAAGGAGCTGTATGCCGAGGATAAGGATTTCAAAGATTCTTGGATGAAGTGTCAAGAAGGTCCACCTAGTGACCTTCATATACAGGACAATTTTTTCTTTAAAGGGAATCGATTGTGCATCCCCCAAAGTTCTCTGAGAGAGCAGATTATTCAGGATCTACATGGAGGTGGCCTCGGTGGATACTTGGGGCGAGACAAGACGCGAGCTCTTGTGGAAGAGCGGTATTACTGGCCGCAATTAGTATGCAATGTGGGAAAAGCCGTACAACGTTGCCATGTTTGTCAGACCTCCAAGGGGCAATCTCAGAATACGAGCCTCTACACCCCGTTACTTGTGCCTAACAGTCCTTGGGAGGATTTATCAATGGACTTCGTGCTTGGTCTCCCACGAACACAACGCGGCATGGATTCTGTGTTCGTGGTGGTAGATCGTTTCTTCAAGATGACACACTTTATCCCATGCAAAAAGACCCTCGATGCAACACACGTGGCGAATTTATTTTTCAGGGAGGTCGTACGGCTACACGGGGTCCCCAAGACCATTACTTCCAATCGTAACATGAAGTTCATTAGCCACTTTTGGCAGACTTTATGGAATCGATTCGATACACGACTTCAATTCAGCAGTGCTTACCACCCACAGACTGATGGGCAGACCGAAGTTGTGAATCGCACGTTGGGAAACCTCTTTCGCTGTATTTTAAGAAAAAAACTGAAGCAGTGGGATTTGGCCTTATTTCAAGCAGAGTTTGCATTCAACAATATGGTGAACCGCTCGACAGGAAAATCACCATTCCAGATTATTTATGGACGAGTGCCTCGCCACACACTTGACTTAGTTCCTCTACCCAAGCACCCAGGCAAGAGCATTGCAAAAGAACATATGACAAACAAGATCATGGGCATCAATGCAGAAGTGCAGACCAAGCTACATGCCTCGAACGAGAAGTATAAAGAACAAGCGGACATGCATCGGCGACAAAAAGTGTTCGAGGTGGGCGACCGCGTTATGGTCCATTTGCGCAAAGAGAGATTTTCGACCGGGACATACAATAAATTGAAAAATAAGAAGATTGGACCGGTACCAATCATCCGAAAGATCAATGACAACGCTTATGTTGTTGATCTCCTATATGACATGACAATCTCACGGACTTTCAATGTCGCGGACCTAACCGAGTATCATGAACTAGAGCATGACGAGAACTCGAGAACGAGTTCTTTTGAAGTGGAAGAGACTGATGTAGAGCGGGTTGCAGACAGTTACATGGCCAAGATGGATCAGAAAAGGCCCGGTCGACGACAGAAGTGATCCAGACCATCGAACCTTAAATCGGGCATATCTTGCAATCCGGAATGAGTTATCTGATGCAAAATATATAATTTTGGGGTAAAACGAGCTACTGAAGCCAATCAACCCTGCTATGCCGGGTTGCGCAGCCTGGAATTGCAAAAAACCCCTGGATCGATGGTCGTTTCTCTGTTTTAATTTCGTTTTTACCATAAATAATAAGTTTTAGTTTGATTATAACTCTTCATCCGTCGGGCTTTAGGAGTTGCGCCCAACGTGAAAAGAGCTTAGAATAATTAGTAGAACGGTTTGGTGAAGCCAAATAGGATACTTACTATTTTTGGTCGAAAACCTTGCGCACTAGTAGACATCACGACCGTCTATAAATAGTAAATTTACTATTTATAGTAAGTTGCGGATTCTAGGAGTTTGAGTTGTAGTTTGATTCTAATTTCTTTCCCATTGCTTGGTACCCCTATTTAAAGCGTTGTGAACTCGTTTTTATTCATCAATTAATCAGTTTCGAATCTCTCAGAATTTATTTATATTTTCTGCTTTCTTTCCTCGTGGATTCGAGAAGTCTCTGTGAGGAGTCCAGAGAAGCTCCATGGATTCGGAGTAGTTATCCTCATCACGTTCATTCCTGCGTCAAACTTGGTCCGATCCCTCATCCAAGTGGGATACATATAATTGATGGGTTGGATTTGTGAACCACACCTCAGTGGGCCCAACAAATGAGTATAAATGTTTTACTGGGAGGGTAACGCCTTTCAACTTTTGTACGTGGTATGGCTCACAAAAGTCATCAATTAACTTGATTTTTAAGCCTGAGGCCCACCAGAGAACAGTGCTTCGACTGATGGGGTAGATGTTTGACAAGGGCCCACCAGCTCGAACTTACGGGAAAACATTCAACTTTTTTTTTTTTTTTTCTTCTGCTGTTAGCTTGTTAGTACACTTAGTCACCCCCACTTGGAAATCGATACCAAGACCTCAGTGTTTACAGGAGATATCTTTGGCTCTCACACTCAGCCGTACCTAACTATAGTAGGTTTGACTAAAATAAAGTGCGGAAGTGAAAGATAAAGCACGCGACACGCCAGCGACCCAACCCATTGACCACACTCACGCACGATGAAGTTACTTGAACAATAGCTAACATGTGGCAGGTGGTCCAGTGAATCCCGACGCTCCTATCCAAACGGACTGTCCATATGAAAATCAATTCAACAGAAGAAAAATAATCGCTATGGCCTATCCCTTTGACGTAGTTTTACAACCAAGAGCCATAAATGGACAGGGCCCACTAATTGGGAGGATAAGATCCATCTCTCGGCATTCCACGTTCAATATATCAGCTACCGATATGCCTAACCAATCAGATTCAGTCCTTTATTCCGTACCTTTATTAACCATCTGATCAAATAGCCCAAAAGTTACAGACAAGCAGATCAAACGTACATAAACGACGGATGAAGCACGAAACACGTTGCTTCCGCTGTCTCCACTCGTGATTTATCAACACAATGCGCACGTTAGATGCTTCCGTGAAGAGATAGCTGCTTTATGATTGCATGATAGGGATACGAGATAAAAGACAACCGTACAGAAAATTGGTTGTATACAAGGACACTTTAATAGTGGTCCTGATCATCACAACGGCCCATGATGTCCGTTGATTTTGATCCACCAATCAAAAGGTCACCTTGATGAATGGACTACTCAATGGTCCACAAAAATGGACAACGGATGTACGTCCACAGGTAAAAATCCGCTGATCGGGACGGTTTGGATTGTCCTGTCGATGCAGCTAAAACCGATGTATGAGAAAACTACATCATAGCCATTGGCAAAAACAATAGCGGTCCACATTTAAGTGAAGAAGGTCCTTATGTTGGTTGATTTTTTGATCAGTCTCCATCCACGGTGGGAGTTGACTGATAAATGGTCTGGATTACAGGAAAATGGCCCACTTTTCAAAAATGAAAATCTTATTTTTTAAAAATGCACACAAAATTCACACATGCTCAATTAGTCATCCCTACTTAGATTGATAAGTCATAATCATTCATAACTTTGATGTAAGACAACCCTTGCCGAGATTAAAGCAGTGGGTCCCACCTAAACAGACGTTTTAACGGCTGCAACGAGAACCTCGTGATCATCACCCACATGAGGATGGGAGTACTGTACAATGTGTTTCACGCAGCGTGTAAAACCCCACAAGCTCTGTGGACCGCATCAGGTTTTATATCTCTGAAAAATGAAAACCATTCGGTCTGTCAGGGCTTATCCTTAATTAGAAGACTTGGAACAAAAAATATGCCACATGCATTAATCCTATGGGCCACAAAACATGGAACAACCGGGATGGGATTACAACCGTAGGTTTGTATGTGGGCCCATCATGCGGTGTATATTTAATCAAACGGGATAATCAGGTGTAACGCATTGGGATGAAGAGATTAGACAAAAATCAGCAAGAAGTAAAACTCATACAGGCCACACCGTGTCAACTTAGTGGTGTTAGGTTAAATTTTACAGTGTTAACCACTGTTTTGGCCCATGATAGTTCTTTTATTGGATGATATCTTGAATTTACAGTTGAAATAATGTTTCTCACCTGATGAACGGACTGGATTTTACATATAAAACATGATGGGACCAAAGGGGTTGTTTTAGGCGTAGAAGATTCCGGTGGCCCAAAGATATCTCCGCGGCACACTGGTGCAAAATCTAAGCCGTAAATCTGGTGTGTCTGACTGTATGGATGGTCTAGTTTCAAAATAAGGCTGCTCCACTACTTAGGTGGGCCATGATACGAGAAACAGCCGCATGCCTTGTAAAAACTTAGCCAAGCTTATTTCAGCCATCAATTTGTCTCATAAAATGTAGGCTGCCTGACAAGTGGACCATCTGTATTTTCTGTCCAACATGATGGACGGATTGGATCTCATATTACCATTCCACCATGTGCTGGCGTGTGGATGACCTGTCTTCAACATGCCTTTGTGCTTAAGCACAACCGATTCATTTCCCGACGTACATGAGCCTATGAGGCGCGGGAGCGGATTAGGTGTTACCCGAGAAACGCACCTCAGTGGGTGTTACGCTTACCGTGGGGCCACATTGATAATGTTTTGCATATCCATGCTTCCCATCCGTTTCTCCAGCCCATTTTAGGACGGGATCCCAAAAACAGGTAGACCAGACCACACCACAGGAAGCAGTGGTGCCGCAGTAGGCTTTCACCCCCTATGGATACTCGAACCCTTGACCGGGTGTTGAAACTCCCGAGATTCAACCACCTGAGGAAGAGCAAGTGTCCAACTCTTCTTCTTTTTATCTTTTTTCTTTTTTATAAATTTTTTTATTACACACGCGCACACACCCCCGCACACTTACACCACGGTGGAATTTCACCACCTATGGTACTGGATCCCTTGACCAGGTGTTGAAACTCATAAGAGTCTACCAATCGGAGCAAGAGCAAGAGTTTCGTGACTTCTATTTGCAATCCAACCTCTTGATGACACCAGGAACATCAAGATAGTGGAAAAAACAGAAAGAAGAAAAAAGAAGAGATTGATAAAAAACCTTTTACGCCACATAAAGCTCTTAAGGGCCTGTTTGGCCGGCTGGATTAGACGGGCTTAGGTGGGATGGAACTGCATATGATCCTGTGCCAATTCCACTCCATGTTTGGGAAGAGTGGTAAAGCTTGGAAGTAGGCCGGATAGAATCGTTTTGGGTCCCGTGCTAATATCACTCAATGTTAGCAAGTTGTGTAGGTCCCACCATGATGTGTGGGCTATATCCACACCGTCCACCCATTTTTCGAGATCATTTTAGAGCATGGGCCAAAAAATAAGGTAGATCTAAAGCTCAAGTGGACCCCACCATAGAGAGCAATGGGGATTGAATACTTACCGTTGAAAAATTCTTTGGGGCCACATAAGTTTTGGATCTGCCTCATTTTTAGGCCCATGCCATAAAATGAGGTTACAAAACAAATGAACGGTTTAGATATAACATGTGTGTTATTGTCAATAGTTTCAAATGATGGTGAGTATATCCTTTCAATGTACCACCGTATTACAGAGAAAAAAGTGAATTAAGCTGATCCCATGGTAACAGGGAATAGTCTCTGCCATGGGTAATAATGATGTTTTTTGAATCCCATCCCACCTAATACCGTGGGATCGGTCCGGCCAAACAGGCCCTAAAATTCATCACCTTTTCTAGTGGTATGGTCCACCTGAGATTTGGATATTCTTAAAGTTAGGGATATAATTTAAAATGAGATGAAAAAACAGATAAACAGCTTAAAATAAGGTGCCCGTACGGGTAGGGTAATACCCACTAAGTTGAACCCAGGTATATTCCCTAACTGTGGGCCTCACTATGATGACGTATTTTAATTAAATCCACGCTGTCTATCCATTTTTAAAGCTCATTTTAGGACATGATTTAAAAATCAAGTAGCTCCTAATCTCATATGTATTACACTAGAGGAAACAGTGGTGATTAATTTCTCACCATTAAAATCATCTTGGGGGCCACTGGAACGCTGATTTATCATCCAACCCATTGATAAGGTCACAAAGACCTGGATGAATGGATTACACAAATATCATTTGATCCAAAAACTTTTGTCACACAAAAACGTTTTTAATTTTCATTCACCACTATTTCCTGTGGTGTGGTCCAAATGAGGTTTGTATACACTTCGTTTTTAGTTTCATTACCTAAACTGAGCTGTAAAAACGGGTGGATGTTTGTAATGCACATATTAAGGTGGGCCAAAGTCAGGGATCCACCCAACAGAGTGGATCCTCCCCGTGCTGCTGAGATTACGTCGTGTGCTACATACCACCGACCTAGGTGGTGTGTTGATGCCACCAAGTTTTGTACATCTATAATGATGAATGTATTATATTTGTACCGTTTCTTTATTTTGCAATATCATTTTATTACGTGAGCCTAAAAATGAGGCAGATGAAAAGCTCAAATAAACCACACGGTAAAAAGCAACGAGGATTAAATACCTATCATTGAAAAGTTCTCAAGGAACAGACGTTTTTGAGCAAGCTGATATTTGTGTTTTCTTTTCTTCCAGTTATGTGTGACTTTACAGGTTAGATGGAAACTAAACACCATGGTAAGCAATAAGAAGGTTTTGCCTGTGGATGTCACTGTCCCATTGCTTTATGTGGTGTGGTCCGCTTGAGCTTTGGATCACTCATTTTTGGGCTCCTGACTAAAATTATCTCACCGAATGAATAGACATTTTGGATATAATAAATACATCATGGTGGGACTCACATAATTAGGTGATGTTAACACACCATGCAAGCCAGCTGTGTGTGGCACACCATGCAATACCCTTCCAAATCAAGATACTGATTTGTAAACTTGGCTTTTAACCGAAAGTAACTACCTAAAGAAAAAGATGGAAAAGAAAATAAAGAGAAATGAAAAAAAAAAACCACCTTTTGACCGAAAGGCATGTGATGTAGCATTATCATCCGTATGTGGGCCATTCCAACTCAACCTTACAAGAAAAACTGTCATACCTAATCACTACAACACGATGTCACGTCCCAAGATTTTTTTTTTTTTAAGAATAGGTTTGCTTTCCATACCGCCATTTCCCACTGCAAGTGATCACACGTGCAAACAGGCACGTGTGTGCATGTCATCTGGACCATGCATATGATGGACTGCCTGTGCAGATGACTCTTTGGTCCTGCGATGATAATATGATTGTTCTTGGTAACTTTCTTGAACTAAAACGATACTTTCAAGATTCACATTAGATGTAAGTAGATGAGTGGAGATGTGTCTATTCATGCTACAAGTGACCTATGGCTATTAATGGGCTGGATCCATTGGCCTTTCAAGCCTAGTCCGAGCTCTTTTTTAATCAGACCGGGTTTGGACCCTGTATATATAGCCCAACCCGAATTTGGTCCGGCCAGACTAGTACTTATTTGCAAGGGCAAAAAGAAACCCGCGAAGTCAAGGTCATGGCCTGAATTGGCCCCATTGTGGTGTTTATATTAAATTCAGCCAACCAATAGGCATGCCATCCTATTATTAAGCCCAAGACCCAAAAATCGACCTTATCCATTATTTGGGTGGGCCAAACAATTAAGGCTTGTTTGGATTTTCAATTACAACAATGAATGATTGAAAATGGGTAATGATTATTTATTCTTATAATTGTGCGGTAATATTGTTGAGGGTCAAATATTGCATATTAGACTTCAATTATCACCTGATTTTACGAACATAATAATGCTTAACGTCCTATTTTAATCGCATTTTTGTTGCAAGGTGAATTCAAAAAGCTTGGAGTGAAAAGGGTATTAAAAACATAGATTTAACGCTTTAAAATCACTAAGACAAGGGTCGGACCCCAAGGGACCAAGATCGAGAAATTTACACGCCAAAGATCCGAGAAAATCAAGTAATGAAAGTCCAAGAGGCCTGAAAATCGTCGAGAATGCAAGATCTCAAGGTTCCCATCATCCGTTCGGCTTGAAACTTTATATCTGGTATAAGGACCATGAATTAATTGTACACGTCGAAATTCAATCCTTGGATATCTGTGGAAGTGGCCCCACGGATAGATCAGCCCATAAAACACTAATCTGCGGCCCACCTGATATCTGGATATGCTTCAATTTTAGTCTTAACCCCTTAAATGAGGTGGCAAAATGGATGGACGGAACGGATTTCTCACGATGGAACCCACATGTACATTGCGTGTACATAGGGTACACGTGTACAAGAGGTGCACCGGACAGAGAGTCCAGTCAAATAGAGGGCTGACCGACTCAAATCTCCTTCCTGCGCGAGACGTCCAACAGACGCACCTACTCGGTCTGGTTTCAAGTAGTGGGGCCCACCCATCATCCAAATAGATGATCCGGACCGTCCATATGCTCCAAGGGGGGCACGATCCTAGCCATGGTGGCCTTTTGGCCCCATGCACACGTACACACATGGATCGTTAGAAAATGTAGGATGAACGACGAGTTGATTTGATACAGTGGGCCGCACCAAAACTCGACCAAAACCACTCATTTCTAACAGAAATTTCGCCAGGAATCCAACAAATAAGGTGGATTTCTCCGAAACCATCACTGTGGGGCCCACCGAACATGTTAGTGCAGGATTTTCGCAGGTAATTTCGCACGTCCGCGAAAATCAGACGTTGCGGGGAGTTGTGGGCCATTGTTTTTTGTCGAATGGGTGATCCAAACCGTTCAGAACCTTCAGAGGGGGGTCTTTACCCCAACCATGGAGTCCAAATTGATTTCTTGGATGTCTATTGGCGGAGAACTTGGTCCAAAAGCAAGTTGGTGCGTTTCTTACGTTTTCTGTTGCACAACCGACTCCACCATCGACTTTTCCAGCCACTGTCCTTGCTGGCTATATAAAGAAGAGAGAGAGCAACGTGGGGGGCTATCCAAGCAACCGTGGAGGCAAAGGAGAGAGAGAGAGAGGGAGAGAGAGAGAGAGAGAGAGAGAGAGAGAGAGAGAGAGAGAGAGAGCGTGAAGAGCGCGGGCCGGCTAGAGTTTTTCTTATTTCCTCTTTAGTTATTCTTTCTTCTTCCATTAATGTTTTTAGAAGTTTTCAGTTTAATTATGTCCATGATTAGCTGAACCTCTTAGCTAGGGCTAAGAAGTGAAGCTTCTACCGTGTTGCGTAGTTTTCTACGGCTTTGATTCATGTTACTTGAACTCTCTTTGATTATATGGAATATTCAAAGTTTTTAATGGTTTGTTGTGAATTAAATTACAATAGATCTGTGATAGCTTTGAGTATGTTCTTTTTATTATAAGGTTTGTGAATTTGGGAACCCTATTGTTCACCATCGTCTCTTGGGCATGGTTGGATGATGGAATCCTTCCTAACATTCATGACTTAGATTGGATGTGGATTGATTAAGTTCTGTTGTTTGCTTTGTCTCATGGGCATGGTTTTGTGATGGAATCAATTCTAATTCTCATACCTCTCATCTCTTGAGAACTGGATCAAATGAAGTTCAGATTTGATTTTTATAATTATATCTTCCAACTGGATGAAGATGAGACTCTGAATCCAGTTGTGTTGTTGAATCAAGCGTGGATATCCCTAATCTCTACAAGTGGATCCTTGGAAACCCTAGTTCCCCACCTTTGAATTTTACAAGTTTTAGTTAATTAAATTCACAATTATTCCCTTAATTTTTTCTGATTTAGATTATATCTTCTTCTAGTTCTAGTTCTAGTTACTTTCAGATTACGTACAAGGTTCGGTCCTTGTGGATTCGACCACGGTCTTACTGAGATTATTACTACATCGCGACCCTATACTTGGGGTGGTGAATAAGTTTTTGGCGTCGTTGCCAGGGATTGACGGTTACGTTTTTCTGAAATTGACTAGTTTTAAAATTAGGTTAAGATTAGAGTTCTCTAACTTAGGTTTACGTTTTTCTGTTTATTTATTTTATTTATTATTATTATTATTATTTTAAGAAACTAACCTAACTTCCTGTTTTGTAGGATCTTGATATAGACTTTCTAAATTGGTAATCTTTTTCTAGTTTTTCTGTTTTTCTATTTTTTAGATTAGGTTTTATTTTCTATTCTTAGAAACTTTCTAATTTTAGGTTTAAAACTTTCTTAATTTATTTTTAGAAACTTTCTGGTTTTTTTTTTTTAATTTTTTTTTTAGAATTTTTTTTTAGAAACTAGTCTACTTTCTATTTTAGGAACTTTCTAACTTTAGAATTTCTATTTTTAGAAACTAATTTCTTTTGTTTTCTTTTGTAAGATCTTAATATAGGAACTTCTAATTTGGTAACTTCCTTCTAACTTCTTATCCTCTTACTTTCCATATTGCCGTAGAATCTTTTCTTTTATTTTTTTAGGATTGGATTTAGAGTTAGGGTTTCTCCATGGAAGAGTGGGTACGTCAATATGCTGAGATGGATAAGAGATATTGGAGAGGGATGTATAATGATTACAATGTAATTCAACATATATCTCAAGATATTTCTCAAACCATCATCAAGAACCGACTGAAATATTATACTTCATCGGTTAAGAAGTCCTTACGTGATCATAATTATAGGAATGAGGACTATTATCAACCATCATATTTTTCCACATATGATCTGTGTGACCATAACCAGTGGAAACATCAAAATTGAGAAGATGAACCAACAACGTGTTATAATGATTATTTTCTTGGATACTCTACTTTTGAGATCTAACAAAAAACGATCCAAGAGGATTCATTTCAGCATAACATGGACTGTCTTGCGGAAATTCGAAAAACGTTGGAAGCGTTTAATTCCCGCCTGGATTAGGTAGTGGAGGCTCGTTCATCCCAACCACAACTCAATCTAGAAATACAATACAAGGAAAGTGATCCTAACTCGCTTTTGAAGAACTCTGAAATTTGGAATGAAGAGTTGGACTATGTTAATGAGCATATAGTTCAATTTCTCGAATAGTCGATCTCGATGACGGTTCAAAAGAATGATCAAGAGACGTGAATGTCTTTCAAATATAATGATGATGATACACTTCACTTACATGACACACTATATTTCAATGATGAGGGAGAGGTTGGTTTATTCGAACCTCAACCTAATTTCAAAAGTGAATGTGAGGAAAACAATCTCATCCCAAGAGTGTATTACACTGAATTGGAAGATGATGTGTATTGGGACGACGATCATGAATGTGCAGCCCAAATTCCCCTGGAATCAATCTCAAGTTTGGTCCAGGTCAATGATCAAGAAGTCCACGAAGTGATCGGTCATAATGAGCTACTCCACTCACCTGACATGTCTGATTTAAAAGTAGAAGATGAGCTCCTTACAACTGACCCTTCTAACTCTTGTGAAACATGTTTGGACTACTCCCCTGAATTGAATGATGATATGACTCGGGAAAGGGATGAGTTACTCGATATGACTTTGAAATTTGAAACCACCCAGTTAAGGCCACCATCTGAGCTGTCAAGTTTTGACGATTCAATGCCTCTTCTGTGTAGTATCAATGAACAGAGTCCTCATATCAATACTTCGCCTACTGAACCTCAATCTGTATGTGCAGGGCTGGAACAAGAGAGCGTACCTTCATCTACTTTTAAAGACGATGGAGTCCTTGAGCATCTTATTATAGATTTCAATGTGAAATTTTCTAACTCTTTGGATGATTGCTTGACACACTTTGCATATTCAAACAATCCTATGATAAAAGAAATAGTGGATGCCTTGCAAAACAATACCTCAATGGTTGTCATGGATGGAGGGAACCCGTACTCTGAAATCCTTCCCTCCGTAGATCTTGAATGCTTACCATTAAAGGAGGAGGAGCTGAAAATTGAATCGGAGTCTGAAACTCTGGAATGTGTCGAGACTCCATCACTTTTGTACTTTTTTCTGAATTTTATTTACGTCTAGTTTCTGATTCACCATAGAATACTAACAATGCAACTTTTTCTGTCACAGGTGAATCATATATACTTTGGATACCTCAGGTGATGTAATGACAATTTTTTGATGAGGTTTATAGATTTCTCTAGAATTTCATACTTTAGGGCATCTAAGCCTATTGTAAAAAGGGCTTTTGGATGATCTTGTTGAGAAACCTACTGAGAAATTTATCAAGATACTGACTGGAAAAGGAACCTTGCGGCATGACTGATTAGTTTTTCCCATGCTTTCATATGACTAGGATACTTTGCTTGATACCATTCTAGGATAGTCGGCTTTATGCCGTTAGGATAGTTTGCTTGCTAGTTGTTTTAGGATAATTTGCTTTTGTTGGATTGAGTCTTGTGCCAAACCACCGTCACGCTGAAATCTCTTTGGAAAAAGCTGCTTAACTCCGTCATCAGTTACTATCCTTCCATCACTTCTCCTTTACTTTCGTTATCCCAGGTGCATTACATGCTTATATCTTTTACATTAAGGACAATGTAGATTTTAGGTTGGGGATGGGAGATTAGGTTACCTAATCAGTATTTTCTTGGTCTTGAGCAAAAATTGTGAATTTTTTTAAAATTTTTTTTCTGAAAATTCTTATGAAGTCAAAGTGATTTTGAAAGCTATCCTTGATTTTAGAAGTATAAAATACGTAATGTTGGTAATTTATGACTCTTGGATTCAACTATCTTTAGATTTAACAGTTAAGTTCGAATTGTTAATCCATTATTAGAAGTTTTAAACATTGATTGAGTAATGATTTTACATGTCACACCTAGATTACACATTAAGGCTTCAGTTCGATATTGAATTATTAACCTGGTAGTCACTAGAAATGGAAGGAGCCAACCTGGGAAATTTGTCCATCATGTTCAAAGAAAAAAAATACCTAACTAAAAAATAGTTGTCTTCGGAAAGGGTTAGGCGAATGGTCTTCACCATGAGTTTGCTCCCTATAGGTGAGGGTTCAATTCCCCTCCTTGGCTTTACCTTTAAAAGGTTGACATAGCGTGAAAACTATCGATGAAAAAATTAAAATCTGAAAAAATAAAAAATTGAACTGTAAGTCAAGTTTTGATTTTGGTTATCCTGAATGCTCTTGTGATTATCAATGTTATCATGAAAATAAAGAAGATTGTGATAAGTTTAGGTTTCACTATACACCCATGAAACTCAATGTTTAGAATTTTTTTAATCGATGGATTAATACTTTGAACTTGACTATGAAGTTTACCATGCACTTGGGTCCAGGAGAAAGTAATGCCCAACATTCATGAATCTTAGAATTCTATTGACTGGATTATTTTTCAAAAATCACTCGATTTTATAAGAATTGTCTCATAATTCTTAAATTATTATTTTTTGCATACTTTGCTTGGGACTAGTAAAATGCTGGTTGGGGATTGTGTTGAGGGTTTAATATTGCATATTAAACCCCAATTATTACATGATTTTACTAACATGATAATGCTTAACGTCATATTTTAATCGTGTTTTTGTTGCAAGGCGAATTTAAAGAGCTTGGACAGAAAAGGGTATTAAAAGTATGGATTTAATGCTCTAAAATCACCAAGGCAAGGGACGGACCCTAGGAGACCAAGATCGAGGAATTTACATGCCAAAGATCTGAGAAAATCAAGTAATGAAAGTCCAAGAGGCCTGAAAATTGTCCAGAATGCAAGATCTCAGGGTTTCCACCATCCGTTCGACTTGAAACTTTATATCTAGCCTGAGGACCATAAATTAACCGTACACGTCGAAATTCAGTCCTTGGATCCCTATAGAAGTAGCCCAACGAATAGATCAACCCACAAAACACTGATCTAGGGCCCACCTGATATCTAGATATGCTTCAATTTAAGTCTTAACCCCTTAAATGATGTGGTAAAATAGATCGATGGAGCGGATTTCTCACAAACATAGGATGAACGGCGAGTTGATTTGATACAGTGGGCCGCACCAAAACTCGACCAAAATCACTCATTTCTAACCGAAATTTCGCCAAGAATCCAATGAACGAGGTGGATTTCTCTGAAAACATCACTATGGGTTCCACCGAATACGTTAGCACAGGATTTTCGCAGGTAATGCACATCCGCGAAAACCGGACGTTGCAGGGAGTTGTGGGCCCCTGTTTTGGTCGGATGAGTGATCCAAACTGTTCAGAACCTTCAGAGGGGGGTCTTTACCCCAACCATGGAGTCCAAATTGATTTCTTGGATGTATATTGGCGGAGAACTTGGTCCAAAGGCAAGTTGGTGCATTTCTTATGTTTTCTGTTGCGCAACCGACTCCACCATCGACTTTTCCAGCCACCGTCCTTACTGGCTATATAAAGAAGAGAGAGAGCAACGTGGGGGGGCTATCCAAGCAGCCATGGAGGCAAAGGAGAGAGAGAGAGAGAGAGCGAGAAGAGCATGGGCCGGCCAGAGTTTTTCTTAATTCCTCTTTAATTTTTCTTTCTTCATCCATTAATGTTTTTAGAGGTTTTCAGTTTAATTATGTCCGTGATTAGCTGAACCTCTTAGCTAGGGCTAAGAGGTGAAGCTTGTAGCGTGTTGGGTAGTTTTCTACGACTTTGATACATGTTATTTGTACTCTCTTTGATTATAGTTTGATTATATGGAATATTCATAGTTTTTAATGGTTTGTTGTGACTTAAATTACAATAGATTTGTGATAATTTTGGTATGTTCTTTTCATATAAGGTTTGTGAATTTGGGAACCCTGCTATTCACCATTGTCTTCTGGGCATGGTTGGATGATGGAATCCTTCCTAACATTCATAACTTCCTTAGATTGGATGTGGATTGGTTAAGTTCTGTTGTTTGCTTTGTCTCATGGGCATGGTTTTGTGATGGAATCAATTCTAATTCTCATACTTATTTGCTATTGAAAACTAGATTAAAGGAAGTTCGGATTAGTTTTTAATGAAATATCTTCCAACTGGATGAAGATATGACTCTGATTTTAGTTATATTCGTGAATGAAGCATAGATCTCCCTGATTTCTACAAGTGGATCCTTGGAAACCCTAGTTTCTCACCTTTGAATTTATAAATTTTAGTTAAAGTGTTTCATCATTATTCTCATAATTCTCCTTGATTTAGATTACATTTTTGCCTAGTTTTAGTTCAAGTTACTTTTAAATAACATACAAGGTTCAGTCCCTGTGGATTCAACCTTGGTCTTACCAAGATTATTACTACTTCACAACCCTATACTTGGGGTGTGAACAAATATTACTTATATCTTAGTGTAATAATGATTTTGCTAGTTTGTTTATTTTGCTTGAAAATTAGTGTAAAAATTATAGTTTTATATGGGAAAAAAATATAATGATTACAATTTACTTTACTTATAATTCTTATTTAAACAAATACTCGAAAATAAGCCATTTATTAAAGCCCGCCTTTTTTTTTTTTTTTTTTTTTTGAAATTATGAAAACCTGCCTACTTTTAAGTTATTTAAAGTAATCAGTTTGCCCTTATGCTCCATTCTCGATTTAGTAGTCTGTTATCATTCGTCAATGCAATTGCATATAATTTTAAAACCATATATAGTTTATAAAAAGTTTAAATGCTCATCATTC
The DNA here is from genome assembly GCF_029962835.1 of Magnolia sinica. NCBI lineage: Eukaryota > Viridiplantae > Streptophyta > Magnoliopsida > Magnoliales > Magnoliaceae > Magnolia > Magnolia sinica. The sequence goes on from NC_080590.1 coordinate 24,969,669, forward strand.
AATACACGTAATGTAGTAGAGAAAGTGGTGCTTAATGTTCTTGGATCCTAAGTTAGGTGGGGCCTACCATGGTACTTGTGAGAAAACCACCCAGTTTATATGTTTTGTCAAATTATTTTATGGCATGAGCCCAAAAATAAGGCAGATTCAAAAGCTCAAGTGAGCCACACAATAAAAAACAGTAAAGATTATATGCACAGCATGAAATATTCACTGAGCGGTAAAAGTTTTAGATCATGCTACTATTTTTATTCTTTCAATTCATCATAAGTGATAAAAACCTTATAAACAATTTAACCATTTTATAAATCATTTGAATTGCATATGCCATCCAGCCATTTTGAAAACTCATGTTAGGGCAAGATTCAAAAAATGAAAAAGAACTACAACTCAGGTGGACCAGAGTACAAGAAACAATGGCAATCTGCCATTAAAAACTTTTTGAAGGCCACAAAAATATTAGATCAGACTGATATTTGTGTGGTCCCTTCATTTAGGTCGTTTTGACCTAATCAACAGATGGGATTGAAAATAACATTCCGGTGGCCTCCATGATTTTTTTAATGGTGTAAACTCAATAACAACTATTTCATGTAATGTGGTCCACATAAGATTTGGATTTCTTCAATTTTTGGGATACATTAAAGTTAGCCCCACCATTAGGGATCCACCAACCTCGGTCAATTCCCGGATACATCGAAAGTATGACATTAAGATATGAAGTGGATTGCGTTGTAACTCAGTACACTAATTGTACTAAGTAAATTCTGTGGGGCCCACTGTGATTTATGTATTTTATCTACTCAGTCCATCCATTTTACCAGATAATTTTAGGGCTTGAGCCAAAAAATGAAGCATCTCGAAAGCTCAAGTGGACCGCACCACAGGAAACAGTGTGAATTAAATATCTACCGTTGAAAAATTTTTGGGGGCCATAAAAGTTTTGGATCAAGATAATATTTGTGTTTTCCATTCATCCATATCTGTGTGATCTTATGAAAAGGTTGGATGGAAAGTAAACATTACAATGGCCCTAGGTAGTTTTTAATGGTGGGAGTTCAATCACCACTGTTTTCATATGGTGTGGTCCACTAAGGCTTTGATTTGTTTCATTTTTAAAATCATTCCTTAAAATAATTATTCAAAATGGATGGATGGTATGGATAAAGCAAATACATCATGGTGTGGACCACAGAGCACCATCTAAGTAGCCACCTTAGCAATCGGGGAGGGAAGTGAATTAGGTGCGACCCGTCTCACCGTGTATGGTGCTGCCGAGACCGTGGGGCCTACCTTGATGTATGCATTGTATATCCACACCATCTATCCATATTTCCAGGTCATGTTGTGTCATGACGTAAAATTAAGCAGATCCAAATATTTGAGATTTAACTCATTCTTTTGCCTCATGGCATAAAATGAGAGTATAAAATGGATGGGCACGTCAATTAAGTGTATACATAAAGATAGGTTATATGAACTCTTTCGCACGTTGTCCATAAAACGATGGAGGTAGATTCATGAAAATGAGTGCTTTTAAGAGAAGAATGGTTATTATCAAACACTAACGAGCTCTTCAGTCAACAGTCAGTCAAGGTAGCAAAGTGGTTTGCTCACCATCTTTTCAACCTAGAAGCACACTATTTTAAATAACTTAAAAGTAGGCCAGTTTCAAAATATTGATATAAAGTCACATGGTGAACCCTAAATGTCCTAAAATGATATTGACGACTCATTTACTTTGCATTTCATAAGAAATTTCCCTTGGTATAGCTCATTGGAATCACTTATGGGCCTAATTTTTAGATATAGGGCCTAACTTTTTCTGTAGCATTTAATGAATGGAATGGGTTTTATATACATAATGATTATGATAAGCCATGTAAAAATCAAGGGTGAACATCTTTCTCCCAACTATTTTGATTGGTGTACCTACCTTAATTACACATGGCTTGTTTTTTTGCCTTGTGCTGATCTAATAGTTGAAGTGGATATCACATATATATACCAGGGTGGCCCTAAAAAAAATTCAATATATAGCTTGCATCTTGTACTTTTAAAAAATATATATCTTAGCAAGAATAGTTGGAAACAAACACTCACCCTTGATTTTTGTAGGGGTCCCGCCATAGTGTATATATGTGAAATCTGCTTCAACCATTTGATATGTAATTGCAAGTTAGGATTAGGACAAAACTTTTGGGCGGACTCATAATTAAGGTGAGCCACAATAAAGAAAATATTTAAGAGAGAGATGTCCACTCTTGATTTTTACAGGGTTCCCCATGACGAATATATGAAATTCATTCCAACCATTATATGGAATACCAAGAAGTAGGCCCGAGACTTAAAAAAATCAGGTTCATACGTGATTCAGGTGGACAGCACCATGGGGTGACGTATGGGCTGGATTTCACATAACCACCACGGTGGGCCACCCTAGCCTGCTACCCCTTCCCTTGCTCTAATTACCCTTGCCTCCCATCTCTCTGTCTTTCTTTCCCACCCATCCAACAACCAGACCTCTCAACTCTCCTTTTGTGTTTTTTAAAATAAAAAATAAATTTCAAAAGTAAAAATTTATTTTAATAAGTAAATAAATATATTAATAATTAAAACTTTTCATAAATAAAGTGCGTAATAAGAGAATGGATTTTTGCTTTTGCAATTAGGGTTCAAATCTCCTTAAGATCGCACTGTCCGCGTTCGTGACATGGGCTGTAGGGCGCTTTATTAAGGGCGCACTTAGCACTTCACACTTGCTGTCACTTACTACGGTTTTATACTGTTAGATAATGTTATAAATCCTGGATACTATAACCCAGAAGTATACTCAATCTGATCATCGCGTTATCTTTTTTTCTCTATCCTCCGTTGTACAAGATTCTTTATTTCTAACTCTCTCTTTCCAACAAGCACACTTCCTATCCCCTCTCTCTAAAGCCTGGCCTGTTGACACTCCAAAAGTGACCATATGTTCCAAAAAGGCACGTTTGAACATGGCATCTGGACCATACATATGGTTGACTTACATGTGCAGATGACCTGGTAAAGGAAATAAGCTAGTCCACTCATTGATTGTGCAGCTGCAGGATAATTGGTTAAGATAATATGATTGTTTTATTAACACACGCCCCTACATGGCCACTTGAACCTATGACCTCAATGTTGAAATGCACTTGTCTACAAATGAGCCAAGGGTAGGAGCCCTACAGATAATATGATTGTCCTTTGTAACTTTCTTGAACTAAAACATGAGTTACAAGATCTTCATTAGACCTAAGTGGATGAAATAATGATGTGCCTTTTGGAGTTTAATGCAATTGTCACATATCGATTAAATTCAAGACAATTTTATAGGATAATTATGAGCCCAACCATGCTTTACATGACAAAATGTTGGGCAATTAAGGAATGACATGTTTAGAAAATTTAGGTAACTAAAACGAAGATGCTGAGATGGATAAGTGTACGAGAAAGGATAGAATTTATTTTTATTTTTTTTAAAAACAATACATTGAGAGAAAATGAAGAAATGGTGACTAGATGGTTTCACATTGTGCAATGGAGGCCAAGAACTGGACAAGTTAGAGTGAGTCTATTTAAGTTTAAGACTCTTAAAAGGGCAAGGGAAGCGCATGAGTGGATGTCTTAAGAAACAATTTAATGCCTTGTGATCTAAGGTATGATCCTCAAATGACTGGAACGGTGAAGGAGGATGTTGGGATTTGGGCTGCGGAATCACATAGATATGGATCTAGGATAACAATCCAATGGCGCCAAGCAATCACAAGAAACACAGAGATTTAAGGTGGAAAACCCTTATGGGAAAAAACCACGGCACAAAGCGATAGAAGATTCCACTAGGAAAGCACATATTACAAAGATAGAGGACTTACTCAGCTTGAACACTCCTCAAACCTCACCTTTTCTCCACCCCTTAGAACCTTAGAACCCTTTTAGAAACCCTAAAATGCCTTAGAATTCCCTTCCCATACCTCCTAGTCCCGTATCCACCCCTATTTATAGCTTTAGAAATAAGTGGAACCAAAATAGAAAACAAAAATCGTGGTATTTGCGTTTCTGCAAATGAATCCGCGTAAACCTTCGATGCCATCGAAGATATACTAAAAGCGTCGAGCAACTAGACTTGAATTTTTCAGAAATTCTCGATTACTCGACCTAGCTTCGATGTCATCGAATTCCCTTTGATGTCATCGAAAAATGACACCAATATGTCCAGCAACCAATAAAAGAAATCCTGAATACATTCAATGGATCGAGCACTGTTTGATGTCATTGAAGGTGACATGGAACAGTCAGTCGATGGCATCAACAGACTCTGTATCCGACTAGATTTAAGACATCTAATACAACGATCTCCACCATGTTTTCAATCTTCAACCATGTAACTTGTTTTTCTCCTCTCGTATCTCTGCATCACATCATAACTTTCAATTAATGTTTCTCGTGCACACTCCATCCTTCTTTTACGTTATCGCTAAGTCCAGAGAAGTTTCACAGAACTTGAACTTCTCTGAAGGAACGATCTTGGTGAGCATGTTTATCGGATCTGAACCCACATGCCCCAACCACCTTTGCTCCTGTCTTCTAAAAAATAAGACATAGTTTTCTGTACCTTATATGTATCGAAGTAACCATCTCACCGTCTCTCAATATTACTTGCCAAGGTATTTGCTCACAATACCGATAGCCTATGAAATAACCAGTCTAACACAAACCTTGATATGTACTGCCAACCGCATTCGAATAAGGCTCATTAGACATATTCTGCTTTTTCTTATTTGTTTTGGGACATGTCCTGAGGAAAACTTGAAGTGAGCCGCGTAGGGAACACTCATTAACTTTGCCTGGTCTATCACATACCCACTCAGAGTATTCTACCTATGATTACTGAAGTTTGCTTCTTTTCCAGTCTTTATGAATATCACTGTCGAGAACCTTCTTTACAGCCCCCGATCCTTCATCTCGAATGTCCCATGTAACCGATTCTACAGTACATTGATTTCAGACATGACATGATTGACGATTCGCATGTCATCAACATACCATTCCTAACTCACCATGAAGGAATCAAAATTTATACCACTACCTAGGCGACAGGTCGTACAACGACCTCCTGTAAAGTTTTTCTCAGCCCCTTTAAACTTCGAACTGCTCTGGTTGCTTTATGAAGAACCGTTCTTCCAATTTTCCATGTAGAAGTGTAGTCTCCTCATTCATCTTTTCCAACTCGAGATCGCATTGGCCAACCAGTGCTAATACGAATCTTATAGACACCTGCTATACCGTCAGCGTGAATATCTCTAAGAAGTTGACCCATTCTCTTTCAGCATAACCCTTTTCTACAAGTCTCGTTCTATATCTATGTTATATCCCCTTGAAGATCTACCTGCATCCAATCACTTTCCATCCCATTAGAAGCTCCACTGCTCCCATGTGTCGACCTGGTTCAATGAGTCCATCACATCACCCATAGTCACCTTCCGCTTCTCACCACCAGGCTCACCTAGAGCCATCCGAATAGTAGAAGTAGATGGATACCTCTCGTCTGTAACGAGAGCATATGCGACATAGGACTCATCCATGTACCTCGCCGATATCTTGCGATTATGCCGTGTGATTCTTCTCATAGGTAGTTGCTCCACCTGCTCTATATTTTTTTTCCACGAGTCTCAGCTTTCATGCGCTGCCCGCTCATGTGGCCATGCCTAGCATACCACACACATGACACACATGTAGAGGTGGAATCCACTACTGCCACTGCAGCTTCACTTGTTGAAGTACTCCCGATCAACCTGTAAAGATTACCGAGTCGTTGCGCTTTCATGATTACCCGTGCCTCCTTAGATACTTTAAGGGCACTATCAAGTCCGGTGAACTTGCATCCTTTTGCCTCAAGTACACCGAGAGAAATCAGATTTTTCTTCATGTTAGGAACATGCCTTACCTCAGTCAGGGTATGCTCTGTCCCATCAAACATCTTGATGCGTACCATACCAATAGCCACAACATTGTAAGTACTATCATCGATCATAAACACTTGTCCACCATCGCACTCTCGGTAGTTGGCGAACTAACTCCGATGAGGAGTCATGTAAAAGGATGTCCCTTTGTCTAGAATCTACTCGGCCTTACAATCATCGTATGAGTGACTGATTATAGACACAGATAAGACATCACCATCACATCCACTCGTTCCATCTTACGTGGCAGTGTTGACCTCTCTGTATGAAGCCTCAGATTCTTCTATCTTAGATTTAGGATTTACACAATTCTTCTTCATGTGTCTTTCCATCTTATAGTTCCAGCACTTTAACTTACCTTTGCCCTTACCCTTAGGTTTGGATCTAGAACTTGAAGATCTTGTACCTTGTTCAGAATTTCTATCCCTCGTAATCAGTGTATTGGAAGATGTCTCCATGTCCTTATTAAGCTTTCTCATGGCCTTCCCTTGAAGAACTGAGATAACGGCGTCGACATTCAGGGTTTTATTTGCGGTGTACATCATGTCTTGAACAACTCATACAATGCTGGAAGAGAATTCAACAACATACATGTTTGTTCTTCATCTTTGATTACTTTCTTCATATCCAGTAATTTGCAAACTAATTTATTAAAGTTACTGATGTGAGCCTCCAGATCTCCACCCTCTGCCATCCTGAAGTTATATCATTGTAGCTTCAAGTGTAGGTGATTTTTAAAGGATTTTTTTGTATAGACATCCTCTAACTTCGCCCACAACTTAACAGCAATTTTCTCCCTTATAACATTGTAGAGAACCTCATCTATAAGACAAAAACGGATGGAGGCTAAAGGATTATATTAAGAGTCTCTCATTCTTCATCTTTCATAGTCGATTTCTCCTCATCAAGAGCCTTAACTTCGCTTTGCTTAGTTAATAGACTAATCATTTTAATCTTCCATAACTCAAAATTATTTTTTCCCGAATACTTTTCAATATCAAACTTAGTATTTTTTATTGATGCTAATCCTGCAGATTCAGATCTGTGCCCCAAAAATTTCTCTGATACAACTTGTTGGGATTTGGGCTACGGAATCACACAGACATGAATTTAGGATAGCAATCCAATGGCACTAAGCAATCACAAGAAATACAGATATTCAATGTGGAAAACTCTTGTGGAAAAAAACCACGGCACAAAGCAATAAAAATTTTCACTATGAAAGCACAAATTACAAAAATAGAGGACTTACGTGGCTTGAGCAATCCTCAAAACTCACATTTTCTCCACCCCCTTAGAACCCTAGAACCCTTTTAGAAACCCTAGAATGCCTTAGAATTCCCTTCCCATTTCTCCTAGTCCAATATCTACCCCTATTTATAGCTTTAGAAACAAGTGGAACCAGAATAGGAAACAAAAATCGCAGAATCTTCGTTTCCGCAAACGAATTTGCGTAAATCTTCAATGTCATCGAAGGGACTAAAAGAGTCCAGCGACTTGACATGAATTTTGCGGAAATTCTCGATTACTCGACCCGGCTTCAATGTCATCGAACATATCCTCAATGTCATCGAATTCCCTTCGATGTCATCAAAAAATGACACCAATACGTCCAACGACCAATAGAAAAAATCCCGAATACATTTGATGGATTGAGCACTGTTCGATGTCATAGAAGGTGACATCGAACAGTCAGTCGATGGCATTGACAGACTTTGTGTCAGACTAGATTTAAGACATCTAATACAACAGAGGATTGACATAGCTGGCTTAGATTGGTCAAGACAAGGCTAAGGTGATGAAGAAGTGATGTAGAGTGGGTCGTGGACAGTTACATGGCCAAGATGGATAGAAAAGGCCCGGTCGACAACAGAAGTGATCCAGACCATTGAACCTTAAATCGGGCGTATCTTGCAATCCGGAATAAGTTATCTGACGTAAAATATATGATTTTGGGGTAGAACGAGCTACTGAAGCCATCTAACCTGCTATGCCAGGTTGCACAGCCCGGAATTGCGAAAAACCCCTGGATTGACGGTCGTTTCCCTGTTTTAATTTCGTTTTTACTATAAATAGTAAGTTTTAGTTTGATTATAACTCTTCATCCGTCAGGCTTTAGGAGTTGTACCTAACGTGAAAAGAGCTTAGAATAATTAGGAGAACGGTTTGGTGAAGCCAAATGGGACACTTACTATTTTTGGTCGAAAACCTTGCCCACTAGTAGACATCATGACCGTCTATAAATAGTAAGTTTACTATTTATAGTAAGTCGCGGATTCTAGGAGTTTGAGATGTAGTTTGATTCTAATTTCTTTCCCATTGCTTGGTACCCCTATTTAAAGGGTTGTGAACTCGTTTTTATTCATCAATTAATTAATTTCAAATTTCTTAGAATTTATTTTTATTTTCTGCTTTCTTTCCTTGTGGATTCGAGAAGTCTCTGTGAGGAGTCCAGAGAAGCTCTGTGGATTCGGAGTAGTTATCCTCATCACGTTCATCCCTGCGTCAATTGGTATCAAAGTGAGGATTCCCTTCGGGCCGATGGTAAACAATGAAGGTATGAATCAAAATCCTGTAGACGGTGATCCAGGGATTCGTTATCTTTCAGAAAGAATGAAAGCTTTTCACCGGGAGAATCAGTTGACTATGCAAGGGCTGCAGGCAACTCTCGACCGTCTTGCGGATGTGCTACTCCCGCCCCGAGCCCTAGGCGGTGCTCCACCACCTTTGGTTGCTCTCCGACCCATGGTGGCTCCACCACCCATGGTTGTTGTACGACGTAACCCCGATTTTCGTAGAATACTACCAGTGGCAAATTGTAGGGCTACACCAGATGATTCAAGTTCTAGCGACGATGACCTTAATGAGGGTTTTGCTAGACAACTAATCCATGAAGGAGATCATCTAGATCGTGCTGAAAGAGACTATCGAGGTAAGGCTGAACTTCTTAGCTTTAACGGTTTATTACGTATAGAAGATTTTCTCGATTGGCTAGCCGAAGTAGAAAGATATTTTGATTACATGGACATGCCAGATCATAAAAGGGTAAAATTAGTAGCGTTTAAATTAAAATCTGGTGTTTCTGCATGGTGGGAACAATTACAACTCTCACGAGCCCGGTAGAACAAGGTGCCCATCTCATCATAGCCATGGATGAAACGTCTTCTTCGATCTCGATTTCTCCCCAGTGATTATGAGCAGATATTTTTCCAGCAATATCAAAGTTGCAGACAAGAAAATTGAACAGTGACAGATTACAGTGAAGAATTCCAACGGCTGGCTACACGAAACGATCTGTCAGAATCTGAGTCACAGAAGGTGGCACGATTTATAAGTGGGTTGCGACCGACAATTCAGGATCGAGTTCAGATGTACCAGTCGGGACTGTGGATGAAGCAGTTCAATTGGCAAGCAGGGAAGAAACATAACTTGCAAGAGCTCCTGCTCGTCCATATCTTTCAACTCGACCCCCCATTACGGGTCCCACGCAGGATCCAATGTTGCCACGAGAAAAAGACCCAGTACCTCAACTTCCTACAGCCGCAAACCGTGATACGGGGAGCGGCTCATCCAGACATCAACGTGCAGCACCCATAACAGCGAGTCCAAGTAAGATTCCAAATCCTTATGCTTGGCCAAGGTCAAACAATTGTTACCGCTGTGGCCAACTAGGCTACTTATCAAACACTTGTCCTCAACGTCCCGCAGCGCACTTAACTCTAAACGAATGGAGCACTGAAGATGAGGCCACAAAAGAAGACCATTGCTTTGATGAATATGAACAAATCACTGAAGAAATAGCAGGTGGCGATGAAATGACGGGCGAGGATCGTGGCGAATTTCTAGTTATGAGGTGATTGCTATATGCCCCATGAAAGGAATTACATCCACAGCGACACAATATATTTCGTACTCGGTGCACCGTCAATGAAAAAGTCTGTGATGTGATCATAGATATTGGTAGTAGCGAGAACATCATCTCAAGAGTGATGATGAACAAGTTGCGGCTACCAACGATGAAACATCCTTCCCCGTACTCAATTTGTTGGATAAAAAAGGTGAATGAGACCAAGGTAACTGAACAATGCACTATCTCATTTTCAATTGGCAAAAATTATAAAGATCAAATACTTTGTGACGTGGTCGATATGGAAGCTTGTCATATGTTACTCGGTCGACCCTGACAGTTAGACCGTGATGCGACCCATCGGGGATGAGATAATGTTTACGTACTCGTCAAGGATAGTCAAAAAATAATCCTTACCCCTATGGTACTAGAGAACCACCCTAAATCCTCTAAAGTGGAGGGGAGTTCCCTCTTGACCATTTGAGATTTTATGAAGGAATCTAAGGAAACCGGCGAGGTATACGTTATAGTGGTGAAGGGCAAGGAGGAGAAACCTTCAAACATCCCTCCAAGTTTAAGACTATTGCTAAACGAATTCAAAGAAATCTGGCCTGAGGATTTACCTGATGAATTGCCCCCATGAGGGACATCCAACATCACATAAACCTCGTCCCTGGGGCTAGCCTGCCCAACCGCCCTCATTATCGGATGAGTCCGAAGGAGTGTGAGATACTTTAGGAGCAAGTGGAAGAATTGATCCGTAAGGGTCTTTTGAGAGAGAGCATGAGCCCATGTACCGTACTAGCATTATTGATGCCAAAAAAAGATGGAAGCTGGCGCATGTATGTCGACAGTCAGACAATTAACAAAATTATCATCAAATATCGGTTCCCCATACTATGGTTGGACGACATGCTCGATATGTTAGAAGGGACAAAGGTGTTCTCTAAACTAGATCTAAGGAGCGGGTACCATCAGATTCGTATTCGACCCGGTGATGAGTGAAAAACGACATTCAAGACCAAGGAAGGGTTGTATGAGTGGCTGGTCATGCCCTTAGGCCTATCGAACACACCAAGTACTTTTATGCGTTTGATGAATCAAGTTCTAAAACCATTCACTGACCGATTTGTGGTAGTATATTTTAATGACATATTAATATATAGCCAGGATGAAGCGGAGCACAGGAAACCTCTTAAGTAGGTGCTGTAGGTCTTACAAATTAATAAGTTGTACCTCAACTTGAAGAAGTGTAGTTTTTTAACTGACGGTTTGTTGTTTATAGGATTTGTTGTAATGTCCATAGGCATTCGTGTGGACGATGAAAAGATGCGAGCTATTAGGAAATGGCCGATCCCGATAAACATTCATAAGGTGAGGAGTTTTCACGGGTTGGTGACTTTCTATCGTTGATTTGTGTGAGATTTTAGTATCATAGTCGCGCCTATAACAGATTGTATAAAAAAAGGACCGTTCCAATGGACCGATAAAACTGACAAGAACTTTTATGAGATCAAGTATCGTTTGTCTACAATACCGGTTTTGGTGCTTCCTAATTTCGACAAATTATTTAAGGTTGAGTGTGTAAGGCCTGTATCCTAGCCCGTACCATTCCTTAGGCTTCCGTGGTCCTCCCGATCGAATTTCGGCGACCCGCGGCCTATTATCGGCATTGGCGCGTAATCTTGAGTCACGTCCTGTCGATCTGAGTCGGCTCAACCCGAGACCTATACCATTGCGACCGCGCCGACGCCGCGATTCCAACGCCGCGTCTCGTGCGTCAATGCGAGGCTTAGATCATGAGATGTAGCTCGTGCATTGTAATAGCTGTGGACCACACATTTGTGGGGCCCACATATCACAATGGACCATTTCCTAGGTTATCATGGTGTGATGTCATCACCCCATGCCAAGTAATAAATGCTTATAAGCAATTGTGGCATTTATTTTCCCTATAAGTCAACCCTAGCATTTATGGCCTTACATAAATTAATTACTCTCTCTCTCTCTCTCTTTTTCTTCTTCTTCTTCTTTTTCTCCCCCTAGCAAGAGAGAAGGTGAAAACGTCCATGGCAACCCTCTCATTTCTAGCCACATTCACCTTAGATCCCCTTCAATCTTGCCATTAGAAGCTCATCTCCATCGTTGAAAAAGATCCTAAAGGCTTGTGGACCCGAGGAATTGAGGAAGGAGTCGATTTAGAGGTGGGTGCTTCTCTCTCTCTATCTCTCTTATTTCTTTTGTGTGATGTGTGGCCCACTCGGATGGACCCCACCTTGATGGATGTCTCATCCAAACCGTTAAAGTCATGTGGACCCTACCTTACAGATGACGAGAAAACACAAATATCAGACCCATCGGTGAGCCATGTTCATGTGGGACCCACCTTGATGAAACATGGGCCCACGTTCATGTGGGACCCACCATGGGGCCGTGTTTATCCATGCCATCCAGCGTCCAGGGACGCTGGACATGAAGCATGGCGAGTGCGTGTGCAGGCATGGGTGTGTAGTAACAAGCCATAATAATAATAATAATAATAATAAATAATAATATATGGACACGTAACGTCAGTGCCCTTTTTAGATTTTTGGGTGGGTCACTTGTACAGGCCCCACCTTGATGCATTACGTTAATCCACGCCGTCCATTCCTTTCCCGACCTCATTTTAGGCGTTGAATCAAAAAACGGAATCAATCCGAGGTTCTGGCGGGCCATACCATGGCAAATGACGGTTTTCACCGTTGAAATCTTCCTTGGCATTCCTATATACAAAAAAAAAAAACTCAATATTGGACTCGTTAGATCTGTTATTAGTGGTAGGATCCAATGGCTAGAATGGATTCACTTGGAGTGGGCCCCATATATGAAAAACCTTAAATTTTCAATTTAAAAAAAAAAAAAAAACTAAGCAGCGTTGCTGCTGCTGCTGACAAGAAAGGACGTCGCAGGTGTCCTGTGCTGCGGCGCTGCGGGCGGACGAACCAGGGACACACGGTCCCAGCCGTGGGCCCCACCATGATGCATATTTTCCATCCACTCTGTTCATTAGGTGGGCCACTTCTTTAAGTGGGCTCCCTTCAAGTTTCAGCCACGTCCAGCACTCAGGTGGCCCACATCACAGGGAACAGTAGGTACTAAATGTCTGCCATTGAATTCCTTTTAGGATTTTAGAAAAGTTTGGATCTAAAGCAGGTGGGCCATGTGGGACCCACCTTGATGAGATGTACATCTACACCGTCCGATCAGGGTGTGGCTATCAGTGAAGTACGAACTGACGGTGGAAAGGGGAGGCTGATAGTGAAGTGTTAGCTGACAGTGGGGTGTACTCACCTAATGCATCAATATAAATATATATATTATATTATTATATTGCTATATAATATATATATATATATATATATATATATATATATATATATATATATATATATATATATATAGATTGATATATATATATAGATATATATATATATATAAAGGGGGGTAGCCCATTATGTGGCACCCTCATCTGTTGTTTTATGCAGGCTGCAGCGTGCAACCTTTATTACGGTCAGTGGCATAATAGATGGGCCACGCCCTGATACATGTAGCATACGCACCGTCCAGATGAGCTAGACGGTGGGACCCACCCCTGGAGTGGGGCTCGCCTGGATGCATGTGTTAGTCCAGGCCATCAGGGTCTGGACGGTGTTAGTATATATATATATATATATATATATATAATGTGGTGGGCCCTACATGGGACCACCATGCTATATGTGTTTGTCCTTGTTGCTCAGCAGCGTGGGATCTACACACATGTGTGGACTCCACTTTGATATGCTAAGATGGGGGAGGGCTCGCCTCTAGCGTTTGTGCAGGCCACCCACACCGTCCATTGTTTGGGGCGATGGGGACCCAACCAACACGTGGGGCCTACTCTGACGTGGAAGCAGAATGGCTGGTATACCTACACCATCCAGATGAGCTGGATGATGGGGTTCACCATGATGAATGGATTTAATCAACGCCACCGTACTTGGAGGCCCACTTTGAAGTATGTTTTGTATACACCGTTCATCCCACTAACGTGGGACCCCACCTTGAGTTACGTGTTGTCCACACATGTAACACGTGTGACCGTGAGATGGCCAAGCATGTGGAAATCCACCCTGATATCTGTATTTTTTTCCCAAGCCATCCACTTGTTTTACCAGATTGGGCCACTATGATATATGTCTTGATCCACACCATTCAGTCCAGTGGGCAGTGGCCCCCATCATAATACATGCTTTGTATATTCACGTCGTCTATCCAACTGGGCCCTGGTGTATGTATTCAGCCACGCCGTCCATCTGTATGTGGGACCGGCCATGACGTAAGTGTTTCATCCACGCCGTCCTGTCTATGTATTGGGCGTGGACCCTATACACATGATCCACCTTGATGTATGATTTAATCTACACCGTCCATCAGGTTGTGACGGTGAGGACTCCACCATGATATGTGTTATATCCTAACCATCTAGGTCATACAGGGCCTGCCTCAACGTATGTTTGATCCACACTGTCTGTGGGACGTGTGACCCACCTGATGTATGCATTCTTTGTCCACACCGACCATCTGGTGGGGCCCATTTGCTGCATGTGTAGGGCCTACCTATTGTGTATTTGAAGCCCATGGGTTATGATCCATTGTGATGTATTCGAGGCCCATGGGTGAGGCCTAATACGATGTATATGTGGCCCGTTTAGTGAGGCCCGTGTAATGTATTTAAGGCCCATGTGCAGGGTCCACCTATTGTATATTTATGGCCCATTTGGTGAGGCCCACTGGTGCGGCCCATTGATGCGGCCCACTTGATGTATACAAAGCCCACCTTGGTATATTTGTAGCCCATCCATGAGGCCCACCTTGATGTATTTGTGGCCCATCCATGAGGCCCAACGTGTTGCATATGAGGCCCATGTAATATAACCCACTTGATGTATCTGAGGCCCATGGGTCGTGGCCCATTGAGATGTATCTTCGGCCCATATGTCATGGCCCATTGGGATGTATTCGAGGCCCATAGTGATGGATATGTAGCCTTTGTATGAGGCTCATTGCGATGTATATTAGGTCTTTGTGTGAGGCAATGGGCCCACTATATGTTTAGCCCTATGTGGGCCACTCGTTGGGAGTAATGTTGGTTAGATGTCCACATTGATGGGCAATGACGGTTAAATGTCCTTATTATGACCTTCTCTTAGGCCTTGTTAGGCCATTCTCATCGATGTCGATTGCTGATTATCGACTGAGGCCGATTTGCCGATTCTGATTATCAATCGATCCGATTGTCGTGACCGATTTGCCGATTCTGATTATTGATCGATTCGATTGTTGTGACCGATTTGCCGACTCTGATTATCGATCGATCCTGATTGTCGTGACGGATTTGCCGATTCTGATTATCGATCGATCCCGATTGTCATGACCAATTTGTCGATTCTGATTATCGATCGATCCGATTGTCGTGACCGATTTACCGATTCTGATTAGCGATCGAGGTTGATTATTGTGACCGATTTACCGATTTTGATTATCGATAGATCTCGATTGTCGAGACCGAGTATTGAAGCCGATTTCGATTGTCAAGGTCGATTGTATAGGCCGACTCCGATTGTTAAGGTCGATTCTGAGTGTCAATTCCAATTGTCGAGACCTATATGATGTATATGCGAACCGTAGTCGAGGCCTACTGTGATGTATTCATGGCCCATGGGCAAGGCTCATTGTGGTGTATTCGTGGCCTATGGGCAAGGCCATTGTGATATGTATTAGGCTCATGATGTATGACCCATTTGATGTATTCGAGACCCATGTCTAGGGCCCACATGTCATGTATTTGAGGCCCATGAGTAGGGCCCGCCTGTTGTGTATATGTGGCCCTTGAATAAGGCCCACTGTGTTGTATATCAGGCCCTTGTGTGAGGCCGTGGGCCCATTATATGTTTGACTCTATGTGGGCCATTCCTTGGGGGCAATGTTGGTTAAATGTCCACATTCTCGAGGTCGATTGTCGATGCCGGTTGTTGATACTGATTATGAGTATGTGATAGCATAACATCATCATACATGCCCATACGCATCATTTGCATATTTGTTATGAGGTATGGTTGATCTTTGCATATGTCATTGAGCATGTTGTTATGAGACTCCCTGATAGGCGGAGGTTATCTCACATGAGCGTACGGTAGGCACAACATTGATGCATGACTAGATTGTATGACTCATGCATCTTGCATTATGATTACTATACGCCCTAGCGACATCAGGGTCGTAGCTTCCACAGACATATCGTGGATGGCCAGATGAGACACCGGAAATTTGTTCTACATGGGGTGCTATAGATATCCCTGGGTGAAAGTCCCTAAACCCTCTTGGTTCCAGAGGTTGCTCCAATGTCTAGACCGAGTGGATGCATGAGCGCATGAGGGCCGTATACCATTAGGCCGCGTCTCCCACTGTGTCGTGGTCGGTTGGAAGGGGGTGCGACCTTACCTGCCTGAGAGGAGGGGGTAATGCTAGGCTGAGTCTGACCAGCTCGAGGAATGGGTCCGCTATCGATGAGCCGGGCCCGATATTGGCAGGCGGATAGTGAGGTCTCTTCCACTCACCTTGTTGCGCCCGATGGGGCGGCAATCTGGTTTGGAGTGTAATAGACCCCGGTGATGATCCCAGAGATGAACCATACTGATATGTGGACTTAGTGAGTAGGAGTTACGTACCCATTCATTCATTCATCATTTACTATCCACTCGGGCTGGTGGTGCGCAACTATCTGTTACGTGTACCTTCGCAATGGCAAGGATTTCGGTTGGGGCGCGCGACTAACCTGAGATCAGAAGTTTACCACATTGGGTCTGACTATCCAAATTAGGTATGGGACTAGTTTGGATAGAAGTCCATTGTGATGGACCCCATAGCCTGTGATACTACGTACTATCATCCCGACTTCACACTCCAGCATGGTTATTCCATTTGCACTACATGTTGCATTACATCCACGGCATATGGTATGACTAACGCTGTTTATTTTACTTATCAGAAATATATATTGCATTGCATCCTCTGCATCTGATATTTAGCTCTCTAAGACTCTTCATTTGCATAACTGATTTGTATTGTGTATTTTAATATTGTATGATTTATGCACTTATCAATATTTCTGCTTACTCTGTTATCATGTGATTTATAACTTTGTCAGTATTTCTGCTTACCCTGATAATTCATGATCTTGTTCGCATATCTTTTATTCTGATATTATACGATTTATGGATCACCAGTATTTCCGGTATTATATGATGATGGCATTGTATTGAATACTTGACACTTATCTTGTACACACACTTACACCACCCTCTAAGCTTTCTATAAGCTTATGCACGATAGATGCGTGCAGGAGATGTTAGGTTGGAGCATTGTTGAGCTTGGAGCGTGTAGCGGTCTGCTGGAGCTTGATTTTCGATTTATGTATTTTCCTTTCAGCATTGTACTCAGATGATTTTATTAGTGGATATGTGTTGTTGATGTTGACTTTGTGAATTGGGTGATCTTGTGGTTATGCTTATTACGAGTTAAATGTATATATATAAAAAAATGGGTAAAAATAAATCCTCCTTGTAGGATCCCAGGATCGGAATCTGGCGTATGAACGTTAGGAGCCGAGAATGGGGTACTACGGAGGCTGTCAGCACCAGATTCGGTGATCGGGATTCCTGTGAATCCGATTTTCGGGTTTGGGGCGTGACAGAGTGTGACGCTTCATACGTCAGAATTGGAGTATTATCACAGGAAGGCAGGCTGTAGCCTTCTACAGCGAGAAGTTCAGCGAAGCCCGAAAGAAGTGGTTGACTTATGAGCTTGAGTTGTATGCAGTTGTTCAGGCGCTGCGACATTAACGGCATTATCTGATTCAAAGAGAGTTTGTTTTGTACATTGACCATCAAGCATTAAAGTTTATTAATAGTCAGACTAACGTGAATTATATGCATGCTAGATGGGTTATATTTTTATAGGAATTTATGTTCGTCCTGAAGCACAAGTCAGGGCAGTAGAACAAGGTGGCTGATGCACTTAGCCGTCGTGCATTGCTACTTGTTACGATGAGCAACGAGGTGGTCGGCTTCGACTGTCTAAAGGAGCTATATGCCGAGGATGAGGACTTCAAAGATTCTTGGATGAAGTGCCAAGAAGGTCACCCCAGTGACCTTCATATACAGGACGATCTTCTCTTCAAAGGGAATCGATTGTGCATCCCCCATAGTTTTTTGAGGGAGCAGATTATTCAGGAGCTATATGGAGGTGGCCTCGGTAGACACCTGGGACGAGACAAGACGCGAGCTCTTGTGGAAGAACGGTATTACTAGCTGCAATTAGTACGCGATGTGGAAAAAGCCATACAACGTTACCATGTTTGTCAGACCTCCAAGAGGCAATCTCAGAATACGGGCCTCTACACCCCATTACCTGTGCCTAACGGTCCTTGAAGGATTTATCAATGGACTTCGTGCTTGGTCTCCCACGAACACAATGCGGCATGGATTCGGTGTTCGTGGTGGTAGATCGTTTCTCCAAGATGGTGCACTTTATCCCATGCAAGAAGACCCTCGATGCAACACACGTGGCGAATTTATTTTTCAGGGAGGTCGTACGGCTACACGGGGTCCCCAAGACCATTACTTCCGATCTGACACGAAGTTCATTAGCCACTTTTGGCAGACTTTATGGAATCGATTCAATACATGACTTCAATTCAGCAGTGCTTACCACCTACAGACTGATGGGCAGACCGAAGTTGTGAATCGCACATTGGAAAACCTCATTCGCTGTATTTCAGGAGAAAAATCGAAGTAGTGGAATTTGAACTTGTCTCAAGCAGAGTTTGCATTCAACAATATAGTGAACCGCTCGACAGGGAGATCATTGTTCTAGATTATCTATGGACGAGTGCCTCGTCACACACTTGACTTGGTCCCTCTGCCCAAGCACCCAGGCACAAACATTGCAGCAGAATATATGGCAGACAAGATCATGGGCATCCATGCAGAAGTGCAGACCAAGCTACATGCCTCGAACGAGAAGTACAAGGAACAAGCGGACAAGTATCGGCAACAAAAAGTGTTCGAGGTGGGCGACCGCGTTATGGTCCATCTGCACAAAGAGAGATTTCTGACCGGGACGTACAACAAGTTGAAAAATAAGAAGATTGGACTGGTACCAATCATCCGAAAGATCAATGACAACGCTTATGTTGTTGATCTCCCAGATGACATGGCAATCTCACGGACTTTCAATGTTGCGGACCTAACCAAGTATCATGAACCAGAGCATGACGAGAACTCGAGGACGAGTTCTTTTGAAGTGGAGGAGACTGATATAGAGCGGGTCGCGGACAGTTACATGGCCAAGATGGATCAGAAAAGGCCCGGTTGACGACAGAAGTGATCCAGACCATCGAACCTTAAATCGGGCGTATCTTGCAATCCGGAATGAGTTATCTGACGTAAAATATATGATTTTGGGGTAGAATGAGCTATTGAAGCCAACCAACCCGCTATGTCGGGTTGCGCAGCCTGGAATTGTGAAAAACCCCTGGATCGACGGTCGTTTCCCTATTTTAATTTCGTTTTTACTATAAATAGTAAGTTTTAGTTTGATTATAACTCTTCATCCGTCGGGCTTTAGGAGTTGTGCCCAACGTGAAAAGAGCTTAGAATAATTAGGAGAACGGTTTGGTGAAGCCAAATAGGACACTTACTATTTTTGGCCGAAAACCTTGCGCACTAGTAGACATCACGACCGTCTATAAATAGTAAGTTTACTATTTATAGTAAGTCGCAGATTCTAGGAGTTTGAGTTGTAGTTTGATTCTAATTTCTTTCTCATTGCTTGGTACTCCTATTTAAAGGGTTGTGAACTCATTTTTATTAATCAATTTTGAATATCTTAGAATTTATTTCTATTTTCTGTTTTCTTTCCTCGTGGATTTGAGAAGTCACTGTGAGGAGTCCAGAGAAGCTCTGTGGATTCGGAGTAGTTATCCTCATCACGTTCATCCCTGCGTTAAGAAGATTAGGATAATGAAGACATGAAAGCATGCACAATATACTTGGGTTTGTATTTTATATAAGTGAAGACCATACTTGAATGATGGATGGGCTGTGCCTTCAAAATCTTCCCCATGGGAAAAATCCTTGCCGATGAGTAGGTGGTGGATATGAAATGAAAACATGGGCCAAAGACTGGTGGATGTGACCTTTAGGCATGGGCTTTTAGGAGACTTTGGAATCTATCCATGGTGGGGCTAAAGCAATGAACAGTTTAAATCGCTAAACCATCACTCTTGTACTAATTTAAAAACCAAGTAAAGAAAATAATGAATTTTACCAAGCAATAATTAATTTTTTTCTTAGTTTGGATTTTTGAAGTACAAGAATATAAATTTTTTACTTACTATTCAAATAAGAATCTTAAAAATGGAATTCATGTAATATAATACCTTAGAAAATAAGCATTATATAATGATTGAGATTTTCACTCCCACAACAAAAATTCCTCCAACGCAAGCATATCCTCGCACAATCATAAGCTATGACATTGTACTTATCCATGGGGGTCCAGAGTGGCATTCTTAGCTAAAAGGCTAAATTAGTTGTCGATGACGAAATTCTTCTGTTGAAAGATGACCAGTGCCTACCGCCTGTGTCCATTTGCAGGCAACATTTTAAGCTCAAGGCGTCTTTTAACGGAATGACAGAACATGAATCGTGCAGACAACACTATGTTATTGAGATAAGGCTTTGACGATGATAATGATTTCTAACCAACAGATTCAATGGATAAGTTTATTCAGTCACATGATTTTTATTTTTTATTTTTTAAATACAGAACTATCTATGGTTTGACCACCCCATTTATGCAATGGGGGTAGAGATTTTTCTTTATTTTAGTAGGTGGAGAACATGAAATGCTTTTCAAGGTTAGTGAAAAATCTTGAAATTCTCTGCCAAAAAGGTAAATGCCTAAAACGAATTCCTAATAAAAAACAAAGGTACCCCATCTGCAAGCCAATTCGGCCTCACCAAACACAGTAAGCACAAGACATGGCCAGCTTTAGTTGGGCTAGCCCCTTATGATTTTGGTCGAGCACTTGACTCCCAGACACACGACAGGCTTTGGTTAGTCCGGCCCATTCCCATGTTGGTCTGAGTACTCACATCAGTTAAAGTAAAATGTATTATCAGGTCATTTGTTTCAAAATGGATTAGAATCAATTAGAGAAAAAATAATTAAAATAAAAATTATTTTCAAATCTAATTATCCGTTACATATGATAACAAATACACCAAAGGTGTATACTTTTCGGTCCATTTAATGCTTTAATTAACGCTCAGTCCTTTTAATGCTCTAACGCCCACATTAGATATGGGCCAAACTGTCTAATGACCTTTTGAAATTAGCTCACGTACGGCTTTGCATGGTACGGAACTATGAGTTTTCACTTTTAAACATGCTTTGTGCTTGTTAACGTAGCGTGATGAAAACTCATCACTGAAGGGCTCACCCAATCGAGTTCCTGTTATTCATGATCATTTGTCTTTTGAGGCATGGAATTTTAGTGCCCTTATATGTTGCACTGTACATCTAGAGAATGTATAAGGTGATCCGAACCATGCATTCGTCGGTTTAAATGATTGATTGAGTAATAAACCAAAAAAAAAAAAAAAAAAGTTCCTTGATCGCACAATCGTAATCATCCAACAAATGGACGCTTCTTAAATGTTGTCCTTCGGTGTCCATTTTACTAACGTCCGAACTCTCTGATTTTGGAATGTGAGGCAGTATACTATCTGACCCACTGACTTAAGGGTTCAGATCTCTTCTGAGTATGCCACATATGCTGCGATGAAATGGAGGCACAGTGCCTCCTGGATGATCACGACTCTATTGTGAACAGGATATCATCATTAGTGGTATTGACAGGTGTCACTCAACCATGATAGAAATCCGCGGCTGCACGTGTTTCCGGAAACAGAAGTCTGCCAAACGGATAGAGCCAACTGTTTTGTCCAGTGGACCCCACCTCAGGTTCGATGCACCATTACTGGTATCTTCAACCGAAACGTCTCATTCCCTAAATAGTAAAGACCGGGGCAATGATAGGGGACGCGGATTGCTAGCTACTGTATGGTGCTCTGTCGGCCCACCATGATGTATCTTTTTTTAATCTATTCCGTCCATCCATTCTCCTAAATAATTTTTGGCCTTAATACTAAAAATTAGACAGATTAAAATCTCATGTGGATCACACCACATGAAATAATGGTAATTGAATACCTACTGTTAAAAACTTTTCAGATGAAAAATAAACATTATAGTGGGCCATAGGAACTTTCTAATAGTGGGCGTTCAATCACCACTTTATTTTTGTTGTATGGTACAGTTGAGATTTGAATTTGTCTCATTTCAGGCTCATATCCTTTTATTAATCTGGAAAAATAAATTAATGGCATAGATAAAACATATACACCATGGTGGGGCCAAAGGGCACCGTTCAATGGCTATCTTGCTTTCGTATGGCCCCGCAGCGGGATGTGGATTAGGCAACAGGGGAATCATGAGCTCAAAAATGAAGCAGATGTAAATCTCAGGTAGACCACACCACAGGAAACAGTGGTGAATGAACGTCCACTGTTAAAAACCTCCTGGCCCACCATGATGTTTATTTCCGATAAGGTAACACGGACTTGGATGCGAATAAAACACAAATATCAGCTTTATCCAAAACTTTTGTAGTCCCCAGTAAGTTTTGAACAGTGAGCGTTCAATCACCGCTGTTTCCAATGGTGTGATCCCCAGAGATTTGGATCTCCTCTTCGGCCAAAAAACGAGTTGCAAAAAATGATGGACTGCGTGGATATAAAACAGATAAATTAATGTGGGCCCCACAGTCACAGATCCACGGAGCTCGGTGGTTGGCGGATGCATGGAATCAACGGCCCCCTATATGAGATATCACTAAATAAGCCGGGATGGGAGGAAACGGATTGGCTACTCCCCCTGACACTAGCCCCGTGGCTGATTGTCGGTGCTCTATGGGCCCCACCATGATGTATGTGTTTCATCCATTCCGTTCATCATTTTTACAGATCATTTTATGGCTTGAAACAAAAAATAAGAGTATATAAATCTTAGGTGGATCACACCACATGAAAACAATAGTGATTAGATATCCACCATTAAAATCCTCCTAAGGCCTACTGTACTGTTTATTTGACATCCAATATGTTGATTAGGTCACTCAGTCTCAGATGAAGGGAAAAAACAAAAATCAGCTTGATCTAAAACTTTTATGGCCCCAAATTGTTTTTTAATGGTCAACGCTCATTCAACACTGTTTCCTGTAATGTGGTCCACTCAAGATTGGGATATACCTAACTCTTGGTCTCATACCTTTAAATGATTTGTAAAAAAGGATGGACGGCATGGATGAAACACATCCATCATTATGGTGCCCACAGAGTACCGACCACCAGCCATTGGCTAGTGTCAGGAGGAGTAGCCAATCCGTTTCCGGGATGGGAACCATGAGATCTCACTCGCCGAGTTCATAGCCTGCTTATGTGTAAGGGTCAGCTGCGAGATAATACGAATTGGTGCATCGCACCGGTCCCCAGATATGGAGGTGGGCCACAGGACCAATCTGAAACCCTTTAATTCCGATCGACCTTTTCAAAATTCCAAAATGAGAAGCGGCCTGATCACGAACCTTGATTTTAGGAGACCCACCTTGGCTAAGCGATGCTCCAAGAGCCTTCTACTTTGGAAAATCCCAGCCCTTCTATCAGTCGCATAAAAGTAGACGGTTGAGAAAAAAAACACGACGGTCATGGCATAAGTGCCAAAGATTTGTCAAATAGGATCTTCCAAATATGTCGGATTTTGGGGAGTCCACCGTCCGTGTTAGGACCCATCAGATCAAAGCTTTGGATGTACAGTCAATGGATTCCATGGACACATTTCCTTCTTGACGTATCAGCAGTAACTGCCCTATAGTTTCTTTTGATAATATAATGTTACCGTGGTTAAAAAGTAAATGAAGGGTCCAAATTCAAAGGGAAATATCATATGGTTAGTATTGTTCCATGGTTTAAGTGCCTGTTTGGCTATGCTTAATTTATTTTATTTTATTTTATTTTATTTTTGTGTGTGATTTTAATTATGAAAATCACTTTTTTACAACTTAAGGGTAATGACAGTGTCAGTAAGGACTGGTGGATGGTTCTCTGTGGGTCCCACAATAATGTGTTTGTTTTATTCGTATCAACCTTCCATTTTGGATAATTATTTTAGTACATGAGCCCAAAACTAAGGCAGATCCAAATTCCAGGTAGACCATGCCCCAGGAAAACAGTGGTAGTTGAACTCTCACCATTGAAAATTTTCTAAGCCTACGTAGGTTGTATTTACCATTCTGTTGATTAGATAAAATAATTTATTTATTTATTTTTTTTTAAAAAAAAAAAAGAAAGAAGAAGAAAAACAACCCTGAGGAAGGGAAAACACAAATATCATCTTGTTCCAAAACTTCTATAGCCCTATGAAGTTTTTAATGGTGAATGTTCAATCACTACTGTTTCCTATTGTGTCCTCCAACTGAGATTTTGATCAATCTCGTTTTTGGACTCATGACTTAAAATTATCTGGAAAAATAGATGGCAAGCCTGGATTAAAAAAACATAAATCACAGTGGGGTCAGAGAGCACCGTCCAGCAGCTAGTGGAGGCAAACCGGTTTGATATCCACTTAATTAATCAATTTAAGAACAGTAATTTTTCAAATTTGTATTTTTTTTCCACCGCTCCTAGATCTCTCACTCTAGTTGGAAGGTTTGTTAATTTCACACTAATGTAGATCTGTACACCTTCCCACATGTGCCATCATGGCACGTGGGTTGGGATTAAAGGCAAGCGGCTGAAACCTTTGTGGGCAATTGTTTTTCTTAAGCATGTTACCATACTTGCAATTTTTTACATAGGCAATTCTTAATAAACAATTTCAAAGAATTATTTTTTACACTCCTATGTAGTTTGGGTGGTACTCATTTCAATACAATTATGCCACTCATATGGTAGATGATTCATCAGTGATATGAAAATGGTATTTAACTTGACGATTATAATTAATGTATATAAGAAACTATTAGATAGTACTTGATTGTAATCAACTTGTGTAATAGTCTATTACACTGCACTTATGAGAGTTATGTGCTCGTATTACTGGCCCCCAACTCAAATAAAGGAGGGGGTTGCATTAGGTTAGAAGTCCACGGCAAATTTATGCCATAACTTCCGTTATGAATTTGAATGATTGGTATTGTGTGCCCTCTAAATATAATGTATTAATCTTAACCATCAAATTGATGATCTTGTCCATAGATCATGATGGCCATGCATCTTGTGTGGACATGATATTAATGTTATAACTAATATATGTGTATATTTAAATTACACATTTATATGTGTTAAGGGAGAGGGATTACTCTGATTCTTGTTGGGAACCTGAAATTGGGCATAACAACCATAGATTAAGGTAGAGTTTGTGTTCCATGGATTTCAGTATTCTGTTGTCCCATAACTAATTTAGGAGGTTGTAGGACAAACTTATGGTTATTATAATTCTTATGTGGTCACCTTTTGTGAGGGAGCCGCTGATGATGAATCATGATAAAAGATCTCTACCATAAGGATCAATGATGAGTCAGTGTGCTTGCACTCTACATAGGAATGTTAAGTATGTAATGGAAATAAGCTTCTAGAACTATATCTATTGGACACTTGAATTCGATGATCATTTCAAGTCTCAAGCCCATCATGCTGGGGCCAGCATGTTTGGATTTTTGAAACGCATTAAAAATAAAAGTTATTAAAATTTAAGTTTAGATTTTTACAACTATATAGATTCCCATTTAGATATTATTAAATTTAGAAAAAGAAGAAGAAGAAGAAGAAGAAGAAGAAGAAGAAGAAGAAAAGCATGGATCCTACGCTTAGAATTACTTTCATCAATACCACCAAGAAACTATTGTTTTTATTGATGTTGTTCCTTCAGCTAGAAGGTCTCTGCCCATTCTATCTCCTTGATAAAAGAGAAGGTGACATAGCCCATACGTCAACCTTGGAATATGGCGAGGATTGATGTATAAAGCTATCTAAATATGGACCCTATGCACACTAGACGTGTGATGAAGGAGGAAGGAGAGACGTTTCACTTTTTTGGTGTAATTGACACCCTAGGGGTGGAACATCCATGGTTTTCTACCTTTACCCTCTTCTTACATGATAAGATGTATGTATTATGAGGAGTTCGGGTTTCAAGAAGATACCTATCATAGTACTCTACCATCTTATAATCTTCTATATACATTACTAAGTTAGAAGTCTATAATTTTGCCTAAACCATGTACCTAAATTGATGTGATTTTTCCATTTTCACAGCCATCTGCCATTGATCCAATATCTATGTAAATCAAGTGGTGAACCATACCATATTTAAAATATCAAATCATCATCAAATACAATCAAAACCATTTTAACGGTTAAAATAAAAGTTTAAGTGTTGAAAATATTTTTTAAAAATAGTAATGAGCCTAGTGAAAAAAATAATAATAAATGATTTTTTGAATGTTTGATATCAAGTTGTAAGCCATAGAATAGTTCTTAGAAAACCAGTAGATCCCCTATTGACCCATGTAAGCCTTAATTGGACATTGATGGATGCCCCCAGCTACACCCACTTTTGTTGGCTTCATGATAACTTCATAAAGTGAGTCAAATCACTTGGTGAGGGTATTGAACTTCTCACATGTCCTCGAATCTAAGAATTAATCCAATCTAGCATATCCTCAAATTGATCATAGTCCAGCATGATGCACCTCTTGGTCTAAGACTTGAACAACGCCCAATAGGTCTAAAACTAAAAGCCCATTCACAAGATACATGTACACTCCGATGCGATGTAGCATAAAGGCACACTTGACTCATTGCCATGCCCGATGGTGAAGATCTTCTATCCTAGCTCATCATTAGTCTCAATGACCACGTAAAAATGATATCCATAGGTCTATCTTACAACTTGTTACGTGGTCATAAAACAACAGATATTGAGATCCATGGCCAATAACTCTCCCTTAGTGGCTATCATGTCCACTCTTAAAATCCCTAATGATAACTTGATGAATCCCTCTCCTTTAACTCAAATTCATGTATATTTGAAGTACTCCATGGCTCAAGTGGTAGACTAAGTGAAGATACCCTTGTTTCAACACCGAGGTCTTGGTATTGATTCCTTGGTGGGGGTGACTAACGGTGGAGTCTGTTTTAACAATGGGGTGTGTACTAACAAGTTAACCCAAAAAAGAAAGAAAGAAAAGTACTCACATATATTAACTATGACATTGCAACATGTCTATGTAGGACCCATATCATTATGATTTATGACTATATTTATCAATTACACTAGATGTTATCCTTGTCATCAATGGACAAGATTCACAGTCGTTTTCAAGGCATAATTCCAACATGACATGCCTCTTGAAGTCAATTATAGTGGGTGTTGGTGGGTTCATGTATTATAATATAGTTGAGGTTCATATGATGCAACAATGGATCCTCTGGTCTTTTAAGATATTTTTATGGCTGAGATCTAGTAGATGAACTATCCGTCAAGTGATTTTTTGTTGGTACCGGTATTTTAATGCTTCAAATGTTTTTATGGATATTTTCGATTGCGATATTTTTCTTTAACTATTAAAATATTTTCAACACACTTGATGGTAATTCCAACGGTCAGGTTCTTGTAATCCATCACTTGATTTGAATGGTAATTGAATTAATTTTGGAAGCTTGGATTCAGAATACATTAGAATCCAAATCACAATTATACAAGAGTCAAGGTGATTGTGAATCCTCAAATATGTTTGGTTGAAATGCACTAGGATCCAAATCTTCCATTTGAGAGCTTGTATTTGGAATGCATTTGAATTCTTTACCATATTCACGGGACCTAGATTTGATTAACTAAATCAACTTCATATTCCAAATTATATATGTGTGTGTGTGTGTATGATATTGGATAGAATGATTGTAAGCCTATTGAAATATATACTTTGGCCAAAAACAAGAAAATTTTAAGCCTTGGGTGGGCCATAAATGTAAGGATAAAAAACAAGTGACTCATTAACATTTTTAATTGTTCATTTAAATGTCAAATATTTGTATGGTTTGTATCATATTGATATGATTTTAGTGTTGTAGCTATTAATTAGATTGTTTTGGAGTATCATCAGCATACCATGTGTACAATATATTAGTAGCCCAGCTATACCTTTGTTATACGTGCGACTCTTTTACCTTTAAAAATGAGCTAAAAAAAAGCATTTCCTTTGGATTATATAAGAATCTCAGCATTTTGTTGAGATTTCAAAACACACAAAGGTGGTATTTGAAATACCTCTAATTCCGTTTACCACCAAATCCAAGGCTGCCAAACGAAAAAAGGCGTTGCTTGGATTTGAAATTCACCAATTTATCTCCAAATCTAAGGTGCCAAACGACATGTAAGGATTGATGACCATTTTAGCAAAGGGGTCAAATTGGGTGCATGATTAGGTAGGATTACAAACTTTAGATACAGTAGGGTATATCAAAATTTATAGGGTGGTATACTACACTGGTGTTTCTCTTTATTTCTAATAAGATTCTATCTTAGAGAGAGAGAGAGAGAGAGAGAGAGAGAGAGAGAGAGAGTGTGTGTGTGTGTGTGTGTGTGTGTGTGTGTGTGTGTGTGTGTGTCTGAGATGCCCATCTCTCTACGCGTTATCACCTAAAGAGAGAAAATAGAAAGAAGAAACAGAGGAGAGAAATCTCTCATTCCTTCTTGTATTAGCACAACCACACATGTAGGGTTCACATGTTGGAAATAATGTATTGAAAATAGTAGATAATATTTGAAAAAATAAAAATTAAATAAGAAAATATGTCTTATTTGTTTGAGTTGAGGCGTGATCGAATTACTCGGCTTGAAACCAAATCCGCCCTCCTCAGACCACGTCCCAAGTGTAACATAAATCTTGGACAATTGGCCTTTACGATACAACAACTATTACCTGGTCCCAATTGTGCACTTCTGTACATGGGCTTGAACCAGCATGCAAAACTTAACCAAAGTGAGTTGACTTGATAGCGAACTTAGTTAACAAAACAATACTAAACTAGATACGAATTTTGAAGAAATTAGCTGCTTAAAGCACCGTTTTAAATGGGTTAGGCCCATTGGGTTTGAACCCAACTAGTATGACCACCTGAACAGACACGTCGCCTGGCTCGGCGAGGCACGTGTATATGTGGCCAATGGCATAGTTTCAGGCTAATGGCATAACTCCCGTGGGACCAAATTCACATGCCCTATGAGAAAGAGCTCAAGCCTAATGCAAAACTCTTATAGTATGCTTGGGTGTGTTTTAGTCATTTTTTAATGTGGGACAAGAGAACTACACATAAAGACAAAATAGTTTTCATAAAGAGGAAAAGAATTTTTATTTTTTATTTAAATTTAAAACACTTTATTTTAAAAATTCTTTTAAAATACAATAACATCGTGTATGTGAATCTCACATCACGACCTTAACCCCATTTTAAGATAGACATAGAAGAGAAACTTCTACTGTAATCAAATCTCTTTTTCAACTGTCGCTGTCAAAAGGTAACTTTGAATTCAAAATATTTGATTTCAGTTTTCTATAGAAACTGTATAATATTAAACCGTGATTGTTAGGATTTAATTTATAAATTCAAACTTTGTGAAGATTTTTTTTTTTCAGTGGAACATACAACCGACCCCGATTAATTAGCATAAAGCTCAGATAAAAACGATGATGAAAAGTTGGGCCCACCTACCTTAGTGCTTCATGCTACACGGCCACATGACGGTGGAGACGTGTGACAGCCACCCCAGCCCAATAGGAATCTGCCAGCGTACACAGTCTGGCTTTCATTTGTCAGACACGTCGGTGCAAGACATGGTTATAAGGATTTTAGGTAAGAAAAACGTGTAGCATTTTGTCTTTTGGACGTAGCCCATCCTTCAGAGATTCAAAACCGTCTTTATGATGGCCCTTCCTTTTACCAGGTATGGTCAAAAGATAAGAAATCTTTTATTGGAATATCGTGGCCCTTCAATGCTTTAACTTTTTGTTTTTGAACGTGGACCGTTCCGTGGACGGCTGAATATTTTAATATGATAGCGAGGCTCATTAAAGCAAACATGTGAGAGCCAAACCCGGCCAATTGCAGTATGCAGGGATGAATTCCAGCAACGGACCGGATTATGGGGAGGCCATACTCTCGGCAATAGAGGAATGGCTTTCTAGAGAAGGACAACAATACTTATATTAGAAAATGGTGGTGACTCATCCTCTCATTTGTCACTAACGATCCAGACCATCCAAATTATGGGTCCTATTTTCGGTGGATCATACATCCAAATCCAATCCGATCATTCAATCCTATCGAATTATTTATGGAAACCAAATGGCCGGTTAAAGTAAACAATGAGTAGTCTAAATTTGGAAGATATAAAAAATCAGATGGTTAATATTGTTTTCTCAATGCAATTTTTTATTGTAATTGTGTCAGAGATATGGACGGTTTGGATTTCCATAAAACTATGATGTGTGTATGTTTAAAGGGTCACTGGTAATTTGTGATATACTAAGAGTTGTGAGTGTAGCGCAGTTCACTGCCCACATGATACTCAACTTGAAACATAAGCAAGTTCAGCATTTGCTAGAAAACATCTCTGCTGATTGCCCATAGTATTTTTGGGACTATAGTAATTGGATTTCGGTCATACTCAGTGATCCAAAATAGTAATTTGATTAGATACTTAGATGATGATGGTTGTCTCAAAAATCTTTAAAATGGGAAGATTCTAAACATTTTGTCAGTTGTTCATGAACAACGTCAAGGGAGATAGTGATGGATTTGGGCCCATGGGGCCTACTTATTAGCAACTATGATTTGGTGGTCGCACATAGATTTCCCCAACTTAAACTTTGTTTGCATATCCTCTCTTTATCAATTTGAACTGTACATTAAAACAAAAAATAAAATAAAAATAAAATAAAAAAATAAAAAAATCTAAAGAACCGTTTATCAACATAAAAAAAGTACGCAATTATGAGAACAAAACATCAAAAACAGAGAGGAAAGAGAAGATGAACTACTTTTATCCATCAGCTCTAATAATATGATAGGACCATTGATCATATCCAGTGAGCTCCTAACACTGGATCAGAGGAGTGGAGTAGTTCCATCTTACTCCCACAGTTTTTTAAAAGACTGATGAAAGAAGGTCGTCCATCTTTGACTTTGAAAGAGGCATCCAAAAATTAGATCATATAGATATGTTTGATCTTACCTTTTGCTGACAGGCCGTCCTTAATCCATATTTAAACTAAAATAATTAAATCATAGAAGTACTAATGAATTTTCAATTTGAAATTTTTTGTGAAGAGAGGAGAATGGAGAGAAAGAGGAGAAAGAGAGTAGAGGGTTGGGCTAGACCAGAATGGCAGGTGCGGGCCACACACACTAAGGGCAGAAAGGGTCTACCACAAGTTCACACCCCTTCATGCAAAGGATGTAAAATCTGATGGGGTTTTCCTCCTCAATTCAGAGGAGAGGTAGTGTAGCTTGTTGTAAATCGGATGCCTCAAATCTTGGCATTGCCGCACTGCTCGACCAATCGAGGGACTGACTCGAGCGGTCAAGGCTCGCTCGACTCAAAGTCCAACAAACTATATTTTTTGGTGTCGACCAGTCAACGGTCAGGCTCGACCGGTCGAAGGGGTCCTTTGACCAGTCGAGGGTTATGCAAATTCTGCGCGGATTTTGTGCGGACTGCATAAATCTGAGGCGGTTTCGCAGAGGTGCGGAAGGGGAGTTTCCTAAACTATAAATAGGGGTCCTTAGAGCTATTTTAGGGTAGGCTAAGGCTTCCTAAAGTGATTCCATCTGGGTATTTTTACGTCCAAGGTGAGAGAGAGAGAAAAAGAGGAAGAGACAAAGAGAAGAGAGAGAAGAAGCTTGTGGAAGGGAGGATTCTGCTCGTAGAGGTGATCTACTGCGTAGTCGATGTCTTAGTGCTTATACGTCCTCATGATCGGTGAGATCTCTCCGTTTTTCATTATTCTTTTATTATTCATCCACTCCTACGTGAGTGAAAAAGGTTTGATCCAAGTAGTGTGTGCTTGTGATCGGTTGTAATGTTCTATTTCATAGTGAATTGTTGCGCTGGACTAGGTCCCGTGATTTTTACCCATTCGAGGGTTTTCCACGTAAAATTTCTTATGTCGTGTGGTTTGTGCTTTGATTTATTTCATTACTTTATTATATCCCATAATTATAGTGTTTTGGGAGGAGAGATCCTAAGGTTTTTTGTGCAACGCTCCCAACAAAGTGGTATCAGAGCATTCAGGTTGGTTGAACGGAGTGAGATCAGTTCTGAATTATGGAAGGTGGTTCATCAAGGATGATCAGTTTCAATGGTTCTAACTAGACTATATGGAAAGCTAAGATGGAGGACTTGCTTTATTGCAAGAACTTGTATGCTCCAATTCTAGGTATATAAGCAAAAACAAAGGAAATGTTAGATAATGATTAGAAGAAGTTGGAACGGAAGGCGGTGGAGTTTATTAGACAATGTCTAGACGATTCTGTATTCCACCATGTGTCTAGGGAGATCTCAGCCACTAGCTTATGACTGAAATTGCAAGGCTTGTATGAGAGGAAGACAACCGGCAATAAGATTTTTCTGATAAGACGACTTGTAAATCTCAAGTTCAAAGATGATGGTTCTGTGGCTAAGCACATGAATGAGGTCAGCAACATATTGAACCAACTCTCCGCTATGAAGATGATCCTGGACGATGAACTACAAGCTTTGCTATTGCTTAACTCATTGCCTGATAGTTGGGAGACATTAGTGGTGTCTCTAAGTAACTCCGCGCCAGACGGAAAGGTATCCATGGAACATGTAACTAGTTGTCTTTTTAATGAGGAGACAAAGAGGAAGTCTCACGAGTCTACTCAACAAGAGGCCCCTGTGACATAAGATCGTGGGAGAGGAAAGAACAGAAAGGACGGGAAGGCCCAAAATAAATCAAGAGGCAAGTCGAGTGTCAGGAAGAATGTTGAATGCTGAAATTATGGCAAGAAGGGCCACTATAAGCATGAATGTCATAAGAAGAAGAATGACAAAAAATAAAAAGGAAAGGAGAAGGAAGATGAATCAGACTCCACTGTGGTCGCTTCAAATGGCGACGTTGTAATTATTCTTTCAGTAGTTCATGATGTTTATCTCACGGTTACGAGTTAGGACACCGACTGGGTGATAGACTCGGAAGCTTCGTTTCATGCGACTCCACGCAGAGATTTCTTCATAAGCTACAAGTCAGGTGACTTTGGGACCGTAAAGATGGAAAATTCTGACGTATCAAAGATCGTAGGGTCGGTGATATTTGTCTGAAGATCGATGTGGGCTGCACATTGGTTCTCAGGGATGTGAGGCACATTCCAGACTTTCGCCTTAATTTGATGTCGACGGGAAGGTTGGATGATGATGGATATGACAGCTGATTTGTTGGTAGGTGCTGGAAGCTCATCGAGGGTTTGTTGATCGCAGCTAGAGGGAAGAAGTGTTGAACCCTTTACAAGGCAAGTGTCAGTATGTGCAAGGGTGGGTTGAACGCAGTGGAAGATTCAGCTACTGACAAGTGACACATGCATTTAGGCCACATGAGTGAAAAAGGGCTTCAGCTACTAGTGAAAAAGCGGCTCCTTCTAGAAGTGACAGGTATACCTCTCAAAATCTATATTGACTGTTTATCAGGAAAACATCATAGAGTTTCATTTGTTAAATCTGCTTCCCATGTTAATAAAATGCATGCATTAGATTTGGTTTATTCTTATGTTTGTGGTCCTATGAGGACAAAAACCTTGGGTGGGGCATTGTATTTTGTTACTTTTATAGATGATGCATCTAGGAGAATTTGAGTTTATGCTTTGAAATCAAAGGACGAGGTCTTTGATGTGTTTAAAATCTTTCATGCTATGGTCGAGAGAAAGACACGTAGATCATTAAAGTGCATTTGCACTGATAATGGTGGTGAATACATTGGTGACTTCCATGAGTATTGTAAGTCCCTGGGTATACGGCGTGAACATACGGTTCCTAAGACCCCCAGCATAATGGTGTGGCTGAGCGAATTAATCGCACCATTGTAGAGAGAATCAGATGCATGTTATTCAATGCAAAGTTGCCCAAGATGTTCTGGGGAGAAGCAATGCACATGGCAGTGTATTTGATAAACAGGTCTCCATCAGCCCCGTTGAATGAAGAAGTACCTGAGAAGGTGTGGACTGGACAAGATCCATCGTACAGTCATCTCAGGGTGTTTGGATGCAGGACATCTGTTCACGTACCAAAGGACGAGAGGTCCAAGCTCGATACGAAGATCATGTAATGTGTGTTTTTAGGGTACGGTGATGAAAGTTCGGCTACAGATTGTGGGATCCGATTGAGAAAAAGCTCATAAGGAGCAGAGATGTGGTCTTCTTTGAAGATTAATGTATAAAAGACATTTGTAAGCCAGAGAAGTCCCAACCTAGTTCAAGTAAGCTAGAGGGCATGGATCCGGTTACTCCTCCTATGGTGCCTGATGACGGGGAAGTACAGAAAGGTGTAAAGGACAAGGGAGTTCCTACAGAAGATGGACCGGGAGAGCAGCCCCCACTTGATTCACTTGTTAAGCCACAGGTGAGGAGGACATCTAGGGACAAACATCCGTCCAAGAAGTACTCGCCACATAAGTACGTTATGCTCACTGATGGGGGAGAGTCAGAATATTATTCTAAGGCTCTAGTCGACGAGCATAAGGGGGAGTGGTTGAAAGCTATGCAAGAGGAGATGAAATCCTTTCATAAGAATCACACTTATGATATGGTGAAATTGTCTAAGGGCAAGAAAGCTCTGAACAACAAGTGGATGTTCAGAAAGAAGATTGAGCAAAAGAATTCACAAACGAGGTTCAAGGCTAGACTTATGGTGAAAGAGTTTAGTCAGAGGAAAGGTATAGACTTCGAGGAGATATTCTAACCAGTGGTGAAGATAACATCCATACGGTGTTGCTTGGGTTGACGGCTTGCATGGATCTGGAGATAGATCATTTAGATGTTAAAACTGGCTTTTTCCATAGTGACCTGGAAGAAGAGATCTACTTACACCAACCAGAGGGGTTCGAAGTTAAAAACAAAGAGCATATGATGTGTAGGCTTAGGAAGAGCTTGTATGGGCTGAAACAAGCTCCAAGGTAATGGTAGAAGAAGTTCGAATCGTTCATGTTAAAGCATGGATATGATAGAACGGAGTCGAACTACTGTGTGTTCACGCGCAAGTTCTCAGATTGTGATTTCTTAGTTCTGCTGTATACATTAATGAAATGCTCATCATGGGTAAAGCATCAAGAAGATTGACATGTTAAAACAGGAGTTGGGCAAGTCATTTGCGATAAAAGATCTGGGTCCGGCTAAACAGATCCTAGAAATGGAGATAATCCATGACAGAAGCAGTGGAAAGATTTGGTTGTCATAAGAGCGGTATATTGAGAAAGTTATAGAGCGGTTCAATATGAATGCAGCGAAGCTGGTCAGTACTCCACTGGATGATCATTTCAAATTGAGCGACAAGCAGTGTCCAAAGACGAATGTAGAGGTGGATGAGATGAAGAAGATACCCTATGCGTCAATGGTAGGAAGTTTGATATATGCTATGGTGTGTACGAGCCCAAACATAGCATATGCAGTTGGTGTTGTTAGCCGGTATCTTGCCAATTCTGGTAAAGAACATTGGGCAGCGGTGAAATGGATACTGCGGTATCTAAGAGGCTCATTCACGTTGAGCCTATGATATGGTGACGGAAAACCTGTGTTAGAAGGTTACACAGATGCAGATATGGCAGGTGACATAGACTTTAGGAAGTCTACATCAGGGTTCATGTTCACGTTTGCAAGGAAAGCGGTCTCTTGGTAGAGCAAGCTACAAAATGCACTCACAGATGCATGTAAAGAGATGCTTTGGATGAAGAAGTTCCTACAGGAACTTAACCTGAAGTAGGAGCAGCACGTGGTCTTTTGTTATAGTCAAAGTGCTTTACACTTGAGTAAGAATCCAAGTCAGCACTCTAAGTCGAAGATCATAAAAATTTGGTATCACTGGATCGGGTATACTTTGGAACAGAATCTGTTAAAGCTTGAGAAGGTCCACACAGATGATAATGGGTCAGACATAATGACCAATACATTGCTCAAGGGCAAGTTTGAGGTTTGTAGAAACCTGACTGGCTTGAAGAAAGTGAATTCCTCCTGAGTCGGAAAGGGGGAGATTTGATTGAGTTTTCCTCCTCAGTTCAGAGGAGAGATAGTGCAACTTATTGTAAATCGGATGCCTTAAATCTTGGTATTACCGCGCTGCTCGACTAGTCGAGGGACTGGCTTGACCGGTCGAGGGGGTTGCTCGACCGGTCGAGGCTCGCTCGACTCAAAGTCCAGCAAGCTGTATTTTTTGGTGTCGACTAGTCGAGGGTTAGGCTCGACCGGTCGAAGGGGTCCTTCGACCAGTCGAGGACCTAACTCGACTAGTCGAGGGTTACGCAGATTCTGTGCGGACTGCGTAGATTTGAGGCGGTTTCACAGAGGTGCGGAAGGAGAGTTTCCTAAACTATAAATAGGGGTCCCTAGGGCTATTTTAGGGTAAGCCAAGGCTTCCTAAAGTGATTCCATTAAAATGTTTTCACGTCCAAGGTGAGAGAGAGAGAGAGAGGAAGCTTGTGGAAGGGAGGATTTTGCTCGTAGAGGTGATTTACTGCTTAGTCGATGTCTCGGCGCTTCTACGTCCTTGTGATCTGTGAGATCTCTCCGTTTTTCATTATTCTCTTATTGTTCATCCACTCCTACGTGAGTGAAGAAGGTTTGATCTAGGCGGTGTGTGCTTGTGATCGGTTGTAACGTTTTACTTCATAGTGAATTGTTGTTCTGAACTAGGTCCCATGGTTTTTACCTCTTCGAGGGTTTTTCACGTAAAATCTCTTGTGTCGTGTGATTTGTGCTTTGATTTATTTCATTGCTTTATTATATCTCATAATTCTAGTGTTTTGGGAGGCAAGATCCTAAGGTTTTTTGTGCAACACTCCCAACAAAATCTTAGCTGTTGCATGCAAAATTTATAAATTCTCTAAATACCTTAAAAATTCCTACTAATGTAGTCTTAAATCCCAAACCTTGTGACTCTTAGGACTGCATGGGCAAAAAATTCCATTGCTATCGTCCCTTGATGTATCATCTGTATCTGAAAGTAAGTGTGATTGTCCAGAACTGTATGATTATATTGGCTGAAATAGACCATTAAAGGGGTGATATGGAGCTATATGAGGTACCTGAAACCACTGCAAGCCTTGATTGCCACACCCATTACCTATAGTAGAGATGATCGACTATAGGGCCCATAAGTAAATGGTTTGGATAATCCAATATGGCGATATCCAATTGTTCACTCTCCAAGTATAGGGTTGTGATGTAGTAATAAACTCGGTGAGACCGAGGTCGAATCCCAAGGGACTGAAACCTATACATAATCTGAAACTAAATAGCACTAGAACTAGAATAAGATGAAATCTAAATCGAATAGAATTTAATGAATAATGGTGAAATATTAATCTAAAACTTAAAGAATTTAGAGGTAGGAAACTAGGGTGCCAAGAATTCACTTGTAGCAATTGGGAAGTTACCTTGCACTGATTCAGGGATACAACTGGAATCAGAGTCCTATCTTATCCAGTTGGTAAGAAGAGATTTGTCAGATCTCTGAACTTCTCATGAATCTGATTATCAACAGATAAGATTGGTGAAGATTTGGAAGTGATTCCGTCACCTAACCATACCCAGGAGACTATGGCAAACAACAGCAATTTACCTATATCACAGCCAGTCATGAGAGAATTGTGAAAGTTAGGAAGGGTTCCCTCACCCAACCATGCTCATGAGACGATGGCGAATAACGGGGCCTCCTAAGTTCACAATCTCATAATGAAAAGAACATACTTAAAACTATTGCAGATCTACTGTAATTTGAGTCACAATAAACCATTAAAAACTAAAAGTATTCATTAATAATTAAACTAGAATCCATAAGAGTTCAATAACCATGAATCAAAACAAAACTAACACCCCAATCACGCTACAAGCTTCACCTCTTAGCCATAGCTAAGAGGTTTAGCCTAACAACATGATTAGGCTAAATCCCTTAAACAAAAATAAAATAAACAAAAGAAAAAAAAAAAAAAAAAAAACTCTAATCTCTCTCTTGTGCTTCACGTCCCAGCTGGAATCCCTTAGATCATGCTCACGTTCTTTCTCTCTTCTTTCTTATAGGCAGGGAAGCGGTGGAGTTACGTCGGTGTGAGGAGAATGGGCGTGCAAGTTATGCAGCAAGCAGTGTTTCACAGCGAAGAGAAACCCAGCCGAATTGCGTTTGGCTTGTTTTTTTAGCTAAAGGACGCTCCAAGTGTAAGATCTAAGCCGTTCAGGCTTCTTATCCCTGGACGGCCTCACCTTGGGAGTGATTTTAACAGTCCAGATCGATCGTCCGATCACTTTCATGATCATGCAACTCCCGTGAAAAGCGGACAGCGTCCGGACGTGCGAAACGGAAGATTCTTGCGCTGCAATGCTCGGTGGGGCCCACTTCCCTTTTGTTTTGAAAATCCACACCGTCCATTAGATTCACGACGAAAAAAATATGGTAATGGTGAGATTGGATTGATTTCGGTGTGGCCCACGTGATTTTCTTCTTTACTGTCTGTCTTGCGTTTGGACGGTTAAAAACCGATATCTGCTGTCATTTGAAATACTGCCACCTAGGAGATGGTAATATGGGCCATGATGGTCTAATGGACGGTCCGGATTGGACCCTAGAATCGTTATGGTGGCCCACAACAGAGGACTGTAAGTCCTTGTTTCAAAATTCGTTGGCCGTAGTGAAAAAGGAAACTCCTTCGGTCAAAGACGGTTTGACTGTCTTTGATTATTGCGATACACAGTAGATGCGCGTGCACTATGTGCGCACCCAACTCCAGGTGAGGTCCATCGCGATGCTCATGAGAAATCTGATCTGTCCATCCTTTTTCTCATATCATGTAAACTTGTCGAGACAAATTTTGAGGCATATCCAGATAGCAGGTGGGCCCAAAATTAATGGTTTATGGGCTGATCTGACCGTTGGGCTACTTTCACATGGATCCAATGGCTGAAATTCGACGTGTACTGTTAATTTATGATCCTCAGGGCACACATAAAATTTTAAGCCGAACAGATGGTGGAAACCCTGTGATCTTGCATTATGGACGATTTTCGGGCCCGTTTAACGTGAGTGGCCTGATTTTCTCGAATATCTGGTATGTAATTTCTTCGATCTCGGTCCCTTGGGGTCCGTCCCTTATCTTGGTGATTCTGGAGCGTCAAATCTATACATTTAACACCCTTTTTCAATCCAAGTTCCCAAAGTCACCTTGCAACACAAACACGATTAATATAGGCTGTTAAACAGTATTATGTTCGTAAATGCAGGTAATAACCGAGGTCTAATCTGCAATATTTAACCCTCAACACCAATGGCTATAGTCCAACTTATTATGTAAGGATGCATTTGGATGTATTATATCATTACTTTGCCTATGTTCCAATGTGTCTTAAGGAGTGTTACTCGACAAGAAAAAAAAGACTTTGCCTAAAAAAGGATTAGGTACTATATGATGCAAAGTATGTTTGAAAGTTGTTGGTCGAGTAGGTAACAATAAATCTACATCCCTGTAAGTGACCTAATGTGATGGAACTTGGCCAGTTCCATCTCTAACATCGACCGGTCATCCAATTAAGTCCGGGCATATTTGTCGAGCTTGATCAATCCATTAGAAGGTTTAGAGGCTGAGACTGACTGGTTGGCAGCATGTGATCCAATCAAATCCCATCAAATATGATCACCACCAACTTCCATGGCCAAAAAAGAGGTCTAGATATCTTTCCCTTAAAGATTGATCATAAATGGGATGGCATGGACCTCCTACTGTTCATTATACTTCCCATCTTTTTAAAGATTGATAATAAATGTAATGACATGGACACTCTACCTTTCACTGGATTTCATATCTACGATCTGAACCGTTCATCATGTAGATCCCACTATGAATGGTCTATGATGTGAAACTCGTACTGAACGGATGACTGATCAGTCCCACTAAACCCTGGTACAATCGGATAAAAGTAAAAGCCAAACTTCTCACATTCTAGTTGAGAAAGCCCTTCAATATTATAATCCAACTTACGAAACCTCCGGTCCATCGGCCATGCAACACACCAGATGGTAACGATGGTATAGGTGGGCCACACATGCGTTGCAGAGTACCGCTAATTGCGAATCTGTTCTTTTTCCCCTGTTTTCTCGCCGAGCAAGAAGGATCTTCCGAGGAAAAAGCGCGCACTATCAGAAGATTCAGAACTCTGCGTGTTTGCCGATGATCTGGGGAATATTTTATAAAAGCTGGTCGGAGATGTCCCGCTTTTCGCCGAAGGAAAATTATTGATACTCTGGCAGAGTGTGATAGTTGATACGCAGGGACGCAATGATTGTACACTTCTCATGAATTTAACTCAAAGGAAACCAACTTAATTATCGAACCCACTCTTGCTAAGTCAGTCATCTCAAAATCAAATTTGTTGAACAATCCTGACCTTTGATCATAGACACATGCTTGGTGAAACGGGGGATTTGATGTTTTCATTGTAAACCGTGGAATAAATGTCCACCAAATAATCGTAGGCTTTGGTTCGTTATGCATCGAAATGGGGACCACAAGCTGGACAGCTCTAATTTGAATTACTTGTTCGCCCGCTTATCATCTACCACACTCCCCAGAGTAGCATAGTTTTCTTTTTCATACTTACCTGTCCTTTGGAGCATTTAACATATAAATTAAAATATAAAAGTCAGCTGAAACCGATGCATGCGCGCCGAGGATAAAGTGGAGGCATTTTAGGGTCCGTTTGGCCGGCTGGATTGGAAGGGATTGAATGGTATTAGGGTCGATGGCATGGATTTGAAGGTAATGATGGTGTTGTCAGTGGATTGTCTTAAGATCTATGGGATTGCTATATCCCCGCATTGCTATATCGTGTCTGTTTGGCACGCCTGGCCAATTTCGGGATTAAACCTTCCCATCCCTTCCAATCCCTCAAACCAAACACGTCCCTGGCGAAGCTGAACGGATTAGGGTGGCTTGGATGGGATTTAAAGGTAATGATGGTGTTGTCAGTGGATTGTCTTAAGATCCATGAAATTGCTATGTCCCGGGATTGGGTCACCCAGTCTGTTTGGCACGCCCGGCCAATCTGGGGATTTAACTTCCAATCCCTTCCAATCCGCCCGGCCAAACGGGCCCGAGCGAACACGATGCTATTAATGCCACATTTTCTGATG
The DNA here is from genome assembly GCF_029962835.1 of Magnolia sinica. Lineage (NCBI taxonomy): Eukaryota > Viridiplantae > Streptophyta > Magnoliopsida > Magnoliales > Magnoliaceae > Magnolia > Magnolia sinica. The sequence continues at coordinate 25,011,174 of NC_080590.1, forward strand.
TCGGATAAGTGTGATGGATCCGGTCCGTTCACAGGGAAGGGGATGGTGGAGATGATCCTTTGAGGAAGTTACACGAAGGTCCACTCATATTAGTCGAAAATAGACTGTCGATCATTTTATCCAACCCATTCGTTCTCTTACATGCTTGTGGCCCACCCGATGAGTGGACCACCCCACATGTTCGGCACCTAATGATGGGCCTGGATCCGATGTGTAGAATGTATGGTGGACCCCACTAGAGCGATGAATGGAAATGTACGGATCCGATGTGTGAATGATGAATAGAAATGAACGATTTGTAGGATAAATTACAGGAGTAGCACTTTGGTCGAATTAAATAGTTAGTTACTGGAAATCTGTTGGCCACACAGTACAAAACGTATATAATAAAACGGGAGATGATCAGGTAGAGCCAGTTGGACCGTAAATAAGATACAGCAGTGTTTTCACAGTACAAATGTCAGGTTAGATTATTAATCAGGACCGTTCATATGGTTTCCTTAGCTTTCTATGTAAAGTCGTTTAAAATGCTCGTTCTCAGACGTCCTACTCATGTGACCAGATTCCTTCGATTGGTTGCTGGTAAAAAAAACAAGTAGTTAACGGTCAACATTCAGTACAGGAAAGTGAAGAAAATTGATGATACGATTCTCAAGTATGAGCAATTTTTGAAATGTCCCATCCACGATAGGTAATGCCACACGGACGGCTCAGATGATGAGACAAAAGGGATGGGTTTTATAACTCAAAAGCACAGATAGAGCATCTTTAGTGGACGCTTGTATTGAATATTGCTATTTCTATGAAATTATTAAAAGATACGCCACATAATTTATTGGAAAAATTAATACCTTAGACGCTAACCTTTTATGCTTTTTTTTTTTTTTTTTTGAACAGCAGAAAACACTAAGGAAGTAAAATTTTCAGGTACCAAGTTGGAATTTGGATGAAAATACTCCTAATTTTTAAGTATAAGTGGGTGAAAAAGTAGGTGTATTTGTGTCTTTATTAATTTGTTTGCACCAGTATAGTCTAGATTGGTAAGATAGATTTAGTTCGGCTGTAAAAGTGTATAAAAGTTCACGTCTACAGCCTTAATATATTTAAAGTTGAGAATAAGGAACGGTGTGTCACAAGTGCACACCATTTTGTATTCCACCAGTCATGACCGTACGTTTTTGCCTGGGACATCCCAACCTGAGAAATGTGCGGTGGATCGGAGCTTTGCATTGAAGGGAGGCACATGATTTTCATACCCGTTTTAAACGGTCGATTCTTTTTTATTCAGGGTGATCCGCCTGATGAACGGAGAAGTCGGTTCACGGGGCGAACAAAAAGCACCGATTGATGTCACATCCACGCGCACTCACTGGTACTACTATGCAAGTGTGCCTTTGGAGCTGTCAAACGGACGCGGATTGGGAACTACCTGAGCGTGTCCTGATCTTGGACAGGCTGGGGCTCCAAGGGATCACCGTGATGCAGGACGCGGTTTGGCCAGGGACAGCGTCACTGGCCAGCGGCTAGTGGTCGGTGCTCTATGGGCCTCGCCTTCATCTGTGTGTTTTATCTATACTGTCGATTCATTTTTATACATTATTTTAATACTTTGTTCCTTAAATGAACCAAATCAAAATCTCAGGTGGACCACACTATGGGAAAACAGTAGTAATTAAATGTCTACTATTAAAAACTTCCTAGGGCCCACTGTAATGTTTATTTGACATACAACTTTAGGGCATACATAATGCATGTAAAAAGCAAATATCAGCTTGATCGAGAACTTTTGTAGAAATTTTTAACAGTGAGAGTACAATCAACACTACCTGGCTCATTAGAAATTTTGATTTACTTCTTTTTGAGTCCATAAAATTAAGTGAAGAAAATGAGCGAACAACATGGATAAGACACATACATTATGTTCTACCCACATCACGGTAAATGACTAGTAAAAGGGTGAATAATGAATCCATCAAAAGTTTGATCCATACCGTCTATCCATTTCTCTAAATCATTTTAGTTAATGAAATAAAAATAAAACAAATTTAACGCCAAGGAGACCGCAATATATTAAGTAATAGTGCCAGTGATGTTCACCATTGAAATTTTCATAACATTTGTCATCCAACCTATTCATAAGGTTATATAAACATTCAAATACCAGCTTGATCCAAAATTTCTAGACCCTTAAAGAACTTTTTAAGGGTAGACATTTAATCTCCAATGTGTGGTCCACTCAAGCTTTGGATCTGCTTTAATTTTGATTTAAATATAAAAATAATGTGAAAAGAAATTAAAAAAATAAAATGAATGAACGGCATGAATAAAAATCATACATGACAGTGGCTCCTCGGATGCCCAACCCATACCGATTTAGAAACGGGCGGCGGTGCACCAAAACACATTCCTGTCACACGGAGGCAGACCGTCTCGTGGTAAGAATTGACTGGGTTAATTGCATATAGGTAGGATTAACTTTTCAAACATGCTTTGTGAGAACTTATCTCCACAACCACATGCAGCTCAATCAAATTCTGCCATATTGGCATTACAGGCCATCTACTTTCCTCTCAACCATAACCAGTTGAAATCCAGGAGAAAATGCCAGAGGCAGGTATTGATGAATACACTCCTGAGGTCAGCTAAGTCTCTAGTGGATCCAATGGATTTCACCTTTATCCAATGACAAAAACCCTTTCAGTCGTTGGACTTTGACCTTTTCCAACCGTACAAACGGCTCAACCAGTGGGGCCCACCATGGGATATACTTTAAAATTCTTTTAGATTGAATATTTCAACCCATTAATCACAATAAACAGTAGTAATTGACTATTAAAAAACTCTCGTGGGTCACAAAAGCTTTAGATCAAAGTGATATTTGCGTGGTCTCATCATACGGCTTTGTGACCTTATCAACAGGTTGCAAATAAACATTCTAGTGGGCTCCATTATGTTTTTAATGGTGGGGATTCAATCACAACTGTTTATTGTGGTGGGGTCATCTAATTAAGATTTGGGCATGCTTCATTTTTGGGACCATGTCCTAAAATGAGCTTTGAAAATGGTTGGACGGTGTGGATTTAAGGTACACACATCAGTGTGAGCCCTACGGTCAGGGGCCCCACCCACGTATTGCACTGTGGGATGTATGCTAGCAAACATCAATGGAGATATTTGAGGTGTGTAGGAGCTGTAAAAACCACAAGCAGGCGCATGTATCACATCATGACACGTATGTTAGATCTAATTAAGCTTTCCATGAAGTGAGCTATACCATTCAGATCTTCTGGCATAGATTGTGCCGTTTCACACATCAAAACAAATGAATGGTTAGAAAAAAAATGTTACCATCAACTTCATCAATTGTGGGCCACCTAAAGAGTAGATTGCCTCAATTTTGTGCTGAAGTAAGCATTATTTCCAACTTTATGGAAGGTTAATATCTCGCACATGTATTTCTTAGTTCTGCATATGCCCAAGTGTTCTGTGTGTGCAGGTGTAATTAGCAAAGCTCCTGTAAATTAGAATGGGGTAGTGTTAACGAAGAATTATAAACTGTCCCGCCATTATTAGAAGACATGGGATCACTCTCAGAGATGGGGCCATGCAAAGTACATTAGAAAGCTGTTAAGTCTAAGCTTTTTCAGTGGTTTCTACAATTGATTTTCTTGCTTTGCTTCTGCCACTTCCTTATCAGGGTAGATTGGATACTATGGCTATCCCTAGAGACGTAGGGTCCTGTTAGGGGCTTTGTAGAGCCCACCCCAATGTATACATATTATTTATGCTGTTCATTCATTTTGATAAATCATTGTAAGGCATAATTCCCAAAAGTGACAAATTGAAGGCTACACACTATTGGGAAGCAGTCGGGATTGAAAGCTTCTCAAGGTTTTCAAAAGTTTTGGATGAAGCTGATGTTCATGTTTTCGCTCCATTAAGGATTACATGACCTTACTAATAGGTGGGATGGCAAATAAACGTTACATTGGTCATTAGAAACTTTTCAAAAGTAGTAGCTCAATCCCCAATGCTTCTGTAGTGTTGCCCACTTGAACCTTCAAACAGGGCTCGTTTTTGGAATAGATGGGTGACATGGATGAAACATATATATCATGGTGGATCCCATAGAGCCTTGACATGACTGTCCGTCATCCTGATGGTTAATACCCAATGCACACCATTCAATCTTGGGGCCCATGCTGCTTCCTAGGAGGTTGTTAGAGATGGGGCACATGCGGCATACACAATCAAATCTTACATTATCGGTCACCACCAACGTATGTGATGGTAGGGTTAATTGGATATTGACTTTGTGACTAAGGATGTCCATGATGACCCACATGGCAAGATTTGATTGGGTCACACCCTACTATTAAAGGTGGGTCCCAGTCGAGTATAACCTAATAACTTTTCAAACGTGTTTAGTGCGGTCTCTATCTTTGACTGTGACACATAGCCCATTTTATACGTCGGGTCACCATAAATGTCCACAGGGTCTAACAGGGTCTCCACGCAATCCATCCCTTCCCAATACCGAACCCACACAAAAGAACAAAAAGCTATGTTTACATATCACGTTAACAAAGAATAAAAAACTAGTTTATGGGCTACGTTACATGTTAACTTCCACATACGGCTGTTTCTTTCCCGCCAGTGTTCAGCTTGTTTAGAGCATCCCAAGAAAAAGGTGGGCTGCGCAATAAAGATCTCCTGCGGCAGAAATCAAGATGGCCCATTTATTAACATGATGCACCATCACAATCAACTTAATCCAATGGTTCGATTGAGCACCTAATAATTCGAATGATACAATTTTCTCCCCAAGTGAACTTTACGGTGTGGTCCACTTTTTGAACGAATCAGATTTTCTACTGAGGTGACACATTGGGAGGAATGCATGAATACCTCTACTGTCCCAATTAGAGTCCCAACCATCGATCTCAGATCTTAATGCCGCCATCAAATAACAAAAAGCCTCTGATTGTATCCATACTTTCGAACTCAGTCCAATCAGTACTCAAGAAGACTTGAAGCAAACGTCTAAGAAATTTCTACTGACTTAATGGTCACGATCATTGAATATTTTCGAGCTGTGGTCTATTCAGGAGGTGGCTTATTCAAAGGTCAAGAACACCGGTCCCGGACTCTAATTACACGGACAAAGATTGGAATGGTCTAAAAATACTTTATATTTGCATCTTAGGAGAGAAACTATAGGATCATAAGATCAACAATCATCCAAACTGTTCATTTGATGTGCTCCAATGTAAGGTGATTATCCTGGAAAACTACAAGATTGCAACTTCCTTACTGGTAACGTGTTGAAGTGAATTTACCCTAACAAGTGTTGTAAGTAGCATGTGCTGAAGATTAGATATATCTAAAACTCAAATGGCCACACACATAAAACCTTCCTAGGTCCTGCATGGTGTTTATAAGCCATCCAACCCATTCATAAAGCAAGTTACATTCTGGTATGCGGCTCACTTTAATTTTTTAGATGTGCTCGGTTTTTTGTCTCATATATTAAAGTTACAGTAAATAAATTGATAGTATTTTACATAAACGTCATGGTGGGCCCACTCCCTAGATCATTGGCCTCCTAATTTTTCAGGAGGAAATCATTTTTCTTGCAAAGGCCGTCCCATCCGCAGGACATGCCGTAAAAAGTGAGAGTTTTGTGGATTCCGATGACGGTGGACTCTGGATTCAGTCATGATCACTCAGTCCAGTGGTTGTTGTGGGTGCCACTATGACATAGGGCACGGATTTCCTGCAAAAACCTTGCGCCGGAAGTTCCTGAGCAAGGATGCGGGGCGGGGCCCACTGTGATGTTTATGAGAAATTTATCACGTTCATTAGGTTTTCAAGCTTATGTAAGATATGCGACTAAAAATGAAATGGATCTAAAACTCGAGTGGGTTAAATGAGCGGAAAAATTGAGAAAAGAAATTCCTACTGCTGAAACCTTTCTGAGTTCCACCCTAATGTTTATAAGCCATCCAGAGCGTTTATAAGGTTAATCCCACTCCCTTGCACACAACAAAAAGAGACTGATATAAAACTTTCATAGCCCTAATATTACTTCAACTTTGCATCCCCTTCAGTTTTTGTATTATGTCTTAAAATGAGTTCGAAAACCAGATGAATATGATAGATATCTCGTAAACATCACAGTGAGCCCACCCTGAAATCTTGGGCAGAATCTTCCTACCAAAGGCTTTAGTAGGATATCCGCGTTCCTACAATATATATCTTTTATTAATGCTTTTTATTCATTAAGCTAATTATAAGGAATGAGTAAAAAAATTGAAGCGGATCCATATCTAAAATGGATTGCATTTGAATAGTAATTAAAGGCTTACTATTAAAAACTGCTACTATAATGTCAACTTGTACCCTTAGCAGACCGACTATACTTTGTGGGTCAACTGTTATTTATTTATTTTATCCACTCCGTTCATCCATATTAACAGATAATTATAGGGCTTTAGCCCAATATGTAAGTATATCCAAAGCTCAAATGGACCACACCACAGGAAACAGTGTGATTGAACCTCTACCATTGAAAAATTCTTGGAGGCCACAAAAGTTTTGGATCAAGTTGATGTTTGTGTTTTCTCTTCATCCATGTCTTTGTGATCTTATGAACAGGTTGGATGACAAATAAACATGACCATGGGTGCTAGGAAGGTTTCAACGGTGGAAATCATTATTCCACACTGTTTCCTGTGGCATGGTCCACTTGAGCTTTGGATTTATTTCAAGTTTGGGATCAACCCTTAACATTAGCAGTAAAAATGGATGGACGGTGTGGATAAACTAGATACATTCAAAGTGGGCCTAACTGAGTTTACTTAGTAGGATAAAAGCGTACTAACTCAGTACGCAATCCTATTTCTCCCGGGTCACACACAAGCACGGACGAAGGTAAAAAGTAAATATCAACTTGATTCAAAACTTTCGTATCCCTAGGAAGTTTTTAATGATGGGCGTTTAATAACTGGTGGGGTCCACCTGCGATTTGGATCTGTCCCATTCATGCTAAAAATGATATTCCGAACGGATAAACATCATAGTGGGTCCCACGGTACCGACTTTGGCACGGGAATCCGAATCCGATGATGCCGCCCACAACTTGCATGGCTCGGTTGTGATTGGTCATCATAGAAACATGCTGCGGCATGGTTGCACCGAACGTAGGCCACTCATCAAAAGGAAAAGATCCTCTAATGAGAACATTCTCGGGGCAAACACATAATTGTGGGGCCCACTACATGAACGGCATCGTTCACCAGAGAGTGGGCCCCACACGCATGCAAAATCCGACTCCTCGACAAACTACACTCATCTGCTGATGCGATATCGACGCAAGCAGAGGAACCGGACCGAGTTACAGTTATGCCTGAAAATCACAGGGTAACTATAGGTGCTGGGGAAGGAAGCCATCAAGCGACTTGCTATAAACGGTAATTCGTTCCTAATAGCAGGTAATATGCCGTACTAGGCAACCGCCTATAACCAGCGGTATATACTCCTCCGGAGCGCGCGTATCGCTATAAATACTCGAATGCAGGCCCCCCCAAAAACGAGAGCGTTTATTTTTCTGGTTGCAAAGATAAATAATCAGATGCAATCCAACATTTCCTGCTTTCAGCTTCGAGAAGCATCCGATATCTCTTCCTCCTCACAAAGAACCGAAATGGTATAGAAAAATTCCCAAATTCTCCTTCTTCCCTATTGCAGATATGTTCGAATCGGGGGTAGATTTGGTAATCTTCTTCCTCTCTGTTGTGGTGGTGAAATATCAGGTGGCGGGATCGAATTTCGTTAAGAGCAATTCCACAGGGCATGAAAGCAAGCTGAAAGGATGGATTTCGAAGCGTGGTAGCTACGGCTCGATGACAGATCCTTGCGTGTCTTGTACCACATTCAATATTCTCGCTCCGATCTATAAAAGGCTCGATACGGAGGTGAGATTTCTTTCTTGATTCTTTTTATTTTTTATTTCTTTTCCTTGTTGTGTTGGATTGGATTTTGCACGGATTCTGATTTCCGGGAATGTGGTTTTCCTTTTGGTTTGTGATTGTTGGGAAAACAGAATCAGAGCTGTAGAGAGAGCGAGTACAGGGCGTATTGGCTAATCCGGAATCAGAACATTCTGGATCGGTTGTTGTGTGATAGATCGTCGATTATTTGTCTTCAGGTATGAGATCGGACGAACGCCGATTCGAAGAATTTTATTTAGAAAGAGAAGAGGTTGTTTTGGTTTTTATGGGGAATTTGATTTTTTTTTTTTTTAAATTTTAAATTTTATTTTTTTGTAGGAATTTTGGGTTGGGAATGAAGAACTTGTTGATATGTATGAGAAGAGATTAGGTGATGCTGGTTATACCAATTTCAAGCTTGCACGGACAAACAATCGCGGGGACGGTACGTTTTTTCCCCCCTTTTCAAAAAGCCAGCTGATGATACTTGCGGTTCGCACATGTGCCGACGCCGCATACATCTGCAAGATCCAAGCCGCTTGACAGGTGGGCCCCACTGCTTAGATCCCCTGGCCCAAAAGTCAGCTGGTTCACACATCATGTGGCTGTGAGTGCGCGAAAGAAATGGACGGGCGAAAAGAATTTGACTGTTTGTATACATTTAATTTACATGTGTGGCCCACTAGATGAGTGGACTGGACTGATTTTTGGTCCAGAGAACCTATGCAGTTTGGACCTGATGAGCTGCTTGGATCTCACACGTGCTTCTTTGGCACGTGTGAGCTGCAGTTCCATGAAAGTGCACTCGGTGATAATGGCGAATGCCTTGACCTTTGGTTCTCCCAAAAGTGTTTTTTTCTTGATATACATGTTACCCGGATGTTGGAGTGTATCACATGCAATCTTTATTTATGCAGTGATACTCTCCCTGCCCATGTGTTAACATCGTTTACGGTTTGAAAATCAATATTGTTTTCTTTGAATAACTATGGCAGATGGGGTAGTCCTGTTGGAAGTAGCTGTCCTATTGTTGAGATTGCTAACTTCGGAAGTCTGACCCAAAATAGTATATTTGAGTGGTTGTTGTATGTTTGGTTCATCATTGTAGAAGACTTGCAATCATGTTTTGGGATAAGGTCATGATTTGAATTGAGTTTGACAAGAACACCCAACTCGACGTTTTGTTGCCTGTGGACTGATTCAATCAGCTTGGTTTGACCTGGCAAGTATATGTATGATGTTCGTGTTATATTATATGGTATACTATTACTTTATTTGAAATTCATACATCAACTTGGTAAACTGTATTTTTTTAATGGCGTATGGTATCCTTACAGGCCGGCGTGGTGCCCTGTCTTGGTGTCAACTGCGAGTTCACTTGTTTAGCATAGTGGAATTTGCTTTTGGAAGTTTAGGCTGGATGACATGTGTTTGGGGTTAGTCTGAATGGTATTTAGAGTTGTTAGTTATAGTGTTTAGGCTGTGTGAATGCCATCAGGACAGTGAATCATGATGGTCAAAAGCATTGCATGGTCTACCTAATATCGAAGGCCTAAACTGAATTCCACATCTAACGGCAGAGTCCAGTCCAACATATAAATTGGCCCTTTTTAGAACTTATAATTCTAGCTGCCACTAAAACTTTCAACATATTTTTCTTTTTCCCTTCTCTTGAAAATGCTATCAGTGATGATTCTGTCTTCTGTCCAAACACAATTATTTTCCAAACTTAAAAATTTCCAAATTCAGGTTCCATCAGCTCTTTCTCAAATGAAAGCCAGTGTCAGATTTGCACCTGAAACCCTGCCTGGTTACTTCAGCTCTGAGTTAATTCATGGAAAAGTGTTGCTCTTTTTGAGCATTTAGCAACCGACTGTGTCCATATAGAACCCATGCTCCAGCTTACGCCTAGGCTTTATAACGAGCTTCCAGTGAATTACTTTTACAATGTTGTACTCTTTTTAAAAAAAATTTGCATGTTGTTTGCATTACTCAATTGAATGGTCCCTTCAGTTGGATCTTAAAACTTGTTATATGACAGAGAAAATACTGTACGTGAGCTTCCTAGACCAGCATGTTGTGAATAACCATCATTTGAGCTATGTAACTTGGATTGTCAAGAGGTGGCACCACCTAGCAAAGGTCACGGGACATTCAAGACTATACATATTTGGATCTAGCATTACAAGATAAATATACGTGCAGTAAGTACTGTGAAGATGAAATATGTAGGGTCACATCGATAGAGGGCAGAAGTATGCTTAAGATGTATGCAAGTATAACAATATTCAGATTTTTTTTTTTCTAATCTGTACTCCTGTAATTTTTGCATCATTATGTGTTTCCAACATGGCACATTTTTAGAAATGAAGGGTCATTGTACTACTGTATTCATGCTACATAACATGGCCATAGCGTATAGTATGTTTTACTAAAAAAGCTATAAAACCAAAAAGCGGCTAGTGTTGTTGGTTTCTATTAATCTATTTTCTGAAATATCTGGAAGTATTTCATACTTCTTTCCCGCTTATAGAAAACTTTATGGACTGTGTGCAGGTCTATTGACTGCTGTCCACAAGGACTATTTTAGGGTCCTAAACTACAGAGAGTTGCTCTTTAATGATTCTGGAGACCGTGTTGCTCAACTGTTACATGTTGAATCTGTTGTTCCTTTCTGGCAAAACCGTAACAGCAACATTCAGCATCAAATGCTCATTGTGAATACCCATTTATTATTCCCTCACAATTCCAGTCTGTCCATTGTTCGATTACATCAGGTAGGTCAATTTCCTGCGTCTGTAACACTTTTGCGTTCCTTTTTCTTGTTTTGTTCTTTTAAATTTTCCAAGTAGCATTTCTTTTGCTTAATCTTTCTGTCTTGTCTCAGGTATACAAGATCCTGCAGTATGTAGAGTCATATCAGAAAGAACATAAGCTTAATCCCATGCCCATCATACTTTGTGGGTCAGTTCTCGATTCTGCCTTAATCCAAATTCCGAAGTTTTAAAACTCATTGAAACAGAATTGACTCAGCTTTTCTGGAGAAAGAACCAAATTGCCCATGACACATGTGTCTGTCTTAGATAAATCAATGTTGAACTCCTGGGCATGTCACACTCTGAAACAAAGTTTTAAGACCTTGGTTTTTCGTTCTTCCAAATCTCACAAAAACAAAATATCTTATCTGCTTATCTCCATTTCATTTTTTTTTTCAGTGACTGGAATGGGAGCAAGCGTGGGCATGTTTATAAGTTCCTTAGGTCTCAGGGATTTGTGTCATCATACGATACTGCCCATCAGTATACAGACAGTGATGCAGATGCACACAAGGTCAGAATCTTTGGGGTTCATGCAGAAACACTACTTAGAAAAGTACTGGCGCTTCGTCACTCAGTATAATGGTTTTTTTTTTTTTTTTTTACTTGTTTTCTCCTTCAGTGGGTTAGCCACCGGAATCATCGTGGAAATATATGTGGCGTAGATTTCATATGGCTTCTTAATCCCAATAAGAATCGGAAACTGCTGAAGACAAGCTGGAATGAAGCTGTGTTTGGAATCGTCAAGGTGCAGTTTCTGTTTTCTGTTATATTTATCCTTTTATGGCGCTTCAGAGATGAACCTGTGCATTTGCCACTTCTATAGAAAATGGAAAGTGCAGATGCTAGATCCTACTCTTTTTGCCCTGTGCATATGTACATGATCTGGGCCATTTATCTGATGGGTTCCAATGTGCATGTGCCATGGCCGCAATATCACGCTGGTCCAATTCATCAGGTGCGTCATGCCTATATATAAAAAAGATGGATGGGTAAAAAGAGTCAATCACAGGTCCACATCTTGCATACTTTTGTGACACACTTGATAAACAGACCGCCTAGTTTTGGGCTGATGCACATACATGGTGGGGTCTGCCTGATTAACAGTGAGGAGCTTGCACACATGTACCACATTGACATGCGAGTTGCCTTTAGCAAGGCCCGTAGGAAATGCTAGTGTAACTGATCAAAGTTATTTTGAGTTACACAATCTGAGGGTGTGAAAGAAAGTGAAGAAACCCTAGAAGCAATTTTGTTTGTTTGTTGTTTTGTTGAGCATTTCGACATACTTCGTGGATCCTTCTATAATTAACATGGGGTATTTTTCTGGCTTCAGTATCAGCTCCGTCAAGCTTCTCTGGCAGAAAAAGATGCGTTTGCCTTTCTCAAAGCTGATAGCCCTGGTGATTACATAACTTACTCGGGTTTTTGTCAAGCACTCCATCAGGTAATTGTCACTTCCTCAAAGAGTAGAAACAAAAAAGCTTTGGTGAAAAGAATATCAACCTATTAACACCAAGTCTTCATACAGTTGGAATTAACTACCGATCCTGATGGACTAAGTGACCAAGACACGGATCACTTGTGGGCCGAAGCAGACAGAGATGGAAATGGTGTTGTTGATTATGAAGAATTTCAGGTATCTTTTTTTAATCTGAGAAATCAATCCCATTTGTGATAACTGTTGTGTGATGTGGCGTTATATTTCTTGGCAAAGTGTGGCATCAAAGGTTTTGATATCTTTAACTTTTGCTTCCATCACCTGAATCTACTTCTGGAGGAGGAATAGCAGGGCCCTGAACTTGTACAGTTTGTTGATGCTCCAAGTTCTATACATGCGGGACCCAGGATTCAGTGCTTAAGGCCTTTGATCTGATGGGACCAACTTTGGTCTTGGAGTAAACTGTTGTGATAACGTTTCCTTAACCGTCAATTTGTACCCATTTTCTTTTTTCTGATCAATGACATCCACCCATCCATGGAGGTGTCAAGTTAACAAGATGAGTCACAGAACCATTTCCTAGATGTGAGGAACTGGATGCACTAGGGAACTATATATCTCCCGAGTTTCAAGGCCCTAACTCTTAACTCTTTGTAGATATGCGCATCCTTATCAATGTGCATCCTTATCAATGACTCATTATGAAATATTTCATTTATTCCATTAAAAACCTTTCCCATGCACATATCTATATATGATGCTATCCCTATCCATACCAACAATCTTTGCCCTGTTTAGTTTTTCTTAATGTGGTACTTACACTTGAATTCTAACATTGCAGCAAAGAATTTGGAATCCTGCACAGTCGAAGCAGCTAGAGGAAAATTCCGAACAGGAAAAAGCTGATGTTAGGAAGGGTCCTGAGAGGCTAGCCATTGGCTTTGACGTGAAGAATGCAGTTCTCTTCCCTCCTGAAGTGGAGCAAGGAATGTGGCCTGAAAACTACTCTCTTTCCGATCACGCACGACTGACAGTTGTCTTTTCTCCAAGAAAGATGCCTTCTTCCCAGCCAATCTGCTGATATGATCACCAGCTCCATGCCCTTGATATTTTTGTAAAGTGGCAGCAATGAAGAGCTGGAAAAGGAAAAAAAGAAAAAAGAAAAAAAAGAAAGAAAGAAAATGGTGAATAGGAAAGGTTTCGAGCATTTTGTATAGTTAGCCAAATGAGATCTGAAATTGTAGAAAGTACTCGTGAATCATAAATGTATATTCTTCATTTGGGCTTTTGCTGACAACACTTTAATGATGATGATTCTTTTGGGCTTGGTATCTTACTTTACATCCGTTGTTTGAAAACCAGGATTTGAACTCGAATCAGGGAACGAGTTAACAAAATTACAAGGTTGGAAGATTTTGGTCTGATCATGCTAAGGGCCATTTGGATACCACTAAATAAGTTGCTTTTTTCTACTTAGAGTGGTAGATAAATAACTTATTTCAGATAAGTGTTTGGTTTATGTTTATTTGTAAGTTTTTTTTTTTTATTTTAGTTAAAATTACTTTCAGTTACTTAAAAAAAGGAAGCTTTTCTACCTTTCATCAGTTGCTGAAGAGAGGCATCGTGAGAGAAGAAAAAGAGGCGAAGCTGATAATTATGTTGTTTCCCAAACATGCTTATCTGCTTAATAAGTAGCTTATCTTAAGTAACTTAGATTCAAATGCCTCCTAAAAGTGAAAAGATGACCTAAAAACTTATGTTCATAGGACAAGTGTAGCTGAAATGAGGATGTCGAGATGGATGAGTGGCAAGACAAGGAATGATAGAATTAGAAATTATTGTATTTGAGGGAACTTAGTAGCAACAGCAACAGGCAATAAGATGAGAGAAAATAGACTTAGATGGCTGATGTGCAACAGAGACCAAAGAACCACACCTAATAAGAAGAGTAGGTTGGTACAAGTTGAAGGTTCTAAAAGAGTGAAGGTAAAGCCAGAAAGGTAGAAAAGATTTGACGATTTAATGACCTATGATTTAACTAAAGGTATGGCTCTTGATAGAGTGGAATGATGGAAGATGATTCATGAACCCGACCCTAATTAATTGGGATAAAGCTTAGATGACAATGAAGATGACGAAAGTCAAAAAAGAAGAAGAGGGTAAATAACACGGCATAAAAAGGAAAAGCATGCTCATGTAGAGGGGAAAAGCTAATGTTTGGAAGAAGAAATAAGATGGAATATGAAGAAGGCATCTAAAAATTATGTAGTTCAGTTTTATTATGCTTAAAATCAGAGGTGCTGTAAACCATCTAACCTGAGCATAAGGCTTACATGATGAATGGTGTTAGGGAAAAAAGCATTGTGCCCCAAAGTCTTAGCTGGCACATGGATGGTGTACTATCCACTTTTGGCAGGCCATGATGCAAAAAATCACATTGATTGGATGATCCATCAGAGCCTTTTGAACATCATTTTTCTATTGACTGTTCATTTTTATGAGCCATTGGTTGGATGGTTAGCATATCTCACCAAAGTCCTCCGGAAGAATAACAAAACCACAGTGGGGCTGAAATTAATGTTTTAAGACGATGTTTGTATCTTAATATTTTTCTTCAATTCAATTTTGACCTTCCAGATCATCAGGTTGGTGTGATTTTGTTTATCTTGGCCTGCCAATTATCCCACATGTTATTCAAAAGCTCTAGGCACAATCCTCCTCATGCTAGCGATCCACTTTAACTAGTATGAGTTTCAGAAAATACCTCAATAAGAAGTCTTGAAAAGTTTTTTACTTCCATATTTCTAAAGATATCAGCTTGAGAAACAATTGATTATAAGAAGAGCATATATATAACAATGCATTATAGCAAACGAGGACAGGCTTGGGATATGGTCTGATCTGGTTGTGTTGACCCGGACTCATTTTCAGTGGGTTGATCAGTTGGGTGCAGAAAATGAATTTTATTTTCATTTTGTTATACATTGATATTTAGGTTACCGGGAATTGTAGAAGTTTCATCTAAATATCTTCTTCTCCTTCTTTTCAAGTATCTTTTTTTAAGACTTGGCTGAGTGGACTCGGACTCGACTCAAGATCAAGATGATACCCCAATTGTCTAATTCATTGCTGACTCAGCCTGTATTGCTTGAGTCACTTTGAGACTTAAGCGAGTCAGTATGAGTCAGTCCAGTTTGACTCGGCCTTACTTGTCTGTGTCGCTTGAGTTAGACATTGTTTGCGATTTTCTTCCATTTAAAAGCCCATTTTCACTTCAAAGGCTATATCTAGTCATCCTTTTTTTTTTTTTTTTTGTTAGAAATTGTTGTCATGACATAGATCGATGTTTCCCTTGTTGTCATTATGAATTTATTGTTGTTTTTAAAGATATTTGATGAAAAAGTAGTAAAAATATTTATCTCAATGATTAAATTTATCTTCAAAGGGTTTTCCTCATTAAATTTCCAGAAAAAGAGATCAAGGGGTGTTCTTAACTCCCACGAATTTATTAATTCAATAAAAATATTTTTGTATATTAAAATTTTATTATTTTATTACAATGACAATTAAAAGTACTTGAAATGATATTTATTGCAGCTTTAGGTCATTCATTAGTTACATTTTACCATAAAACTAGCCTAGGTATTATTATTATTATTATTATTTTTCAAATAAAATTTCCATAAATTTTAATTTTAATTCTTTAAAAAAAAATAAATAAATTTGAGAAACGGGGTTGACTGACCAGACTCGGCCAAGTCAGCCTGATTCATCCATACAACTTCGACTCAGGACTGAAAGGGTCAGTCAGAGTTATCGAGTCTTTAAAACCATCCACTTACACCAAATATATATATATATATATATATATATATATATATATATATATATATATATATATATATATATATATATAACTTGCTTAAATCAATGCCGAGCTTTCTAAAAATGTTTATGGGACCAGAATCAACGATATGAACTAGACATCGTGTAAACTGAATTATCCAACAAAAGACCATGAAAGAGTAATGTCTAAGTAGAAATCAGTTCAAATTAGTTGTTTGTCTGTTGATGTTGAAGACAAGTAGTGCAGAATCAAACCGAGAGAGGTGTAGTACTGGTTGTTTTGTCTTAGTCACAATGCGAAGATCACCTTAATGCCTGGGTTCAAAGACATGGATTGAAAACTGGGGAAAGTAGGAAGTGACTACGCCTAAGTTGACTCGGATCCGATGTCCTGATCGGGTTTGAAACCAGAACTGGCTATGACACCTGACTCAGAAGTCAGCTGATTCAACCGTGACCGTGGTTATCAAAAACGGCATACATACGATGAAAAATAAAAAAAAGGAGGCAATTGTTCGATGATAAAAAAATTGGCAAAAAAATGGAAATATGCCAAAATTTGGAAAATGAAAAGTTCAGATTTATTATGGTTTGGACTAAAAAAGGGAGCCAAGAAACGGATATATACTTGTGAATATATTTGTGTATATTATATCTAAGTAAAGTTAAAATAGAAAACTTTGATAAAAAACAAATAGAGTTTCTAGATGTATGAGCAATAATGCATGTAGGTATCAAATATTGTTCTTTACCTCCCTCAAATCCTTCTTTTTCAAGTAATCTTCATATAAATCAATCCATCTTTACTAAAATTTTGATGTAGAGCGGGTCGTGGACAGTTTCATGGCCAAGATGGATCAGAAAAGGTCTAATCGACGATAGAAGTGATCCGGACTGTCAGACATTAGATCAGGCGTATCTCACAATCCGGAATGAGTCATCGGGCGTAAAATATATGATTTTGTGGTAGAATGAGCTACTTTAGCCACCCAACCCCGCTATGCCGGGTTACGCAAGCCGGATTTGCAAAATACCCTAAGATCGACGGTCATTTTCCTATTTTAATTTCGTTTTTTTACCATAAATAGTAAGTTTTAGCTTGATTATAACTCTTCATCTGTTGGGCTTTAGGAGTTGCGCTCAATGTGAAAAGAGCTTAGAATAATTAGGAGAACAGCTTGGTGAATCCAAATAGGATACTTAGTAT
The DNA here is from genome assembly GCF_029962835.1 of Magnolia sinica. Classification (NCBI taxonomy): domain Eukaryota; kingdom Viridiplantae; phylum Streptophyta; class Magnoliopsida; order Magnoliales; family Magnoliaceae; genus Magnolia; species Magnolia sinica. The sequence goes on from NC_080590.1 coordinate 25,028,475, forward strand.
TTTGGCCGATAACCTTGTGCACTAATAGACATCACATACGTCTATAAACATCAAGTTTACTATTTATAGTAAGTTGCGAATTCTAGGAGTTTTAGTTGTAGTTTGCTTCTGATTTCTCTCCCATTGCTTAGTATCCCTATTTAAAGGGTTGTGAACTCATTTATTTTATTTATTAATCAATTTCAAATTTTATAAAATTTATTTTTTTTATTTTGCTTGCTTTCTTTCTCGTGGATTCGAGAAGCCTCTTTAAGGAGTCCAGAGAAGTTCCGTGGATTCAGAACAATTATCCTCTTGAAGAAGACAGTGCTCGACCTCGTCACGTTCATCCCTGTGTCAATTGGTATCAAAGCGAAGATTCCCCTCAGGCCGATGACAAACAACGAAGGTGTGAGCCAGAATCTTGTGGATGGTGATCCAGGGATTCATTATTTTACAAAAAGAATGTAAGTTTTCCACTGGGAGAGTCAGTTGACCATACAAGGGCTTCAAACAACCCTCGGCCGTCTTGCGGATGTGCTACTTCCGCCTTGAGCCCTAGGCGATGCTCCACTGCCTATAGTTGCTCCACCACCCGTGGTTGTTGTATGTCACAACCCCGATTTTCGTAGAGTACTAAAAGTGGTAAATCGTAAGCCTCCACTAGATGATTCAAGTTCTAGTGATGATGACCTTATTAAAGGCTTTGTCTAATGACCAATTCATGGAGGCAATCATCTAGATTGTGCTGAAAGAGACTATGATGTAAGGTTGAACTTCTTAGTTTTAATGATTTGTTACGCATAAAAGATTTTCTCGATTGGCTAATCGAAGTTTTAATGGTTTATTACGCATAGAAGATTTCCTCGATTGTAATTACGTATAGAAGATTTCCTTGATTGACTAACCGAAGTAGAGAGATAATTTGATTACATAGACATGCTAGATCATAAAAAGGTGAAATTGGTAGCGTTTAAATTAAAATCTAGTGCTTATGCATGGTAGGAGCAATTACAATTTTCACGTGCCTGCTAGAACAAGGCGCCCATTTCATCATGACCATGGATTAGATGCCTTCTTCGATCATGATTCCTCCCCAGTGATTATGAGTAGATATTATTCCAACAATACTAGAATTGTCGACAAAGAAATCAAATTGTCACAGATTACACTGAAGAATTTCAGCGGTTGACAATACGAAACGATATGTCAGAATCTGAGTCACAGAAGTGACAATTCGTGATCAAGTTCAGATGCACCCAGTCAGGATCGTAGATAAAGCAGTTTAGTTGGTGGGTAGGGTAGAAATGTAGCTTACAAGAGCCTCTGATCGGCCTTATGCTTCAACTCGACCCTTCATAATGGGTCTTTCGTAGGATCTAGTACTGGCATGAGAAAAAGAACTAGTAGGAGAACGTCTTCAACCTCCCGCGACCGCAAACTATGATATGGGAAGTGGCTCATCTAGGCCTCAATGTGTAGCACCCATAATAGAGGGCCCGTGTAGGATTCCAAATCCTTATGTTCGGTCAAGGTCGAACAATTGTTACCGTTGTAGCCAATTGGGTCACTTATCAAACACCCGTCCTCAACGTCCCTCAGCACACTTGGCTATAAACGAAGGTGGCACTAAAGGTGAGGCCGTAAAAGAAGATCCTGACTTTGATGAACATGAGTAAGCCATTGAGGAAGGAGCAGATGGCGATGAGTTGACGATCTAGAATCATGGCGAATCTCTAGTTGTGAGGCGATTACTGTATACCTCACGGAAGGAATTACATCCACAACGATACAATATATGCCGTATGCAGTACACTGTTAACGAAAAAGTCTGTAACGTGATCATAGACAATAGAAGTAGCGAGAATATCATTTCAAGAGTGATGGTTAACAAGTTGCAGCTACCAACGATAAAACATCATTTCTTGTACTCAATTGGCCGGAAAAAGAAGGTAAACGAGACCAATGTAACTGAATAATGCACTGTTTTGTTTTCAATTGACAAAAATTATAAGGATCAAATACTTTGTGACGTGGTCGATATAGAAGCATGCCATATATTATTGGTCGACCCTGGCAGTCGGACCGTTATTCGACCCATCGAGGACGAGACAATATCCACGTCTTCATCAAGGATAGTCGAAAAATAATCTTTGCCCCTATGACACTAGAGAACCACCCCAAAGCTTCTAAAGTGGAGGGGAGTTGCCTCCTGATCATTCGAGATTTCATGAAGGAATTTAAGGAAATCGTTGAGGTATACACCGTAGTAGTCAAGGGTGATGAATCAGAACCCTCAAACATTCCTCCAAGTTTAAGACTATTGCTAAACGAATTCGAAGAAGTTTGGCCTGAAGATTTACCCGATGGATTACCCCTCACAAGGGACATCTAACATCACATTGACTTTGTCTCTAGGGTTAGCCTGTTCAACCGCCCTTATTATCGGATGAGTTTGAAGGAGTGAGATACTTTAGGGGCAAGTGGAGGAATTGATCCATAAAGGTCTTTTGAGAGAAAGCATGAGCCCATGTGCCGTACCAACATTATTAATGCCAAAAAAAGATAGAAACTGACGCATGTGTGTTGACAGCCGGGCAATCAATAAAATTACCATCAAATATCGGTTCTCAATACTGCGGTTGGACGACATACTCGATATGCTAAAAGGGCCCAAGTGTTCTCTAAATTAGACCTGAGGAGTGTATATTATCAGATTCGTATCCGACCTGGTGATGAGTGAAAAATGATATTCAAGACCAAAGAAGGGTTGTATGAGTGGCTGATCATGCCTTTCGGTCTATCGAACGCACCAAGTACTTTTATGCGTTTGATGAATCAAGTTCTAAAACCGTTCGCTGATCGATTTGTGGTAGTATATTTTGATGACTTATTGATATGTAGCCAGGATGAGACGGAACACAAGAAACATCTTAGGCAGGTACTGCAGGTCCTACATATTAACAAGTTGTACCTCAACTTGGAGAAGTGTAGCTTTTTAACGGACAACCTATTATTCCTAGGATTTGTCGTAACGTCCACGGGCATCTGTGTGGACGATGAAAAGGTGCGAGCCATTAGGGAATGGGCGATCCCGACAAACATTCATGAGGTGAGGAGTTTTCATGGGTTGACAACCTTCTATTGTCGATTTGTGCAAAATTCTAGCACAATAGTCGCACATATTACAGATTGTATGAAAAAAGGATCGTTTCAGTGGACCGATGAAGCTGATAAGAGCTTTCATGAGATCAAACATCGTTTGTTCATAACATCGGTCTTAGTGCTTCCTAATTTTAACAAGCTTTTTGAAGTTGAGTGTGACGCTTTATATGTCGAAATTAGGGGAGTACTATCACAAGAAGGCAGGCAGGTAAGCCTTCTACAATGAGAAGCTCAACGAAGCCCGAAAGAAGTGGTCGACGTATGAGCTTGAGTTGTACGTAGTTGTTCAGGCGTTACGACATTAGTGACATTATCTGATTCAAAGAGAGTTTGTTCTATACACTAACTATCAAGCATTAAAGTTTATTAATAGTCAGACTAACATGAATCATGTGCATGCTAGATGGGTTGTGTTTTTAAAGGAACTCACATTCGATCTGAAGTACAAGTCAGGGCAGCAGAACAAGGTGGCTGATGCACTTAGCCATCAAGCATCACTACTTATTACGATGAGCAATGAGGTGGTCGGCTTTAACTGTCTCAAGGAGCTGTATGTCGAGGACAAGGACTTCAAAGATTCTTATATGAAGTGACCTTCGTATACAGGATGAGTTCTTATTCAAAGGGAATTGATTGTGCATCCACCAAAGTTCTCTAAGAGAGCAAATTATTCAGGAGCTACATGGAGGTGGTCTCGGTGGACACCTTGGGCAAGACAAGATAGTAGCTCTTGTGGAATAGTGGTATTACTGGCCGCAATTGGTATGCGATGTGAGAAAAGCTGTACAACATTGTCATGTTTGTCAGACCTCCAAGGGGCAATCTCAGAAGACGGGCCTCTACACCCCGTTACTTATGCTAGACGGTCCTTGAGAGGATTTATCTATAGACTTCGTGCTTGGTCTCCCATGAACACAACGCGGCATGGATTCAGTGTTCGTGGTGGTAGATCATTTCTCCAAGATGATGCACTTTATCCCATGCAAAAAGATCCTCGATGCAACAAACGTGGCTAATCTATTCTTTAGGGAGGTTGTACGACTACATGGGATCCCCAAGACTATTACTTCTGATCGTGACACGAAGTTCATTAGCCACTTTTAGCGGACTTTATAGACTCGATTCGATACACGACTTCAATTCAGCAGCGCCTACCGCCCACAGACTGATGGACAAACCGAGGTTGTGAATCACATGTTGGGAAACCTCCTTCGCTGTATTTCAGGAGAAAACTGAAGTAGTAGGATTTGACCTTGTCTCAAGTAGAGTTTGCATTCAACAACATGGTGAACCGCTTGATAAGGAAGTCATCGTTTCAGATTATCTATGGATGAGTTCCTCGCCACACACTTGACTTGGTCTCTCTGCCCAAGCTTCCAGGCATGAGTATTGTAGTAGAACATATGGTAGACAAGATCATGGGCATCTATGCGGAAGTGCAAACCAAGCTACATGTTTTGAACGAGAAGTACAAGGAACAAGCGGACAAGCACCAGCGACAAAAAGTATTCGAGGTGGGCGACCGCATTATGGTCCATCTGCATAAAGAGAGATTTCCGACCAGGACGTATAATAAGTTGAAGAATAAGAAGATTGGACCCGTACCAATTATCCAAAAGATCAATAACAATGCTTACGTTGTTGATCTTTCAGATGACATGACGATCTCAAGGACTTTCAACGTCGTGGACCTGACCGAGTATCATGAACCAGAGTAGGACGAGAACTTGAGGACGAGTTCTTTGAAGTGGAGGAGACTGCTATAGAGTGGGTCGTGGATAGTTTCATGGCCAAGATGGATCAGAAAAGTCTCGTCGAAGACAGAAGTGATTCGAATCTTCGGACATTAGATCAGGGGTATCTCATAATCCAGAATGAGTCATATCGGGCGTAAAATATATGATTTTGGGGTTAGAACGAGCTACTTAAGCCACTCAACCCTGCTATGTTGGGCTACACAAGCCGGATTTACGAAATACCCTCGGATCGACGGTCGTTTCCTTATTTTAATTCCATTTTTACTATAAATAGTAAGTTTTAGTTTGATTATAACTCTTCATCCATTAGGCTTTAGGAATTGCACCTAACGTGAAAAGATCTTAGAATAATTAGGAGAACAGCTTGGTGAAGCCAAATAGGACAGTTACTATTTTTGGCCAAAAACTTTGTGCACTAATAGACATCACGACTGTCTATAAATAGTAAGTTTACTATTTATAGTAAGTTGCGAATTCTAAGAGTTTTAGTTATAGTTTGCTTCTGATTTCTGTCCCATTGCTTGGTATTTTACTATTTTTAGTACGTTGCCAATTTTAAGAGTTTTAGTTATAGTTTGCTTCTGATTTCTGTCCCATTGATTGGTATCCCTATTTAAAGGGTTGTGAACTCGTTTATTTCATTCATTAATCAATTTCAAATTTTATAGAATTTATTTTCTATTTTGCTTGCTTTCTTTCTCGTAGATTTGAGAAGCCTCTATGAGGAGTCCAGATAAATTCCGTGGATTCAGAACAGTTATCCTCTTTAGGAAGACAGTGCTCGACCTCATCTCGTTCATCCTTGCGTCAATTTTCACCTTCTATTTAATTCTACCAGTTGGTGGTGATAGCCAATCTCTATTTTCTAAATCATGCCCAAAAGGTTTTTTGAATATAATGGTTTTTTTTTTTTTTTTTAAATTATAAAAATGTGTTTAGTTCTTGATGTTTTTGAAAAAAAAAGAGATCTACAACTTTCTAAATATCTAAAGTTTTAAATGATTAATCAATTATATGTTTTTTTTTTTTTTTCCTACAAACTATACCCATCTAGGGTGAGTGGCGAGTCCACTTGAAATGGGACGTCAACCTTAGTCCCCGAATCTTAAATCCTTGTTTAAAGAGCTAGCAAGTGAAGAGCTAAAGACAGCATGTTTGCAAGGGTGTAACCAAAGAGGGCCAAACCAATAATGCCAACAATTGTAGCTTGCTTGGAAGGAAAGAATCACATGGAAACCCCTTGTAGAATACTTCTTGAATGAAGAACTAACTTGTAGCTTCTTTGGATGGAGAGAATCACATTGAAACCCCTTGTAGAAGACTTCTTGAATGAAGAACTACAGAATCCAACAATAATTTCTTTATTATTTTGTTTCGAGGTGCATTTTCTATTTTTGACGATATCAAAATGTTAAATGGTGAGAGCCGTCTCTTGTGACTTTGAAAATCAACATTTAGTGCGTTCTCGGGAGAAATTATTATACACATTTTTTAAAGTAAAACCTTGAAAATGAAAATTAGATTCACAGTTTTTTTTTTTTTTTTAAAATAATTTCCACAGAAATCCAATTCATTTCATGAGGGTTGTCAAACGGGCTAAGATAGCTATTTGGGCTTTCGGGTCTTTGTCTGGCATATGAGGCCAGAGGGTTGTAGTGGGATGATAAAAGTCAATCCCGTTATTAATTGGGCTGAGTTCGGATGTGTCTAAAACCCCACAGAGATACTTGTTTATGGCCTGTTTGGATACCACCCAACAAGTAACTTTTTAATTTATGTAAGTTGATAAGTTATTTTTATAACTTGAATTAGCTTGGTAAGAACCATTGTAATAGTAACTTATGTGTTGAAATTTACTTATCCCCATAAGTTTTTCTATTTTGTTTTTGAACTTTTAACCTCTCTCTCCATGTGATGGATGGTCCATATCAAGGGCCCCTTAGGGTTTTCAAAGGCACTTTTAATGTATCACATACCTTATATATTCTACATGTTTCAATCCTTCATGAACATGCAGGACTACAACCACCCAATGGGCAGGCCTACTTTTTGGGCCACATACATGCCCGATGGAGAAACCTCATGAACGGTCCGAATCCTACACAAGGTGAATGGGCAGGGCTCAGGCTCTAGCTGGGCACATTCATCTTGGCCTATGCTCAGGCCCATTATGTTTTGGCTCATCGTGAGCCGGGCAAGGTTCAGGTCTTGGCTTTAGTTTGCAGGATGGGCATAGACAGACCTCGGCCCATCTCTTGCCCGGCTCAACGACAGCCATAAAGAATAAGCTAAACCTTGAAGCTTAGTACGTTTACATGGAGCTGGTGATCCAGACCGTCGTTTTGCTGGCCACTGGAATGAATGGGTCATGGTCCATAAAACACAGAATGAATTGAATTACTATTGATTAGCTGCCTTCGCACAGATTGTTGAAAGCAAAAGGTCAATGGTTAAAATTAGACTGAAAAATAAATGCTTAAGATCATCCATTGATCTGAATTATGGACCATGGCCTATCCATGGAAGTATCAAACAGATGAGCGGTCCCAATCATCTATGGCTGCATCTGAGCCGAGTTCCATGTGAGTTGTCCGAGCCGACTCGCACTCGACTCGATCTGGTTCAACACCATGAACTACTTAGACGATTCACCGAGTCTGATGAGTTCACCCCCAACTCGACTCTAGACGAATGACTCGGTCTGAGTTGCTGAGTTTTTTAACCATGGATGCTATGTATTGAGCTATTGGCCCAGCTCAGATTGAGACCAGTTCCATAGCTCATTAGTTGGGCTTTAGCCCAATTACTCAACTCATGGGCTGGATCTGGACATGCTTTGGCCTAGAATATTTGCAAGCTCTCTATGGCATGCCTTCTGGAACACTCACATTTCTTCCCCACTTATAATTTTAGTAGAATTTCAGGCCCACCGGCTGACTGAAACTCGAAAACTGTTATCAGGAGGCTCAAAACCGTCTAACAAACTGGGCCATCGAGCTGGGCCCACTTTACTTTTCTCCTACTGTCAACGGCTATGAGAAAAGGACCGAGTACAGATAGCATCCAGTCCGTCCATCAGGTCGGAACCCTCATGTTCACTGCACTTAAACAAATGGATTGGTTGGATGCGTACTTACAATACGTTGGCCCACACAGTCAATAGTGTATAAGGTGGTGGTTGAACAGGTGATTAGGCATATATGCAGGTGAATATCTTTCATCCCCAGGTGAATGGAGCTCTACAGGAAGAATAACTTCTACAATCTTTACTAGAGGGGCCCATAGTCCAGAGATCCAAGCGGCAAAAATCCCAGGGATATAGAAATATGGCCGTATTTATCATTATTGGCAGCCTATGTTGACTTTTGGTTTGGTTCGGTCACATGTGACCTGTGTGGGTGCCAGAACTGATTGTGCAGTTCCATTCAAACCGAACAACTTGACCCAAGTGCCAGGTTAGGCAGGCACGTTAAACGTGAGTGTATATCTAAACATATATGACCCAAAGCTAAGAAGATTCGGTCATCTATTAAGTCACTTATAATATGGTTGTAAGATGATCAGTCAATTGTCAAAGAGTGGAGTTCTTCCTCTGAATAGAAAAATGCCTTTATGAAAGATAAGTAATTATATTGATACTATGACTAGTATAGCGCAAAAGTATAGACTTGAATTATAGTTAAAGATTACCTCTATTGGATTATGACCAAGAATTACTGCTGCTCATACGCTACAGTTAAGATATAATAAGGAAAGATAATTTGATTTGTTTGTTGGATTGGTATGATATGACTTATTTAGTTGAATTCATCCTCTAAGCTTCTCTAGACTCCTCACAGAGACTTCTCGAATCCACGAGGAAAGAAAGCAGAAAATAGAAATAAATTCTAATAAATTCGAAATTGATTAATTGATGAATAAAAACGAGTTTACAACCCTTTAAATAGGGGTACCAAGCAATGGGAAAGAAATTAGAATCAAACTACAACTCAAACTCTTAGAATCCACGACTTACTATAAATAGTAAACTTACTATTTATAGACGGTCGTGATGTCTACTAGTGCGCAAGGTTTTCGGCCAAAAATAGTAAGTGTCCTATTTGGCTTCACCAACCCGTTCTCCTAATTATTCTAAGCTCTTTTCACGTTGGGCGCAACTCCTAAAGCCCGACGGATGAAGAGTTATAATCAAACTAAAACTTACTATTTATAGTAAAAACGAAATTGAAACAGGGAAACGACCATCGATCCAGGGGTTTTTCGCAATTCCGGGCTGCGCAACCCGGGGTTGGTTGGCAAAAGTATAGACTTGAATTACAGTTAAAGATTACCTCTATTGGATTATGACCAAGAATTACTGCTGCTCATACGCTACAGTTAAGATATAATAAGGAAAGATAATTTGATTTGTTTGTTGGATTGGTATGATATGACTTATTTAGTTGAATTCATCCTCTATTTATAGATCTCTGTCGTGACTTCTCTTTAAGTGTTTATCTTCTTTACTTTGTCGGTCATAGTAGCTGAATCGTTGCCATATTGGTATTCTAGATCATTCTATCTCTTTGTATTCCTTTAACTGTTCTTTTCTACTCAACCACTTTCTACTTATTGAGCTTCTCAGTTGTGCCTCCTCATCAGATGATGTGTATCACTAGTTGTACTTTCATGAAAAGCGCTTCAAATATCTCTAAAAATCTTTCATACGTTAGCATTTTCCATGCAATGACACACGTCCTTTTTCAATTGACTATTTTAAGAACGGTTAGAAATAGGATACAACATTGCCCTCATGTTGCTTTACCTTTAGTCAAAAAAGTGAGATTGACGGTGACTCATTATTCAATGCAATAAATGTGATTGCTCGACCAGGAAAAATATCAAATTCGGCTATATTGGTCGAATTGACCTCTTGAAAAAAAAATAAAATCAAATTTAGCCATCTTGGTCGAAAAATATCAAAGTCAATCATCTTGGTAAAAAAAATATCAAAGTCGGCTATCTTGTTCGAAATTGGCCATCTTGATCGAAAAACATCAATTTCAGCCACGACAATGAAGATTGTCGGTCAATCCATTTTTGATAAGGCTTATAGTTGACTGGAGTAGTAGTAGTTTCACCAAGAACTTGGCCTATCACTTCTTAGACCAGTTATAAAACTTGGTTGTGGTCCAAATAGCGTGGTTCGGCCACAAGGTTGGCTCGGGATCTACTACGTATTGTTTCCCATTATGAGGGATATTCCTAGAGAAAGGCTCCCCCCGGGCATTCTTTGATTTTTGACCTCAGAAATGAAATTCCAATTTTCTTGCTCAAATCGTCTAAACTCCGTGAGTGGAGGAACATTTCGCATTACCTGTACTAGAGTAGGATGTGTGTTCCATTGTGGAATAAGAACTGGCTATGCTGGCAGTTCCAATGTCATGTTTCTGATAGGACTGGTCTCAACAGTTTGTTGAGGCACTGTTTACTAAAGCGAGATAGGTGCTCTTTCAAGAAAAATAGCCATCATCTGATTTAAGCTCCCAGTTTGATTAGTCATCCACTTATTGAAGGTTTCAACCTAGATTTGTGATTGCTTGGCTTAAACTCGTGAATGTTATGTAATATGCTGAATCCGGATCCTCATTTGCATATCGTGTAACTCATTCATCATTATATCAAGAGGATATGTCCGAGATGAAGATGCTCTATCCAGGTTTGGTGGGCCGTGGGTTTGGTTGTGGATTTAACAACTCAAGCATTGGTTGTACATGCATATTTTCCTCTAGTGAAGGAGGTTCACTAACTACGGAAGTATTATGAGTACCTCCCCCGCTCATGCTTTTGTAAGATTATTACACCGATATGCATACTCAAACTCTTGAGTCTCACTGGGTGTGCCAAAAACATTTTATTACATGACTGATGCATAATGGATATTTATGTCAACTAAGTATTTTTTAATCCCATCGGGCATGCCAAAAAATATTGCACAACTGGTGTAAAATGAATATTTATGGCAACCAAATAATTTTTAGTTCTATCGAATAACTTGATCCTAAGCACCAGGATAAGCGGAAACGTCAAACATGGGCGTATATGACCAAGACCTAAGAAGATTGAGTGCCTATTTAACTACTTGCAATGTGGCTGTAAGATTATTAAGCAATTGTCGGAGGGGTTCTTCCTCCGAAGATGGGTTGCACCTTGCCTTCCATACGAAAGAACTTTAATAAATAGAAACAATCAAACAAAAAGAAAATGCTTACAGATCACAGAGAACAATTATAAGATGCCTTTCTGAAAGATGAAGTAAATATATTGATATCAGGAATAGTTCAGTGCAAAAGCATAGACTTGAATTACAATTAAATATTGCTGTTATTGGATTATGACTAAGGATTGTCGCTGCTCCTTGGATAGAGCTAAGATATGATAATGAAAGATACTTTGATTTGTTTCTCGGATTGGTATGAGACGACTTGCTTTGTTGAATTCTCTCGCTTCTCTTCAGTCATTTCTCTTCTTTACTTCGTCGATTATAATAGCTAAATCGTTGTCACATTGGTCTTCGAGATATTTTTGTCTCTTCGTGTCACTCTAACCATTCTTTTCTGCTTGACTGCTTTCCATCTCTCGAGCTTCTCGATTGTGCCTCGTCATCAGATGACATGTACTATCTAACTCAGCGCTAGTTGTACTTCCGTGAAAAATACTCCAAATATTTCTAAAAATCTTTCACATGCTATACATTTTCATGCAACGACACGTGTCTTCTTCTAATTGGCTATTTAAAGTAGGGCAGAAAGTCAGGTGGGTTGGGCCGAGTTGGTGCTAAACCCTAACCCAACCTAAGGTTCCTATACCTCAACTCTAACCCACCTAACCCAAGCCCAACCCAAGTGGGATCGGTTAGGTGGATACATGCTAATATTTTCATTATTACATTAATCTATTATATTTTCAGTACATGTCTTATTTTTTGTAACTATGGTTTTATTAATTATATATATAGTTATTTATCGTAAAGAACTTCATTTTTTATTTAAAAAAAAAGGTAAAATATGGGACAACTACTCTTTAAAAGTTGTATTGTGTAGCATGCAATTTATTTGGGAGAGAAATCTGACGTATCTTGTTATCTCGAGTCATTAGAAATGACTTGTGCCAATGAAACTCGATGGCACTGGAATTTCCAATGCCTCCAACATAGATGATCCGCACTTAGTTATAATTTATAAGTAACTTATATACCGATAGGGTTTGAGTTGGGTCAGGCAACCTGAGACTAGAGCTGGGCATCGGTCCAGATCGGATCGGATTGGGTCCAACTTGATCCGATCTGAAATCTCAATGGCCTGACGCGAACTCGATCCGATCTGGGACTGAGTCCAGGTCACCTGACTTGGACCGATCCGATGCATGGTTAGCCTGACCCGAATCGAGTCGGATCGGGTTGGGTATGATTCAGATCGTATGAATTTAATCCAATTGTTTCATGTGGTGTGGTTCACTTCAGCCTTCAATATACCACCTTTTCATGCTCAAGGCCTAAAGTGATATGTCAAAATGGATGAACGGCTTAGATAAAACATATACATTAAGGTGGGCCCCACATGACTCTGAAAGAACTGTCCGTCTACCGTATCTGCGCTTTTATCGGACATATTCTAGTGTTGAAGTGTACTGCAAGAAAGTGCATTGACGTGCTTTTCACGCAAGTGCAACTGTGCACAGTGCATTGCTGACTTGCTGTATTGACGTTAGCACGTTCTGTGGATTTGATTATGGGGTATGTGTTATATCCAAACCGTCCATCCATTTGGCGAGCTCGTCTTAAGGCTTGAGACGAAAAACAAGATAGATCTAACTATCAAGTGAACCACACAAATTGTTTAATAGTGAAAATCATTCTCTGCTGCTATTTGAGGTGCGGTCTAGATGATCTTTGGATATTATTCATTTTTTGGATAATGCTCTATAATGATCTCTAAAAATATATGAACGATGTAGATATAATAAATACATCACTGTGGGGCCCATATAACTTTGATCTCCTTTGAACTGTTCGTACAACTCGGAGCTCGAGAAGCGCCAATACTCGTCTTCGCACACAACACATACTACAGTAGCAAACTTTGTTGGGGCCCACCGTGAAAAAACATGTGGTTTATTCACTTCGAATCGGATCATATTGGATTCTGGATCGGATCGGTCCGGGTACGTATGGATCTAAAGTCGATCTGAAAAGCTTTCGGATCTAGATTGCCCTACTTGATCCATACCAATCCAGGCCGTTGGATCGGGTCGGATCCATCGAATAGGGTTAGGATTGCCCAGCTCTACCTGAGACCTCAACCCAAGCCCAACCCAAGTTTTATTGGTTTGGTGCTCGTATAGCCCAAGCTCGAGACCGAACCTGATACATCCGGCCCGACCCCAACCCAATTATGTCGGGTCGGTCACGGGTTGGTCAGATTGAACCCACCCGACTTTCAGCCCTAATTTCAAGAACAATTAGAAATACGGTGCAACAACCCATTGGTAGGTTTGCGGATTTTTTTTTGGTCATGTGAGAAATTTTGTATGGATGGACCACTCACTGTGGGGCCCACAATCATGTGGCCCTTAGACGGTTGATTAGGACATAGCAAGCCTGTCAATACAGGCTCTGAGGAATTGAATTCGAACCATCTAACGCAGTTATTGGAAAGGACGGATATACCACAGCGTATTATAAATGCCGTTGGAGCCTTTCATGGCATCATATCATTGATTTCAGGAGGGTCTAACATCTACGTCCACCCTCCTTTATTTGCATCTACCCATTTTTCAGAATTGGAGCAGGAGTGAATTGAATCGGGAACTGATTGTAGAAATATTGTAGATTACATTTTTTATGAGTGTTGTATATCTATCCATACATTTGAAGAAAATATGAAGATACGTGAAAAATCTGACAAAAAAACCACACACAACAGATATATTTCTAACGTTCACTCTCAAACTTAAGTTACCTCTGTTTTTGAGAATAATCTGAGTTTGAAAGGCTTGGATAACCTCTACTTATAGATAAAAGAAAAAAAAAATTGGATGTGAAAACCCAAGTAGTAGCCAGTAATATGAGAGGAATAGGCCGGACAGCATCTATTATTCCTATGCATATGCGGCATCTCAAGACAATTGAATATGGCGCACTGCAGATCAGCAAATATTAAAAAAGGTGGTACACTGCAGACAATTGAATGCTGCATCTGGACGACCTTCGGCATGTGAGTCATTGATAGTTTAATCCTTATGAAATAATTTAGAAGTACTTCTGATAGTTGGGATTTCAATTATTGCTCTTTCATGAATACAAAGTAATTATTTGGTGACTACGATTTCAATAATTGATCTTTTAGTAATTCTAAAATATTTTAACGTAATAGTAAGTTTGGAAAAAATCCCTGACACAACAGATAACAAATTAGGCCCGGTAAGAAAAGGTCTCGACAACTTCAGATGGTGATAACTTAAAATGGTGCACTGGCAATCAGCAAATATTAAAAATGATGAATGTTTAAATGGTGAAATGGTAAAGGTGGAGAGGAGCAGTGATGTTGAAATGGCGAAGGTGACGCTGGCAATGGATCTAGTTCATGCTAGATTTGATTGGATGGCAGCAGAGGTTTTAGTCAGAGAAGTAGGCTACTACAGAGAAGGGTTTGCTGCAGAACCCAAAAACGACTCCAGAGAGTACTACCAAGGGTAGATAGGTGTAGCGCTAGCCAAAGAAAACAGATGGGCAGCTGATGAGATCTGGTTGCTTGTATTTATTTATTTATTTTATTTTTTATTTTTACACACGCACGCACACCCGCACACTCACACTAGTGGAATTTCACCACCTATGGGTACTCGAACCCTTGACCGGGAGTTGAAACTCCTGAGAGTCTACCACCTGAGCAAGAGCAAGGACCCGATGAGATCTGGTTGCTTGGACCTCCAGTCTAACTGGAGAAAATGATGGTCATTATGGATGAATGCATAGGTTATTCAAATATGGATAAGATATAGAGATCCAGTGTTGGAGATGAAATCAACGGATGAGATATGAGATGGAGTGTTTCAAATGGAAATGGAATGAGTTCAGTGGGTTGTTTGGTGAAGATTGGATAGTGGAGTCCAGACCTGGTATTTTGGGTTTTGTTGTTGTTTTGTGGTGGTGATCTGGATATGATATACCTTGTCAAATTTAATGGACGATGGATTAATATTGGATTTGATGCACAAGGTTGGTTGCAGTGGTATTGTAGTTACAGTGTCGTGTCCACAAGATCAGTTGTAAATTAAGGCTCTGAAGACAATGGCAGAGGTGGTGGTACCAGGTAGATATATGCGACTGATAGGAACAAATGAATGGGCAAATAGAATATTGCTAGCTAGAGAAAGAATATTCTATCTAGAGAGAGAAGAGACATCACCAAAGGTTGATCAATGATGGTGGTTGATGTTAAAGGAAATTTTATAGCTGAGATATATGGATCCCAGCCTTGATACCATTAAAAATTTTTAGGGATTACATTTTGGATAATATTATTATATTTATTTGGTGAATTTTGAAGAGAATATATAAAAAAGGTAAAAAATTATATTAATTTGTAAAAGTCTTTAACAGTGTGTGTGTGTGTGTGTATAATCATGCTCACTTGCACACTTTTGCACACGTGTTATGGGTATCTAACTGAAACAGCCCATGTGATGCGGAATTCCATGGAACTCTAAGGGAAAATTTTTTAGCCTGATCTAAAATTGTGGTAAGCTATAGCAAAGAGAAATGCAAATCAAAGAAGGAAGCTGTTTTCATTTTTCATAGCCCACCGAAGTTTTGGATCAAAGTAAAAATTGAGTGCAGGGGGTTTCATGAGGTGCTGCTTCACATGGACCATTCGGATTTTGGAGTCACATCACATATGATGAGTTCTCAAGAAAGTTTGCATGAGTTCAGTGCAAACAAAGCGGATACACACACTTACTTGGAAATGGTACTATGAGGTCTAACTCATGGGAACTTCTGATGACTTTGAGCTGTGTGGGCCCCACCATGATGTGTGTCGAATATCAACATTATGCATTTGATGAGTCCCCTTTAGATCATGGGATATCGCAAAAATCAGCCTTATAAGGAATTCTGGTGGGCTGTACCATCGAAAATCAGGTGAAGACATGCCTGGATCCTTGCTCTTGCTCGGGTGGTAGACTCCCTGGAGTTTCAACATCTGGTCAAGGGTTCGGGCATCCATAGGTGGTGAAATTCCACTAGCGTGAGTGTGTGGGGTGTGTGTGCGTGTGTTAAAAAAAAAAAAAAAGGTGAAGACATGCCTAAAACATATAAACGCACTTGGCGGAGCTCATCTGATTTTTGGATGCCACCAAAACTTGGTCCAACCCTTCCTCCAAGTGGAAAACACCAAATGGATAGGCTGGATTTATGAACCACATCTTAGTAGTGAGCTCAATAAATGATTGTGAATGTTTTAATTGGAGGGTAACCCATATCAACTGTTACATGTGGTGTGGCCCACCCAAGTCATGGATTGACTTGATTTTTAAGCCTGTGGCCCACCATAGAATGGTGCATCTGACTGATGGGATAGATGTTTTACACACATCATGGTGGGGCCCACACAGCTCGACCTCACAGGAACTTCCCATGAGGTCGAGCAATGTAGGCTCCACTGTGATGCATGTCGAACATCAATACTGTGCATTTGATGGGTCTCCTTTAGGTTATGGGATAGCCTAAAAATCATCCATATACTGAACTCAGGTGGGCCATACCATCTAAAACCATGGGAATACATGCCTAAAAAAAATATAAAAGTACTTGGTGGGGTGCACCTGAGTTTTGGATGCAGCTAAAACTTCGTCCGACCCCTCATCCAAGTGGGACATACAATGGATGGTATGGATTTGTGAACCACATCTCGGTGGGCCACAATGAATAATTGTGAATGTTTTAATGAGATGGTAACCCCTTTCAATTTCTGTTTGTGTTGTCTGTATGTGGTGTGGCCCACCCAAGTCATAGATTGACTTGATATTTGAGCCCGTGGCCCACCAAACTACTCTCACACCAGCTGCCCTGATTTGTTGCTTGTGAATGGAACATGTACTCCATCAATCCCCCATAAATACCATAAATAGGACATCAACGACTGATCAGCCAACCTACCTTGTTAGGGCCCCTGTTTTGTACCCAGCCATGCATGCAACTCACCCTTTTTACTTTTGGCAATCGTGGCTACAATTCTACTATTTCATTACTAAAAGTACAAAGATATGGATGCTCTATAAATAACGTGGGCCTAGATATCAAGTCCAAGCAATTGTACTGGAAAAGTATGGTGGTTCATATTTATTCACAACTACTTTACAGGTGGCATACATGGACATATCGATCTGTACAGGTAAAAAATCCGTCAGCCACTTTAATCCATGGAGTAGATCCAAAATTGCAGCAAAAAGGACTGTCCCAATCATTTGCTTTTGCCCATTGAATTTAGACCATTGACTCTTGTTACTGGTAACCATTACCAAGATGGTCACTGATCGGATGGTTGGTATTGTTCAGGTCAGCATTTTTCTTTTCCTGAAATTCCCTATAATATAGACTCCCATGTTCACAAAAAATATATACCTTTTGGAGTAAAAATAAAAATAAAAATAAAAATGAAGCAAAAATAAAAATATAGACAGTAAGGTACGTCGGATTTGTGAGGATGGACAACCGTACTCTCTCAAGCAAAATATTAATTAGGTTTAACGGCCCCCCCCCCCCCCCCCCTCATTCATACGACAATTATACTAACCTCCCTGTCTTTTTTTTTATTTTATTTTAGGTAACTCCGCGGCGAGAAAGAGGAGTCCACTTTGCCTCGTGTGAGGCCCACTGCTTTGTATAAATAGCATCCATCCCATTGAATAAGGTCTCTCTACAGTAAAATCAGACTCCCAAAAAATTATGCTAATCCAATCATTAGGTAGGTCACAAGGTCTATGACAATGAACGACCACCCAAAAACCTCTAAATTCATATGTAGGCCACCTGATGGTTAGATCAGCCTCAATTTTGAGGTGTCCTATTTTTGCAGTAAGGTGATCACACCGAATGGGTTAGATGACATACACGCACTATGGTTGGTCTACAAATCTGCAATTAGTTTGTGCACGAGACAGATATGGAGGTTCACTAGTAGATCATGTTTGCTTGTATTGTAGATCTTTGAAACAAATGAGAGGTACTTGTTACGGCCGAATGTCTTAAATTTATATGTACAGGTGGGTTGATGTTATTGGCAAACTGCTCAATCCCATCAAGAAAATTTGAAAAAAAAAATATTTAATTTCTTGACGGTTTTAGAAGTTGTTACTCAGTATCATCACCATTGAAGGCGCACATAATTTTATGCAAGTGCACGATGTGTTTCTTATTTTAGTTGAATGGTATATAGCATAATCAGAATTAGGGCAAAGATTAAGCAACTATTAGGACTTTCTAAGGTATTCTAAAGGGTTTAAGGGCATAGTTATGATTTCAAAGAAGATTCAAAGGTTGTTCGAATTGGAAAAATCTATCATCTCTTATGATCTTTCTTTCATAATATATTATTCGTGGCTTTGTGTCATGTTTTTTTCCCACAAAAGTTTTTTCATGTAAATTTTGGATCACCTTTTTATTGGGTTTGTTTGTGCGATTGTAGTTACTTTGCTTGAATCTATTATCTTTGTTTCCATAAGACTGAATATTTGTAACAATCCAAAGTAAAGAAAAAACATGCATCATTGTGATACACGTGAGGGGAGGTGGCTACAATCAGCCTTATATATTCTCGAGGAATTATCAAATGGTCCATCATGGCCATCATGATTCCGGCTTTCAATTTACACAAGTCGAGCCTACGTTCCTATGATCCAAGCCATTGATATGGTGCACCCTATTATCATGGATATCCATGCATGTGCTTTAAGTCTATAAAAGTGAGCAATTTATGGCGATCTAAAAAAATTGATATGAGTGGCTCTGGCTCCATGAACCAAAATTCTCCTATTGGAAAAGTATTAATCTGGCCCAGCAAATAGTCATCTAAGAATGAAAAGTGAAGGTTTTGACACAAAAAAAAAATAAAAATAATAATAATAAATAAATAAAATAGTCATCTAAGAAGGAAAATAAAGCAAGAGTTTGCAGTTCAACTCAACCCAGAAAGGTCAATATTCTATCTCGAGGATCTTCATCCATATCAAATGCCTGGATCATGAAGCCATGGGCCTCACTTTTGATGAAACTGAGAATCCTGAGCTTGTATATATGAAGCCTCTATACAGCATATTGCCAATACATACAGTTAGCTAAGCTCATTTTTTCCAACAAAAAAGGTGTATGATTGATTAACCGTTTAAATCTCTATATATTTGGAAGAACGGTGAAAAAAAAAAAAAAACTGAACTCATTTTTCGGGTAAAAAAACAAGCAAATTTTTCTTGTTTTCTTCCAAAAAAAAAGAAAAAAGAAAAAGAAAAAAGACTTTTTGAGGTGGTTTAAAAATTAGAGATGGTGATCTCCCTATCGATGGAATTGAGTAGGTGGCAATTTTAGTAGAGACGGATAAAATGAAGAATTTAAGAGAGACAAAGCGCACCTTTCCACTATTGTTTGTGCATATAAAATTTTTAATTAATTTAATTAAAGATTTCCATTTTAACTATATTTATATATGACATATACACTTATGCAGGAAGGCTTCGATTCCGCCAATCTACGAGTGCAACGAAGGGGATTGTCGGTTCAACCGGTATCACCTCGATCTAATTGAATTAGTGGGTGAATATCAATTTGCATGCCGTGAAGATTTGCATGTTTTTGGTTCGATAGATATGTGTGAGTTGGTTTGTTTCGGTCCAACTAAATGTCCTATTACCAAAGGTCTCATTTGGTTCGACCAACAGGTTACGCAGATTAGTGTAAATCGGAGTATTTAAGTTTGTTTTTAATTAGAGCTCGATTAATACGAATGTTTTTTCTTTAAAGGCATGGGTTTTGCAAG
The DNA here is from genome assembly GCF_029962835.1 of Magnolia sinica. NCBI lineage: Eukaryota > Viridiplantae > Streptophyta > Magnoliopsida > Magnoliales > Magnoliaceae > Magnolia > Magnolia sinica. Next base: position 25,048,447 of record NC_080590.1, read on the forward strand.
GTGAGAGGGTTCTAGACACTTGTAAGGGCTTGAAAATGATTTTTCTAAAGGGGCTATGGTTTTCCTAGATGCGCATTGCAACGAGAGATTGGATAATCTTGTAATCGAAGAAGGTGAATGGTGTAAACTCTTAAGGTTTTTGATTATAGAGGAACTCTGTCGTATTACGCCAATTTTTTTCTCGTAAATATCTTATATTTTGTGTGATTGCTTTATTGGTTGTTGTTTGTTTGGTTATTCTATCTTCGTCGAACTTGCTTCTACAAAGCGCACAAATATTAACAGTAGTGTTAGATCCAAATTTCTAATACATATGATTAATCCAGGTTTGTTGTAACTTGGAATTACATTATTGTGGTGTGAGATATTTTTCAATCTCCACTTCTAAGAAAGATATTTTCTCACTATGGTAGAAAATTGAGTTTCTTAAGAGTCAAACCGAAATGTGTCACCATCCACCTTCGATTGCCTCACACGTGCCATATGTGCTAATGTGCGAAATAAGTTCTTGTCCATCATAGTTATGCCTCACATGTAATGCCATGCCACATGTGCCAATGTACCATGTGTTGCCATACATCCTCTCTTGCGCCCCATATATGTAAGTGTCCATACATGATTAATATGCCACATGTGGCAACATTCATCTTCTCCTCCACCTCCAGGTGATAATGTGCTATGTGTACCACCATTCATCTCTTCTTGTGCCCCACTTACACAACACTTTATGTGCACCAATGTGCTACATGCCATTATCCATATTCAATTTCTCCAAATATGTCACATGTGCCGATGGTATCAATGTGAGTGTTGTCATCAAGTTTTAAGAGCCCACTTGTCAAATGTGCTAATGTGTCTTGTGCCACATGTTTCACTATTATTATGCAGCTACAAGCGCCTCACAAGTATGAGCAGGGGGTTTCCAGAGCTATTCATGGTACGGTTTCCTGAATGAGCAAGGCTTTCTCATGAGGAGGAGGGACCGAGCCCCCTCTCAAGGGGGCGAGCGGGAGAAAAGTAGGGGAAGATCCCCGAGGAAATCATTCTCGGCCAGATTCTCAGGCACCCCTATCTCGGGATTTAGCTTATTTGTATGGAATCTGTCCTACGATTGCTCACAGGATGACATTCTCACCATCTTCCAGCGATACGAGAAAGTTATCGACGTCTTCATCCCCAAATTCCCAAGTTCCATATCTCCTAGAGGGTATGCATTTGTTCGATTCCACTATGAGACGGATGCATGAGCAGCAATGGGAGTGCTTGATGGAAAACGGATCGACGACAGAGAGATCTCAATCAAAATAGCTAAACCTAGAACTGGTGCCAAGAAAACCAATCCCACAATCATTGGCTATCATCCTAGAAGGAGTCCTCCCTTCCTATCCCAAGGTTGGATCCTTCATGGAGGCAGTTAGGCAAGGTGATAAATCCCCAATCCGAAGGGGGCCAGTGATGCAGGAAGAACCCCTGGCAGATGTGACAATAACGGTGGATCCAGTTGCGGTAGCAAGTAAGGTTAAAGAGCTACAACTCGCAGTGGTGGGAGAGACATCAAATAGAGACACATCCATCCTCCAACTGATTTCAACCATCAGAAATTCAAAATTTCTGGCGTCTGCCATTGATGTCATCTGATTAACACCATTTCAATTCCTGATCCTGCTCAAATCGAAGACGGAATTAAATGAGTTCAAATCAGACTCCGCCCTGCATAAGGAAATGGGGCTTAAGGCTGTAACACCATGGTCCATAGATGCTATAGAAAACAATGAAAGAACGTGGATTAGGATTTTTGGCATTCTGTCTCACGCCTGGTTTGAGACAGTTATAGTGAACCTGGGAAATTATTTCCATAAGGTGCTCCAATTAGACTCGAATAGTCGATATGGCCTATTCCAATGTACACCAGGGTTAAGGTCCATCTCCGGCCAGGTGTTAACATGAGTCAATCTCTCAATCTCCAGGTATTAGACGCAAAATATTTTATTTTTGTGGAGATAGAGAACTTGCAGGCAAAAGGGAGAAGAAGTTTCCAGCCAGCGCCCACCGGTAGCATCCGAAGAGACAAAGAATCCATGAGAGAATGGGTGGAGAAAAACTTCTACAACACAACCGAGGCCGCATTACCCTGCCCGCCAACTGTTTGTCAAAATGTTGCTGAGTAGCTCAAATGCCTGACAAGCTTGGTAGTAGAGAACCTCCAGGCCTTAGTTATTTTTAATTTACCAGGCATAACCTGTCCTGCAACATCCCCTGACCATCAAGGGTTAGAAACCCCAGCCCCAGCCAGTGAAAATGCGTCAGCCTCTCCTACTTGCAAAAACACTGGCACCTCGTCAATGGGTCCCCAACCTCCAATCTTAGCGCCCTAGATGCTAACCAACACCTAGATCAGGACTGCTGGTAGGGAGGCAGTCCCAGATTTTCAACAGAGAAGGAAGCGTCTCCTTTGCCACTAGAAAATGCCTCTTAGGTGAGTCAATCTACCCAGCAGGGTAGGATGGAGACGTTAAACAATTCCCAATCTTTTTCAACAATTAGGTACAATGGAGACAACAGAAGATCAGATATGGAAACTTCGCCCATTATTTCCAACACTCAGTGCAAGTGCATCAATTAGAACATGAGAGGCATTGCAAAAGGGTGAGCTAAATCGGTTTGCGAGATCCCCCGAGACCGATTGAAGACATCAAAGAGAACCCCCCTGCCATTTAAAGGAATGGTCCTAGTCCTCTATCCCCTGCCATGGATAGAACTGCTGCTTCTCCTGGCCAACTCAGACTAACAGTGGACCTATCCCCTTTCTTCGAGTAGGCGGGCCAAAATCTAGTGTCCCAACCGACTTCTGAGATGATAGAGGTGCTGATATTCAACCCAGAGCCTGTGTCCCTCCTAAGGGAGCCTGAAAATCCGAAACCTCCAGATCCAATTCAGTCAGGCCCACTTCCAGATTCGGTCCCTATGCCTAGTGCCCCAGCAGCTATTCCTGGAGAAATCCACCGAAAGGCTAGAGGAAGACTAAGAGAGATGGCTATCAGAAAGTACTCAGACAAAACCAGAGAGAGCGAATGGTGTTGTAGACTCCGAAGACTCAAGAGAAGGGCTGTGAATTCAGGTTGTGTCATGGATGAATAACATCCTGATGTGGAATGCCTAAGGCATGGGAAACAAATCCACACAATCTTCCCTTCTGAAACTGGTTAGGAAATTTAACCCATTAGTAATAGCGATTCTGGAGCCCATGCTCTGAGATGATATGAGAGTTGGGATTGGGCTAAAGCTCGACTTCCACTCTTCCCTATCCAACGACGGAATTGGAGGAAAAATATGGATATTCTTCCAAAATCATCTGAACATTTTTGTGGCATCCATGTCAAACCAGATGATCAACATTAACATTCATATGCATAACTGTTTTGAGCCCATTCTTTTTTCGATTGTTTATGCTTGATGTTATAGGTTGCTAAGGAAATCCCTCTGAAACAAACTTACTTCCATCAACAGAACCACCCAATGCCCTTAGGCAATTGTGGGTGATTTCAACTCAGTGGCAACTGCTAATGAAAGACTAGGTGCGTTCTCTTCCATGCGTGCTAGTTCAAAGGATTTTGTCGAAGCCACCCATGAAGTAGGCCTCATTGACGTTGGTTTTGCTGGTAACTAGTTCACATAGAGCAACAATTGGGTGGGCCTTGTGTGAGTTTGGGTGAGGCTAGACAAAGTGTTGTATAATGATCGCTGGATTGAGGCGTTTCCACTTTTCAGAGTTGATCATCTTCCTCGGGCTAATTCAGATCATGCTCCTCTTTGCCTATCCTTCCCAAGTCAAGTGAATGTGGCTCCCAAGCCAAGTGAATGTGGCTCCCAAGCCCTTCAGATTTCTTCGAATGTGGACCCTCCATGATTCTTTTATGCAGGTTACCAGGGATGCTTGGTCAGCCCATCTCTTCCCTCAGCCTCTGCTAAACGTTCAGCTGAAGCTTATCAGAGTTAAATAGGTCTTGAGAAGCTGGAACAGAACCGTCTTTGAGAATATTACAAGGCAGGTCCAGCAAGCTGAAGACGAACTATCCGTCAAGGAAGTCTGCATGCAAAACTCAAGAAATGAAGACCAGCAGGAAAACGCAGCAGCAAGGCAGAAATTGGTGTAGCTGGAGCTCATGGAGGAAGTTTTTTGAAAACAAAAGTCCAGAAATTTGTGGGTGAATGAAGGCGATAGAAACACTAAGTATTTTCACTCTGCAGCTTCAGAGCGAGTCAGGCATGCAAGGATCTCTGCCATTTCCAACCAAAACGGTTTGATGTGCACCTCTCAGGAAGATATAAACGCTGCTGCAGTTTCTTTCTTTTCAGCCATGTTCCAAGTTGAAGCAACTTAGCCATCAGACGGTAACCTTTAGGAAATTCCCTCCCTTATAACAGTAGATGATAATTGCAAGCTAATTGCCCATCATTCCTTAGATGAGTTACATAAGGCAGTGCTGTCCATCCCAAAAGATGGAGCGTCCAGCCCAGACGGATTCTCCAGTGCTTTCTTCCTGCATTGTTGGCAATTCGTGGGAGAGGACTTGCTTAAAGTAGCTACCTCTTTTCTGGAAGGAGCCCCTCTGCCAAGAGCCTTCATGGCATCCTTAATCTACCTTATTCACAAGGCGTCGTCAGCCACATCATTTGCGGACTTCCGGCCCATCAGTCTTTACAACGTCATCTACAAGATATTTGCCAAACTGTTGGTGTCCAGGTTTAGTGAGCTGCTCCCTAAATTGGTATCTTTTGAATAAGGGACGTTTGTTCGTGGTCGCCCCATGACAGAGAACATAGCCTACGCCTAGGAGATCTTAAGGGACATAAACAGGAAGATCAGAGAAGGAAACCTTCTCCTAAAGCTGGATCTTAAAAATGCCTACGACAGACTTGACTGGGGTTTTCTCATGCGGGTGCTCCAAACATTTTGATTCAATGTTTCTTGGATCTCTCTCATGGAGCATCGTTGGGGTAACAACTGGTTCTCCATTCTTATCAATGGTGAAGCCACGGGCTCCTTCAAATCGTCTAGGGGCCTGCGATAGGGAGATGCCCTCTCCCAAGGCCTCTTCATCCTGTCAACTAAAGCCCTCTCTAGAAGCTTCAAAGCTATGATGACTAGAGGTTGGTGCCAGCCTTTCCAGACTCGCAGGGGATGCCCAATTACCACTCACCTATTGTTCGCGATTGACACTCTTGTTCCTTAATGGGAGTAAAGCTTCGCTCCTCAAGGTCAAAGCTCTATTAACTGAGTATTAAGTAGCTTTGGGCCAGAAAATAAATCTTTGGAAAAGTTCTTTCGTGTGCTCAGATAAGTTGTCAGCTGGGTGTATCAGTTCCATAGATCACCTTCTTAGGATCAACCGATCCTCTTCCGGCCTTCGCTACCTGGGAGTCCTGCTTAGCAGGGGAAAAATTAAGTGCGCTGATTTTCAGTTCCTATTGGACAAAGTCGATAGCAGGATAAGTGGATGGAAAGCCAGACACCTCTCCCAAGCTGGTAGGGCCACTCTTATCCGCCATGTTCTCAGTAGTATCCCCCTCCATGCCATGGTTGTAGCTATTGTCCCGGCTCAGGTGGTCGCTAAACTGGAAAGAAGCGTTGCCAGATTTTTCTGGGGATGGACAGATGGGAAGAAAAAATTTCATTGGATTGTGTGGCCTAAGATTGCAAAGCCTATTGATGAAGGTGGCCTCGACATCAGGAGTCTTTCGAATGTGATCAAAGCCTCTAGACTGAAATTAGCGTAAGACGTGAGGTTTGGCTTCGACATAGGGCCATGGGTTCAGCTCATGAGGGCTAAACACCCCCAGGATTTAAATCATAGCAGTAGGGATTCCTTAGTTTAGCCCGCCTCCCCGCTGTGGACAAAAATCAGATCTATGCTTCACTTGGTGGAGGAAAATGAGCAGTGGCTGGTGGGCCAGGGTGTCACCAGTCTCCGGAATGATAATTAGTTAGGCCTGGGCCCTTTACTGAATAGGGTAAGCAGGACGATCCCAGCTGATCTCCTCTCGCTACAAGTCAGGGATTTTCTAGGCCTAACAAGGCCACTCTCCCCCCGCCCCCCCATCTTCGATCTTCTCCTTCTTTCCCCAGGAGGTGATCGATGTCATCTCTCATGCAGGCCTAACAACGTTCGAGGACAGCGATTGCTGCATCTGGCCACTGGATTGGTCAAGTACCTTTTCAATTAGATTGGCTTGGGGCCTATGCAAGCAGCACTCCAACGTGACTTCATGGGCATCTTGGATTCAGCAGCCTAATCTCCCTCCTAAGATGGTTGTCCTCCTTTGAAGTGTTTTCCTTAACGTGGTCCTTGTGGACTCCAACATCCAATCAAAAGGCATCCAGTTGGCTTCCAAGTGCAGCTGCTGTGGTGAGGGCCAGGCAGCTTTAGTAAATGTGGAAATGATCTGTCACTTGTTTCTCGATGGGCAGCTGACTTCCAATATTTGGGATCACTTCCGGCGGATCTTTGGGATCCATCTCCTCTCAGCTCCCTCGGTGGAGACTCGTTTCAGGCATTGGTGGCTAGCATTTGTGTTAGGGGGTTTTCTGTCCATTTTCATAAGATTATCCCCAGCCTCATCATCTGGAAAATCTGGTGTGCGAGAAATGGTGCGAAACTTGATAGCAGACCTTGGCGCGTAGCAAAATGCATCTCCAACATCTCCTGGTATGTTTCCGCCATTTTTCAGAATCCGGAGTCTTCTCATCTGTTGCGTTTTCATAAGGACAGGGTGAGGGATTTTTTGATCCCCTCTCTAACCCCGGGCACCAATAAGAACGTCGATATTATTAGATGGCCGATCAAGCCTTTAAGGGGTTGGGTCAAGCTTAACGTGGATGGGTCGTTCAGAGGGAATCCTGGGCCATCAGGGGGTGGCGGTATCCTTTGTGGTGATAAGGGTGAGTTTTTGTTGGCCTTTGGGGTTGGCTACAGTTATGGGACTATTAATTTTGTGGAGCTGAGAGCAGTCCACGATGGGCTTTAATTGTCGCTTAAGAGCGGATTCTCCAGCATCATCATTGAATTGGACTCTAAGCAAACGGTCAATAGCATCTTGGCCAAGTCGTCTCTCCCATGGCAGGGGCGTCCCTAGCTATTCAGGATTTTAGCCCTCATGCATAGAGGCAGGGTGGACGTTTAACTCATCAAAAGAGAGGGCAACGGCCCAGCTGATGGCCTAGCCCGAGAGGCGAGCTTGAGTTAGGTCCCTTCCCTTTTCTGCAGCGAGCAGGACCTCCTTGAGCTCGTACGGGGCAACGTATTCTTAGATAAAGTGGGGCACGGTTCTATTAGAATCGTCCAATAGGGTTCTTTAGAGGAGTTTGGCTTTTTTGTTTCTTTGTTTCATTTTGTCGGTTTTGTTGCATAGAGGTGGCCCTGACGGGCCTCGTCTGATGATAGGAACCCCTGGTCTTCAAGGGCTCCTGAAGGTATGTAGCTGGGTTGTATAGTTTCATCTTCTCATATATGAAAGTGCTGAGTATTTTTTATTTTTTATTTTTTTATTTTTTAAGCGCCTTACAAGTACCATGTGTGCTATATTTTAGTTTCAAACACCCGTATATGCCCGTATGTCACACGTGCCACTGTCCATTTTCAAGCATCTCACATGTGTGCCACATGTACTAATATGCACAAGCCAAAAATTGGCTAGAATTTTTATCCCTTCAAAACATTTTATCCTTTTCCCGTAACAAATTTAAAAATAAATTCTAAATTTCATCTCGCTAAAAAAGGAACAAAGAAAGCAACGTTTCCTTCTCCACAGTTTTCATGTAAGTTTTTAAAGAAATACTCTTTCAATTCCTATGCTTTCTATGAATCCAAACAAGCCATCGGACTTTTGCAATAAAGATCCCCTGATAAAATATTAATTACTGATGAATTTTACTGCCCAAATCCCAAAATCCTTTTCATGATACGGCGGAGCCTGGGCCGGCCCACGGCTTAGGGCTAGCCGTAGAACGGCCATTGCCACCCTGTGATGCATGCATGGGCCACAGTCCCAGAGGTTTCCTGTCCATTGCGATGCACCCTGTTGGGTTCCCTTGCACTCTCTGCCCTACAAGTACTTATAGGGTCTGTAAATCTGAACCATCCAGCTAGTGACGCCTTGGCAGAAAGCGCATGATGTAAAAGCCGCGTTGATTGGATGAAACTATCAAACTTTTCCTTGTGTTCTGAACCATTGAGCTGGATGATTTTTTATGAAGGCCACGAATATGGGGAAGTAGGATTGCCTGGTTAGTCATTCCGCTTCGGGACATTAACGCTCAGACCCCCCAGAAGATAATCTAGAAGATCTGACCATAGGGCCACGTGTACGGTAGTGAATTGCAACGAACCAAAACAAGTTTCCCGCGTTGAACCAGGAGATTTTCCAATGCATAAATGTTTTCATGTTGTTCTTTAAACACACACGCAAGAGATGCAGGGTCCAGCTCCGCTCGCAGTGGGCCCCACCACCCCTGAAACTCCATTTACCGGACGCGGATTAGATACTGACAGGTTGAGTAGCCAGACTCGCTACTGAAGTTATGTCACCCACCATGATGTATGTGTTGTATCTACACCGCCCATCCATTTCGATAGATCATTTTAAGGCATGAGATAAAGAACGAGTCAGATCCAAATCTGGAGTGGACCCCACCATAGAAAACAGCAGGGAGAGGGACGCCCACCATTAAAAATTTCTGAAGGCCACAAAGTTTCCGACCAAGATGAAATTTGTTTTTTCCCTTCTTTCGTGTCTGTCTTAACTTATAAATAGGTTGGATCTCATATAAACATCACAGTGGACCTTAGGAAGGTTTCAACGGTGGGCGTCCCTCTTCCCACTTTTTTCTGTGGTGGGGTCCACTCCAGATTTGGATCTTACATATTCTTCGTCTCATGCCTTAAAATGATCTCTTCAAATGGATCGATAGTTATGATGGGCCCCACATAACTTGGTGACGTTTATTCAGTAGCGAGTGTGGCTGCTCAACCTGTCGGTATCTAATGCGCGTCCCATTTACCCCATCCTTTCTCAGACACAACAACCCACGTGACTGTACACCATCTTACCGCTGCTACTTGCCTCGGGAAAATGCGATGGCTACTCACGAGAGTATCCATTCGAATCCTACTCTCACCACAAGTGCCAATGTTGCACGGGTCTCCGATATCCAGGTCAGCCAGTTGCTTGGTCCCACAGCACATGCTCCTTGGCCCGAAACAAAGGCCAGTGAGGTCATCAGGTTGCCTACCCCAACCCGGACGGTAATCCGTCCGGGCAGGGCTATGTGGAGCCCACCGTGATGTAAGTGTTTTATCCAAGCCGTTAATTGATTTTCTCAGGTCATTTTAACGTATTAAACGAACACTGAGAAAGTTGAAGGGCTTAAGTGGACCACAAAGTGGGGATTTAAAGTCCACCATTAAAAACTTCTTGGGAGCTGGAGAAGTTTCGGGTCAAGGTAATATTTGTTTTTTCACTTCATTCACGTCTACATGACCTTATTAATAGGTTGGATGATAAAAAAACATCACGGTGGCGCTTAGAAAGGTTTCAACGGTGGGTGTCATTATCACTGCAGCTTCCTCCGGTGTGGTCCGCTGGAGCTGTGTACCTATTTCAATTTTACAGGCATACAAGCGATTAACGGCTTGGATAAAATAATTACATGACGGTGGGTCCCACAGAGCCCTGCCCGGGCGGGGGTAAGACGCAATCCGCGTCCGTTGGCCACGCCATGAGCCATGCCACTGTACATATCTCGTGATGGCTCCTCTCGCGAGTACAAACAAAGAAGCCTGTTTCACATAGAGTTTTGCTAGAATACATCCTGACTTAGTTTTTTCCAATGATCCAAACCGTTTATGTGATGGGACTCACCCTTGATATGGGATAACCAAAAGAAAAAGGAAAAAAAAGAAAAAAGAAAAAATCTCAGACACAGGTTAAGGGAACCGTCCATATTCAGCATAAAATATCGAAATGATCAAAGGTTGAAATACTCTAATGTAATAACTTTTATTTTTCTGGGTTTCCTCATCCAAGGTGAGGCCCACTAAATAAACGGTTTGGATCATGGAAAGATGACTCCAGATCTATAGGCTAAATTCCCAAAGTATATTAACGGCAACAGTTTGGGATGTTTTCCAGCGTATCCCATCATGGATGGTACCAAAGTCATGCAGCCTCTTATATGTTGGATTTTGACCATAATGACCTCGAATTTGGGCAAATTATCTAGAAAGTTATGGCGTTCCGTATATTCTAAGAGTAGCCTTCAAACAAGCTTCTAAAAATTACTTAGACCAAAATGCCCTTATCCTTATTTTAATAGTTGTATGGTTTTATAGGGAATAAGAAGTTATGTCATATTTAATGTCAAGAAAGTGATGTGTACGGAACCTTATTTTTGCGCTTGGGCAAAGACCAAACTCGTGGGGCCCACATTGATGTATGTGTATAATTCATGCTGCCCATCCTTTTTGCCATGTCATTTTAGGGCTAGGGCCCAAATATCAGACTGATCCAAAGCTCGTGTGGGTCACATAATAGAAAAAAATCATGATAATGAAACCCACTGTTGAAACTTTTCAGGCTCACTGTGATGTTTGTTAGAAGTGGACATTGCCTAAAAATGACTTTTTGGGCTCATGCCGAGCTGGCCGACAATGTGGACGGAACAGATCTTTCCATTGTTGGCCTTAGGCTACTATATCAATGGCTATCCTATCATTTGGTAGAAAATGAAGTAAACAAGTAACAACCGCGACCCATATAACATGAGAACTACGACCCATATGGGCCCACATTGAAGTATGTGTATAATCCATGCAACCTATCCTTTTGCCGTGTCATTTTAGGGCTATGAACTATATAACACGACAACAACGACCCATTTCACATGCGAACCACGACTCATGTTAATAACCATGATCCATGACAATCACAACCTATTTAACTTGACAACCACGACCCATTTAACATGATAACCACAACCCATATAACATAACAATCACAACCCATTGTTCGTCATATCCACGACCATTACCTTCGGATTCAGCACAACTATTCCCTTTGGATTCAACGCGACTCTTTAGAATCAGCGCCACATGTTAATAACTACGATCCATGACAACCACGACTCATATAACATGATAACCACGATCCATATAACATAACAACCACGACCCATATAACATGAGAACCACAACCATAATTACAATACAATATGAATAACAGTTCTCTTTAACGGGCGCCCAGTGAGTTGAAAAAACTCTTTTGAAAATGTCTTGTTTTAGCCTGATTAAAAACTCTGTTGAGAAGGTCAGGCTTAAACAAGACATTCTCAACAGAGTTTTTCAGCTCGCTGGGTGCCCGTTGAAGAGAAATGTTATTCATATTGTATTGTAATTATGGTTATGGTTCTCATGTTATATGGGTCATGGTTGTTACATTATATGAGTCGTGGTTGTTATGTTATATGGGTTGTGGTTGTTATACAATATAGGTTGTGGTTGTTACGTTATATGGGTCGTGGTTGTCATGTAATATGGATTAACGACTCCATGAAAATTCTCAACAGAGTTTTTCAGCTCGATGGGTGCTTGTTGAAATTGTCGAGTTGCTGGAGTTCGAAAAATCGTCAACATCCCTGAGGAAAGGGAAGGGATCACCCATAAAAGAAGAACGCGAGAGGGGCTCAATGGCTTCTTCGAATATCTCCTCCTTTATTTTAATTGAAAGAACAAAGAAATCCTTAAATGCTTAAGGTGTTGTAATAAGGATTCTAGTTCAGATTGGCTTGTCAAAGTAATTTGAGACTCAAGTACCACTTTTATAGGCCGATTTTCCAATGGTTAAAGCGCTAATTTCGAAGGGTCGTGCTAATTCCGAAGAGATTACGGGGAACTAACAACATTAATGCGATTTTCTGAAAAAGAATGTGATGTTGATTCTAAAGGGTTGTACTGAATCCGAAGGAAAGGGTCGTGGATATGACGAACAATAGGTCGTGGTTATCATTCACAATGGAATGTGGTTGGGAACCATGACCTAGTGTGTATGACAACAACGACCTTGTCGTGTGATCGTGGTTCACATGAACATTGGATCGTAGTTTTTATCCACTATAGATCATGGTTGTCATCCAACGTTGGTTGGATCGTGGATCAAGGGAAAACGAAATGGCAACCACAACCCTCATAATATGAGAACCACGACCCATATAATATGAGAACCACGACCCATGTTATATAGACCTTCTCAACAGAGCTTTTCAGTTCGCTGAGTGCCTGTTGAAGAGAATTATTCTTCATATTGTATTATAATTATGGTCGTGGTTGTCATGTTATATGGGCTGTGGTTTTCCACGGAGTCATGGTTGTTATGTTATATGGATCGTAGTTTTCATGAGTCATGGTTGGTATATTATATGGGTCATGGTTGTCATGTTATATGGGTCGTGGTTGTCAGCTGATTTCCTGTGATATATTCCACCTTAGATTTATATCTGTCTCATTTTTTGGATCAAGCCCTAAAATGATCTGTAAAAAACAATTGAACGGTATTCTGACCAGAGAAGTGAGAGTGCAACTTAATTTAGAAAACGATAGTAGTTGCTAGGAGAGTTTTACACCATTCTTTACAACTAAAAGAAAACACTCTTCAAAAGTAATAACTAATGATGATGAAAGTGAGGAGGCAAACTTAAGTGGAAGAAACTTGTAGAGTCTTGTGTAGCTCTAAACTTTTCTTCTAGCAGTGACTGTGTTATATGGGTCGTGGTTGTCATGTTATAAGGGTTGTGATTTTCATGTTATATGGGTCGTGGTTTGCATGGGTCGTAGTTGCCATGTTGCATAGGTTGTGGTTATCATGTTATATGGGTCGTGGTTGTCATGTTATATAGGTTGTAGTTGTCATGGATCGTAGTTATCATGTTATATGGGTCGTGGTTGTCATGTTATATGGGTCATAGTTGTCATGTCATATGGGTTGTAGTTATCATGGATCATAATTATCATGTTATGTGGATCGTAGTTGTTATGTTATATGAGTCGCAGTTGTTGCATGATCATCATGACCCATATAACATGATAACCACGACCCATATAATATGACAACCATGACACATACATCATGACAATCACGACCCTTACCGCATTACAACCACTTGATGCGACCTATGCTACTATACAAATATCGTTTACACGATATCTATGTATGATGTCATGTATTAACTTTGATGGACGATAAAGATCTTACAACCACAACCCCTACCACATTACAACTACGACCCTCGTGGTTGTCATGTAATATGGGTCGTGGTTCTCATTTCCTGCTCCCAGATTGCATGACAACCACGACCTATACATGCACATAAGATATTTACCGTCCATCAAAGTTAGAAAAATAATGTGCCTTTCCATACTAAAGTTAGCCTGACATTTTTCCAATATGAGATGACTATTGATAGACTATAGGAGCAAGAAATACAGGTTATATGGGTTGTGGTTGTATGAGGTAAGGGTTGTGATTGTCATATTATATGGGTCGTGGTGATTATATTATATCAGTTATGGTTGTCATGTTTATGGGTCATGGTTGTCATATTATATGTATCGTAGTTGCCATATGGGTTGTGGTTTGCATGGGTTATAGTTGCCATGTTATATGGGTCGTGGTTATCATGTTGCTCGGATCGTGGTTGAAGTTTTCAACGTGTTCATGACTTTCCTTTTCCAGCAAACCATTGGTACCATAACTTAAGGCTCACAATGGGATGATTCAATCTATCTACCATGTCGACTAGCTTGTTGTGGGCCCAAAAAGTCCTAACTTGAGCAGTATCCACTTCTATCCACCTTGTTGGCTGATATTTGAGCCTTACCTCTAAAATGACACGACAAAAAGGATGGGTTGCATGGATTATGGACAGTGTGGGTGCCTTACTCTTAAAATGACACGATATAGATTATGGACGGCATGAATGCCTTACCCCTAAAATGACACGGCAAAAATGATAGGCAATATGTATTATGGACGACATGGATTATGAACGGCATGGATGAAACATATAAGCACCGAACACTAGCCATTGCCTGGTGGCAGGGGAGTAGCCAATCTGTCACTTTCTCGGAAGAGTAGCCACTCTATCTCTCCGGGACTGTACGACTTCTGAACCAAGGACGTGGGCATTTTTGTCTGAAATAATATCCTAAGCTTGTTAGAAGGCAACTCTTGGGATATATGGAACGTAGTGGCTTTCCAGGTAATTTTCCCAAACTCGAGTCAGTACGGCCAAAATTCCCTTATAAATAGGTCATAGATATGATGGAATGAGCTCGACCCAATAGCTTCTGCCTTCACTTCAGATAAGCAATGGAAGCTGTAGAAATCAACAAAAGGAAAAAGAAGAAGAATAAGAAGAAGAGAAATTTCAGATACTCTTCGATGAATGTAAGCTTCTCGGCGAGCTTACCAAGCGATGTTCATGGCATCTACGCGGACAGCATATGTGCGGTGAAGTACTCGGTCGATCCGTTGGCAGATTTCCAGGATTCGATAGTCGAGATGATCAGAGACGTCGGTGTTCGGGACTGGGAAGAGATGGAAGAGCTGGTTTACTGTTATGTGGTCCTTAACTCCTCAGACATCCATGGACTCATTAGAGATGCATTCCTGAGCTTGTGTTCTTGGGACTAGGCCTGCCAAGGATTTCAATGTTTCTCGTTGGTATGATGGGCCACACGTTGGATGGTGGATGCCTCCAAAATTTCCTACATTGGAAGATCCTAAACCTTCTTCTATCAGTGGCCAATGGAATGAAGGTTGAGAAAGAAACATACCAACGATCCAAACAGTGATCAGGGGTTGGATCTCCCAATCTTGGATATTTTCAGGGAATCGTATATCCAAAGGGTGGTCCATCAGATCAACGGTCTAGATCGCCTAATTGGCCCCATATTACGAATGTGCAGGGTGCAAAATTCCTCTTGTTTCAGCTAACCAGGGGTATGGGAATGCAAGCTTGTTAGTCGGTCTATTAGTTTGTCCTCATATTAGAAGTGGGCCTCGGAAGCATCTTCATTCCGGGCGTTGTATATGTGCATTCTAGAAACCAACTGAGCCTCTCTCTCTCTCTCTCTCTCTCTCTCTCTCTCTCTCTCTCATGTTGTGGATGAATCCGTTCATTAGATGCCGACACGCATGTTAGTTCTAGATCCCAAAATCCAGCCTGATCGATATCTCGCGTGGGCCACACCAAAATGAACAATGAGGGACATTGGGGAAAAGGTGACTCCCAACATAGAAACCTCCATATGAAATATGGGGTCCACGGTGATACACACACACACACCATCCAAGCTATTCTTCAGACGTGTCCCACCAGAGTGAAGGTACAATACAACCAAAAAAAAAAAAAAAAAAAAACAAAGCCATTCGAAAAGTCCGGTGGGCCACAGGATGCAAATGTATAGGTTTCAGGCGCGATTGCACATTGCTCCAGTGGCGTTTCTCACCTGAGTTTTGCATCAGGAGGATCATTGGGATGCACATTGAAACAAGGCTTACCAGATTCATGGTTTGGATTCTGCATACACGTCATGGGTGTGGCCCCCACTCAGCTCATATCATATGATAATTACCATAAGACCGGAGGATGTGATCGTAATTGTGGTACTCCCAAATGCCCCAACTATTAGTAGGATCAAACAGATGCAACAGAGTCACCTGACGCATTAAAAAAAAGGTTGGGACGAAATTTCTCCGGTCTGTCTTTTACGTCGAGCCAGCGTATGATAGCGGCCGGAGGGATTCAGATGGGGCAAACATTGTGGGCCACTATGATGTTTCTGAGAAATCCCCACCGCTAGCTCACATATTTTTTTCAAATCATTTAATGACGTGAGCTCAAAAATGAGGCAGATCCAAAGCTCAAGTGGGCCACAACATAAAATATTGGAAATTATATGCCCACAGTTGAAATATTCATGGAGCTACAAAAGCTTCAGATCAGGCTAATATTTTTATTATTTCAGTCTATCCCCATGGTAAGTAGTTTATGAGAATTTGGGCACTTTAAGAATAATTTGGATTACATATAAACATCATAGTGGAGCCTAGAAAAGTTTGAATGGTAGGAAATTCCTTTCCACCATTTCTAGTCGTGTGTGGTCCAGTCGAGTTTCAAATCTGTCCAATTTTTTTTTCCCCTATCTTGAAATGATCTTCCAAAATGAATGGATGGAGTGGATTTCTCACAAACATCACAGTGGGCCCAACATAGCTTACAAATGTAGAAATCGCCTCCAAAATGCTTCTCTCAAAATCCACACGAATGTAATGTGACGTGACGCAAGTTGGGTAACATGACCTATATGATGGTCCTGTGGGGCCCACTATATACACACACACATACACACACACATCATCTATTCATTTTTAAAGATCATTTTAGGGAGCTCAAAAATGAGGTATGTCAAAGGCTCATGTGGACCATACCATGCAAAGAAGTGAGATTAAAAACCTTTCCCGGGCATAAAATTTTTAGATGTAACTCATTTTTTACCTATGATGTTAAATTAAATTCTAAATTTAATAGACAAAGTGAATTCCACATATAACCCACGGTAGGACCCACAACCCTTAACACATGACAATGTCAACCCTTATAACATTACAACATCAACCTTTAATACATTACAACCACGACCATGTCTCTTATAACATTTCAACCTCAACCATTACCAAATTACAACCATAACCTTGACCCTTATAACATTAAAATATCAACCATTAATAAATTACAATTACGACCTTGACCCTTATAACATTACAATTTCGACCCTTAACACATTACAATTAGGACCCCAACCCTTATAACGTTACAACCTCGACTCTTATAACATTACAACCTTGACCCTTACAAATTACAACTACGACTTGGACCCTTATAACATTATAACCTTGACCTGTAACACATTATAACCTCGAATTTCACCCTATAACATGACAACCTAGACCCTTAACACATTACAACCACGACTTCGACCCTTATAACATGATAACCTCCCTTAGCATATGATAATATCGACCTTTCACATGACAACCATGACCCATACAATCATAACGTCAACCCTTAACACATGTCGACCATGACCCAAACCCTTAACAAATGACAACCTTGACCCTGAACACATGACCCAAACCCTTAACACATGATAACCTTGGCCCTTAACACATGACAACCTTGACCCTTAACACATGACAACCACAAACCAAACCCTTAACACACAATCTTAACACAAAAAAAATAATATATGTACATTGTCTTCCAAAATGATACATTACAAAATGTAAATTTTATTGCCTTCATTGTCTTTTACATGATAACCATAACTATCCTTATCTTGTAAGATTATTTGGATGCGGAATTCTCATAGATTTGCTGTGCATAGGACATGAAGATCTAGGGTTCGGATGGCTTACCTAACTGAGATGTCATTGCTGAGAATAAAAGAATACCAATGCTGTAGTCTTCCTCTCCTTCACACCCTCATACAGAATAACAGATGGGACTTCGAGTTCTGTCGCTGTGTCGGATCGGGGACCCAGCTCTTCTATTATATAGAAGCTGAGGAGATGAGAGTTTGAATCCCATCATAACTCTCTCTCCCACTGCTCCACATTGTTGTGTCCTAATTCAATCCAAATTGCTGTCTGCGTAAACAATAATAGCATTCCAACCCTAATATGCATTGCTGTGCAGATAGGTTGCGCAGTGGATCACCTGAAGTAGGGCCCACTGGTTTACTCAATCTCATAGTCCAACTGATAGGACAATCTAGGCCGTTGATCAATAAGGCCCACCACATAGAGTTCTTATATTCTCCCACTTGGGCTTAATTGAGCAATGTCAATGATTGTCATATAGAAAAATGTTGAAAACAAGTTTTAATTTTAAGAAAACGTCCAAATGATTAACCAATAAAATTGTTGGACAATATGAGTAATGCTATTCGATCTAGTACATCAAGATTGTCAGTATCGAAATACAATAGTCATCACAACATTTAATTTAGGTGAAGTGAGGCTAAGCGCAATCACAAGTATTTTCAGTCTTAATAACATAGATCAAGAACTAGAAAATGTGGTATAAGGATTATACACTTAGCGTGATGATATGTGCCTATCTTTAAGAGGTCCTGAAGCTTTTATATGTCTCTAACAAGATATAACTGTAATTCTACTTAAAAAATTTGCGCATATATATAGAGAAGTAGAAATAAACCTTTATATCAAAATCATCAAAACTGTATAAAATGATCTCTAAATATCTGTGAAAATTAAAGTACGCTCAACTCCCACTATCCGAAAACATCTGTGGGATCAATGATTCTCATGGATGTCACATGCTTTTGAAATGGCGTAATAGGGAGGCCTTTAGTGAGCGGATCTGCAATTATCTTTATAGTGCCGATGAATTCCACGGACACTTGATGATTCTGAACTCTTTTTTTTACAACAAGATATTTAATGTCAATATGCCTCGACTTTGATGAATGCTTGTTGTTATTAGAAAAGGAAATATAAGCTGAATTATCATAAAATATTTTCAATGGTTTCGGAATATACTTTAGTACTCCCAAACCTGAGAAGAAACTCTGTAACAATAGTGCCTGATTAGATGCCTCGTGGCAGGCAATGAATTTAGCTTCCATGGTGGATGAAGCTGTGGTAGACTGTTTCACACTTTTTCAAGACACAGCTCCTCCAACTATCATGAAAATATATCCTGAGGTGGACTTCTTATTGTCAACGCAGCCAATAAAATCTGCGTCTGAGTATCCAATCAACTCCAATTGATCAGATCTTCTGTATGTGAATCTGAAGTTCTTCATTCTCTGTAGATATCGTAATACTTTCTTTGCAACTTTCTAATGTTGTATTTCCAGATTAGATAGGTATCTTCCCAACATTCCAACAATAAATGCAATGTCCGGTTGCGTACAGGCTTGAGCATACATGATGCTCCCTACTACTGATGCATAAGAAAATTCTTTCATTTGATTCCTTTCTAAATCATTCTTTGGACACTGAAATAGGCTAAATTTGTCGCTCTTCACAATGAGTGACTGTCCGGAAGCACAATTTTGTATGCCATACCTTTCGAGTACCTTAGTAATATAGGCCCTCTGTGATAGGCTAAACAGTCCAAGTGATTGTCACGACGACTCTCAATGCCGATGACGTAAGAAGCTTCACCATGATCTTTCATTTCAAATCTTTGAGATAAGGATTTTTTGGTGTCACTCAACATCCTGATATCACCGTTAGCCAACAGAATGTCATCAACATACAAAATCATCATAATGAACTTACTTCTACTGATTTTAATATAGATACATTCATCTGCAGTATTTTCTATAAAACCATATGTGGAAATTACTTCATGAAACTTTAGGTACCACTGTTGCGATGCCTATTTCAACCTATAGATGGATTTCTTTAGTTTACAAACCAAATATTTTGAGTCATTGGCTACAAAACCTTTGGGTTGTAACATGTATACATTCTCATTTAGTTTTCCATTGAGAAATGCAGTCTTTACATCCATCTGATATAACTCTAAGTCTATATGAGCTATAAGAGCTATTATGATCCTGAATGAGTCTTTCTTAGATATCGGTGAGAAAGTCTCCTTAAAGTCAATGCCCTCACATTGGTTAAAACCCTTAGAAACAAGTCTGACTTTATATCTTTCGACATTACCCTTGAAGTCCCTATTGGTTTTAAAAATCCATTTACAACCAATCGGCCTTATTCCAGTGGGTAATTCTACAAGATCTCATACTTCATTGTCCTACATGGATTTCAACTTATCTTTCATGGCATCAAATTAACAAGAAAGATCCACACTTTTTTTGACTTATATAAAAGATTCAAGATCCTTTTCTACCCCTATGTCAAAGTCGTGCTCCTGTAAGTATATGATGTAATTGTCTCGATTTAAAGACCTTCTCTCTCTTCTAGATCTTCTTAATGCTTCTTTTTGTTGGGTGTGATTTTGATATTTATTTTTCTCATCAATGGTTGATATATGAGGTTATACGTGGTGTTCTGTAGTGACTGCAGAATCGACTGCATTATTAATATCCACGTGATCTTGAATGACTATGACTTAGAAATACAAAATTTCTAATGTTTGTGCTCTCACTGTTTTCAGTGTTCTCAATGAATCTGACATTCTCAGTCCCAACAATCCTGATAAAGTGGGAATGATAGTAGAATCGATAGCCATTTGATCTTTCTGGGTATCCAATGAAGAAACAACTTACGGTTCTAGGATCAAGCTTATTTTCATACGGGTTATAAATTTTGGCCTCAGCAGGACAACCCCAAACATGTAGATATCGAAGACTCAATTTTCTCCTATTCCACAACTCAAAAGGAGTTTTGTTATTGCTTTGTTGGGGACTTTATTTAGTATATGAATTGTGATTTTGATCGCATCACCCCATGTAGTATATGAATTGCGATTTTGATCGCATCACCCCACAGTGATTCTGACAATGTCAAATTACTAATCATGTTTCGCACCATATCCAAAGGGTACAATTACGCATCTCAGCCACACCATTCTGCTCTGGAGTACCAGACATAGTGTACTAGGCTACAATGCCACAATCCTTCAGGTATCTAGCGAATGACCATGGATTGCATCCTGATTCGTCATATCTGCCATAGTATTCACCACCACGATTAAATCTGACAATTTTAATCCTTTTATCGAGTTAATTTTTAACTTCAACCTTATAGATCTTAAAAGCATTCAGGGCATTTGATTTCTTATTAATAAGGTAGAGGTACCCGAAATGAGAGTAGTCATCCATAAAGGTAATAAAATATTTGTATCCACTCCATGAAACTGTAGGGAATAGTCCACAAATATCTGTATGTATCACATCTAATAGTCCTATACTTCTGGTTACACCTTTCTTTCTAGTTCTAGTCTATTTTTCTTTTATGCAATCAATGCATACTTTATATTCAGAGAAGTCAAGATAATGCAAAATTCCTTCTCGTATAAGCTTGTCTAATCTCTCACGAGATATATGGCATAGCCGCGCTTGTGCCACAACATGGAAGAATTCTTATAGTCTAGCTTTCGCTTGGATCCCACTTTATTTCTATATAAGGTATTAATATTATAGACATGAGGGACAATCAAGTCTAACTGGTATAAGTTGTTTACTATAAAGCCTGTTATAACTTTAATCGAATTAAAGTAAATACAAAAGTTTTTATTTGCAAAGTGGAATAAATATACCAACTTATCCAAACAGGAAATTGAAACTAAATTGCGTCTTATAGACGATACACAAAATGTATCTACTAAATTATAAAAATAACCAGACTTATAGACTCATATTGCCTCCACATCAACCTTGACACCATTGCCTATGTATACTGAGCGCTCTGTATCAGTTGGTGGCCTGGCTTATAGTAATTCCTTCATAGAAGTGCGTATGTGAATAGTAGTTCCTGAATTTATCTACTAGGAATCCGTTGACACATCGGTCAGATTAGATTCAAAACAGACAAGAACAGAATGATTACCTTTCTTTATGAGCTAATTCTTAAACCCTTCGCAATCTTTCTTTAGATGACTCGTCTTTTTACAAAAAAAAAGCATGATTTGCCTTTAACCCGTTTGCATTTAGATCCATTTCCAGATTAATTCTCATGGTTTCCAGATGGAGGACCAGAGAATCTATTATTAGAACCTTGTTTCCTTTTTCTTTTACCTTTATTCCCTTGCCCATGCCCATGACCTGAGGTCACCATATTAACATTTTGAACTTTGACCATCTGTCTGATCCTGTCTTCTTCTTGGACGCATTGAGTGATAAGTTCATCCAATGTTCACATGTCCTTTAGAGTGTTATAGTTTACCAGGAACGTTCCGAATTGGGGAGGTATGTTGTTCATGATTAAATGAACCAGTTGATCATCAATGAGTACAAGCCTTAGAGAACAGATCTTAGAAACAACCTCGATCTACTCTACAATGTATTAATGGATATTACCTTTTCTGTCGTAGGATGAGCCAGTCAATTTATTCAAAAGAATGCCCACTTTAGACTTATCAGATTTCTTGAACCTTTTTCCCATTTCAGTTAGGAAAGCTTTGGCCTTATCTGTTTCAGGCATGACATCCTTCATAGATTCAGAAATCGAATACTTCATGACTTTCAGGCATGTATCATTTGATCTAAATTATGCCTCCCATCATTTATATTCTACTTCAGTGGCATTATCAGATGGTTTTGGTGTTATCAGGGCAAGATCTAATTGTAGGCAGCCCAGTACAACTTCAATGCCGTTCTTCCATTAAGCATAATTAGACCCATTTAGAGCAGGGACTTGATGCGTATTAGTTGGAATTGAGACTGAAATAGAAGAGATACATATATACTCACATTAATTAGTTCATTATTTCACAAAAAAAATTTGTGAATGTAAACAAATATCAAGCAAAGATAATCAATTCAGTTGCTAAGGGAGGCATCAACTGAATCATCCAAGATAAAGATATATGGGCCCAACCATCACATCCTGGTGAAAATCTTTTACATTATCATTATTCCTCCTGTGGATAGTAATAATAATATGCAAGTGATCCTCCTGATCATGAAGCTAAGGGATGTCAGTCATGTAAAGCTGAGACACTCAACACCTGTGGGTAAGATGAGTATTTCAGCTTTACATTACCAACACCATTTACTTCACCCGTTTATGTGACTGCCAAATGATAATCGTTTGTGTTTTTGTTACTGTACGCATGAAAATGTAAACGCAACTATATGCAATCCTCCTAATCCTAATGACATAAGTCTGTACTTGTAAAATTTTCATCAATTGAGGTCACTATGGTGGCTAACACAACCGAATTCGATACTACAAATATAAACCTTGCATCGTGATTATAATTCTGCCTCTCAATGGATTATAACTGAATTAGTCTGATGCGACCCATAAATTAGTTGGCATTGACTCTTTTGGAAAATAAGAGAACCTAAAAATGAAACATATGGATAGGTTTTACGCCATATTTTCCAACGGTCCATACCAACTCCTAAGGATGGGTAATGGGCCAATAATAAGGTCGAATCAGGACTCTATATTGTCAGGTCATTATAAATGAGTAAATCAAATCTAATTCATAGTATTTACATGAGAGATGAGGAATATTGACCTTTAACAACTAGATGTGTAGATCCATTCATGGGTGTCTACAACATGGATGGATCAACTCATGTACCACATATTTGTCAAATATAGGTTATTATCTTTATTATCTATCTAGAGAATGAAATAGATTGAGTGCTCATTATGAACCGTTCATATGGATCAGATGTGGGCCTGAATATGTTCTGAATGGAATGTGAACCATATGATCCAAAGAAATGGGCCTAATTGACATCCATGCTACAGATATACTGATGAGGCCCATAAAATATCCAATGGATGTGAACCAAATTATTTCTAAAAATAGGCCTAACCTAGGCCCTGTACACATGACCCTAGTAATGTGGCCCACCTGGGAGATTTGGAATGAGGCGGGACCATTTGAATCTCACCGAACAGCCCACGGTTGAGATCTAATGGGCTCAGAATGAGGGTTAGGCCCAACTCAATGAGAAACAAGTGTGGATCGCGAGTTCGAAAGGTAGATCCGAATCTGATGCAATCGAGTCTATTGACCCGAGTCTGATGCAATCGGGTCTGTTGACCTGATTATAAAAGGTATGCAACTAATAAAACCAGGGTTTGAAAACCCTAGCCACAAGAGTGCCTGGCTATTCGGAAGCCATGTCGCAGGCTTCTCCCTCAATGTTGAACGAGGGATCATCTCCGACAACAACGATGGCTGTAATTGGTGAGAAGACATGGCTGCTAGCGACGGAGAATGAAGAAGGTGGGCAGAAGAATCGTCTACAGTCGCTCAGCCACCGACGAATGGGCTGACAGACATGGCTGTTGGAGCTAGTGTGGAGAGTTTCTATAGGCGGGCAACCATGAATGGTGGCAAAAAGCTCCTCTGCACCTTAACGCCAGCACCCGCAATCTCTACCACGGTACTAAAGACTAGGGTTTTTGGATCTGAAATCCTAAATGGATATTTGGATATGGGGGTTTTAGATCTAAAATTAAGCCTTATGGTAAATATGAGAATCGAATCTTCCTAAATTCCCGATTTGGGATCAAATCTAAAATCCACAAATTTCAATTTGAGAATTGGAATATGAAATTCCTAATTTAAGGATTAGCGATTCGAAATCCCTAATCTGGATTCGAGATTCAAAATCCCTAATTAGGGAATAATAAATCCTAAATTACAGCTATGGGTTTAGAATCAAAAATCCCTAATCTGTTGGATTTAGGATTTTGTACAAAAATCCCTATTTTGCCTGATTGGGGTTAGAAATTCCTAATTCCTGATTTGGGAATTTGAATTTCGAAAGCCCTAATAACTGAATCTAAAATAGCTGAATTCGATCATCCATACCTTTGCACAGTGGCTTTGATACCAACTGTAAGATTATCTGGATGCAGAATTCCCAGAGATCTACTGTGCATAGGACATGGAGATCTAGGGTTCAGATGGCTTACCTAACTGAGACGCCATTGCTGAGAATAATATAATGCCAAAGCTGTAGTCTTCCTCTCCTTCACACCCTCATACAGAATGACAGATGGGACTTCGAGTTCTGTCGTTGTGTTCGATCGTGGACCCAACTATTCTCTTATATAGAAGTTGAGGAGATGAGAGTTTGAATCCCATCATAACTCTCTCTCCCACTGCTCCACATTGTTGTGTCCTAATTCAACCCAAATTGTTGTCTGCGTAAACAGCAATAACATTCCAACCCTAATACGCATTGTTGCGCAGATAGGTTGCGGAACGGATCACCTGAAGTAGGGCCTACTGGTTTACTCAATCTCATAGCTTAGCTGATAGGACAATCCATGCCGTTGATCAATAAGGCCCACCACATAGATTTCTTACATATCTACTTCAAATCTCTTCTAACAATCAACAACAACCACGTCTTCTGTTTTATCCACAATAAAAAATGACTTACATGTGTAAGAAAATGTTATTTAAAATAATGTAAAATAAATAATTCATTTAAAATGTCTTTCACATATCAGTGGCTTACTTATATACTAAAGAAGTTGACGGCGGTGAACGTACGCTGGAAAATACAATTGAAAATAGTGGTAGGCTAACGGAAAATATTTTTGAAAAGGAAGAAGAAGCCCAGGGTAACTGTAAAGAAAGAAGAAAAAGAAGCTCTAATAAGATACCAAGTTCCACGAAGGGGCAATTTGGTTCAAAAAAGTTTCAAAAACCCGTTAGATTATTTTCTTCCAAATATTTGAAACTTCTCCTCAATGTAGAGATTTTTACAGTATCTCAATGTTAGCACGGTCAAAATCCCATTGCCTTAAGAAGGAAGGCATGTGATCATTCCTTTGGACAGGACACTAGACATTGAGGCAGAATCCTTTCCGGGAGTTTATTAAACTACCATATCTACTGCAAATACCGAACTAGACGGGCCAACTGGCACCGGCAGGTAACGACAGATGCTTGTGAATCGTAGTGCTTTGAGAAAGTATTTTGGTTCTATGCGAACATTGACACCGAACGGTCTAGTTAATTAACGCATCCCTTGGGTAGAACATCTGATCCGTGTAACAGGTGGGTCACACCATAAAGATCTTCTGGTGCATAAAATAGGACAGTTAACTCATCAGGCCAGCTACACCGTCTAAATCAATGGACATCTCACTCAATGCACGGGTGTGTTTCCCATCTACTGGATGGATTGGTCCTTTAAAAAAAATAATAACTTTTGACTTATGTGATCTTTATGGCGCGGCGAACATTTTCCCGAGGTAGAGTGCCTAGCATGTCACATGTTAAAGTAGGAGACGGATTGGCTACTTCCCCAGCCACGAGCCAATGGCTGATGGTCGGTGCTTTTTGGGCCCCACCATGATGTATGTGTTTCATCCATGACGTCCATATATTTTTATATATCATTTCATGATATTACAAGAAAAATGAAGTATATCCCAATCTCAAGTGAACCACATTACAGGAAACAGTGTTGAATGAACATTGACCATTACAAACTTTTTGGGGGCCATAAAAGTATTGGATCAAGCTGATATTTGTTTTTCCCTTCATTTGTGTCTTTATGACCTAATCAATAGATTGGATGTCAAATAAACAGTACAGTGGGCCGTAGGAGGATTTAAATGATGGATATCCAATCACTATTGTTTTCCTGTGGTGTGGTTCATCTGAGATTATATCCATCTCCTTTTCGGGGTAAAGCCCTAAAATGATCTTTAAAAATGGATGAAATAAATACATCATGGCGGGGCCACAGAGCACCGACCACCAGCCACGGGGCTGGTGTCAGGGGGAGTGTTTTTTTTGTGAAAATTCACATGCAAGCCGCATGAGCTTTGCTTAGCCCGTAGATGGACGTGGTTTGGCTAGTGACCCAGCCAGCTAGCAGGTGTCATAGCTCTGTGGGCCCCACCATGATGTATCGGTTTTATCCACCCCGTCCTTCCATTGTGCCAGCTCATTTTAGGGCATGAGACTAAAAATTGGAGGCAGATCCAAATCTCAAGTGGACCACACCACAGGAAATAGTGGAGATTAAACGCTTACCTTCATCATGTTTGTGTGACCTTATCAACAGGTTGGATCGCAAATAAACATTACAGTGGACATCAGAAAGTTTTTAATGGTGGACATTCAGTCAACATTGTATTCCTGTGGTGTGGTCCACTTGAGATCTGGATCTAGCTCATTTTGAGCTCGCAACCTAAAATGAGCTGGAAAAATGGATGGACGGCGTGGATAAAACAGATGCATCATGGTGGGGCTCATAGAGATTTGAAACCAGCTAGCTAACTGCATCTGTAGACGCCAACACATGCACTTGGTAATCTGGCTGACAGGTGCAATATTAAATTCATTCATTAAGCGGTTCTGACCACATAGATGTTTTATCCCAAGAATAAATCTGGTCCATCCAGGAGGTGTACCACAATGTCAGAATAGTTGGACGGTCAGAACTTTGGCAAAGTTTTTCAGCGGTAAGTTTGTTTTGTAAAATGTTCACTTGAGAAGCATCTTTACAATGGTAAGGATAAGACCAATGGAACAAATCTCGTACTCTGATGCGCTGGCACATGTGGTGGTATGTACCTTAGCGGCCTGGTACATGCATGTGCGCTTAGCAAAGCTCTCAGACCTGAATCTATCACTGGGTAGACTCGGCAAAAACAGAAAAAAAAAAAAACAAAAACAAAAACAAAAACAAAGTACAAGGATGCCGCTACTTGCATGTGCAAGTGACACACTAAGGGCACGTTTGGATACTACCAAATAAATTACTTTTTCTACTTACAGAAATAAGTAACCTATTTGAGATAATTAATTAGTTTAGTTTTAAATTAATTATAAGTACTGTTCTGTTTAGTTTCGCAGCGGAGTGGTTTCGGTATTGGAACGTACCAGTTGGATATGATAGGTGGCCAGGGGCTGTTTTTTTTGGTCAGCCCCCACCCGAATGTGTAAATCCCTGAATTTAGTTCATCAATACAATAAAAGAGTTTTGCTTGAAAATAAAATAAAATAATAATAATTATTATAAGTAACTTTTTCATGACTTAAAATTACTCAATTACTTTAGTTTAATAAGTCGGAACCAATATAAGCTACTTGAAGCATAAATAACTTATCTTAAGTTAACATCGAAACGTCCCCTAAGAGAGAAAGAGAACGTTGCCTGATACATCCTTAACTTTTTAGTATTGTGGCTCACATGAGTTATGGATCTGGTTTGTTTTTGGATGATGCCCGGGAAATTAAATATATGGAGTGGAAGTCAACAGTTATCATGGGTAGAACTACACATCCTTTGTTGTAGAGGCTCCATAACAATAACATTGACGTGGGTTTTATTCAAAGAGGCGGCATTAGAGTGGGTTACTTAATTTGCATCATAGTGTTGGAAGTAGATTGCATGGGTAAAATTGGTGAAGTGCTACTTTTTTTTTTTTAGGTGAAGTGCTACTACTTACACAGCGTACAATAGAGATATTTAGCTGTATCCTTGGCAATTGTATAAGCATTTAAAAATAATAATAATTTACGATGATAATGCTTTTTGGCATGCTCAAGAGGCCAATTTCCTACCACAGTTGTTGCAAGGAGCCTGTGCGGCAAAAAGCTCCGTGCAGCTCACCATGATGTACTTGTAACATCCCCATTGCATCATTTGCCACCAAAATTAGCACTCGAGCCTAAAAATAAGAACTTAAGTGGGGCACGCAATTGGAAAATAAGGGAATGAGAATGCCTACCATTGAAAAAATTTTGGGACCCACTTGAGTTTTTTTTCTTTTTCACACACACCCACGAGTACCACTTTAGTACTCGAACTCATGACCTCAGTGTTGAAACCTACAGGGTCCTATCAGGATTATATTTTGTTTTCCATTCATCCTAGCGAGACTCACCTTATGAATGGATTGGATGGCATACACACACCACAATGAGCCAGATAGATTTTGATGTTGGGTGTCACCATTCCCAGGAATGGTGAAGTCTACTTAGAGTTTTAGATTGGTCTAAATTTTAAGCTCATATTCTAACATGAGTTAAGAGTGGAAATTGTGGACCTAATGGATCCCACACACTGCGACTTTGGTTAGATGGGCTCCTGTTGCTTCATGAAATTTGTGTCCTTGGCTAGACTGATGGGCTGGGCTAGGAAGTCGGGCATTTGCGCCTGGCCTAGAGTAAGGCTTGGGCTGGAATGGTAGGCTCGAGGGTCAAGCCCGAGTGTAAACTTTTGAGCCTGTTTAATGGGATGAATCAAGTTCATTGGGATGAGATGCTTTTTAACATGATGAGTTAATTGTCTAGGCTTAGACAACCTGTCATGGGTTGCGTAGATAAAGAGTCAGCAATAGTCATGGCATGTTGGAAATTCAATCAAGCATGCCTCACGTTATACTGGAAGGTGAAGAAGTTAATAGTTCCCATGCGATAATGATGGAACTCCACCTTCGATTTCCCCCAGTCATGGGATGCTGGAAATTCAATCAAGCACACTTCGTGCTATACTGGAAGATGAAGAAGTTAATATCTCGCATATGATAATGATGGAACTGTACCTTTGATTTCGCACCCTCTTGAAAACCACTTCGATCAGATGATCCTAACTACTCTATTGATAGCCTGGGAAGAGGACGGTCCATTTGATTGTATTAGTAAGAGTTCTTTGCATTAATTCGAATCATTCCTTATGTTTGGTTCACCTTTAATGGCCCATCCTCTCAGCAACCACTTCAATTGAATGATTCTAACCATATTTTGAGAATGAAGAAAATATTTAGGACCACCTAACTTTGATCAGCCATCCCTATCAATAACTACTTTGATAAAATGATTCTAACCATTCTACCAATGGCTTAGAAAATGAATGACCCATGTTGAATATAATAGAGATGTTTTATTCATTAATTTGGACTGTTTATCATGTATGGCCACCTTTGGTGGTCCTGTTTATTACCTGATGGTCAAAGGAGCCAATTCATGTAATGGGGTCGTGGATTGGTAAAAGGCTACAAATACATAAGAGCAGTTTACATAAATTTCTAAAAAGAAATATCAAAACCTTAGAGAAGGGAAAAAGAGCAATACTGCATATCGACATTTTTGGGTGTGAGCTAGTGTTGGCACTCCACATTCTCTCTCAGGCAACTTCGACAAACCTGGACACAAAGTTACTCACATTTTCCTTTGAAAGTCTTAAGTTTGACGGGTCCTATTAATTCAGTAATGGGATTTTGACCAAAGTAACTTCATGGTATAGCCGAACGCCCAAAAAACCAGAACCTTTGAAAAACTGGCCTAATTGACTCATTGACACATTTTTCGAAAGAGTGCGGATCCTCTGCCTCCCGGAGGCAGGAACTCCCTGCCTCCAGCGTTTTCATTGGTCAACGTCACTATAAGTGCCACATCATCAGATTTTTTTAATATATTTTAAAAAAAGTACATTTAATAAGAAGTATAACAGAGACATTAAACGGAAGTGGTTTGCGTGCTGAGTAAATCAGTAAATCAGTATGGTAAGCGTACTAGTAAAGTCTGTGGAGCCCACCATCATTCGTGCATTGTATCAACTCCATCCATCTCTTTTATCATCTAATTTTAGGGTTTTACAACAAAAATTAATCATATCCAAAGATCAAGTGGACCACACCACCTGAAACAGTGTGAATTGAATTATACCGTTGAAAAGTTGTTGGGGGCCCACAGAAGTTTTATATCAAGATGATATTTGTTTTTTCCATTCATCCATGTCTTTGTGATCTTATGAACAGTTTGGATGAAAAATAAACATCATTGGGGCTTAGAAACATTTCAATGGTGAAAATCAATACTTCCACTGTTTCCTTTGGTATGGTCTACTTGAGCTTTTGATATACTTTAGTTTTGGGCTCAACCCCTAAAATGATTTGAAAAAACGGATAGACAGCATGGATAAACCACGTGAATTCACAGTGGGCCCAACAGAGTTTACTCAATACGATAAGACTCGGTACCCAATCCGATTTCACGTGTCTAATGGGGACGCGGATTTCTTGCCAAAGCCTTTTGCAGTAAGATCCTGCGTAAGGATTCCGGATGGGCCCACTGCGACGTTTGTGATAAATCCAACCCGTTCATCCATTTTTAAATATCATTTTCAGACATAATACCAAAACTAATGTGTATACAAAACTCAAATGGGCCACACAAGAGGAAACAATGGGGATTTAGTGTCCACCGTTGAAATATTTATATGGCCACAAAAGTTTTGCATTGGTCTAATACTTTGGTGTTTTCACTTCATCCTAGTAAAAATGACCTTATAAACAGTTTGGATGGCATATAAACATCAAGACGCTTAGGAAGGTTTCAACTGTAGGAATTTCTTTCTCCACTGTTTCATCTTGTATGGCCCAGTTGAGTTTTTGATCATCCTAATTTTTGGTTACATGTCTTAAAATGAGCTCTAAAAATGGATGAATGGATTGGAATTCT
Organism: Magnolia sinica; assembly: GCF_029962835.1. Taxonomy (NCBI): domain Eukaryota; kingdom Viridiplantae; phylum Streptophyta; class Magnoliopsida; order Magnoliales; family Magnoliaceae; genus Magnolia; species Magnolia sinica. Next base: position 25,079,684 of record NC_080590.1, read on the forward strand.
TATAAACATCATGGTGGACCCCACCATACATCCCAGCACTGGAACTTCATGCAAAAGGCTTTCCCCGGTGAATCCACGTCTACGGTTTCCTTTGGAAACGGACTGGCTACTCCCTTGCCACTCGGTGCTATGTGGGCTCGCCATGATGTATGTGTTTCATCCATACCATCCATTTATTTTTCTAGATCATGTTATGGTCTGAGATAAAAAATGAGGTATAACCCAATCTCAAGTGGACCACATTACATGAAACAGTGTTGAATGAACGTTGACCATTAAAAACTTTTTGGGAGCCATAAAAGTTTTCGATCAAGCTGATCTTTATTTTTTCCCTTCATCTGGGTCTTTATGACAAACCAACAGATTGGATGTCAAATAAACAGTACGGTGGGCCTTAGGAGGACTTTAATGATGGATATCCAATCACCATTGTTTTCCTGTGGTGTGGTCCATATGAGATTTATATCCCTCTCATTTTTGGGATCAACCCTTAAAATTATATGTAAAAATAGATTAACGGAATGGATGAAACACATACATCATGGTGGGGCCCACAGAGTACCGACCATCACCACAATCGGGCTGATGGTGGGGAGAGTAGCCAATTCGCTTTCATTTCCATTTGGGATTCAGTGCCACATTGAGCAGTGAGACTCGCAACTGAAGTGATGTCACCTATTTATATGGGTCCCACTATGATGTATGTTTTGTATCCACACCGTCCATCCATTTGGAGAGATCATTTTAGGGCATGAGCCAAAGAATGAATCAGATCTAAAACTCGAGTGGACCCCACCATAGAAAATAGTGGAGAGAGTCACACCCACCATTTATTACAACTGAATCCAATCCAAACCTTGTCACTTTGTCTACTGAACCCCGTCACTTTGTATTGCAACCCCATCATTTTATCTACTGAACCTTATTACTTTGTACTGCAACCTCGTCACTTTGTCTAGTGAACCCCGTCACTTTGTACTGTAATCCCGTCACTTTATCTACTGAACCCCGTCACTTTGTAATGCAACCCCGTTACTTTATCTACTATATCTCGTCACTTTGTACTGCAACATCGTCACTTTGTCTATTGTACCCCGTCACTTTGTGCTACAACCTCATCACTTTGTCTACTGTACCCCATCACTTTGTGCTGCAACCTCGTCACTTTGTTTAGTGAACCCTGTCACTTTGTACTGCAACCTGTTACTTTGTCTACTGTATCCCCTCACTTTGTACTACAACATTGTCACTTTGTCTACTATACCCCGTTACTTTGTGCTACAACCTCGTCACTTTGTCTACTGTACCCCATCACTTTGTGCTGCAACCTCATCACTTTGTTTAGTGAACCCTGTCACTTTGTACTGCAACCCCGTCACTTTGTCTACTGAATCCTCTTACTTTATATTGCAACATTATCACTTTGTCTACTGTACCTCGTCACTTTGTGCTGCAACCCCGCTACTTTGTCTAATATACCCCATCACTTTGTACTGTAACCTCGTCACTTGTATTGCAATCTTGTCACTTTGTCTACTGAACTCCGTCACTTTGTACTGCAACTTCGTCAAAGTGATGAGGTTGCAGTACAAAGTGATAGGGTTCAGTAGATAAAGTGACAGGGTTGCAGTACAAAGTGATGGGGTAGAGTAGACAAAGTGACGGGGTTGCAGTACAAAGTAATGGGGTTCAGTAGACAAAGTGACGGGGTTGCAATACAAAGTGACAGGGTTCACTAGACAAAGTAATGAGGTTGCAGCACAAAGTGATGGGGTACAGTGGACAAAGTGACAAGGTTGTACCACAAAGTGACGGGGTACAGTAGACAAAGTGACAATGTTGCAGTACAACGTGATGGAGTTCAATAAACAAAGTAACAGGGTTGCAGTACATAGTGACGAGGTTCAATAGACAAAGTGACGGGGTTACAGTATAAAGTGACGGGGTTTACTAGACAAAGTGACAAAGTTGCAACACAAAGTGACAGGGTTCAGTAGATAAAGTGACGGGGTTCAGTAGATAAAGTGACGAGGTTTGGATTGGATTCAGTCGTAATAAATGGTGGGCGTGACTCTCTCCACTATTTTCTATGGTGGGGTTCACTCGAGTTTTGGATCTGATTCATTCTTTAGCTCATGCCTTAAAATGATCTCTCTAAATGGATGGACGGTGTGGATACAAAACATACATCATAGTGGGACCCATATAAATAGGTGACATTACTTCAGTAGCGAGTCTCACTGCTTAATGTGGCACTGAATCCCAAATGGAAATGAAAACGGATTGGCTACTCCCCCCACCACCAGCCTTGTGGTGGTGGTGGTCGGTACTCTGTGGGCCCCACCATGATGTATGTGTTTCATCCATTCCGTTAATCTATTTTTACATATAATTTTAGGGGTTGATCCCAAAAATGAGAGGGATATAAATCTCATATGGATCACACCACAGGAAAACAATGGTGATTGGATATCCATCATTAAAGTCCTCCTAAGGCCCACCATACTGTTTATTTGACATCCAATCTGTTGGTTTGGTCATAAAGACCCATATGAAGGGAAAAAACAAAGATCAACTTGATCCAAAACTTTTATGGCCCCCAAAAAGTTTTTAATGGTCAACGTTCATTCAACACTGTTTCATGTAATGTGGTCCACTTGAGATTGGGTTATACCTCATTTTTGGTCTCAGACCATAAAATGATCTAGAAAAATACATGGACGGCATGGATGAAACACATACATCATGGTGGGCCCACATAGCACTGAGTGGCAGGGGAGTAGCCAGTCGGTTTCCAACGGAAACCGTGGATGCGAATTCACCAGGGAAAGCTTTTTGCATGAAGTTCCAGCGCTGTGATGTATGGTGGGGTCCACCATGATGTTTATAAGAATTCTAATCCATTCATCCATTTTTAGAGCTCATTTTAACACATGTAGCTAAAAATTAGGATGATCAAAAACTCAAGTGGGCCATACAAGATGAAACAGTGGAGAAAGAAATTCCTACAGTTGAAACCTTCTTAGGCATCTTGATGTTTATATGCCATCCAAACTGTTTATAAGGTCATTTTTACTAGGATGAAGTGAAAACACCAAAATATTAGACCGATGTAAAACTTTTGTGGCCATATAAATATTTCAACGGTGGACACTAAATCCCCACTGTTTCTTCTCGTGTGGCCCATTTGAGTTTTGTATACGCCTTAGTTTTGGTATTATGTCCTAAAATGATATCTAAAAATAGATGAACGAGTTGGATTTATCACAAACATCTCAGTGGGCCCATCCAGAATCCTTGCGCAGGATCTTACCGCAAAAGGATTTGGCAGGAAATCTGCGTCCCCGTTAGACACGTGAAATCGAATTGGGTACCGAGTCTTATCGTACTGAGTAAACTCTGTTGGGCCCACTGTGAATTCATGTGGTTTATCCACGTCGTCCATCCATTTTTTTAGATCATTTTAGGGGTTGGGCCCAAAATTGAAGTATATCAAAAGCTCAAGTAGACCATACCAAAGGAAACAGTGGAAGTATTGATTTTCATCATTGAAATGTTTCTAAGCCCCAATGATGTTTATTTTTCATCCACACTGTTCATAAGATCACAAAGACATGAGTGAATGGAAAAAACAAATATCATCTTGATATAAAACTTCTGTGGGCCCCCAACAACTTTTCAACGGTAGAATTTAATTCACACTGTTTCAGGTGGTGTGGTCCACTTGGTCTTTGGATATGAATAATTTTTGTTGTAAAACCCTAAAATTAGATGATAAAAGAGATGGATGGAGTTGATATAATGCACGAATGACACGGTAGGCTCCACAGACTTTACTCAGTACGCTTACCATACTGATTTACTTAGCATGCAAACCGCTTCCGTTTAGGGCCCGTTTGGCCGGGTGGATTGGAAGGGATTGAATAGTATTATGGTGGATGGCATGGATTTCAAGGTAATGATGGTGTTGTCAGTGGATTGTCTTAAGATACATCGGATTGCTATATCCCGGGATTGCTATATCGAGTCTGTTTGGCACGCCCGGCCAATCCCGGGATTAAACCTTCCCATCCCTTCCAATCCCTTGAACCAAACACATTCCGGGCAAATTTGAACGGATGAGGGTGGATTGAATGGGATTTAAAGGTAATGATGGTGTTGTCAGTGGATTGTCTTAAGATCCATGGGATTGCTATATCCCAGGATCAGATCACCCCCTCTGTTTTGCACATCGGCCAATCCGGGGATTTAACTTCCAATTCCTTCCAATACCATCCAATCCCTTCCAATCCGCCCGGCCAAACAGCCCCTTAACGTCTCCGTTATACTTCTTATTAATTGTACTTTTTAAAATATATTTAAAAATCTGATGACGTGGCACTTATAGTGACGTTGACCAATGAAAACGCTGGAGGCAGAGGATCCGCACTCTTTTCGAAAAATATGGGACAAAATTGCCACTGCTTGGATCCTCGTGCCTAGGCTGTAATGATGAGAGGAGAGTTGTTGACCGCGTACTGCCTGGATCATGTTAAAAAAGTACTGAGTGACGTTGTGAGTTCTATTATGATTTAATTCTTTGATCTACACTCTACGAGCTTATTTTAATAAAGGACCCCAAAGCTAAATTCGAACTAAGGATGGAGTGGACCACCATACAAGAAACAACATGAATTGCACTCTACTATTGAAAACTTCTTGGCGGGCCACAGATGTTTTGGATAAATCTGATATTTGTGTTTTCCGTTCATCGATGTCTATGTGATATTATGAACATGTTGGAAGATATAAAAATGTCACTATAGGCCCACTGTGCATGAATGTTGGTTAATCACAAGTTGGTACCAATGTAGCTTTACGCATGAGAAGTTTCGAGCATAACGCTTCCCGATCCACGATGTTGCATCGGTTTGATCATAGGGCCTATTAGAGGTAGATCCAATTTGTTGATTATGTTCATGGCCCAGGATTTCTTTATGAAGATGTTATTTGTGAGATGTTACGAGCTATCTGTAGCCCACAACGAGAAAAATCTCTCATCAGTGGCCAAAATAGTACCTACTGTTTCGCTGTGGTGTGGTCCACTTAATTGGAAGATGCCAGTCATTCTTTGGACAATTGTCTTCCTCAAAACTCCGACGAGAATGGACGGAGTGGACTCGTATGAAAGGGGAAGATAGGACCCATGGATGGTGTACGGAGGGTATCATGTGGGGCTAAAGAAGACCAAGGGCCCCATTTTCAATCTCGACCTAGACCCCACATCTTCCTCTCGAAGTTTCTTCTCTGGGAACCACCAACACCTCTTTCAGCACCGTTTTCTGGCATCATAGTCTCCAGAATCGTCTTCTCCGGCATCATCTTTTACCGTAAAATGTGATCTTCCACAAGCGAATTCCATACAAATGGGCGCATTAGGTAGGTATAGCATATTTGAAATGGTTTTTTGTTATTTGTTGTTGTTCTTAGAGATAATTTTGTTATGGTTCTAGGTCGAGAGGAATGGTTGTGGGGAGAAGTAATTTTGGTTATGAATGTTATGGTTGTGTTTGTGGGTCATGGTGATTTTATTATGATTATGATTACGGTTGTGGGTTCTGAATGTGAAAATGATGTGTTTTACTCAGATAACAATTTGGACCGCTTTAGAATGGTAATCCCAATGCATTCATTACTGTTGTTTTTGTACAGAGTGTAGGGGTCAAGTTTATCATCCACTAAGGGTTCTCAGCCCTTAGTGGATGATAACCTCAACTGATCCTGACACGTTGTCAACCTCAACCCTTAGTGGATGACAACTTTGACTCATCCTGACACTTTGTCAACCTCGACCTTTAGTGGATGACAACCTCGATCGACCCTTAATGAGTGATAATTTCGATTCTTAGTGATTGATCGTCTACCTCGAGTATTAGTAAATGACAACCTCGACCCTTAGTGGATGACTGATTGCTTAGACCAATGTAATGTAGGTCCAAAAGAACTAAGAACGACTTCTTTCTTGGACTACGAGAACGCGACAGTTTCTCCGAAGTGCTCTATATAGTTTTTGAAGGAAAACATGTTAGATGATTTTGTCACATGATACTAGATGATTTTGCCACATGCCTTGTTAGAAAAAAGATGTTTAGGAATTTTTTTTTAGATATCTATGGGACTTTTTTTTGGTGGATGGGTGGATGGCCTATGGTCAAATAATACATTGTCTTATACAGAGGCAACTTGGTGACCTAACTTTCGATGTTCAGGGCACCATCATGAAATTGACTAAGGTGGACTTTGCCCTCATCATGGGATTGAGATGCAAACCTATTAGATCAAATGAATTTAAAGTGGGTTAAGATGTGTTAAATGAGTATGAAGTAAGTCAAAGAACTAGGGGAAAGAAAAAAAAAGGGGGGAATTATGGATACTTATTTGCTGAAAGGAACTGTGAAGAACGAGCATTTGAAAGAAGCTTTTCTCCCACTCTGCGGGGAAAATTAACATGAGGATATAGTGAAGTTGCCGCTTTTGATTAATTTGCATCGATAATATGGTAGTTACATCTCCACATAAGAATAATTGTGTAAATAAGTACATAAAAATGGTCAATAACATATGTGGATGCATCAATAATTAGGCAATAAAAGGTTGCATCGATAATATGGTACCAATATTTGAGAGACGGGACTAACTAGGCAATAAAAGGTTGATGAAAATGGTGACTACCTCTTTTACAACATATGTGGATGCATATATGCACTATAGGTAACTTATTATTGTCATCATGAATGTAGTGTTTGTTGTTTGTTTCTTGTTTTTCAAATATGCAATTCATGTCATGACTAATGTGTAATGCATCATTTTATTGGTTAAATAGATATGGGCCTATGAGCAATTTCCTCAGCTATCGGTCGATAGGAGATGGGTTGTAAGAAGTCCTCCCATCTAAATTCTCCAAATCCTCAATTGAAGGTCCTACTGTAAATGCTATCTTATTTAGCTCTTAGGTTCGTCAAATTTTATAGTGCTAAAACCTCTTGGAGTCTGTATCTTGTGCAGCTGTTATTGTAAGATCAACTTCATGTCATCCTTGCCCACATTTAAGTACAAGATCAAGAAGTTCAAATAAAAGATCAAGAGGCTCAAGAACAACATCAAGAAGTTCAAGTACTAGATCAAGTCTTCAAGCTTCAACTACATCAAGAGAATAATATGTGATGATTTAATCTCACAAATAAGGTTTGTTTGACCCTAGATTGACCTTAGATAGATCATACAATTTACATTTATATCATAAGTCATTTGATAATTTTATAAGTTATTTTTTGACTAATCCTTGTCATGCTTCAACTAGTTCAAGTACTAGCTCGACCAGTCTAAGATTTTTCTCAACTAGTCCAAGGTTTGTTGTGATTTTTAAAATTTTCTATTGAACCCTCGACCAGTCCTGGAGATTGCTCGACCAGTCGAGTGAATAGTGCTCTACCAGTCATGCAGGCTCGTCTCAAAGTCCAGCAAGCATTTCTGGTCTCACTCGACCAGTCGAGTGTAGGGCTTGACCAGTCAAGCAGGCCACTCGACCAGTCGAGCAAGCTACTCGACCAGTAGAATAACGACCAGTCAAACCGACCATTAGGCTAGTCAAGTGAATAGTATTTTTACATATAAATTGAGGATGATTTTCAGAGTTTTTCAATTCATTCCAAGATATTCAAGTCACAACTCTGAGAAAACTTATCCCCATATTCGAGAAGCTAATTAGTTAGTAGTTAAGATTCTTTTAATAGCTTTTTTACATTTGATTTTGTGATCTCTATTCAATTCTATTTCTTTTGAAAAGGGAATATTGATTTTACCCTTTTTGATATCAAAATCAAATCAAGCTAGCCTAGGTTAATTTAATCAAAAAATCATTTAGACTTAAAAACTCTTTCATATGTGAGTTTGGACATTGAACATTTACATCGAATTAGTTCTACCGGGCTTCATCAGAAGAAGAATCTTCAGATAAGTACATTTCAATTTTTTGTATTTAGTTCGTAAGATTGCCAAAAAATTTTTCATTTTTGGTTTTGACCGAGATATCTAGAAAATCTCAGTGAGTGGGATTTTTAATTGTGGTAGCCCTTTGAAACACAATTGTGAAGGTTTTGGGTGAACCTTGAAAAACCTATTTCATAGTGAAAGCCAATATCCCGTGGGTGAGGATATTGGGAGTGGAGTAGTTGTGTGGCTGTTTCTAACAGTTGATGTACACATAAGCGAACCACTATAATTGCTGGAGTTGTGGTGAATGTTTATTACTGTGCATTTGTGGTGAATAATTGTAATTTATTTTCTACAAATTTGGTGAATGTTGTAATAGCAGTAGATATTTATTTCTGATTTATTCTTTATTTCTCTATATTGGTTTGGGATTTTGATACACAGACTATTCTAGAAATCAGGTTGTCCTACCATAAGCTATTGGTTTTTGGTGTAAGGTTGTCCTTAGAACAATATTTGTATCAACCTCTCAATACTTGATTTTAGAGGTTGCTTTCTATTGTGCTATTAACTGCTTATTAAGTCTTTATTTCCGCATTTTATTTTTAAATTTGATATTGTCCTATTTACCCCCTCTAGGACATTTAGCTCAGCCTTTTCAAGTGGTATTGGAGCCTAATAGCTCATTTTATTTTTGTCATTTGAATTAAATTCTGAAGCTAATCAATTTGAGCTTTTTAAGATATCAAATTTTGATAGCCTCTCAATCACTAGGCCTCCACCATTTGATGGCTCCAATTATGCCTATTGGAAAGCCAGAATGAGGATCTTTTTAAAGTCTATGGATGAGAGCGTGTGGCAAGCCACAGTGACTAATTGGATCCCTCTTACCTGAACTGACTGGTACTGATGGATCTAAAACTGTAAAAGTTTCACCTTATTTTTCTTAGACCACTCTTCAAAAAAGTGAGAGTAGTGCCAATGCAAAGGCTTTAAAAGTTATTACTTGCGCACTATCACCAGATGAATTCAAGGGAATTATATCCTGTGATACTATAAAGCAAGCCTGAGATATTTTGAAAATGACACATGAGGGTACAACAATTGTCAAGAAATCTAAAGTACAAATCCTCACAATCAAATTTGAGGAAATACGTATGGAAGAAAGTGAAACTTTCATAAACTTTTACATAAGATTGAATGACATTGTTAACTCTATATGGGGTCTTGCTGATAGGATCCCAGAAAGTAAAATCTGTGCAAAGATACTGCGCTCGTTGCCTGATCGGTTCAATTCAAAAGTGACCGCGATTCAGGAACTTCGTGATACGGACTATATGAGGGTAGAAGAGTTAGTTGGGTCTCTTTAAACCTATGAGTTAAATTTTAAGGTCCCCAAAAGTAAGTCAATCACCCTCAAGTCTTATAAAATTATTTCTCATGAAAATAGTAATAATTTTGATTTATAAACTTCTGAAGATGATATGACTCTTTTAGCCAAAAAATTTTACAAGATTTTCAAGAGTAAAATGAGGGTTGATTTGCAAAAACCAATTGAAAAGAAATGATCTAAGTCTAAAAATTGGAAATCTTTAAAAGACAGCCAATGTTACAACTGCCATGAATATGGGTATTTAGCAAACAAATGTCCTAAGAAGGATAAATCTAAAAAGAAAGGTATATTAGTTATATGGGATGAATCTTCCTGCTCTGAAGTATCTTCTGAGTCAGAAGATTCTGAAACCGAGTCGGCTAATGATGTTAAAGCCCTAATGACTCTAGCCAAGTTCACTTTCTCAGATAATGATGATTCAACCAGTGAAGAAAATTTGGGTAGTGACCATGAAAATGAAGAAGACTTTCAAGATGCATATGATGCCATATACAAGGAAAGTTGCAAAATAACTGTAAAGTTAAAACTTTAGAAAGAAAAGTTTTCAAAACTAAAAGAGAATTTTGATAATCTAGTTTTAGAAAAATTATACTTTTCAGATTGCTTTGAAAAAAGTAAGCGCGACTTAGATTTCAAAATGTCCCAAGTTGAAAACTTAAAATCTGAAAATGAAAAGCTAAAACCAGAAGTCTCTTCACTTTTGAGTTTGAAGGACACATGGAGGTATTCCCAAGGTGATCCTAAATTAAAAAAACTTTTATCCGGATCCAGAAAATGTGGCGATCGATCTGGATTGGGATATCATAAAAGTATTCCTCCCAAATATAAGAATACTCTACCTAAATTTGTTAAAGGGGAGTCTTCTAACTTAAAAGGAAAAAGTATAAATCAAAATAATTCTAAAAATACTAAAACTTTTCAGACCTTAAAACCTAAAAGCAACTATATCAACTATAAAAATTAGAATTGCTATCCTTTAGCTGAGAAAATTGTTGACTTGCTTAAGGAGCTCACTCAGTGGGTAAGACTTATAACAACTATAAATATAAGAAGGCCAATTATGCTCTTAAACCCAAAACTGTAATGAAATGGGCCCCTAAGGTTGCTTGTTTAGTTGTTCACACCACTTTCAAGGCTTCACGCCATTCAGTGGTACCTACATAGTGGTTACTCCAGACATATGAAAGGTGACAAAGGTCTGTTCACCAGTCTTAAAGACATGACTGATGGTTCAGTCACATTCGGTGATGGTAACAACTGTAGAATTGTTGGCCAAGGTACGATTCAACTCTTTAACCTCCCTCTATTTGAGAATATTTTATATGTAGAAGGTTTAAAACATAATCTATTAAGCATCTCTCAAATATGCGATAATAATCGTAGTGTAAAATTTACTAACCAAGGATATGAAATTTTAAATAAAAATGGTTCCGTAATATTAATTGGTCTCAGAACTTTTGAGAACTGCTACATAGTCAGTGATTCAAGCTCATCTAAGCTATCGTGTTACATGGTCTAAACTGATGAGACCAAATTATGACATAAGTGCCTACGACATGTACACTACCGTAACTTGTATAGATTGATCAAAAGTGAATTGGTAAGAGGTCTACCCAAAGTAAAGAAAGTGGATAAAATATATGGCGAGTGCCAGATTGGTAAACAAACCAGGAGTGCTCACAAAAAGGTGAACTCTAATGCCACATCTAAACCACTCGAACTTCTCCACATGGATCTCATTGGACCAACTAGAATGGAGAGTCGAGGTGGTAAGAAGTATATTCTGATCATTGTAGATGACTTTACCAGGTATACTTAGGTAGTCTTCTTAAGAGAGAAATCAGAAACTCTTGGTGAAGTAAAAAGGATACTTAAACGTATCTAAACTGAAAAAGAATCACAAGTCACTAAGATCCCTAGGGATCATGGTTATAAGTTTGAAAATAGCAGTTTTAAAATTTTTTATAGTGACCAGGGAATATCACATGAATATTTTGCGCCCAAAACACCACAACAAAATGGGATAGTGGAAAGGAAAAATAGATTACTTAAAGAAATGACAAATGTAATGCTAAATAGTATGAAGCTTCCTAAAAATCTTTGGGCTGAGGCCGTAAATACTGCTCGTTATATAATTAACCGCGTTTATACTAGAAAATCAAATAGTAAAACAGCTTATGAAATGTGGTTTGATAAGAAGCCTGCTGTCAAATGCTTTCAAGTTTTCGGCAGCAAGTGCTACATCTTGCGTGACTGAGAAAATCTGGGTAAATTTGACACCAAAAGTGATGAAAGGATATTTTTAGGATATGCTTTGAATAGTCGAGCATATCGCGTTCTTAATAAGAGGATTAGTGTAATTCAAGAGTCCATTAATGTGGTTATAGATGATCACTTGAATACACCTGTCTCAAGTTCAGAAAATAATGAAGTCTTTTTATTTGATAAACCAAACTCTTCATCTAATCAAAATAACACTGAACTGCGGATAGTTAAAGACAATCCATCTGATCAAATCCTTAGAAACCCTCTCACTAGTATACGCACTCGTAAACAACTAGAAGATATGTGCAACTACGTGTGCTTTACATCTCAGATAGAACCGGCTAACGTAAAAGAAGCCCTTACTGACGAAAACTAGATTGTAGCAATGCAAGAAGAGCTCAATCAATTTGTTAGAAATGATGTTTGGTACTTAGTTCCAAGTCAAAAGATAAACACATTATCAGAACAAAACGGATTTTCAAAAATAAGTCTGATGAACTTGGTACGTAATATTATTAGAAACAAGGCATTGATTATGATGAGGCCATTGCCCTAGTAGTTCGTCTTGAATCAATCAGACTATTTATATCCATTGGGGCTTTAAAAAATTCAAAATATATCAAATGGATGTAAAGAGTGCGTTCTTAAATGGCGATTTGCATGAAGAAGTGTATGTTGAACAACCAAAGAATTTTGAAGACCCTAAGCATGCTAATCATGTCTATCGCCTGAAAAAGGCACTCTATAGTTTAAAACAGGCTCCCAGGGCATGGTTTGAGAAATTGACTAAATTCTTGTTAAGTCATTACTTTGTTATGGGGAGTATAGATAAAATATTATTTGTTAAGAAACATGATGATCATATACTAATAGTACAAATCTATGTTGATGACATTATCTATGGATCTACCCGTGTTAACATGACTGTTGAGTTTGAAGATCTTATGAAATCTAAATTTGAAATGAGTATGGTTGGAGAACTAAACTATTTTCTAGGGTTGCAAGTCAAACAGCTCCCTGATGGTTTCTTTATCTCTCAAACCAAATATGCTCTGAACTTAGTTAAAAAGTTTGGATTTGAGAGTGGAAAAAATTTTGATATTCCAATGAGTACTACTCTAAAACTCTTTAAGGATTCAATAGGTAAGAGTATGGATCCACAGTTGTAGTGCATTATGATAGGTATTTACTTTATTTAACTACGAGCCGACCCGATATTGCTTTTAGCGTATGAATTTATGCTAGATTACAATCGGACCCTAAAGAGTCCCACTTAATTGGTGTTAAACACATTTTGCGATATGTCGCTAGTTCAGCTAATCTTAGTCTCTAGTATCCACATGATACTAGTGTCCAATTAGCTAGTTACACGGATGCTGATTAGGCTGGTAACATTGATGATCGTAAATCGACTAGCGGTGGTTGTTTCTATGTTGGGAATTGTTTGGTTTCTTGGTTAAGTAAGAAACAAAGTTCCATATTGCTCTCCACAGCTGAGGCTGAATATATTGTTGCTGGTAATGCATGCAGTCAGCTTGTGTGGATGAAGAGAATGTTAAGCGATTACAGAATTGTGCAAGAATCTATGGTTTTATATTGTGACAATTCAAGCGCAATTAATATTTTTAAAAATTCAATTCAACATTCATGAACCAAGTATATTGACATTAGATATCATTACATTCGTGAATTGGTGGAAGACAAGATAATTTCATTGGAATATATTCAGACCGAAAATCAACTTGCAGACATATTCACAAAATCGCTCAACAAAAATAGGTTTGAAAAATTGAAATTTGATCTTGGTATGTGCAATATGAACAGATGATTTGTGCCTATTTGTATCATAATATATATATTTATTATTTTAAAATTTTTAAAATTTAAATAGATGCAAAATTGCATATTTTCTGTGGTGCACGACTAATCGCGTATACACTTGACCAGTCATGGCTCGACCGATTGAGTATGTACACGAACAGTCATGAAACTCAGGTTTTACCTTGTATGTAAGACTTGTATTCTAGTCCGTACCATTCCGTTACCTTCTGCGGTCCTTCCGGTCGAATTTCGGCAACCCTTGACCCGTATCCGACATTTGGGCGCGATCCTAAACCGGGTCCCGCATACCGAAGTTGGTTCGAACTGAAACTTATACCTTAGCGACCGCACCGACGCTGCGGTTCCAATGCCATGACTCGTGCACCAAACCGATACCTAGGCTAGAAGATGTGGGCCTGTGTTCGTTCCGAAGAAATGCTGCGCGTTGCGAATTTTGAGAGAATTTCTATGATATGTCCCATCAATCAATGTCAAGTACAACCATACCTCAAGTACATCAACCCATCCCTCCTTTCCCATAAGTCAACTCTCTCTCTCCCCTCACCATTCCCCTTTACAAAATTTCAACCACAACCATACCTCTTTTACAAAATTTTCAAACAAACCCATCACTCCATCACCTCTTATCATTCCCATCACCTCACTCTCTCTCTCTCTCTCATATTTCTCAATCTCCCAAGCAACCCAAACTCCATACGTCCAAGCTCCTCACTCCCAACTCCAAGTGTGGCCCACTCTTCCCACCTTCTCATCTTCCATCTCAACCTTCCAATCATCATCTACCACCATCAAAACCCCATCTACCTCCATCAAACTTGAAGGCTAGGAACTAAGGAGGCTAGGGGAGAAAGAAGAAGGAAGATAGGTGGGTGATCCACCATTAAATTTGATTCTTTAGGGTTCACTTGTTGTGGGACCCACTTGATGTATGTGTTGTATCAATGGAGGACCCATAGTGGCGGGGTCCCTCCCCTTCATCACCGTATCTCTCTCTCTCTCTCTCTCTCTCTCTCTCTTTCCCTTGAATGTTGTGGGCCCCACCAAATTGTGTTAGATCTACTCCATCCATCAGACAGAGTGGCCCACCACATATCAGGGAAATCCCATCCACTAGATCTAAACATATGTAATATATTTATATTATATATATATATATAATATACATCCATGGTGGGCCACGTCCATGTGGGACCCACCATGATGCTTTTGTTCTATCCATTACGCTGGACAGACCGTGGCTAACATGGAGTGCGTGTACTGGGAGGGGTGTGTACTCACAAGCTAAAAAAAAGGAGAGCTTTTGGGATAGGCCACTCATGTAGGCCCCACCTTGATGTTTGTATATAATCTAAGCCGTCCATTCCGTTCTCCAGCTCATTTTAGGTGTTGAGCCGAAAAATGAAGCTGATCCCATTTTTTTGGCGGGCCATACCATAGGAAACAGTGGTGTTTACCATTGAAAACCACCTGGATCTTTTTACTTGCAAAAAACAGGCCGCATATTGGACTCATTTGGTCGGTCTTAAGCCGTACGATCCAATGGTTGGAGCAGATTCATCTGATGCGGGCCCCACATGGGAAAACTGCAGGATTTCTGTTTTTAAAAAAAAGGCAGCAGCGCCTGCTGCTGCAGCGTCAGCAGCACAGGACGCTGCTGCTTGCTGTGCCGTGAACGGAAGAGGCAGAGACCCTGGGTCCCAGCCGTGGGCCCCACCATGTTGTGTGTGAACTGCCCATTTTTTAGGCCCCCTTTGGGGCAGTGGGCCACCTCAAAAATCAGATGTAGGTGGAGCTCAAGTGGCCCACCTCGCAGAAAACAGTAGGGATTGGACGTGTGCCATTGAAACCCTTTTTGGGTTTCCACGGAAGTTTTGTATCAATATGAAATTTGTTTTTCTGCTTCACCCTGGTCCACGTGACCTTATGAACAGATTGGATGGCTTATAAATATTATGCTGAGCCCCACGTGGAGCCCACAGTGATGTAAGTGTTTTATTCACACCGTCCACTGCCATGGACGGTGGAGCCCACCCAGATGTACGTGTTTTATCTATGCCCTCTAGCCATTTTAGGTGGCTGCTCGATGGCAGGGGGACCCCACCATGAGGTATAAGTTTCATCCATGTGTTCACTCCCCAAGTATAGGGTTGTGATGTAGTAATAAACGCGGTGAGACTGAGGTCGAATCCCAAGGGATTGATACCTGTACGTTATCTGAAACTAAGTAGAACGAGAACTAGATTAAGATGAAATCTAAATCGAATGATTTTTGAGGAATAATAGTGAAATATTACTCTAAAACTTAAGGAATTCAGAAGAAGGAAACTAGGGATTCAGAGGATCCACTTGTAGAGATCAGGGAGATCTTATCCCTGCATCAAGAATCATAGAAGTTAAACTGAACTTACTTGATCTAGTTTTCACGAGATGAAAAGTATATGAATTAGAATAGATTCCATCACCAAACCATGCCCAGGAGACAAAGCAAACAACAGAATTAAACTAATTACCAACTAATCAACAATGCATGAAGGTTAGGAAGGGTACCGTTATCCGACCATCCCATGAGACGATGGTGAACAACAGGGCTTCCTGACGTCATAAACATCAAAAGGAGGAAGAAATACTCAAAATCATCGCAGATCTATTGTAATTTCAGTCACAACAAACCATTAAAAAGGCTGAAAGTATTCCTTTTAATTGAACTAAAATCAACATCAGTCGGTTTAAACAAGAGGCATAAGCAAAGTCTCTCCCATCAGACTACAAGCTTCACCTCTTAGCCCTAGCTAAGAGGTTTAGCCGATCACGGGCATGATTAGGCTAAATCCAAAATAAAAAAGAAGAAGAAAAGAAAAAGAAAAAAAATAAATAACTCTCTCTCTCTCTCTGCTTACGTCTAGCCGTAGATCCCTGCCAAATTCCCCCTCCTGTTCTCAAGCTCCTTGCCTTTTATAATAATAGAAAGGTCAATGGAAGAAAGTGTTCTCTCACAGCTCGTCCGCAACAGAACTGGACTCCAGAATACGCAGGACTGTGCGTAAATCAACTTACGCTGATTGATTGGTGGGGCCTATTATTAAAGTTAATGGAGAAATCCACTCCGTTCATTGGAATCACAAGAAAAAATCACTCAGAGACGGCTAGTTTTAGACTGCTGATGACGTGGCCTTCTTGCTGGTACAGTTCACCGTCCGTCTTCCGTTTGGATGAATAAAAATTGATCTCCACAGTCTTCTAAGATTCGGCCATCTAGGCTCGGATGAGAGGGACCTTGGGCTCTTAATGGACGGTCCAGATCTGACCGATGAAGTATGGTGGTGGCCCACAAGATTCGCCTGCAGGCTCTGTTGCGAAACAGAGCCTGTGCGTTCAGCGCTGTGATGGTCAGTGGACCCACAATTGATGTCGGTTGAAAAAATCCACACCGATCGTTGAACTTTACTCAAAAAATCAATTGGAAATGGCTAATTTTTTAGTAGAATCGGTGTGGCCTACGTCGTTTTCTATTCCGCCGTCCATTCTGCGATTGACGGTGCTCTTACATACTTACATTTGCATGAGTCCAAAGAGAAAGCTTGGAGATGGTCATGACTCCCCTCTGGAGCAGATGAACGGCTCAGATCATTTAAAGGAGCAAGGGGTGGGCCCCACTGAGTGAAACCGGCAGACCCACGTCCGCTCGCTGTGAGAAATCTGATTTGAGAAGAAGAGTTGGTCAGCGCTTACTGACCGACTTTCGGATGTTTGGTGCACGCCCGGTGCACCAGCATACCTTGCATATGCACTATATGTATGGGTCCCACAGAGATGTTTGTGAGAAATCTACTCCGTCCATCCATTTTGCCATATCATTTAAGGCGTTGAGTCAAAAATTGAGGCATATCCAGATGTCATGTGGGCCCAAAATCGACGGTTTATGGGCTGATCTATTCATTGGGCCACTTCTACTGGGATCCAATGGCTGAAATTTGACGTGTACAGTTAATTTATGGTCCTCAAGCCATGTATAGAGTTTCGAGCTGAACGAATGGTGGAAACCCTGTAATCTTGCATTCTGGACGATTTTTGGGCCACCTGAGCTTCAGTTTCCCGATTTTCTCAGATCTTTGGTGTGTAATTCCGTCAATCTTGGTCCCCTGGAGTCCGTCCCTTGCCTTTAGTGTCATCAGAGCGTTAAATTCATGCTTTAAGCTCCCTTTTCAGTCCATGCTCGTAAATACACTCTACATCACAAACATGATTAAAGCGGGCCATTAAATGGTATCATGTTCGTAAATCCAAGCAATAACTGAGGTCTAATATGCAATATTTGACCCTCAACACCATGCCGCCCATCTATATGGGACCAACCCACGTGTGGGGGCTGCACCTTGTGTGTGTGCATGTGTGTATATATATATATATTATATTATATTGTATATATTATATATATTATATTATATACATATACATATATATGATGGTGGGCTTTTATGAGACCTACCATGATGCATGTGTTGCATCCAAGCTGTCCAACCATTTTGAAAGTTCATTTTATGGCATGAGCTAAAGCCTGAAACGGATCTAGAATCAAGTGGACCACCCAGCAAAGGGCAGTGAGGATTGAGCTTCTGCCATTGAAACTCCTTGTTGTCACAAGAGTTTGGATCATTAGGAAATTTGTTTTCCTCTTAATCCAAGTCTGTGTGACCTCACGACTAGATTGGATAGAAAATAAATGTTATGGTGGGCATTAAGAATTTTAATGGTGGAAATCATGGTCACCACTGTTATTTGGAGTGAAGTCCAGTTGATCCTTTGATATAGATACATATGAGGCCCATGTGATGCAGCCCATTTGATGTATTTGGAGCCCTTGGGTCGAGGCCCAACAGGATATACCTAAGGCCCATTGTAACATGTGATTCTTCAATGGTTTATGTAATGATGTTTTGGCGGCCATGCCTTAGGAACAATGATGGTTTGACGTCCACATTATAAGATGATGTTGGTTAAATGTCCGCATTATCACTCTCCTTAGGGCCCATTGATAGGCCCATACTTGTAGTGTGTAGGTCGTCTAGGCCCATCTTCGCTATGCACATAGCCCATCATTATATAACATGCTTAGTATAGATCCATGATCATCCGCATCACATGTATGCCTGAAATGAGGAGTGACTAATTATAGCATATGCCTCCGGATAGATTATTTATGGGCTCCCTGATAGGCAGAGTTGCCCTACATGAGCACTCGGTACGCGCAAGATTGTTGCATGTCTGATAGTATGATTCATGCACTTGTATTTGTGTGATTGTGATTATTGTATGCTCTAGCGACATCAGGGCCATAGCCTCCACAGACACATCGTGGATGGCTGGATTGGATACCGAAAATATTGTTTTTAGCATCGGGGCGCTATAGATGTCCCTGGGTAAAAATCCCTAAACCCGATGGTACCAGAGGATGACTCTAACGTCAAGACCGAGTGGATACATGAGCGCGTGGGGGCCGTATACTAGTAGGCCGTATCTCCCACTGTATCGTGGTCAGTTGAAAAGGGGTGTGACCTTACCCACCTAAGTAAAGGGGCAATTTCTAGGTTGAGTTTGACCAGCTTGAAGAATGGATCTACTATCGACGAGCCAGGCTCGATATTGGCAGGCAGATAGTGAGGTCTCTTCCACTCTCCCAATTGTGCGTTCGGATAGGGACAGCAAGCTGGCGTAGAGTGTACTAGACCCCGGTGATTATCCAGACTGAGAGCCCTACTGATTTGATGCTCTAGTGAGGAGGTGCATTGATAGGTGGATGTGGATTGGCATGCTTGACTTGCATCTCGCATCGCATGGTCTTGATATGGCCGATAGCATTCATATCTTGCACCGCATAGCCTTGGTACGGCTGTTTGCATTCATGTACTCATCAACATGAGTCCGCATTACTCTGACCTTGCATTCTGAGCACGCTCATATTGCGCACACACTTACACCACCCTCTAAGCTTTCTATAAGCTTATGCACGATTGATGCGTGCAGGTGACGCTAGGACGCAGTCATAGTCTTGCTGCAGTTGGAGCGTGCAGCCGAGCTTCTGGAGTTTTTGTTACTTTCAGTATATTGTATTTTCCTTTCATACGCCTTGTACTCAAAGTTTTTTCGATCATAGTGGATTTGTGGTTATTGTTCGTGAGTTATGCTTATGGTTATGCTCATTACGAATCGAATCATGATTAGAAATCCTCCTTGTAGCATCCCAAGATTGGAACCTGGTGTATGGGCGCCGGGAGCCTAGAATGGGGTACTACGGATGCTGTCGGCATCGAATTCGGCGATCGAAAATTTTATGAGCTCGATTTTCAAGTTCGGGATGTGACATTTTATTTGGAAAAAACACTTTTTTCTTCACTTGGTTCTTCTTCTCCAACAAGCCCTAGCACGACCGGTCGAACCCATATTCGATTCCTCCATGGTTAGTGCATCTTTTTTTTTTTTATTTCATTGTACATTTGAGTTCTTTGCTCTTCCATTTCCTTGATTTTGTTGTTTATTTCAAGGTTTATGGTGGTTTGTTGGGTTTTCTAGTTAAAAATCTGATTTTCTTGAAACCCTTCTTTCCTCTCTTGCATTCCTTGTATTCCTTATTTTTCTTGCTGCAATGGAGAGTAGAAATAAGAAGAAAGGATCTCGTGGCTCCTCTTCTTCTCGTTTCACTCCAATCACGGTGCACCATCTACGGTCACTTGAAGAAGATCCCGAGTATGTGAAGAATATTCGATCACGCAACGTAATTGTTGAACGGACGGTCAACACTGATCACTTGACACCATTTGACATTGTTCATCTCCTTCAATCTATAGGATGGGATAATATTTTAAATTGGGGCGGTCCGACATACCGTTCCATTGCGCAGGCCATGTATACTTGCATAACTGACTTCTCTTCTGAGAATCTAACGTTTACAATTACAATCAGAGAAGGTCAATTGATGTGGACCGTCACCTAATTTCTGGATTGATGGATCTTCCAGTCAATGATGACAGTATTCTCATTCATACTCTTTTATAAAAACCGTGATCTGAATCTGAGAAAAGATTTCTCACTAGAGTTTTATGCAACATGAATGCAGAATGGAGTTCCAGGAATGCGCTCAGTTCCAAATTTATGTTACCCAGATATAGGGTTCTCCATCGAATTTTCATTTCAAATGTCTATCCTAGGTCTGGTAATAAGATTGAGCTCACTACTTTCATGGCTGGCATTCTTTACTGTATTGTTACTGGTGTCTCTATGTGTCTTCCATCTCTTATCTGTTACATCATGATTCAGTTCCGTCACCATCCAAGTCACATTGATATTCCCTTTGCTTATCTTATGACTGTCTTAGTCACCCATAGTCTAATGGTTATGCCTGTTGGAGTAGCTCTCATTCATCATCTTCCATTCAACAACTCAAATATAAATAAGATGAATTTGAGGTGGGGTCCAGGCCAAGTTGATATGGGTGCTAGAGGAGCAGCTGAAGCAACTGAAGAGGAGGATGCTTTGCCTTTCGATGATGTCAATATGGATGACATATTTGATGAGATTGAGTCAGACTATGCGGCTGATCCTGACTTTCAGCCTTCTGACTTTGATGAGCATCTCTGATCCCTTGAGGAAAAGGTAGAGGGTATGGATGTGTCCCAAGAAACTCAATTTAAATATATGCACAAATACCTTAGGCGCATTAACAAGGGATTACATCAAATAGATCCTTCCATACCTACTCCTTCCTCTGGTTCAGATTAGTGTTGAATCTCTGATCTGTAATAACTATTATACTTGGATTTCTCGTAACTCTTTATGCTTGGACATATTTTATTGTTATTGTAGACATGTTTTAATGGTTATCTTGACCATTTTTATGTTATCTTGAACTTACTTTTTACTCTCATTACTCATTGCTCTTATTCTACTTTTTTATTTCCATCATCATTTATAAGTTATTTCCTTTGTCATATTGTGATAAAAAGGGAGAAAATTTGTGTTGGTAATATTGGATTCTATGGAGTGGATGTTAAGATGTGGAGAAATGGTTAGGTATTGCAAATTTCTTCTCCTCTTGGATTCTATGGAGTAATATATTAAGGGGGAGTATTAGTTTGCTGACCAGTTTTTAACTGGTGCATGATTCCTTATTGTGCATGTATGGTGCATGATTCTTTACTGTGCGTATTATGCATAAATTTATTTATTTGGTTTTGTCACGAATTTGACAAAGGGGGAGATTGTAAATGTTATCTTATCTAGCTTCTAGATTTGTCAAATTTTGTAGTGCCAAGAATTTGACAAAGGGGGAGATTGTAAATGTTATCTTATCTAGCTCCTAGATTTGTCAAATTTTGTAATGCCAAGAATTTGACAAAGGGGGAGATTGTAAGTGTTATCTTATCTAGCTCCTAAATTTGTCAAATTTTGTAGTGCCAAAACCTCTTAGAATATGTATCTTGTGTAGCTGTTACTATGAGATCAACTTCATGTCATCCTTGCCTACATTCAAGTACAAGATCAATGAGTTCAAATACAAGTACAAGAAGTTCAAGTACAAGATCAAGAAGTTCAAGTACAAGATCAAGAGGCTCAAGAACAACATCAAGAAGTTCAAGTACTAGATCAAGTCTTCAAGCTTCAACTAAAACAAAAGAATGATATGTGATGATTCAATCTCACAAATAAGGTTTGTTTGACCTTAAATTGACTTTAGGATAGATCATACAATTTGTATTTATATCATAGGTTATTTGATAATTTTATAGATCATTTTTTGACTAGTCCTTGTCGCATGGTTCGACTAGTCTAAGTACTAGCTCAACCAGTCTAAGAATTTCTCGACTAGTTCAAAGTTTGTTGTGAATTTTTAAAATTTTCTGTTGGACCTTCGACCAATCTAGGAGACTGCTCGACCAGTCGAGTGAATAGTACTCGACCGGTTGTGTAGGCTCGACTCAAAGTTCAGCAAGCATTTCTAGTCCCACTCGACTAGTCGAGTGCAGGGCTCAACCAGTCGAGCAAGCTACTCGACCACTCGAGTAACGATCTTATCATATCTCACTAGAAATTTTGAAATGTTGTTGGTCCTTCAACCAGTCGAACTGACTACTAGGTTAATCGAGTGAACAGTATTTTTGCCTATAAATTGAGGACGATTTTCAGAGTTTTTCAATTCATTATAAGATATTCAAGTCACAACTCTGAAAAAACTTTTCCCCACATTCGAGAATTAGTATTTAAGATTTTTTTAATAAGTTTTTTACATTTGGTTTTGTGATTTCTATTCAATTCTATTTCTTTTGAAAAAGGAATATTGATTTTATCCTTTTCGAGATCAAAATCAAATCAAGCTAGCCCAGGTTAATTTAATCAAAAAATCATTTAGACCTAAGAACTCTTTCATATGTGAGTTTAGACATTGAACATCTACATCGAATTGGTTCTACCGGGCTTCATCAGAAGAAGAATCTTTAGATAAGTACATTTTAATTTTCTGTATTTGGTTTGTAAGATTGTCAGAAAATCTTTCATTTTTAGTTTTGACTGAGATAGCCAGAAAATCTCAGTGAGTGGGGTTTTTAATTGTGGTAGCCCTTTGAAAACACAATTGTAAAGGTTTTGGGTGAACCTTGTAAAACTTATGTCATAGTGAAAGCCAATATCCCGTGGGTGAGGATATTGGGAGTGGAGTAGTTGTGTGACTATTTTCTAACAGTTGGTGTACACACAAGCGAACCACTGTAATTGCTGGCATTTTGGTGAATGTTTATTATTGTGCATTTATGGTGAATGATTGTAATTTATGTTCTGCACATGTAGTGAATGTTGTAATAGCAGTAGATATTTATTTCTAATTTATTCTTTATTCCTCCCTATTGGTTTGGGATTTTGATACACAGACCATTCTAGAAATTAGGTTGTCCTACCATAAGCCATTGGTTTTTGGTGTAAGGTTGTCCTTAGAACAACATATATATCAACTTCTCAATACTTGATTTTAGAGGTTGCTTTCTATTGTGCTATCAACTGCTTATTAAGTCCCCCCCCCCCCCCTAAGGGCATTTAGCTCGGTCTTTTCACATACAAAGTAGGCCAGTATCCAACAATATCAAGGGTATTCACAAAAGTACCAGTAAGAGTGATTCGTTAATTTTGTGTGATTCTAATACGATTATATCTTGCAACTGATAGATCATTATTGCTCATGCATATGGAGATTGTCAGTAAGCTTACACCCACCTTGAAGGAAGAAGAGACAGACATAATTAAATCTATTAGAGATGATAGCTATATAAAGGATAAGGCTTTGCGGAAGGACGGAAGGATAAATGAGTTAGTAGAAGTTGTGAAGAAATATGTCGTTAGGAAGAAGTTGGAAAGGAAAAAAATGATAGAGGTAGTAAGAGGGGAGTTGAAGAAGGTGATGAAGGAGAAGTTTAAAGGAAAGAAGTGAGAAAAAAAAAGTGAGAGAGGAAAGAAGTCAAACCACAAAACTAGAGACAAATTTAAGAGCCTTGCTCGAAGAATTGGCGATAAAAATATTTAGTTGCAAAAAAAAAAAAAAAAATCGCTTTGAAGAGTTTTGACTATAAGATCGAGAACATCATACTAAATGTGGAGAAATTGAGAGATAAAATGAAGCATGCGAAGAACTTGAGAAAGGAAATGAAGCACGTAAAGAAATCGAGAGAGGAAATAAACCATCTAAAGAGAGAATACATCATTACATGAAGAGATGAAGCTCTTGAGGGAGGAGTTTCATGCTAGTTAGGTGTGTGAATTTACATTTGGTTTGACATTGAATGATCATTCCAAGATCCATTTGAAGATGTATTTGATCTTCTTTATATTCTAGAGATTAGACACCAAACCTATAGTCAAAACCTTACCTAAACTCTATATAACACTCATTTAGGTGAATTCCCTAGGATTACAACATTTCTGTAAGTTGTAGAAGATTTAACCAACCTCCCATTACATTGGTAACCTCTTATAACATTATATGCAAGAAGATTGATCGCAGGAGTTGAAGCGTTGACGTCAACAATTGAGAGAGCAATTAAGGAGTGGATTCAAGCAAGTTGTTAATTGTAAGAGTCATTATACTCTTTTCTTATGTAGGATTGAGTATAAAGTTTGTGACCCAAACTCATATAAGTTTTTGTGTAGGACTGCATCACTACCAACATGGGTGAGTACGTGTAAGTCCTTGTATACGCTTTCAGCGGGAGTGTACATATGCAAGTACTTGTATAGGCCTCCAGTGGGAGTGTATGCTTCTATATGTTAGAGGTGAACCTAATTTAAAACATTCGATAGTGAATACCGGTACACTCATGGACAGTGTGCCTACTAAGAGTGGAGTAGGAAAACTGAACTACTATACATGTTTGTATTTGGGATTGTCATTTAAGAACTTTTCTATTTATGTCTGCGACTTAGTTTATTGGATTATATGAATGCATAATTAAATGAATACTAGGTGTTGAATAATTAACATTTCCCACACAAAAGATCACTATCTATATAGAATAGTTGCTTGATTGGTAGATCATTTGTAATTTATGTAATTGGACCCACTTTAGCTTTGAAATCTTAGTTTTAATTTGCCTTGATTAGCTTAATTGGTAAATTGCATTAATTAGGTAATAAATTTTTAATTGGTCCTAATCGCCCTAGATCCACCAAGATTCCGTGTGTTATGATACACAATCCACTTAATTTCCATGGACACTAGAGAATGGAATAAAAATAACAACTATGCCGAAAAATATAGTGTATGATTGTGATAGTGTAAGTGGTAGACAAAGCTTCAAGGAATACGAGTTTTCGAACAAATGCTGAAGAATGCAGGCTAATCAAATGTCTAAGAGAAACACCGAAGGGACGCCGAATGGAAACGCCAAAGAGAAACACCAGAGAAATGTCGGAGAGAAATGCCCTCGAGAGAGTAAATGGGGGTCCACGGACCATAGCTTCCCCAAGAAACAAGAATGACCATATGATAAGGTAATGGGTCCTACATCATCTGTGGGCCCACCATCACTTATGTACAAAATCCATTCCATCTACTATCCTTGAAATTTGATGGAAGGTCATGGTTGAAAGAATGACTAACATCCGTCAATTATATGAATCACATCGTAAGAAAATAATTTTTAGTGAACAGACACCGTTATATATTATCAGGTTTTGTGGGCCACACATAAATCGTATCAACATGGGGTTATCATCTTCCAATAATATAAATGGAGGATCACAAAGAAATGAATGAATTGGATCCATCTTCCAATGGCCCAATGACAAGTCCCATCCCTTGGGATGAGTGCCACGTAATTGTTTATGCACACACAAAAGCTACACTAGTGTTGAATCCAAAGCGGGGGTAATTTTGTCTCAATATCTTTTTTTTTTTTAAATAATAATAATTTAACGCACTGCTTTGGTCAAAATCCCTTTACTAATCCACGAAAGTTTGTGTGGCATCGACTCTATCGGTGCCAGCCGCTTGTACAGGGCCTCTTGGGCAGAGCAATTGCATGGTGGGCCACCACCTGATTCGACAGCTTGGATGTGGGTTTTGCATGAATCTGCAAAATAAATTGAATTTTCAGAATGTCAGATAGATGGTAGTGAGTCAGCAAGTTGGTGGGTCATGGATACCATATTTAAAATAATGGAATCCAAGGAAATAGAAAAGAAGATTAGCATCTGGATTCGTGATCGTGAAAAACTCTGCTCATATGGACTCCTCTTCGTATACCAACCTGAATTCTCCCCCTCAACAAACATCCCCTCCTACTTCTAGCTAACTGCTTTACCTTATTTAACGGTCATTATCCAAAGGTTCCCACCACACCAAATCGCAACCCTTGGAAACCAAGTTGCCTAACCTTATTTCTCACTCAACAGATATAGTGCACCTGCAAGCCTTGTTCATAACTTCAGGTAAAATGACCAAGATGCCCATTCCACTGGAGTTACCATGACACACATGAGCTTGGCCCAGGAACGGACCGAGCCAATAAAAAATGGCCTGGCTGGTGTAGTGGGCCCTGTCCAATCATCGAGTGGGCCACTGCCATAGAAACAGAATGTGGGCTAGGGCTAACGGGGCGGAGCCCATTGTCAGAACCCCTGATCAAAATCCAAATTCATATAAATGAAATGTGTTTTTATTTCAATCAGATGATCCTAGCCATCTGATTAGTAGACTTTATTGTGAATTACAGTAATTAACGGTTTACACCACTGGATGGCCCATGTGTGATAGATCCAGGCCTTTTATCAGGTAGTGTACATTGTGAACGTGCACTGTACCAAAAAATAACATCGACCGTTGATGATGCAGCTCACAACTGCACAAGAAAAAAAGAAGCGTACAAGTGGCTTATTTTATTTTGCAGGAAGTTCCTGCGCTGGAAACACAGGTGGGGCCTACTGTGATGTTTGTGAGAAATCTACCCCGTCCATCCATTTTGTGATCTCATTTTCGGACTTGAGTCCAAAAGTGAACAGGATCCAAGACTCAAGTGGGCCTCACTAAAGGAAAAGGTGGGTAGGGAAATTCGTACCTTTGAAACCTCCCTGAGGCCATATTTAAATGCCATCCATACCGTTCATAACGTCATTTTTACCATGATGAACTGAAAACACAAATATTACCCTAATTCAAAACTTCTGTGGCTCCACGAATATTTCAACTGTGGACGTTTAATCCTCACGTTTTCGGCCCACTTGAGTATTAGATCCCGCTCATTTTTGGTCCCATATACTAAAATGAGCTCACAAAATGGATGGACGGGGTAGATTTCTCACAAACATCCACGGTAAGCCCCACATAGGTTTCCAGAGCAGGAACTTCCTGCGAAAGTCCCTCCTATCCAGATGGCACATTCACCACTATCAAATAACATAGAAGGAACGGTCCACATAATCCCGCAATCTCTATCATCTTATAACGAGCCAAGGATATTTTCGACATTTCCGGACAAAATCAGTTGAGCCTTCGTCTTCCACCTCCTCCGACCTAAAACAACAGTCCAACCCACAAAAGAGACTCGTTTGTATAATAGCTATACTATCATATCCTCTCCCACAATGATGATGAAGAGAAATAAAACAGCCAGATAAGATGAACGGCGCGCTTCTAGTGCTACCAGATATCCTATATGATCAGACGGTGGAAAACATCACAACCACATTCTTCAAATGCACCCGATGGCAGTTTGAAGAAACCACAGACCCCATCAACTGCCCCTACCATTACTTCTGCGATAGTACCTACGCCGGAAATTACCCACCTCTTATCGATTTTTCAGTGCTTTTCTTCTTCACAGCTTCCTTCCTTTTGACGGTAGCTTTCACTGTATCCGACATCAAACGAAGCTCGACCGCCGCTCGTTTAAGTCACCGGAAGAGGCGGTATTGGTTACCGTCTGGCCCAGTCGCCCTCCCATTCATCCTCCTAGCCTTTGCCAAGGGTCACCGGATAAACACCGCTTTCCCTCTCTCAAACACGGGGCCCGCCATCCTCCAGCTAGTCCTAGTCTCTGCGCTCGCCTTCGAGAACATGGGTGAGAAGAGCATGAAGTATGTTTTATTCGAAGCATCGACGGTTTCGGGAATCTTGCATGCAAGCTTGTATCTGGATTCTGTCATCTTGCCTTACTACACAGGGTTGGAAGCTATAGTGCTTTCGAGCTTTTCGGGCGAGTGTGGATCTTGTGTTTGTCGTAGAGAGGCTCTGATTGCTGGTGGGAGCTTGGTTTTGTATAGGGGTTGGTCGGCTACAACGTTTTCTGTCGTCGGTACTCTGTGTTCGAGGATGGTTTGTGCATTGGTTGGGGAAGACAGAGGAAGTGGAATGATGAAGAAGGTGTTGGAAGGTCTGGGTTGGATCTTGATTTCAGCGGATGCAGTTTATCTCATTAGGTATTCTCCACGATCTGGGTTTCTTGAACAGGCTGCCTATGGAGGTGTTTGTGTTTTGATTTTGCTTCAGTTGTTGAAGAAGATGTGTAATATGTTGGGTTGCACGAAGACATTTCGTTCAAAGGAAATCGATATGGAATTGCAACAGTCGAATAGTATGGTGGCGGGAATATGAATATGAATTTTGTAAATTTCATTTTTATTGGATTTGGATTTCTGGCTAAGACATGAAACATAACCCGAATGGGATTTTGCCTGCCTGGCCCACTGTATGGGGGTATCTATTCCCTCTTCAGTTGTATTTGTTCAGATCAACGGCTGGTGTTCATAAAGAAGATTAATAATTAATGGGAAAGAAGATTATGTACACTGTCCAATTGTTGGTTGAGATCTAGGCATCGATCTGGTGGGCCCCACCGTGGATTGGGGCCACCTTTGTGGGGATGACTTACAGATAAACAGTAAGCCGAATAGAAAGGCATTCTTAGAATTGTACGGATAATCAGTAGGGCTTATTCACTTGGGCCCAGCCCTTGATTTTGGACGGGCCCACTATTATGTCTACGTAAGATTTATTCCGAGCATTAGACGTTTAATCTCATGTTAGGCCCAGAGCCAAAAAAAAAAATCAGGCTTACCTGTGATTACATCAAAAAAAAAAAAGTTGGGAGAAAAATAATAATCTACCCTTGATTTCTGGGGCCTACCGTGATGATTATATGAAATCCACTCCAATCATTAGATGTCAAAATAAAATTTATTTTTGAAACCCAAACATCAGGCCCATCCGTGATTCAGGTGGGCCACAATTTGGAAAGTAAGTGTCATCCTGTATGATGTTTCTAATTGTGTTATCCGCCAAAATCAAGGATGGAGTTGATATTTTAGCCCTTGGCCTAACATAGGGTGACACACTTGATAGTTAGGGTGGATTTCACATAAACACTAAGGTGGGGCCACCTGAGCCAACTGACACCTTCCTTCTACCTCTATTTTTAATGTTAATTAACCATTAATTAATAGCCATTTTGTTAGCTGGTTTAAATAATCATTTTCTAATTAAGCTAGTTGGACATTCGACCGGCTAGATTTGAGGCTAACCAAGACCAATGGTCTGGAGCCCGAACCATGGGCCCAGCGCATATGTAAGTCTGCGGGCCATCAACAGGAAGAGAATACCATCAATATTGTCGTTGTGGTCGTCATTAGCATCTTCTGCAGCTTATCCTAGGGATCCGCTTAATAGACTATTAAGGGCCGTAATTTTCTGTAAGACCCTGATTTCTGCGTGTCACTGTCCCTGCTTGTTTTATTCTTCAATGGGACGCGGATTAGCTACTGAACCCGGCAGCAGCGAATTTCGCTACTGAAGTGACGTCACCACGTTTGGTGGGTCCCACCATGATGTATGTACTGTTGTATCCACACCGTTCATCCATTTGGAGAGATCATTTTAGAGTATGAGACAAAGAATGAGGTAGATCCAAAGATCAATTGAACCCCACCGTAGAAAACAGTGGGGACAATGACACCTACCATTGAAACCTTCATAGGGCCCACCATGACATTTATTTGAGATCCAACCAGTTCATAAGTTAACATAGACATGGAACAAGGGAAGTCACAAATATCAGCTTGATCGAAAAACTTACGTGGATACAATACATACATTTGGAGATTTATCAAGCGGGGATTCCCTTATCCTTTATGTCAAGGATGATTGTTGGGGAGATTATCGAGAGCGGGTTTCCTAGGAGACTCATGATGACTTACATTACACACATTGAATATCTCATACATGGTAACATCATACTTATCCTACGAATATATAATCATGGTATGATATCTTGTTATATGTCACATGTCTCTATCTTATCTGTTGTAAATTCATTAACTCTTGTATCTTTATTTGATTTGTGTTAAGGTGTATTTTAATTACCTCTATTGAGTAGATATCAAACTTGTGGTAGAAATGATCTCATCAGGCTTTTAGTTCACCAAATTAACAACCATATAGGTTTTCAAGATGAAGGACTAGATGAGGAGAAATATTTGGATGGGTACTTTCTTCATAAATTTATTCATAGACATGTCTTTCCAAAAGCACTGTAATAGACTTTTAGTAGAAGACTTGAATGAGAAGTAGAAGTGATGATCAGTATGTTTAGATTAGAGATTTAAGTTTTAAAGCTTTAAATTTGAATTATCATTCTTTGTATTATTTAATTTTAACATAGTTTAGATATATAGTGGTTTGAATATTAATGTAAATGTATGTAGCAATATATAAAACTTAATTCACACCTTGAGACTTGAGATTAAAGTCACCATACTTGAACTCCAAATTTCAAGGCGTGACACCCATAAAACTTAGAGCTTGGCCATGTAGTGCGATGGAGGAGCAAATTAGGTGCAACCCAATCTCACCTACTTGTTGGCCTTGGCCGCCCATATGCTTTAAAAGCTTATTTTAAGGCATGAGCCCAAAAATAAAGTAGATCCAACTCTTAGGTGGACTATAGCATAAGAAACATTAGTGATTACCATTAAAAATTTCCCAAGGCCCACCATAATGTTTATTACCATCCAACATGTTAATAAGGTCACATGGACATGGATGAATGGAAAAAACAAATATCAAAACCGGCACTAAGTTGGACTTGCACCTGGGACATCGTGGATTTTGCTTCTGGAGCATCACGTACATGTAGCAACGTAGGCAGCCCCCCAAAACCATCGAAACCACTTCCGCCTTCAAGCTCTTGTTATACCCATTGCTGCCGTCGGATATAATGCTGGATGCGGTTGATGCAGAAGAAGTCTCACTCGAAGTCGAACTAGATGAAACTGGGATCTCTTCAACATTTGCGACCTGTCAGGAATCTCATTTCCCAAGTCCACAGAATCCGGGGAGGACGGCTGAGATTCGATATGCGCTGGGGCCACTGATAATGATTCGTTTGTTTCGTGCTTACTATAACTAACCTCATTAGTAGAATGCTTGCTTTTGTGCTTTGATTGTTCTTCCATGTAATATGCAACTCGAACCAAGCAACCTACATGTGCAATGTTATTTACTGTTACATATCTCTCAAAACAAGAAGACACCCAATTAAATTCCAGGGCACACAGAAAATCCCTATGCCCTCGAGACAGATGATCTGCTCTCCTATCTACGTACTCACAGAAAATCCCATTCTTTCTAATTATTGTAAAATACAAAGTTTTACAATATGTATGTATGTGTGTGTCAAAAAAAAAAAAAAAAGGCTTCTGTTTGAGTACTTTTCAGATTACAAATGGATAAAGCTGTTAATCATGGGGTTTCCTAGTATTATATCACCATGGGCATATATAGTAGTACATCTATATGCAAGCACTTGTGCGAAGATTGCAGATGTGTATGAGAAACTGACTGCGTTTGGATTGTAAGTTACTTAAGATAAGCTAGTTATGCCTCAAGTAGCTTATCTTGATTTCTATTATTAAACTGAGGTGATTAGATAACTTCAAATAAAAAAGTTACTTATATAAGTGATACTAAACCAAACTTACTCATCTCAAATAAGTTATTTATCTACTATCGTAAGTAGGAAAAGTAACTTATTTGGTGGTATCCAAACAGGCGCTAAGTTGGACAGACCAATGAAATCTTTAGCTCGAAAATCAAGTTGCACCCTTGATCTCATATTCCACAACAACGTGCAAAACAAATGGACAACTAAAACAATTTCTTCTAGTCATCTAGTTGCTTTCATACCGGCTCACCTGAGGAGTGAAATGGCTTGATCTTCAGGCCAGAAGATATCAACTGTGACCTATGTGATGGAAAGCTCAGATCTTGTTATGAGAGAGAGAGAGAGAGAGAGAGAGAGAGAGAGAGAGAGAGAGGCTCCTAGAGGCACCTCTTACTGTATCTCCAATCCTAGTAGAGATACACAAACACAAGAAGATAAAAGGTGCACCAAAGGTCCCTTGTTAGACTCATTTATTGTTTGGCAACTTAGACATCAATCTCTCCCAATTTTTCTTCCAAGCTCATAACTCCTTTGTTGCTATATTTCCACCGTAAACAAATCAAAGGGTCCTGACCAACCCCATTTAAGTAGACAACAAGACAAACGTCCACTACCTAACTATCACATTACCCATGTGACACATACCGTTAACGTTGCCAATGATCGGTGACTTCGCACTGTATGGGGCCATACTTCTCTAATCCGGATCATTGATCTATTGCATTCTATTATGGATGGACCATGCCTGAAATGTTTCTACATTTGAAGATCCCAGCTACCAATTTTGGGAGTTTTCTCATCTTATTTGGATCATTAGTGTATCGCTTCTTAGCCTTATATTTGTAGGCCACTGATTGAAAGGTTAAATTTGTCTTATTGAGGAGACTTTTTGGCGATTGGTATATCCACAGTCAGATGCAGCAGACCAGCAGCCTGGATTGGGGAACGGATTAGCTACTGCCCCTGACACCAGCCCCCGTGGCTGATGGTCGGTGCTCTGTGGGCCCCAACATGATGTACGTGTTTCATCCATTCCGTTCATCCATTTTTACAGATCATTTTAGTGCTTGATACAAACAATTCTAGGGATATAAATCTTAGTTGGGCCACACCACAGGACAAAAATAATGAATGGATATTCACAATTAAAATCCTCCTAAGGCCCACTGTACTGTTTATTTGACATCCAATCTGTTGATTTGGTCATAAAGACCCAGATGAAGGGAAAAAATAAATATCAGCTTGATCCAAAACTTTTATGGCCCCCAAAACGTTTTTAATGATCAAAACTCATTCAACATTTTTTCCTGTAATGTAGTCCACTTGAGATTTAGATATATTTCATTTTTTTTATCATATCATAAAATGATATATAAAAGTAGATGGATGGCATGGATGACACACATACATCATGGTGGGCCCCACAGAGCACCGACCACCAGCCAATGGTTGGTGTCAGGGGGAGTAGCCAATCTGTTCCCCCTGGACTGCCAAAAATTAACTGGGTCCATTTGTCAGAAAACCGATAACGTAACGGGAGCGAATTAGGTGTTACCCGGGTATCACTTAGTGGGTGTTACCCTTACTGTGGGGCCCACATTGATGATGTGTTTTATATCCACTCCGTCCATCAGTTTTTCCAGCCCATTTTAGTATAGGTCCCCAAATTTATCTAGATCCAAATCTCAGGTGTACCACACTACAGGAAACAGTGGCGATTGAGTGCCTCACCATTAAAAATTCAAAAGGGCTGTTTGTATGGTTTTCATAATGTTTATTTCCAATCGAATCTCTTGATAATATCAAGAAGATCTAGGTGAAGGGAAAATCCAAATATCAGCTTGATCGAAAACTTTCGTGGCCCACAAAGTTTTTTCAATTGTCATTAATCACTGTTTCTAGTGGTATGGTCCACCTGATATTTGGATCTTTCTAAGGTTTGGGATAGCGTCCTAAAAGGAGATGTAAAAAACAAATGGACGGCATGGATTGAAAGCGTCTGGTCGTGGATCCTTTGGACGTCAGTATAAAAGATGCATATGGTGAGTCACGGACGAGGTCACAACATGCTTAATACAGCTTGTAGTATGTTGACCCGTCATGGATGGGACAACCTGCAAGAGTCCGAAAATCCGCACCACATGAGGAATGTCCTGCAGATACACGGTTGAGGAAAATAAATAGCAACGTGGACATTCAAGCCAAAAAGTACAAGATTTGATAGCTAGGATCATCCAATCATCCAGACTTTCGGGGAATCTCCCATCCACTGTAAAGAACATTTTAGCACCGTGGATTGGAGTGTTTTCAAGTCGCTGACTGTCATAAAGTACTGGCAGCGTAAAGTAACCGTGTTTTCAAATCGAGGGGTTAGTAATCCACTATTGAAACGATTACACGTAAAATCATTTCAATAGTTACTTGTGTAGCATGCCTGTCACTGTACACTATCATTTCAGTGGGCACATGGTGTATTGATAATGATCATCACTGTACAAATATTGTCCATGTAAATGAGTACCATCCAAACATTATCTATGTAAATCAATGATTAAAAATTGTTAGTTAGTCACTCAGACATGATCTTGTGCTTGTGGCCCATTCGAGACTTAGAATTTCATCATTTTTGGGCAAAGCATATATTTTAGTGGGCTTATCACAATCGTTGTGTCAAAAATTACATATGTCACTAATTAAAGATATTAAAATTGATTTAGTAATTGTTGAAGCAAAAAACTGGGTCGACCTCTTCCTGTACTTCGACCTGCAACACAATGAGGGAGAAAGAGAGACCCTAGCTTGAGCCGGGGATCCTCCGATGCTTAAGTTAGTAAGGGCTCAGGAAGAGGAGTCTCTTAGGGCTTTTCTTGCGTACCTTTAATCCTGGAGAGCCCTCTTTTTATAAGAGTGGGAGGTCCCAGCATAAGGGGATTCTTTCCTGATTTTTCGGGAGATCTGATTTAGGTGATGTTTTGTTTACGGATACTTCCCGATCCCGAGATTTTCGGAATCGGGAATCCTTTTACAAGATTCTTGGGACGGTGTTTAAGATTACATCGTCTCTCCTTTGTTGGGCTCGGCCTCAATAGATTCGTAATCTCAGTTGGCTTACAGAGGAGACTTTTTGCCTACTGTCGGACGAAACCAAGTCGGTTCAGGACCGATGTTTTTCTTCTATCCGATAGCCGATACCACAACCAACCCTACATAGGTCGGTTTCATAACTGGTCAGGTGGCTTTCAGATTTAGGATCTTTAATAGGTCCTTTTAGACATTGATGCTTCGTTAACCGAGTCAACTTGATATGTCTTATACTTGCCTAAGGCTCTCGACTCTCTCAGCTTCGGTCAGGATTCATTTCCTACAAATCTGAGCAAGTCTCTCCTTTAGGCTTTATCTTATCTCGGTCCGAACTATTGGCTCGGATCCCTCGGACATTTTCAGTAGAGTTGGTCCATTCCATAACTGAGTCTCCGGACTTGTCATATTTTTCCCCAACAGTAAACCCCCTACTCATGGTGTCAGTTATATCAGCACTAAGGAGTAATGCATTGCAGACCGAGGTTATGATGGGGCATTTATTGCTTCTTGTGTCGTTCTTGACGTGCGACGGATCGTTACTCGAGGTCGCACGAGCGGACAGCCGTCAAGTCGTTTCGTCCGCTTATGAGCGTCGGACAGGTGGCGAAGACGTTACTTGCTTCAGTCGGTGTGCGCCACGCGTCGGGCGGGAGAGTCGAAGCAGGCGTCAATTCAACTCTTCCTTAAATGTTGCTGTCATGTGGCTCGGCTATAAAAGGAGGAGCGGGATCGACTTTCGTACTTTCCTCTACCCACTTGATTTTCTTTTCTTCCGTTCTCTCTCTTCCTTCTTGACTGTGCTGACTGTGCTTGCGATCTGCCATTCTTCTCCGTCCTTGCTTTCTTCCTTCCTCCTTAACTGTGTGCTTTTCATCTTTCCAGTGAGTCTTCTCTTCCTCCCTTTTCTTTTCGACGTTCAGTGAGAATGCACCCTTCAAGTCCCCGGGAGGGGATTTCTGGTGATGAGGGCGAAACGGAGCATTTTTGGAATGTTTTGAAATCGCATTCCTTACTAAAGGAGATGGTGATGAGCGCCAATGAGGCTTTCCAGCTCACCGCTAGGATGTCCAGTGGGATTCCAGCGGAACGCCCTGCTCCAGAGGGTCCCTCTGTCTTGAGACATGCCGCGGGCAGGCCTACCCCTTTTTTTCCCTGAGGATGACTTAGAAGAAGATGAAGAGGAATTAAGAACCTCTAAGTCGGCTCTTCCCAGGAGACTGGTGAGGACCGAGTTTAGGGGAACCACTGAGTCAGTTCCCCTACAGAGATCAGCTCGGTTTGCTGAGTCGGCAGCTGAAGAAGGAGAGGCTGCCGAGAGTGAGGAGGTCGGAGACGAACAGAAGGGGCCGGTTCCCTCAGTTTTGACTGAGACGGATTTGGATAGGATCCGAGTAAGGTATCATGTTTCTGACTCAGTAATTCTTCAACTTCTGCTTCCGAATGAATTGCCCGACCATCCCCCTCCTAGGATGGTCACAAATTTTCAAGTTGTTATGCAATGTGGCTTGCATCTGCCCTTACAACCCATTGTTCAGAATTTTCTTTCTTGGCTCAGAATTGCTCCCAGGCAGATAGTCTCAAATGGGTGGAGAATCTTGTTTGGATGTGCAGTGTTGTGGGCTGGGGCAGAGCAGCCACCACTAATCATGGATGAGTTCCTCTATCTATACCAAGTTCGGTCGAACACTTCGCAGCCCGGCTGGTATTTTTTGAGCGCTTGGCGGAACAAGGGTGGCTCTTTGATAACCGACCCTCCTACCTCTAACAAGCACTGGAGAGAGAGGTGGTTCTGGGCATGCGGTCGCTGGAAAACTACCGAGCCTGGACTGTTCGAACATCTCGTTCCCCGAGTGTTCTCTAAAGCAGGTGACTCGGCACGCCTTTTCCCTCGTTTTGTCTTGATAAAATCCTCTTGAGTCTGACTAAACGTATTCTGTAGATATTTCCAAGAAAAAACCGAAGCTAGCAGCCAACGCTTTAGCTCGGATCAGAGACCTGTGGACGTTGAGCCCTGAAGATAGGTCTTGAAAGTCTCTTTTACAACTGGAGCGTCTTCTTCTTTCGGGCCTGGATTCATCTATGATAGGTATCCTTGAATTATTCAGGCACATACTTCTTGAATTTTTCTGACTCTACATTTTATCCGACACAGAAATGGCTGAAGCTCGACCCCTTCTGAAGCATCGTTGAAGTTGAAGGCTCCTCCTAGGTCAGTGCTTCTGTCGGAGCCTCGGCCTCTAAAGAAGGCGAAAACTGCTCCCTCAATCGCGGAGCCTTCCACCCCAGTCGCCACTACTTCGGCCGTCCCGACCGCCGTCGATCTTTCTGACCCCAAAGGGAGGGCCAAGGACGTTCCGGTCGAGTCCCAGGCAACTCTTGAGCCAGGACTTGTTGCAGAACAGGTCTCAGGGCGAAGAGAGGAGTAAAGAGGAGAGAGTTTAAGGGAGGAGTCGGCTCCACAGGAGCAATCATCCTTCTGTCAGGCCGTGACAGACACGGTTCCTTGGGCCGTTTCTGTCGAGAATGAAAAGGAATTCGCTTCCATCTTCGAAGCTCCCGGGAGTTGGATACTCTCCCATGCTACGAAGGTCTTGTTTAAGGTAGGATTTCGAATTTATCCTTTAGCTCCTTGTTTCTTTCAGTTTTAATCAGACTTCATTTTTTTTATGCAGCTCGCTCCTTGCCTACTGAGAGCCAGCGTATATTTGACCGAGGCTGAGAAGGCCCAGAAACATGTGGCAGACGTCAAAGCAGCTCGAAAATGGGTAACAGAGGCAGAGGCTCAACTTGAGATTACGTTAACTTAAGTTGGCCATTTGATTGGCGAGTTGAGCTTGGCTCGGAAGGCGACTGAAGATGGTAGAGCTGAATGTGCTCAGATGATTCAGCTGCTGTAGGGAGCCCTTGATGAGAGTCAACAACTCCGCCTGGCTCGTGACGCCTCTGAGGAGAAGCTGGCTCGGCTGAAAGCCGATACAAAAGTAGTACTCGAGGTGGCCAAGAAAGAGGCAGGAGAGAATGCTGTAAAAGTCTTCTTTGAATCTCTGGAGTTTGAAGACGAGAGGGATCACTTATACGCGAGCGGGTACAAAGCTTGCATCCAAGTGGTGAAGCAGTTTTTTTTCAACCTTGATCTCTCGAGATTCGAGGAAGGGCCTCCCGAGGATCGGACGACTGAAGCGGCTGAGTCTGATAATGCTGCGGGTGGTACCGGGGCCGAGTCTGAAGCGGCTCAGGCTTCAGAGGTCATTCCGAGTGACCCTTGATAGTCTTGGAGCTCGGTTTTTGGTACTATCATCGGCTCTATTTTTGGCACTCACACCAGCTCTGGGCAAGCTTGAGAATAGTATTAACCGAAGAAGAGATTCGCACGTTGTGGCCGATCTTTCTTTTGTCCTTAACCCTTTCTAGTCTAACAATGTAATGCTGAAGCAAGATATAACTCGATGTAACATACTGATAAATGAATATGCTCAGTTTCATTTTATTCAATTTTGACTCAGTTTACATGCCTGTTATTTTCGAGCCTTTTTCATTGTTTTGCCGTGCCAACTTTAGGGGTAATAGATTTTTAGATGCTCGGTATTCCACAGATGAGGTAGTAGTCGTCCAGTTAGGTCTTCCAATAGATACGTCCCCGATCGAATGGTGGCTGAGACGATATAGGGTCCTTCCCAGTTGGGTCCCAATGTACCTGAGCCAACTTCCTTTGTATTGAGGAACATCTTTCGGAGAACCATGTCTCCAACTCGAAAACGTCTAAGTTACCTGCTGTTGCCGAGCTCCCATACGTAGCCGAGCTCTTTCTCTTTGTTCGTCCACAAGATCGAGTCCGAGTGTTAAGAGTTGTTCATTATCCTCTTCATTAAACGAATTGACTCGGGCTGAAGGCAACCCGATCTCGACCGGAGTGACGGCTTCCGAGCCATAAGCAAGGGTGAAAGGAGTTTCTCCTATGGCGGTTCGAGCTGTAGTTCGATATGCCTATAATATTTTTGGGAGTTCTTCAGCCCATGCTTCTTTAGCTCGGTCGATCTTGGTCCGGAGATGCTGTTTAATGATCTTGTTGACTGCCTCAACCTGTCCGTTCGTCTAAGGATGGTGGGGCGATGAGTACACATTTCTGATCCGGATGTTGTCACACATTTCACGAAAGCTCCTATTGTCGAACTGCTTTCCATTGTCTGTAATAATGGTCCGGGGTACTCCGAACCGACAGGCAATGTTCTTCCACACAAAATCAGTGATTTTCTATTTGGTTATTTTTGCCAATGGCTCAACCTCGGCCCATTTCGTGAAGTAATTCATAGCTACGACAGCAAACTTAGTCTGGCCTCTTCCCATAGGGAGTGGCCCTATGATGTCAATTCCTCATTGTGCGAAGGGCCAAGGACCAGTCATAGATGTTAGCGCTTATGGAGGTTGTCTCGGGATAACCGTGAATCTCTAACATCTATCGCATCTCTGAGTAAGCTTACGAGTGTCGTGTTGGATAGTCGGCTAGTAGTATCCCTGACGTAATACCTTATGCGCGAGTGACCGTCCTCCTGAATGGTTTCTGCAGATCCCTTCGTGGATTTTTTCTAGTACATAATCCGCTTCACTGGGGTTTAGGCATCGCAGCAATGGAGCATAATAACCTTTCTTGTATAAAGTCTCGTTGAGTATGGTATAATGGGAGGCTCGGATCTTTAATCGTCGGGCCTCGGCATGGTCTTTAGGCAACTTACCCTTGTCGAGATATCGGACGATCGGATCAATCCAAGAAGGTTCCAAGTTAATCGTAGGTATGGCCGAGCTAACTGGTTCATTAATACTCGGTTTAGCGACGTACTCGACTGGAACAGACCTGGGTATATCGTCTTCGTCGACGGAGGCGAGTTTTACTAATAGGTCGGCTTTGGCATTCTGTCTGAGGGATCTGAGTGACGATACAACACTGAAAGCCGCTGATCAGTTCTTTAGCTTTCTCCATATATGTTTTTAATTGCTCTTTCCGTGTTTGATATACACCGGTAACTTGGTTAACAACCAGCTAAGAATCACTGAAAACATTTAGATGCGTAACACCCAAGCTGGTCACGAGTCGAAGGCCGAACAACAACGATTCATATTCTTCTATATTGTTCAAAGCTTGAAATCCAAGTCTTAAGGCATACTTCATATAGGTTTGATCTGGAGTTTCTAGAACTACTCCTGCCCCGCTTGCCTTAGAGTTGGAGGAACCGTTGACATACAGCTTTCAGAGTATTGGGTCAAGCGATGACGCGGGAGAAGCAGTAGTCGATTCTTCAACAGGCTCGGTCGTATGCTCAATCATCGGGTTGGTTTGTGGTGTTACTTCAATAATGAAGTTCGGCTACAACTTGCCCTTTGATTGCTACTCTCGGCTTATATTAAATGTCGAATTCACTGAGTTCGATCCCCCATTTCGTAAGTCCGCCGGATGCATTCGGTTTCTGTAGAATCTGACGTAGTGGAAGATCGGTCATAACACAATGGTATGGGCTTGAAAATATGGCCGAAGTCGGCGCGATGAGACTACTAGAATTAGGGCCACTTTTTTCAAGAGTGGGTATCTAGTCTCTACCGGTAATAGTGCTTTGTTGACAAAGTAAACCGGCAGCTGCTTTCCTTCGTGCTCACGTATTAGAGCCAAGCTAACTGCTGCCTTGGACACTGTTAGGTACAGCAGTAGAGCTTCTCCTGGCTCGAGTTTTGATAAGAGTGGTGGAGATTCGAGATAAGACTTTAATTGCTGGAACACTGCTTCACACTCTTCCGTCCAATCCATCATTTGTCGTCCCTTCAATTGTTTAAAGAATGTGAGACATTTATCCGTGGCTCTGGATGGGAAACGATTAAGTGTCGCTACTCGTCCAGTCAGTCTTTGTATATCTTTAATTGTTTTCGGAGATTTCATGTCGAGCAGGGCTTTTATCTTTTTTGGGCTTGCCTCTATTCCTCGCTGACTGACCAAGAAATCGAGGAACTTTCCTGAGCTTACGCTAAAGGCACACTTATTCGGGTTCAGTTTCATTCCAAACTTGCATAAGATAAGGAACATTTCTTCTAGGTAGGCTATATGGTCGGCCGCGTGTATACTTTTGACGAGCATGTTGTCAATGTACACTTCCATGGTTCGGCCGATCAGCCGAACAAAAATTTTGTTCACCAATCTTTGATAAGTCGCACTAGCATTTTTCAAACCAAATGGCATCACACGGTAATAATAAAGGCCTTTGTCAGTGACAAAGGTAGTTTTAAATTTATCAGACTGATGCATTACAATTTGATTATACCCTGAATACTCATCCATAAAGCTAAGAAGTTCATGCCCTGCAGTACTATCTACCAACTAGTCTATCCTCGGAAGATGAAAGCTATCCTTCGGCCAGGCTTTATTTAAGTCACTATAGTCAATACAGACTCGTTACTTTCCATTAGCTTTCTTCATAAGTACGACATTAGCTACCCATTCTGGGTAGTATATCTCTTCTATGAATTTTGCCTTGAGGAGCTTGCTAACCTCTTCTTCAATGACAGCGTACCTTTTGGGGCCAAGTGGTCGTCGCTTTTGTCAGATTGGTCGGTAAGTCGGATCAATATTAAGTCGGTGAGTGATCACTGACGGGTCGATTCCCTGCATATCTTTATAGTTCTACGCAAATACGTCAGCATATCATCGGAGCAGGGCTATCAAATTATCTTTCAAGGGTGATCGCAGAGACGAGCCAATTTGCACTATTTTAGATCCGTCTGTCTCGACCAAAGGCACTGAGATAAGATCTTCAACTGGTTATCCTCGTTTATGCGTCTCGACCTGGGGGTCCAGCGACTCAATCATCGATACTTCAGTGGGAGCTTTCTCGATGAGAATTTTTACAACTGTCACGTAGCAATGTCTCACGTCTTGCTGATCTCCTTTGATGACTCCTACTCCCGACTCAGTCGAAAATTTCATGGAAATGTGGTATGTAGATACCACGGCCTGGAGGAGACTCAGAGAGGGTCGACCGAGTATAGCGTTGTACACGGATGATTGGTCGACTATCAGGAAATCAACCATTGTCGTCGCTTAGTGCGGAGGGTTCCCGGCTATGAGTGGCAGTGGGATGATCCCTTCCGGGAGTATCTGTCCCCCCGAGAATCCGACCAATGGGGTACAAACAGGTCGTAATGCTGATCGTTCAACACCCATCTTGTCGAACGCCTGAGTGAACAATACGTCAGCCGATGATCCTATGTCTACGAGTATGTAGAACACCCTTCAGTTTGCAATGGTGAGAGTAACGACCAATGCATCGTCATGCGGATGATGGATGCCTCGGTCATCTTCATCAGTGAACGAGATACAATACTTTTCTTTCTTCTTTTCTTTTGAAGGCCGAGCTATGATCAGAATTTTGGACTCAGGTCAGGTGATACTTCTAGCGTGGTTTTTTCGGGCATTATTTGAGTCACCTCCGCACAGGGGTCCTCCGACTATCGTCCGGATTTCTTCCGTGGATCGGTTGTCGCTCGGTCGTTCTTCTGTTGCTCCTGTTCTCTCGACATGTTCTTTAAGCCGGCCTTCTCGAATAAGCCTTTCGATCTCCTCCTTTAAGTGATAGCAATCACTTGTACTATGGCCATGATCGCGATGGCAGTGACAATACTTGTCCTTATTTCATCGGTTCGGATTACTCCGAAGTTTATTCGGCCAACTTACAAATCCTTCACTTTTGATTTCCATCAACACCTGTTCTCAAGGTTTATTAAGAGGGGTGTATGTAGAAAACATTCAGCCTGGTCACTTGCCTGACTTGCGTTCGTCGCGCGCTCGGTCGTCCTTGCATTTTTTTCCTCCGGCCGAGTCAACTTCCTTTTTGGCTGACTCTTTGGCCATGGTTTTTGCGTTCTGGATGGCCTCACATAAGTTTCGCGTTTCTTCGGTGTCTACGTACTTATCTAACCGAGTCATGAACTTCGCCAAAGTTTTGGACGGATTCTTGTCCAGGGATGCCAGAAACGGCTTATCCCTCACACCTTGCATGATGGAGTTGAGTGCTGTCTCCTCCGAATGTTTTCAAACTTGGAGCGATTCGAAGTTGAATCGTTTGATATAATCTTTCAGCAACTCTCCCTCCTTCTGAACTATATTGTTCAGATGTGCTGGGGGCTTCAACTTCTTCTTCCCGCCAATAAAATTGTTAAGGAAGGCGTCACTAAGTTCTACGAAGGTTCGGATAGACTTTAGTTTCAACTGTTTGAACCAAAGTCGGGCTACGTCGGCTAAGGTGAGGGAGAAAGCCCGGCACATCAAGGTGTCTGAGGCATCATGTAGTTCCATGTACATCCGGAAGCATTCGATGTGCTCAGTCGGGTCGGTTTTACCAGTTAAAGGTGTAATTTGCGAAAAACGGAACCGTTCCGGTAGCCGAGCCTGCATTACTTCTTCCACAAACGGTGACGCTTTTGTTTCGGGTTGATTCTGTCGTAAATCTCGACCCTGTTTCATGTCCTCGATCTCTTCCTGCACTTACCTCCTGAAATCTTGAAAGTCGGCTTTCCAAGGTTCGTCACTTTCAGTCATTCCCTCGATTAGAGGCCAACTGCGCCTCCACTGATCGATTTCATGTCGAAGATCAATGGGGGCAGCACGGCAGTAGCGAAATGAGAGGGCACTGGCTCGGACGGACCTTGGGGCTGACTTCGCTGAGGGAATGTCGGTTGTGGGGATATAGGCTCAGGATCGACAACTTATTGCGGGATGTTAGTCATCTGATTACTCGGTGGAACTTGCCGCCGGTGTATCTGTTCCAACAGCTGTTTCATGACGTTTATGTCGGATCTAAGTTCTTAGACTTCTTTATCCAGTCGCCCATTACCTCGGTTCCGTAGGGTGTTTCTCGTCGGAGCGGAGGTCACTAGACGAGCAGCGGAGTTCTGACCTTGATTCCCTCGAATAGCATTCGCATCCGATGGTTTAACGGCAGCGGCCTCATTCGGATCTTCTTGGATCGTTCTTCTAGTAATCACCATTAAAGCACGTTTTATGGCCTCTGGATAGAGCGTAGGAAATGACTTTTTGTATCGATTCCTATAGATGGCACCAAACTGTTGAAGCGAAAAACTGGGTCGATCTCTTCCTGTACTTCAACCTGCAACACAATGAGGGAGAAAGAGAGACCCTGGCTTGAGCCGGGGATCCTCCGATGCTTAAGTTAGTAAGGGCTCAGGAAGAGGAGTCCCTTAGGGTTTTTCTTACATACCTTTAATCATGCAGAGCCCTCTTTTTATAGGAGTGGGAGGTCCCAGCGTAAGAGGATTCTCTCCTAATTTTTCAGGAGATCTGATTTAGGTGATGTTTTGTTTACAGATACTTTTTGATCCCGAGATTTCCGGGATCGGGAATCCTTTTACAAGATTGTTGGGATGGTATTTAAGATTACACGTCTCTCCTTTGTTTGGCTTGGCCTCAATAGATTCGTAATCTCGGCTGGCTTACAAAGGAAACTTTTTGCCTACTGTCAGACGAAACCGAGTCAGTTCAGGACCAATGTTTTTCTTCTATCCAATAGCCAATACCACAACTAACCTTACATAGGTCGGTTTTATAATCGGTCGGGTGGCTTTCCGATTTAGTGCCTTTAATAGGTCCTTTTAGACATTGCTGCCTCGTTAACCGAGTCAACTTGATGTGTCTTATACTTGCCTAAGGCTCTCGACTTTCTCAGCTTCGGTCGGGATTCATTTCCTACAAATCCGAGCAAGTCTCTCCTTCAGGCTTTATC
Source organism: Magnolia sinica (assembly GCF_029962835.1). Taxonomy (NCBI): domain Eukaryota; kingdom Viridiplantae; phylum Streptophyta; class Magnoliopsida; order Magnoliales; family Magnoliaceae; genus Magnolia; species Magnolia sinica. The sequence goes on from NC_080590.1 coordinate 25,124,479, forward strand.
TTATATCAGTCCAAACTATTGGCTCGGATCCCTCAGACAGTTTCAGTAGAGTTGGTCCATTCCATAACCGAGTCTCCGGACTTGTCATATTTTTCCTTAATAGTAATTAAATTCAAACCCCTATAAATATACCATGGATAATACTTTTGGATTAAAGTTGATTCACACTCCATAGTGCCAAACACACAGGGAGGATTGCAAATCTAGGGGGTTTCCAATCCTGAGGTTCCGAACCAATTTCCAAATCCACGATCCCAAACTGGCCCAGATCAACAGTAGGGATCCAAAATACTATCCGTAGGGCCCACTTTACATACTCAAGGCTCCAAGATTACTCGTAGAAACTCAAGTCTCTAGGACACTGCATGTCCTGGTGCTCGTTGGGTATTACTAGATATTAAACGAGAGGCCGGATCCACTGCAATGCTCTTTAGGTTGATCTAACCTAGCAAGTGATGTTAGGTGCACCATTATGTGTTCCTAAAATCCAATCCGTCCATCATATGCACCCCATCATATTTTATTTGGTTCCCAAAAGTCAGGCTCGTAGAAAACATAGGTGGGTCACACCACAGGAACAGTTGGGATGAGGACGCTGATCATTAAAATCCTTCCAAATCGTGTGTGAGGCCTACCCTTCTTCGTATATGCTTTCCAATAAATTCAGAAGATTTGCCCCCGCCAGGATTCAAGCCATTCCAAAATTCATGTTTAACCACAGCGCATAATTTTAGAGGTTTTAAGGAAAGATTCTACGTGGTGTGGTACACCTCAATTTTGGGTTTGCCTGATTTTTGGTCTCCAAAGAGAAAATGAGGGGACCCGTATGATGTACGGATTAGATGCCATGCACACGTCACATTGGGCTCCATTCATCTCAGCCTAACCTACAAAACACAGATCCGCCGTGTAATTCCTACAAACCACGATATAGATGTGATGAAAACCCTACATCTTAGTTGAAGATTTTTAATGTCAGCTGTTAATGCGAGCCTCTCAACAAGATTTTATATTGACTTATAACACAATTCTCATAAAAGTATTGTGAAAATCTTCTAAGTTTTCCTTTTCTCTACTGTAATTTTCAGGTACGTACCTACTGATCATGAAGAAGGTAACATACATGACTACACACTATGCCAAAACTGCGAAAAAAGGACGGTCCAAAACCGTCTCAAATGACCAAAAAGGACGGTCCTGGACCGTCGCAAGGGCCGTCAAATTTTGACGTGTCGTATTACTTAAAGGATGGTTGAAAACCGTCATTTTTATTGACGAAAAAAGGACGGTCATGGACTGTCCCAAAAAAGGACGGTCTGGGACAGTCTCTTATGAGCCTTTAAAGGACGGCCACGGACCGTCCTTAAAAAGGACGGTCATGGACCGTCCTTAAAAAGGACTGTCATGGTCCGTCTCTTATGGGCCTTCAAAGGACGGCCACAGACCGTCCTTTAAAAGGACGGTTATGGACCGTCCTTAAAAAGGACTGTCATGGTCCGTATCTTTTGGGCCTTCAAAGGACGGCTACAGACCGTCCTTTAAAAGGACGGTCATGGACCGTCCTTAAAGAGGACTGTCATGGTCCGTCTCTTATGGGCCTTCAAAGGACGGCCACAGACCATCCTTTAAAAGGACGGTCATGGACCGTCCTTAAAAAGGACTGTCATGGACCGCCCCTTATAAGAGGGTCAATATACACCTGTTACATCATCATAATCTTCCTGATATACACCTGTTACATCATCATATTTTTCCTGATATACACCTGTTATATAATATATTTCATCATATTCACATTCACATCCATCTAAACGTAAACTACGTAAATCCAGCATAAACTACATTCATCCAAACATAAACTACATCCATCTAAACCCAAACTAATTAAATCCAACATAAACTACATTCATCCAAACATAAACTACATCCATCCAAACACAAGCAATCTTATCCACATTACATTCATCCACACATAAATACATATAAGTTTAACATCATAAATTAAAAAAGAAAAAATCAGCAACAATTTTCTTTTTGTCTTTCACTTGAAAAGAAAAATTTAAACCAACAAAACATTATAATTCAGAATCATGAAGAATTGCATAAACTCCTTCCAAAAAAATGAGCACTTATTAAAAATAAAACTGATCATTAAAATAGGTTTAGGTTTAGGTTTTAGGTTTTAGGTGTTAGGTTTTAGGTTTAGGTTTAGGTTTAGGTTTAGGTTTAGGATTAGGTTTTAGGTCATAGGTTATAAATTTAGGTTATAGGTTATAGGTTAAGGTTTAGGTTATAGGTTTTGGTTTAGGTTTAGGTTAAGGTTTAGGCTTAGATTATAGGTTTAGGTTTTAGTTATAGGTTTTAGTATATAGGTTATAGCTTTAGGGAATTGAGAATAGGTTAAGGTTAAGGTTTAGGTTTAGGAAATCGGGTCCGAGTTCGGGATCGGGTTTAGGTTTGGGTTATCAAGTTTAGGTTTAAGTTTAGGTTAGGGAGTTGAGATTAGGATTAGGTGTAGGTTTAGGTTCAAGGATTTAAAAATACATTTTGATTTTAGGTTTAGGTTTAGGTTTTAGGCTTATGTTTAGGTTATAGGTTTAGGTTATAAGTGCAGTTAATAGGTTTAGATTTATGTTAGGTTATATGTTAAGGTTTAGGTTTAGGAAATTGGGTTCGGGTTCGGGATCGGGTTAAGGTTTGGATTAGGGAGTTGAGATTAGGATTAGATGTAGGTTTAGGTTTAGGGATTTGAGAATACATTTAGGTTTAGGTTAAGGTTTAGGTTTAGGTTTAGGTTTAGCTTATAAGCAATAGGTTTTAGGTTTAGGTTTAAGTTATAGGTTATAGGTTTAGGTATAGCTTTAGGCTTAGGTTTAGGTTACAAGATAAAAGGTTTAGGGAATTATTGAGAATAGGTTAAGTTTTAGGTTTAGGAAATCGGGTTCGGGTTCGAGATCGGGTTTAGGTTTGGGTTTTCAAGTTTAGGTTTAGGTTTAGGTTAGGGAGTTGAGATTAGGATTAGGTGTAGGTTTAGGTTTAAGGATTCGAGAATACATTTAGGTTTTATGTTTAGGTTTAGGTTTAGGTTTAGGAAATTGAGAATAGGTTAAGGTTTAGGTTTAGGAAATCGGGTTCGGGTTCGGGATCGGGTTTAGGTTTTGGTTTTCAAGTTTAGGTTTAGGTTTAGGTTAGGGAGTTGAGATTAGGATTAGGTGTAGGTTTAAGTTTAGGGATTTGAGAATACATTAAGGTTTAGGTTTAGGAAATCGGGTTGGGGTTCGGGATCAGGTTTAGGTTTGAGTTTTTAAGTTTAGGTTTAGGTTTAGGTTAGGGAGTTGAGATTAGGATTAGGTGTAGGTTTAGGTTTAGGGATTTGAGAATACATTTAGGTTTTAAGTTTATGTTTGTGTTATAGGTTATAGATTTAGGTTTAGGTATAGGTTTAGGTTTCGGTTTAGGTTATAAGCAATGGGTTTAGGGAATTGAGAATAGGTTAAGGTTTAGGTTTAGGAAATCGGGTTCGGGTTCGGGATCAGGTTTAGGTTTGAATTTTCAAGTTTAGGTTTAGGTTTAGGTTAGGGAGTTGAGATTAGGATTAGGTATAGGTTTAGGTCTAGGGATTTGAGAATACATTTAGGTTTTAGGTTTAGGTTTAGGTTATAGGTTACATGTTTAGGTTAAGGCTATAGATTATAGGTTTAGGTTAAGGTTTAGGTTTAGGTTTAAGGATTTGAGAATACATTTAGGTTTTAGGTTTAGGTTTAGGTTATAGGTTACAGGTTTAGGTATAGGTTTAGGTTAAGGTTTAGGTTTAGGAAATCGGGTTGGGTTCGGGATCAGGTTTAGGTTTTAGTTTTCAAGTTTAGGTTTAGGTTTAGGTTAGGGAGTTGAGATTAGGATTAGGTGTAGGTTTAAGTTTAGGGATTTGAGAATACATTTAGGTTTTAGGTTTATATTTAGGTTATAGGTTACAGGTTTAGGTTAAGGCTATAGGTTATAGGTTTAGGTTAAGGTTTATGTTTAGGTTTAAGTTTAGGTTATAAGCTATAGGTTTAGGGAATTGAGAATAGGTTAAGGTTTAGGTTTAGGAAATCAGGTTTGGGTTCGGGATCAGGTTTAGGTTTTGGTTTTCAAGTTTAGGTTTAGGTTTAGATTAGGGAGTTGAGATTAGGACTAGGTGTAGGTTTAGGTTTAGGGATTTGAGAATACATTTAGATTTTAGATTTATATTTAGGTTATAGGTTACAGGTTTAGGTTAAGGCTATAGGTTATAGGTTTAGGTTAAGGTTTAGATTTAGGTCTAAGGATTTGAGAATACATTTAGGTTTTGGGTTTTGGTATAGGTTATAGGTTACAGGTTTAGGTTTATGCTATAGGTTATAGGTTTAGGTTAAGGTTTAGGTTAAGGTTTAGGTTTAAGTTTAGGTTTTAAGCTATAGGTTTAGGGAATTGAGAATAGGTTAAGGTTTAGGTTTAGGAAATCGGGTTGGGGTTCGGGATCGGGTTTAGGTTTGAGTTTTCAAGTTTAGGTTTAGGTTTAGGTTAGGGAGTTGAGATTAGGATTAGGTGTAGGTTTATGTTTAGGGATTTGAGAATACATTTAGGTTTTAGGTTTTTATTTAGGTTATAGGTTACAGGTTTAGGTTAAGGCTATAGGTTATAGGTTTAGGTTAAGGTTTAGGTTAAGGTTTAGATTTAGGTTTAAGGATTTGAGAATACATTTAGGTTTTGGGTTTAGGTTTAGGTTATAGGTTACAGGTTTAGGTTTAGGTGTATGTTTATGCTATAGGTTATAGGTTTAGGTTAAGGTTTAGGTTTAAGTTTAGGTTATAAGCTATAGGTTTAGGGAATTGAGAATAAGTTAAAGTTTAGGTTTAGGAAATCGGGTTTAGATTTGAGTTTTCAAGTTTAGGTTTAGGTTTAGGTTAGGGAGTTGAGATTAGGATTAGGTGTAGGTTTAGGTTTGGGGATTTGAGAATACATTTAAGTTTTAGGTTTATGTTTAGGTTATAGGTTATAGGTTAAGGTCAAGGCTATAGGTTATAGGTTTAGGTTAAGGTTTAGGTTAAGGTTTAGATTTAGGTTTAAGGATTTGAGAATACATTTAGGTTTTAGGCTTAGGTTTAGGTTATAGGTTACAGGTTTAGGTTTAGGTTTATATTTAGGTTATAGGTTATAGGTTTAGGTTAAGGTTTAAGTTAAGGTTTATGTTTAGGTTTAAGTTTAGGTTATAAGCTATAGGTTTATGGAATTGAGAATAGGTTAAGGTTTAGGTTTAGGAAATCGGGTTCGGTTTCGAGTTCGGGATCGGGTTTAGGTTTGAGTTTTCAAGTTTAGGTTTAGGTTTAGGTTAGGGAGTTGAGATTAGGATTCGGTATAGGTTTAGGTTTAGGGATTTGAGAATACATTTAGGTTTTAGGTTTAGGTTTAGGTTATAGGTTACATGTTTAGGTTAAGGCTATAGGTTATAGGTTTAGGTTAAGTTTTAGGTTAAGGTCTGGGTTTAGGTTTAAAGATTTGAGAATACATTTAGGTTTTAGGTTTAGGTTTAAGTTATAGGTTATGGGTTAGAGGTTTAGGTTTAGGTTTAGGTTTATGCTATAGGTTATATGTTTAGGTTAAGGTTTAGGTTAAGTTTTAGGTTTAGGTTTAAGTTTAGGTTATAAGCTATAGGTTTAGAGAATTGAGAATAGGTTAAGGTTTAGGTTTAGGAAATCGAGTTCGGGTTCGGGATCGGTTTTAGGTTTGAGTTTTCAAGTTTAGGTTTAGGGATTTGAGAATACATTTAGGTTTTAGGTTTAGGTTTAGGTTATAGGTTACATGTTTAGGTTAAGGCTATAGGTTATAGGTTTAGGTTAAGGTTTGGGTTTAGGTTTAAGGATTTGAGAATACATTTAGGTTTTAGGTTTAGGTTTAGGTTATAGGTTACAGGTTAGAGGTTTAGGTTTAGGTTTAGATTTATGCTATAGGTTATAGCTTTAGGTTAAGGTTTAGGTTAAGTTTTAGGTTTAGGTTTAAGCTATAGGTTTAGAGAATTGAAAATAGGTTAAGGTTTAGGTTTAGGAAATCGAGTTCGGGTTCGGGATCGGGTTTAGGTTTGAGTTTTCAAGTTTAGGTTTAGGTTTAGGTTAGGGAGTCGATATTAAGATTAGGTGTAGGTTTAGGTTTAGGGATTTGAGAATACATTTAGGTTTTAGGTTATGTTTAGGTTATAAGTTATAGGTTTAGGTTAAGGTATAAGTTTAGCTTTCAGTTTAGGTTATAAGCAATTGGTTTAGGGAATTGAGAATAGGTTAAGGTTTAGGTTTAGGAAATCGGGTTCGGGTTCGGGATCGGGTTTAGGTTAGGGAGTTGAGATTAGGATTAGGTGTAGGTTTAGTTTTAGGGATTTGAGAATACATCTAGGTTTTAGGTTTATGTTTAGGTTATAGGTTATAGGTTTAGGTTTAGGTTTAGGTTAAGGTATAAGTTTTGGTTTCGGTTTAGGGAATTGAGAATAGGTTAAGGTTTAGGTTTAGGAAATCGAGTTTGGGTTCAGGATCGGGTTTAGGTTTGGGTTATCAAGTTTAGGTTTAGGTTTAGGTTAGGGAGTTTAGATTAGGATTAGGTGTAGGTTTAGGTTTGGGGATTTGGGAATACATTAGGTTTTAGGTTTAGGTTTAGGTTATAGGTTATAGGTTTAGGTTTAGGTTTGGTTTTGGTTTTGATTTAAGTTATAGGTTTTGGGTTTAGGTCTAGGTTTAGGGAAATGTGGTTTTGATTTAGGTTATAGGTTATATGTTTAGGTTAAGGTATAAGTTTAGCTTTCGGTTTAGGTTATAAGCAATTGGTTTAGGGAATTGAGAATAGGCTAAGGTTTAGGTTTAGGAAATCGGGTTCGGGTTCGGGATCGGGTTTAGGTTTTGGTTTTCAAGTTTAGGTTTAGGTTTAGGTGAGGGAGTTGATATTAGGATTAGGTGTAGGTTTAGGTTTAGGGATTTGAGAATACTTTTAGGTTTTAGGTTTAGGTTAAGGCTATAGGTTACAAGTTTAGGTTAAGGCTATAGGTTATAGGTCTAGGTTAAGGTTTAGGTTCAGGTTCAGATTTAGGTTTAATGATTTGAGAATATATTTAGGTTTTAGGTTTATGTTTAGGCTATAGGTTATAGGTTTAGGTTTAGGTTTAGGTATAGGTTTTGGTTTCGGTTTAGGTTATAAGCAATAGGTTTAGGGAATTGAGAATAGGTTAAGATTTAGGTTTAGGAAATCGAGTTTGGGTTCAGGATCGGGTTTAGGTTTGGGTTATCAAGTTTAAGTTTAGGTTTAGGTTAGGGAGTTTAGATTAGGATTAGGTGTAGGTTTAGGTTTGGGGATTTGGGAATACATTAGGTTTTAGGTTTAAGTTTAGGTTATAGGTTATACGTTTAGGTTTAGGTTTAGGTTTGGTTTTGGTTTTGATTTAAGTTATAGGTTATAGGTTTAGGTTTAGGTTTAGGGAAACGTGGTTTTGATTTAGGTTATAGGTTATAGGTTTATAAGTTTAGCTTTCGGTTTAGGTTATAAGCAATTGGTTTAGGGAATTGAGAATAGGTTAAGGTTTAGGTTTAGGAAATCGGGTTCGGGTTCGGGATCGGGTTTAGGTTTTGGTTTTCAAGTTTAGGTTTAGGTTTAGGTTTAGGTGAGGGAGTTGAGATTAGGATTAGGTGTAGGTTTAGGTTTAGGGATTTGAGAATACATTTAGGTTTTAGGTTTAGGTTAAGGCTATAGGTTACAGGTTTAGGTTAAGGCTATAGGTTATAGGTCTAGGTTAAGGCTTAGGTTTAGGTTTAGGTTTAGGTTAAGGTTGAGGTTTAGGTTATAGGTTAAGGTTTTAGGTCATAGGTTTTGGTTTAGGTTAATGGTATCGTCCCTGCAAATACAGATATAAACACGGCCATCCGACACAAATTGCCAGGCCCTTCCAATGCTGTTCATAAAAAATGGACAGCTTCATCATGGTCATAATAGCGGTTCCCTCTTTCTAGGGAACCCCGCTCTTCCGGATAGCTCCGACGCACATCCAGGTCTGCTCCATCAATTTCGAGTTAATACATAAACATGGCCTGTCCAAATGATTAGGCCACTCCAATGCTGTCCATAGGAAATGGACAGCTTCATCATGGTCATAACAGCGGTTCCCACCTTCCATGGACCCCCGCTCAACATCCGGATAGCTCCGACGCACATCCGGGTCTGCTCGATCAATTTGTATTAAATACATAAACATGGCCTGTCCAAATGGCCTAGCCACTCCAATGCTGTCCATAGGAAATGGACAGCTTCATCATGGTCATAACAGCGGTTCCCACCTTCTAGGGACCCCCGCTAAACATCCGGATAGCTCCGACGCACATCCGGGTCTACTCCATCAATTTCGAGCTAATACATTTAAAAACAACATAATTATATCTAAAAGCATCTGGATACCTGGAGAAGGCCTCCCATATTCGTATTGTTGGTTACTCATCCCTTTGTCTATAAGCCACAATCGACCAACACTTTCTATTGCTACCTGTACTCTAAAACCAACACAAATATAACTGGGAAACAATATAAGGAATAAGAAAAAATCAAGAAAACATTTACTAAATAAAAATTTTCCAATTTATCAATAAGGTTCAATTTATTAGTCAGATACATCCAGCTAGACCAAATACTGCTTCTTTTTTTTCTAGATTGAAACAGGATAGATAGTTGATGATCTTTTCATATATAACCAATGTGACATATGGAGAGATGGACTCACAATTATGCCATGTGCCTCACTTAGACATCTTCTAACAAATTTTCTTTCTAATACAACAAAAAAGCTCATCACTTGTCCATCCTCTATTCATGAAACAAAATGAAGGTTCTTCTTGAAACAATGCTGGGTTTCAAAATCAATTTGGAAACACTATATATAAGCGTGTTTTGCATAAACGATAAAAGCCATATATATAAGATCTTGATGTCACCAAAGAATATATCAAAATCAATTTGAAGGCATTGTGGATAAGTGTATTTTGCAGATAAGTATGAACATATCATACTGCTATCCATAACGAATATAACAAGATCTGGTTTCTACAACATCAAGGAACTTAAATGTGATATAGATAGCATGTTGGCAACCAACATAAATGAATAAGAGTGATAAACCTTTAGAATAAGAAAATGAATACCGTTGCTTCAAACACTTGGTGCATTTCTTCAAACAGAGCCGCTTCCTGTTTGTGGTGTCCACTTGTGTCTACAATTATCAGATCACAATTTCCTTCTTAAACCGTTCTACACCTTCTGCTGCAATTTTTACAGGGTCTGACTCCATGTAGCTGTGGATACAGCAAAAATGATTTTTTATGTGAAAATGTTAGGGAAAGCACAAAATAAAACAAGCAGTGTTATGTAGACATAAACATATTTTATCTGACCAAAAGACGAGCAGCACTGGCAGCATTAACAAATTTGGAACTAATGTACAGATTTGGAACTCGTTCAAATATTCCAGGACCTAAATCGGGTTTCACTGTGATGACCCATTCTCCATGGTTGCTTTTGAACTCATACCTATGATTCAAAATTTTTGAGGCATCAGCACCGAAAAAAAAAAATCACATTCAATTTTTATAAGGGAGTCATGATAATAAATAATAATACCACACTGTCACTGTTGTGTATATTTCATGAAACAAAATAGATACACCTAGATAGGGGATGACCCTAACTAACCCCTCAATACAAAGCTATATAATGAAAAAAAACAGACCTCTATGCACAACCGCAACACTTGGATCCCTAAAAAATCAAACATCAAAGGATCAAGAGAATTGTAGCTTCACATGTACAACATGCAAGCACAGTAGCTCTCAAAGATCCCCATAACTTTCCAGCTATTTTTCTTGGGATCCAGGCCGGGTTAAACATTTCATTTAAAGCAAACAAGGGCCTTTTTTGTTCAGGTCCTAACAGTGTTCCAGACAGAATGTACAGCAAAGCTAAAGAACTTGAAAATAAAGACACTTGACCAGGATCTCCATGAACCAATCGGATTCAGATCAGTTTGATGAAGGAAGAAAAAGTCACACTGTGATGTCAAGAAAAATCCTGCAACTGCTGATTGCATCACATTTGTATGTATCCAGAAAACAGCATCTTGAACAAGACAACCATGCAATTTTTTTTCTTGTATTTACAGAGCACTTTGTAAGAATGCAGATAGCCATGCAATTTTTCTTATATTTACAGAGCTTTGCGAAGGCAACGCACAGTCACATATCTAGGTCATCTGAGAAAACCATCAGGGGTGCCTGATGTTTGGTGATCAAGTGGGTCAAATCATCAGGTAGAGTGATAAAGCAATTGATGGTGTCAAAAATTGCCCAGTCCACATTAAATGAACATGTACACTGATGAGTTTGGTGACTGTTTTATACCAAAATCTACCCAATGCCTCTGAAAAGCAAAGAGATCTCAGGTCCATTTAGACATTTGACTGAACATTCGATAATTCCAGGGGTCTGAGGAAATGAGATCCTCTTTCCCATTCTTTTCAGTATTGTGGTGGAAGGTTGTATTGTAAACAATGCTATGACTGGTCATGTTCGATCCATTTCTGCTGTCCTATCAGTTGCCTTAATGGATAGGTACCTCCTTTTTCTTTTTCTTTTTGAGAAATGAAATTTTCATTGCCGATTAGAAAAAAGAGAAGAAGAAGAAGAAGAGCTAACTCAAGATTCTACAGCAGTTCTTCATGGGGACAAAAAACAGCTCAAATCTCCTTGCTTACAACAAAATCCAATCATTTCAGGGAAAACATGAATAACCAACAAGAAAAACAACGTATTAAGAGAAGCACAGTTCATTTTTTAACCAAAATCAATCAAGATATTAACACAGGTGAAACCAATCAGCAAAATCTGTACTCATTTCCTTAACCAAGGCAATAGAATGAGCAAGGAACGAGTATACAACAGCAGAAAATCAATAGCATTTGCAAATCCTCATTTCCTTTGCACCCAATAAGATTTTATATGTATTTTTATTTCGTTCTTAAGGGATGAATAACAAAACAAACATTGTACAGTTCTCAAAATGTCTGATTGGTTAAGACCTAGTACACTAAATCTGTGTATGCTTCTTGTTATAGTGTTTTGCAGATTGCATTGAAACAATCAGCTGCCACTTCTGCTTCAATGAACTTCCAGGAAATAGTATACCCTGTTCGTCATGTATGATTTCAATGTATTGCTCCCAGCATTGCCAAGAACAGGCAGGAGGAATACAATCTTGGAACAATCAGCTCAAAGATACTATGCACGAGCACATATCAGACAAATTTCTACAGAAGTGCTTGTACAAGTTCTGCATCTCTATTAATGTCGGATCCGAAATGTGAATTACATAAACTGAATTTTAGAGTGTAATCCAAGTTCATGTAATTATAAGATATGAATTAGAGATCGACTAAAAAGATATGAATTCATTTTAAAGTGGAACCCAAACAGGTCCTAAGAATTTACATTCAAAAAATCCTCCAGTCTTTTTCCTATTGTGCAGGAGAACCATCTATGCACATAAAATTGCTGGCAACTATTTTTTTTTTTTTTGGTGTATTAAAATCCTCTCATCCCAAACAGGTGACTTTCCTCCCCCAAACGCCAACTGTAACTACGTCACCTGTAACTTACTTACATTTTAGAAAAGTTACAGGCATCCAAACAGGCCCTTAGTTGCATTCTGCTTCAACTGATCAAAAGCACCAGCTCTAATTTTTGGGATAAAGCCCTAAAATGATCTGTAAAAATGGATGAATGGCATGGATACAATATATACATCATGGTGGGGCCATAGATCATGGTGGTGCTGCAGACGAAATCGGATTGCATACTGAGTTACTCAGTACACTCTTATTGTACTGAGTAAACTCGGTAGGGCCCACCTTAATCCCAAAATCCCTAAATCCCCATATCCCAAAATCCCTAAGGGGCCGTTTGGGCTGTCGGATTGGAAGGGATTGGATGGTATTGGAAAGGATTAGAAGTTAAATCCGGGATTGGCAGGCGTGCCAAACAGAGTCATGATCTAATCCCAATCCCATGGGTCTTAAGACAATCCACCGACAAAATCATTATTACCTTTAAATCCCATCCAATCCACCCTAATCCGTCAAATTTGCCTGGGACGTTTTGGATCCCAGGATTGGAAGGGATGGGAAGGTTTAATCCGGGATTGGCCGGGCCCAACAGACTGGATATAGCAATCCAGTGATATAGCAATCCCATGGATCTCAAGACAATCCACTGACAACACCATCATCACCATGCCATCCACCCTAATACCATTCAATCCCTTCTAATCCACCCGGCCAAACGGGCCCAAAATCCCCAATCCCCAAATCCCTAAATCCCCAAATCCCTAAATCACCAAATAGTTTCAATCGGTCTTGAGATTGAGAGAGAGAGAGAGATACCTCATGTGGATGTACGAGAGAGAGAGCACCGAGAGAGAGAGAGAACCGAGAGAGGGCGCGGTGGAGAGCGGACCGAGAGAGAGAGAGGGCATGGTGGAGAGCGGACCGAGAGAGAGAGAGGATGCGCGTGAGTGAGAGAGGGCAGTGAGGAAGGGAGGGCGGCGAGAGAGAGAGAGAGAGAGAGCCCTCGCCGAGGGAGGGCAGGGGTGAGAGAGAGAGAGAGAGACAGAGAGAGAGAGAGAGATGAGGAAATGTGGGCGCGCGGGCGAGATTGGACGGTGCTCTGTGGGCCCCACCATGATGTATGATTTTCATCCATGCCGTCCATCCAATTTTACAAATCATATTAGGCTCTATGCCGAAAATTAAAGGGAAATAAATGTCAGGTGGTCCACACCACATGAGAACAATAGTAATTGGATATCCACCATTAAAATCCTCCTAAGGCCCACTGTACTGTTTATTTGACATCAAATCTGTTGATTTGGTCATCCAGGACCAGATGAAGGGAAAAAACAAAAATAAGCTTGATCCAAAACTTTTATGCCTATTGATCATATTTTTAATGGTCGACGCTCATTCAACACGTTTCCTGTAATGTGGTCCACTTGAGATTTGCATATATCTCATTTTTGGTCTCATAATGTAAAATTATCTGTAAAAATATATGGACAGCATGGATGAAACACATACATCGTGGTGGGAGCCATAGAGCACTGAACACTAGTCATTGGTTAGTGTCAGGGGAGTAGTCAATCGTTCTCAAGCGTACAGAGTAAATCCTATGGGGGCCACCATAATTTATTTATTTTATCCACTCCATCTATCCATTTTAACATATAATTTTATTACATAAGTTCAAAAATGAAGCCTATAAAAATCTGAAGTGGACCACATCATAGGAAATAGTATAAACTGAACATCTACCATTAAAATAATTTGTAAGGCCACCGAAGTTTTGGATCAAGTTGATACTTTAGTTTTCCCTTCATCCATGTATTTGTGATCTATTGAACAGGTTGGATGACAAATAGAAATCATTGTAGGCCATAGGAAGATTTCAACGGTGGAAATCATTATTCCTAATGTGTTCCTGTGGTATGGTCCATTATGTCCACGTCATCCACCTGAGAGAGAGAGAGAGTGTGTGTGTGTGTGAGAGAGGACAGAGAGTGAGTCTCTCTTACGAGCGGTCATGGATCACATGGTCTGTGCTCTGTGGGCCCCACCATGATGTATGTGCATGTTTCATCCTTGTCATCCATTTATTTTTCATTTTATTTTATGATATGAGACAAAAAATGAGGTATATCCCAATCTCAACTGGACCACATTATAAGAAACAGTGTTGAATGAGCGTCGACCATTAAAAACCTTTTGGGGGCCATATAAAGTTATGGATCAATCTGATATTTTTTTCCCCTTCATCTGGGCCTGTATGACCTAATCAACAGATAGGATGTCAAATAAAAGGTACAGTGGGCCTTAGGAGGGTTTTAATGGTGGATATCCAATCACTATTGTTTTCATGTGGTGTGGTCCACCTGAGATTTATATCTCTTTCATTTTTAGTATTTTGCCCTAATATGATTTGTAAAAATGGATGGACAGCATGGATGAAACACATACATCATGGTGGGACCCATAGAGCACCGACCAACATCCAAAAACGGTTACTCGCCTCGAACATATTTCGTATGAGAAAGATATTGGGCAAACAAGATTGATTAACAATTTGAGTGAATTTTGATTTAAACATCTGAAGTTATTTACTTTTCATGTTTGGACTGATCAGATTGTCCAAAAACAGTTAAAGGTTGTTCATAATATCAAAAATATATAAATGAATAGAAAACACAAACATCAGCTTGATCCAAAACTTCTATAGCCACCAAGAAATTTTAAATGGTAGAGGTTCAATCACACTATTTCCTGTGGTGTGGTCCACTTGAGCTTTGGATATGCTTCCTGTTTGTTCTTTAGACCTCAAATTATCTGTTAACATGGATGAATGGAGTGGATAAAATAAATAAATAACGGTGAACCCCACAGAGTTTACTTTGATAAAGGTAACGAGTAATTCACTTAAGTGTAGTGGACAAAGGTTTCCTTAAAACATTCATAATCATATATTGGTCATGCCTAAATGTGATTCACATATCCAACCCACTCATTATGTGTGTCCCACTTGGATGAGGGGTCGACCAAGTTTCAACCGCATCCAAAACTCATGTGGGCCCCACCAAGTGCTTTTATATTTTTAGGATGTCTTCACATAGTTTTAAATGGTATGGCCCACTCGAGTTTCGTTTACCGATGATTTTTGAGATATCTCATAACTATAAATGGGACACATCAAATCCACGATGTTGATGTTCGACACACATCATGACGAGGCCCACAAAACTTACTAACATCAATTCTTAGGTTCTCACAAGGTCAGTTATAAGTTGGGTCACAATTTTAACCAGAATATTTGGCCCATTTCACATGTCTAGTTCATTCACTCTATTTTACTAATTAATTCTCAATTTGACTAGTTACTCGCCTCAATCAGGCTAGATATATATGAGAAAGATATTGGGCATACAAGATTGACCAACAATTTCAGTGAAATTTGATTTAAACATCTGAAGTTATTTACTCTTCAATTTGAACTGATTAGATTGTCTAAAAACGATTAAAGGTTCAATTAGTGGATGTGCCTAATAATTTAGTAATTTTATTTTTCACAAATGAATTTAACATTTTTTTTTCAAAATGTATATATTTTTTCTCTTTTAACTAAATATCATTTTTATTATAAATAAATTTAACATTTTTTTTTACAAAATTTAGTTTTCTTTTTTTAAAAAATATATATTTTTTTACAATTTGTCAATTTTTTCACAAATTTGTTTAATTTTTTAAAATTTATTTTTCAAAATATCATTTTTTAAATCTCACTTTTGTTATAACTTTTTAATTTTTCTTGTCAAAATACAAAATCTGATTGGTGGACTTGGTATGATTTGATGGATGCCGGTCGTCTTTTTTTTTTCTTTTTCTTTTTAGATTCCATTTGGCTTAAACTATATTCCAATTCCTTTTTAATTAACAAGCACCTTAAACTATATCTAAGCTGTGCAAGTTTACATCTCATTGCTTTGGAGACGAGTTAATAGCCGAAAAATGATAACATGAGAATGGCCTATACTAATGTATGCATTTGGTACCAATTCTTAATGTTGGCAACACCTGACATACCTGTACCTCTCCAAAGGTCACACTGATTGAATGATCTTAACTGTCTGAAATTGCCGTTGGATTAATTTGGACCATTTTCTTTTTGACTATCCTGAAGAACATTGACTTGTACTATTCTTTTTAAACATCTATATGCTTCAATCTCCTTTGGTCTGCACTTATGTTGAAGGGCACATCTATTATGTTGGGTAGAACACTTATTTTAATATCACAATGACTGGATAATCTCAACCATCTGATATTACCGTTGAATTTAGACCATTTTTTTTTTTTACCACGGTATTAAGGAACTTTGATTTGCACTCCTCTTTCTTAAACGTGTATATTTTTTTTTAACCTCGAGTTAACACTCTTCTTCTTCTTCTTTTTCTTTTTTCTTTTCACGTTTACATGTTTTTAATCCCACCTTGTGTATTGTAGGCCACATCCATTTAATTTGGTATAGATCCTTTTTCTTATTCAATTTTTCTTGTCAAAATACAAAATCTAGTTTTCTTTTTTAAAAAATATATTTTTTTACATTTTTTCAATTTTTTCACAATTTTGTTTAATTTCTTATTTTTTTTTCAAAATATCATTTTTTTAATCTTATTTTGTTATATAACTTTTTAATTTTTGTTGTCAAAATACAAAATCTAGTTTTCTTTTTTTAAAAAAAAATATTTTTTTACAATTTGTTAATTTTTTCACAATTTCATTTAATTTTTTAAATTTTCTTTTTCAAAATATCATTTTTTTTTATCGAAATCTTGTTATACAACTTTTTAATTTTTCTTTTCAAAATATAAAATCTAGTTTTCTTTTAATATATATATATATATATATATATATATATATATATATATATATATATATATATATATATATATATATATATATATATATATAATTTACAATTTGTCAATTTTTTCACAATTTTGTTTAATTTTTAAATTTTATTTTTCATAATATCATTTTTTCAATATCACTTTTGTTATATAACTTTTCAATTTTTCTTGTCAAAATACAAAATCTAGTTTTCTTTTTTTAAAAATATATTTTTTTACAATTTGTTAATTTTTTCACAATTTTGTTTAATTTTTTAAATTTTCTTTTTCAAAATATCATTTTTTAAATATCATTTTTGTTATATAACTTTTTAATTTTTCTTTTCAAAATACAAAATCTAGTTTTCTTTTTAAAAATATATATATATTTTTTTTACAATTTGTCAATTTGTTCACAATTTTGTTTAATTTTTAAAATTTTCTTTTTCAGAATATCATTTTTTAAATATCACTTTTGTTATACAACTTTTTAAATTTTCTTTTCAAAATACAAAATCTAGTTTTCTTTTTTAAAAAATATATTTTTTTACAATTTGACAATTTTTTTACAATTTTGTTTATTTTTTAAAATTTTCTTTTTCAAAATATCATTTTCTTATCGAATTTTTTTTTTCAAAATTATCAACTTTATTAAAAGTTCTTAATTTTTATTTCAAAATCTAAATTTTTTTCTTAAACATTGTTAGTTATTTTTATAAGCCTTTTAGCGTTTTTTTTTTTCGAAATTCATAAATTTTTTTTTTTTGTTTTTAATGTTTGAGTTGAGCATTAGTCTAATGTAGACGGTCGTTGACAGTCTCAAATAACCACAATAAGACGGCTAAGGACCGTCTCTAATAGAGACGGTCATTGACAGTCTCAAATAGGGACTGTTAAGGACCGTCCCTAATGCAGGTTCTTTTTCCCTACCTTGCAAAAGCAGTAAAAGACGGCCGTTGACCGTCTATAATTGAGACGGTCCATGACAGTCTCAGATTACCAATACAAGACGGTCAATGACCGTCTCTAATAGAGACGGTCCTTGACAGTCTCAAACAGAGACAGCTAAGAACCGTCCCTAATCCAGACTCTTTTTAACAGTCCTAAATTACAGGAAAAGACGGCCAACGACCGTCTCTAATTGAGACGGTCCTTGACAGTCTCAAATTACCAGTAAGAGACGGCCAATGACCGTCTCTAATAGGGACGGTCTTTGACCGCCTCAAATTCCAGCATATAAGACGGTCATGGACCGTCTCTTATTCCAGACGGTCAATGGCCGTCTTTTATCTGCAGTTAACGACGGTTTTCGACCGTCTCAAATGATTTGTGGACGTTCAAATTTTCAAGACAATAATAAGGACGGTCAAGGGCCGTCTAAAAGTTTAGAAACGGTTTACGGCAGTCTCTAAAGTGTCTTTAAACCAAGCAATTTTAGAGACGGTCTAGAACCGTCTCTAAATCCGTCATTTTTTCCCATTTTTCACGTAGTGACATGTAGATCACATTTATAGTTTTATGTATACATGTTACGCAAGACCTTGATGTATCATATCTAGATGGGTGGAACTTCTCTGAGTTCATTAATATTTTGAAAGCGAGCGTGATATATGGAGATGAGGAATTAATGGGCCCATTTCATCAGCACAGGTAGATTTTTCCGATCATCGGATTATGTACATTTGGGACCATCTGTTGCTGATCCAGACCGTTGATCTAATAAGTCCTGATGTGGAGTAGGGATGCTGTAAAAATGTTTAACAACAGATGTAACAACCCATTTTTTTGTGGGAACTAACCCCACCGTCCATTTGCTTGTTGCTCACTTGAGTTTCGGATCAGCCTCGTTTTTTGCCTTATGTCTTCTCTTGGCTAGGCTGAGATGATGGACAGAGTAGATTTAAATTATTGTTAGTGGGACCCACCATATCTTAAAAAATAAAAATAAAATAAAAAATAAAAGTTATATCTTCCGCACGACTAAACCACTTTCTCCAATTTCCTTCCCTTTTGTATGGTAATAGCCGCCGAACCTCCCATTAAATAAAACCGTCCCATAATTCTCACTCCTCCATTCCGTTACGCATCCATTTATAAAAATTTTTTAAAAAAAGAGAGAGAATCGAAGGAATCAATAAAAAAAATAGAGTGAGGGAGAGAGAGAGCTCTGTAAATCAAAAGAGAGAGATTAAAGCGGGGCTAGATCATCAGACTTTAAGGTAGGTGATCTTAACCTGAACTTTAACATTTTCAGTTATTATTATATTTATTTAATCCAAATTTTTGTAAAAATATTATTGTCAGTTGAATTTTTTTTATATAGGGAATCTACTCATTTAGGAATTTCTATTTTTTTTAAATATTTAATACTGAAATAATTTATATATAAATAAAATAAAATAAATTTATAGAATAAAATGAATAGTTTATTTAAGATTATTTTATTAATTCATAAATATTTTGTTAAGATATTTTTTTATTAAATTAAATTTCAAATAAATTATAATATCTTACAATATTTTACAGTATAAACAAAATATATAATTAATTATTTAAAGTATTGATAATTCATTATGCAGAATTGTGAATATAAGTGATGTAAGATTGATGAGTATATATAAGTAAATATGATTATGAAAATAAAATAAAAATATATAATAATAATAACAAATTATAAATTATATAATTGTAATATGTAATCAGTATTAATATGATATATAATAAAATATATAATAAAATAAAAAAGTTTATAAGATTATTAAGGTATAGTAAAATATAAATATTATGTTTCATAATAATATAGTATTAATACAATATAATTGTAGGTTACAAAAAAAAATAATGACAAAATATATAACATAATTAAAGTAAACATGTGTAAGATAACATTATATTACATAATTAATACATAAGTATTTAATATTATTTATATGATTATGTTATAAGTAACAAAATAGAAAAGTTTTATTTGATAATATATAAAAGTTGTAATAAATATAATTTATTATTTTAAAAAAAATTATGTAAATGATGATATTAACAATTTAACATCAAAGTAATATAATAATTATATTAAATGTATCAAACAAAAGTAAATTTATTAATTTAGATAGTCAATTATAAAACAAGGTTGATCATACTGACATAATGTTGTAACAAATAATTTATATAATAATAATAGTATCCAAAGTGCAAATTAATATTTTCCTTAACCTTATTCAATTTAGATTTAAAATTAAATAATAATAAAATTCTGAATTTAGATTTAAATAGTTAGATAAAAAATAATAATAATAATAATAATAAATTTTAAATTATCAAATAATAATTTAATTATATTATTAATGTTATATTATAGAAATTAGTGTGATAATTTTTGTCGTGTAAAAATTAAAATTCAAATTTTAATTCTAAAATTTGAAGAGTTAATTAAATTAAATTTAAATGAACTTAAGTTTAAGAAAATTTTTAAAATTTTGGAATTAAAACTAAAATTTATTGTACATTATTTCACAGAAATTCCTGAATTAAATAATAGTAAAATAATACTTTATTTAAGTATTTAGATTATTAAATTTTCAATAAAAATTTAAATCTAGAATTATTAATTAGAATTATATTGTTGATATTTTGTTGTGAAATAATTATTAATCTTACATGTATGTCTACTATTCATTGAACATTAAATTTTATTATGTTAGATGTAACGTAAGCAAGTAGGACAATCGTGTCTCTTGGGTGAAAGACCCTAAATTAGCAAGTAGGGCAATCGTGTCCTTTACGTGAGAGACTCTAAAGTCAGCAAGTAGGGCAATCGTGTCTCTTGGGTAAAAGACCCTAGAACCCACTGGATCTTTTGGAGTCTCCTTTGTGTACGGCGTATGAGTACAATTGTGTGCGTGGACATACATCAGGAGTACAACTGTGAGACCCGACCCGAGTTCGCATGTGTGCATGTGTGTGTGTGAGTATGCATTCCGTCCATCTTGATCCCGCGGTCCTACCGGTCGAATCCCAGCGACCCGTGACCCTTGGATAGTGTTTGCGGTCATCCGTGAGCCCAGTCATGAAGACCCGACTCGGATCGAGTTGAGACCTATACCATTGTGACCGCATCGTCGTTGCGATTCCAACGACGCGTCTTGTGCATTCATCTGACTTATAGATCAAAAGTTGTGAGCATTTCATCATGTGGCCCACTTTTTGTACAAAAGCATATGGACCACTCTCAGGCACAAGTTCCCATGCACACCACCCACACACACTACAATTCCCATGGAATAAACACTACCCATCCTAAACACTACCCACACCTAACCTACCCTAGCAAGCATTGTTTGTATCACCATAGGTTATGATTTCTTTCTCTAACCAAGGAGGGAGAGTAATGATGACTCCCCTACAACCTTTCCTTTCTCTCTCTCCTCCTTCATTCTCTCATTTTCCTCTTCCATGGAAGAATTTCCAGCCCTCCCTCTCCCAATTTCCAGCAACTTTCCCTTCCTTTCTTCCTCCATCTAGCCATCACAAACTCATCTTGACCATTGAACCTTTAAGCTTGGAGCTTGGAGTACCTAGTGTTGGTGGTAGCTTGAAGATTCAAGGTGGGTGATTATAATTGTTGATCTTATTTTCTACCCTTTGATCTTTTTTTCTTTCTAGATGGATCATATGGGACCCACCAATCCATGGTGGGGATCCCATTTGATCCCATGGATGTGGCCCTTTGGCCCATCCTACATGCATGTCATGATCCATGATGGGGCCATTCTCCATGGACCCCATCATGATGTATTTTATAATCCACTCCATCTTAAGGTCATCTAGACCCTAAGGATCATGTTGGGATGGCATCCCAACCATCCATAACAATTATATATCATGCATGTAGTGATTTTATGTTGCATGTAAAATCAATGTAGTTGTATGGGTATGATTCACTCTTGGGAGGGCCCACTAGTGGCGGGGCCCTACCCCACTGGCCGGATTACTCTCTTTCCTTCTTCTCTTTTCTCTGATGTATGGATGATAGTGTGTGTGTGGCCCATTTATAGTGGGCCTTGGATGTCCCAAAATAAATAAAAATAAAAATCCAGCAAGGTGGGATGCTCTTATCACCTAACTCCATGATCATTGGACACCTTAATCAAATGCATGCAAGTGTCCTAGTTCTAGTATGTGATTTGGACTTATGTGGGGCCCACTGAGGAAGGCCACACACCTTTTTATGGCTGGGATTATTGAGATATAGGCTGATGTGTCCAGCCATGTATTGCTGTCCAAAAACTTGGACTGTTGCATGGATTGTCATGTTCAATCTTTGGCATGGATTTTTGGATCATGATTGTCATTATTTTCTTTATAAGTATGGAGTGTAATGAGAAGGTGTGGACCCCACCATGAGGTGTGATGGGTCATACCTCAGATGGTCCATGATATGGTACCCAAAAAGGAGGCCCATAGGGGTGGGCGGTCCACCTTGTTGGGCTGTCCAACCCACATGTATGGAGGGAAAACATACACTTCAGCTTGGTTTCTCTGAAGGATGGGCCACTTTTATGGACCCCACCTTACTTTATTTTATGAAGAAAATACTAAACCTCCATTTTTCCCCTCTTGGATGAAGGTTGGGCCCACCTTATTGGGTAAACAATGCATGGACAGCAACATCCCTTCCTGGACAGATTGAAATTCTTAATTTAATTAAAATATTTATGAGTATCCAAAAATCATAAAATTTTACAGAGAGGTGGTTCACTTATGGTAGGACCCACCTACAAAATTTTGGGGCCAATGGACACCTGTACACACCATGGTGGTGGCTGGACTGGCCCATTACAATACAGTGTCCAGATCAGTCCGATTTTTAGGACAGATTGATTTCTTTAAATAAATTAAAATATTTATATATGTCTAAAAATTCTGAAATTTTATGGAGATATGTTCCACCCATTCTAGGACCCACTTACCAAATTTCAGGGCCAACGGACCTCTGTGTACACTGTGGCAAGGGCCGGACTGGCCCACCACGTTGGGACGTCCAGGTCAGTCCGATTTTCTGGACAGTCTATTTTATTTAAACAAATTAAAATATTTCTAAGTGTCCAAAAATCTTGAAATTTTGTGGGGGTGTAGGTCACCTATGGAAGTATCACTCTGTAAAATTTCAGATCCAAAATACATTTGAGTTGCCCGTGGTGTGGCTGGAAGTGGTCTGCTAGGCAGGGACGCCCAGGCTGGGGCATCTAGCCTGCTTCGTGGGCCCACCTCGATGTGTTGAATGTCCCACCACCCATCCATGTAGGGTCCTTAGGGGATGGATCATACTTGCCCCCTTTTTATTCAATTAGAACACATTAGGTGAATTTTTGGGCCATATACCCCAGGCCCATAGGACTGCCTACACATGGGACATCCCTGCCTTAGGCTACTGCTGGGCTTGCATTCTAACAGTCTGGCCCATTTCATATATGTATTGTATATCCTCTCTCATCTGGTGGGGCCCACAGTGATGTGTGTGAGCCATCCAAAATTAATTATACTAAGAAATACTTCTAATGCTGAACTCCAACCAACCCAGAAATTTGGGTGGGCTGGAATTTGGCATTGAGCCCAATAATCGTTGCCTATAGATGTTCTTTGGGGCAATATGGCCCACTAGATTTGAGGAGGATTTATATCAGTATCTTATCATCTTAATTTTATTTTTGGGCTTAATTAGTGTATGATTAAAGGCCCATCCCAAATAGGATTCTTCTTGGGCTAGTCTCTTAGTTAAGTAAGGGCCTTATAGCCTTGGTTGGGCTGGAACTTTTGATAGGCCCATTGAACCCTTGGGTCCTATATTTACCATGTCATTGTGATGGGCCTTGTGGGCCAAATACTCAAGTAGTTGGGCCCTTGTTTGCCCACTATAATAAATCCATACTTGGGCCGAGATGTGAGGCCCAACTTACATGTGTTAAAAATTTAAGAATTTCCCATATGTTGGGATAATGGGCTGCCCATTAGGCCTACTACAATGAATGAACCTATGACCCTTATGGTTGGGCCCCAACCTTGCTTAAGGGCCCACCAGGTTGCCTTTGTTTTTGGGCTTAGTGTATGGCCCACTAGGCCATGGGTTGATTGTGCCTTGGACCTTTCTTTACATATATAGTAGGCTACCTTTTGGGACCCAGTTGAGGTTGGATGTCCTCCTTGGTGGCCCTAAGGTAGGCCCATAGAGGCCCTTATAGGTGGTTAAAGGCCCACCTTGGGCCTGGCTAGACCGTCCTCCTTAGGATTTTGACTCTCTTAGTTTGTGGGTCATCCCAAAGTACTGGGCTCCCACTAGAGGGCTTCTCTTCTTCTTAGAATACCTGTCGATGTGCCTAGATCTTGACCCTCCTTGGGACAGATGATTTCATATTCCTCAGGTAGCACACTTACATCGTTGCAACCCATATGCATCATCTGTATGAATTGATTGCATTGTATATTTGTCATTATGGGATGAATTTTCTTCCCTTTTGCACATTGAGTGCATGAAACTTGTGCATGATTTGTGTGTGCGAATCATGCATTTGCATCGCATTTCATGAGGATACCGCAATTGCTTCATAAGGGCCTTGCCTCCACAGGGGTATTCGTGGATGACCGTATGTGTGGACACCGGAAATATTAGTTGAGCATACCGGGTGCATAGGATGCCTATGGGTGAAATTTCCAAAACTTCCATGGTACCAAGGATGTACTCCAATGCCGTGACCGGGTGAAATACATGAGCGCACGAGGGCCTTATACCATTAGGCCGCGACTCCCACTGTCGTGTAGTTGGTTGGATAGAGGTGTGGCCTTACCTGCCTGGTGTGAGGAGGCATTGCTAGGCTGAGTCTGACCAGCTCGTAAATGGGTCCGCTACCTTCAAGCCTTGTTAGTGATTGGTTGTCCACAGGCGGGTAGTAAGGTCTCTTACGCTCGTTTAACTGTGCGGGGTCTGCAAAGCGGCGGTCATTCAGCAGTGTAATGGACCCCGCTGATTTCCTTATGATTGAAAATGTACTTGACTTATGGTTTGGATATGAGCACTGACATTACTTGCATCGCATTAGCATTGGCTGTACAAGCCCCCCTTCATACATTGCCTTGGTATGGCACCCATTACTTATTGCATCGCATTCATGGTAAGCCTTGGTAAGACTAGTGATATGTTCATTGATTATGCTTCTCTCCTTATACCTCCTACTATTCTTCTGTGCACCATTGTCACACACTTACACCACCCTCTAAGCTTCTATAAGCTTATGCACGATTGATACGTGCAGGAGACTCTAGGTAGGCGCCGTAGCAGCAGAGCATGGAGTAGAGTTGAGCAGTGAGGACTCCAGTGTTGCTGATTTCTCTCTCTTTTCCTTTTATTCTCATGTATGTCCTTTTGGACCTTTTGGATGATTGTAAAAGTTCAAATTTTTAGTGGATTTTGTGATGTGTGCCTTTGTTATTCTCAGATGTACTTGCTGTGATCTTGGGTATGCTCGCATTGGAAGTGATTATATTGTTATGAAAATCCTCCTTGTAGGATCCCAGGATCGGAACCTACCTCAGGAGCCGAGAATGGGGTACTACGGAGGCTGTTGCGGCCAGAACTGGCCATCGGGTTCCTTGTGAGTCCGGTTACCGAGTCTGGGGCGTGACAACAACTATAGCAGTAGTCTGACCAGCTAACGTATAAATGGGTCCCTCACCATGAGGTACCAGTGCGTGGGCGTTAATTCAACGTGACCATCCACTTGGATACAGTATTGTAAGAAATAATATAAATGTTATGAGCATTCATGGAAATATCACATACATTGCATTTTCACAATTCTGTTGTTAAATTCTATTATCTATTTTCTATTCCTTCATTTTTATAAAATTGATATTATCTGAACATGTTAAATTTTGGGTAAGAAATGACCCTACTGGACTGTTATGCTTATCCTACTAAAACAAATACACAGGTGCAGAGCTGGAATACTACGAGTAGGCGGGCCTCTACTATTAGCTTTATTATTATTATTTTTAATTAGGTTTAGTTTTAATTCAAATCATTTTGTTATTTAGGTTTAGTTTATGTTCAAATTTCGATGTAGAAAGGAAAAATTATCAAAAGGGTTGAATTAAATAAACATTTCAGTTGTATTTCCTTTTAGATGACGTTGAGTGTTGATTGAATTTGATTAAATCAACTGGATTGTAATTAATGTCATTATATTATAACTCACACCTTGAGATTTGGGTCCCGAAAACCTTATTCAGGTACTCGAATTTCTAGGCGTGACAGTTTGGTATCAGAGCCAGGTTAGATAAAAAATTATGGACCTAGGGTTGTCTTTAAAATTAGTGACCCAAACATAAATCCCTTTGCTTTTATGAAAAAAATAGAAATATAAATTTAGGGATTATTGTATTATGTGGACATCATATATAATCTTATTTAGACTTGACATTGAACTAATAACCCAAATCTAGACTTTAAGGAATTTTTAAGAATTTTTAACATACTACGTTAAATTGGACAGTAATATTAAACAGAAAACACTTAACTTTCAAAAGTCATAACTAATTAATTGCAACTCGTTTTAAATTGATTCAAAATCCCAGTCGTAGATTAACAAGTGTAGTTTCAGTAAAAAATAATTCAAAAATGTAAATATAGGTTTATCCTTTACCAATATTAAGTGATGTGTATACTAGTTAGAAATCATTTGTTTCTGGATAGACCTAATTATCCAAATTTTAGAATTTTCTTTAGACTTTGTATTAAGCTGAAATTTTATAGAATTATAGTAGACTCATATATGTATCATCATAAAAAAAAAATTTAGATCAATCCGACACTTATAAGTATCAGAAACATTAGCGGAAATAATATCATAAGAATCTGAATTTTCTGCACTACAACTTTGATACATGTCACTGCCTGAATTCTCTTAATCTTCATGTGTTAGTATTTTAGGTCATCAAATATTTCTGCAATCCAATAAATTTTTCATGCTCCTAGAGACCTTAAATAGTATGCACTCTATTAATGATACTTAGAATTCAATTTAGTTACTACAACCTACCTTGGTTGTCACATGCTAAGCTTACATGTTTAATTAATCGTAAATTATGGTGGATCAAAACATTGATGTCGGAGCCACATCAGGAGCTCCTGGTCCTAATACCACTAAAAATGGGTCACTTATGGGTAAAATTCTTAGGGCCATAGGTGATCTTACGGCTCTTGTGGGCTATCAGATAAGACAGACTCAAGTGCAAGGTCAAACCCAAACTATTCACATAGCTAATGAAGGGATAAGAACTTTACTGGAAAGGTTCAAAAGATAAAGGCCGCCTATATTTAAGGGTGGGCCTGACCTATCTAAAGTGGAGGTATGAAAGAAACAAATTGATAAGATATTCATGGTTATGAAGTGCGATGAATATCAGAAAGCAGAATTGACTATTTACATGCTAGAAGGGGAGGCAGATCATTGGTGGGATTCAGTTGTTAGGATGAACCCGAGAGTTGAAATCTGGACCTGGGCCCAGTTTTGTGAGAA
Source organism: Magnolia sinica (assembly GCF_029962835.1). Classification (NCBI taxonomy): domain Eukaryota; kingdom Viridiplantae; phylum Streptophyta; class Magnoliopsida; order Magnoliales; family Magnoliaceae; genus Magnolia; species Magnolia sinica. The sequence continues at coordinate 25,151,571 of NC_080590.1, forward strand.
GTTTGATGATAAATATTTTCCTTTGTATGTGAAAAATCAAAAGGCAGGAGAATTCATGAAATTGGAGCAGGGTGATATGACGGTGCGCCGGTATGATGCTAAGTTCATGGAGCTATCGCAATTTGTAACTTTTCTGGTGTCCGATGAAGCTCATAAGGCACAAAAATTTGAGGAAGGTATGAGAGCCTCTATTCATAGCCGATTAGCCCCTTTTGTACAGAAGACCTATGCCAAAGTGTTGGAGTATGCCTTAGTAGTGGAGAAAGACATCAACGAATATTGGAAGAATCGTGATCAGAGAAAGGACGTAAAGAGTGGTGCTAGAACTGCTACACATATATCTCCAGCCCAGCAAGATGCAGCTAAGAGACAGAGAACAACATCGATATCGATGGCCAGACCGACGACAGTACTTCCTGCACCACGATTTTCAGGATTTTGCTATAATTGTGGACTCGAGGGCCACACTTCTCATTTTTGTTCCAAACCACAGCGCACTCAGTATCCACAAAGGTCAGGACCTTCACATTAGTCTTTCAGGCCTCCCCAGCAATAGACGCCGTCGTCTATGTCACAATGACCTCCACTACATCCTTTTGCCTCACAGCCTTCCTTAAGACCACCTCAGCCATATCCATAGAAGCCGCTACAGTCATACTCGAGGCCACTACAGCAAGGACCTTCATCGGTATATCAAAGACCACCTTAGCAGCTGCCGCCATAGGTTAAACCTTAGCAGTACCAGCAGTCGAGGCAGAGAGTTCAGGCACCATGACCACAAGCTCAAGGGCGAGTCTATGCCCTAATACAGTCAGGAGACGACACAGTACAGCCGTACGAGAACTTGGCGCAACAATACAAGAGCCCAATTCAAAGTTATGATGTTCCAGCATAGTCTGAGGATGGAGCGACCCAGACTTATATGATACTGCACTCTTATATGAGGATCCAGTACCGCCAACAGATGACATTATTCAGCCTAACATCGAAGTTAACAGCGATGTAGTCGAAGGTACCATCGTTATTTATTCATCCTTAGCTAGAGCATTATTTGACTCTGGAGCATCGCATTCATTTATTTCTTACTGCCTTTTATGCTCGCTTGAGTTATCTCTTACTCCCCTAGATAAAAAGTTAATGGTAGCAAACTCCCTTGGTAATTCAGTGGACTTAAGTCAGATTTGTAAATCCTGTCCAATCAGTATCGAGAACGTAAATTTACCAGCTAATCTCATAGTTATGCCGATGCGAGAATACGATATTATTTTGGGGATGGATTGGTTATCTTTATATCGGGCAAAAATTGATTGTTTTAGGAAGATGGCTATATTAAATATCGATGGGCGAGCACTGTTACAATTTCATGGGACGCGAAGGAAGGGAGCATCGGTTAGTTTGTCAGCCATCTCGGAAGTTGAACCTCAAGGAGTAGAACAAATTTCTATTGTTAATGAATTTTCAGAAGTATTTCAAGATATCCCTAGATTACCGCCAAAGAGAGATGTGGATTTCACAATCGATCTGGTACCTGGGACTGCACCAATCTCCAGAGCACCATACCCTATGATACCTGTTGAATTGAGAGAATTAAGGGAGCAACTTCAGCAGCTCCAAGACCACGTTGCCATGGGGTGCACCAGTATTATTTGTAAGAAAGAATGATGGGTCTTTGAGGCTACGCATCGATTACCGTCAACTTAATAAGGCGACTATCAAGAACAAGTACTCGCTGCTGAGGATAAATGATTTATTCGATCAGTTGAAGGGGGCTAAATATTTTTCAAAGATAGACCTACGGTCTGGGTATCATCAGTTGAGGATTAGAGATGATGATGTACCCAAGACTGCCTTTAGGACTCGGTACGACTATTATGAATTTCTAGTGATACCCTTCGGACTAACGAACGCTCCAGCAGTATTTATGGACCTCATGAACAGGGTCTTCAAACCATATTTGGATCGATTCGTGATAGTGTTCATAGATGATATTTTAATTTACTCCAAGACGCAAGAAGATCATGCTGAACACCTTCGAATAACTCTTCAAATTCTAAAGGACAATCAGTTATACGCCAAAGCTTCAAAATGTGACTTTTGGAAGAATGAAGTAAAGTTTTTGGGGCACGTAGTATTTGAAAAAGGAGTGTCGGTAGATCCATCAAAAGTCGAAGCAGTGTTAAATTGGGAGCAGCCCACCAATGTGACAGAAGTGCGCAGTTTTCTCGGATTAGCTGGTTATTATAGAAGGTTCATTGAGGGATTCTCTAAGTTAGCAAGGCCATTGACTAACTTGACCAAGAAGGGCACTTCTTCTAAATGGAATGAAAGTTGTGAGTAGGCTTTCTTTGAATTGAAGAAGTGATTAATGGAAGCCCTAGTACTTTCTTTACCAGCAGAAGGGAAAAGATTTATAATATATATTGATGCATCTTATCAAAGGTTGGGAAGCGTGCTGATGCAAAGTGGTAAAGCAATAGCATTCGCGTCAAGGCAGTTGAAATCTCATGAGCAGAATTATCCTACTCACGACTTAGAGTTGCAGCTATAGTGTTTGCTTAAAATTTTGAAGGCATTATCTTTATGGTGAATAGTTTAAACTATACTCAGATCACAAGAGTTTAAAGTATCTTTTTGATCAAAATGACCTAAATATGCGGCAAAGGAGATGGATGGAATTCTTGAAGGATTATCATTTCTAAATCCGCTATCATCCAAGCAAGGCGAATGTTGTAGCCGACGCGTTAAGAAGGAAGACAAGCAAGCTGGTGGCGAGTTTAATGATTAAAGAATGAGATGCTTGACATAATTAAAGATTTTGAAGTCAGACTACATATCGATGAACCTCGGGCTTATATTAGTAATTTAGTGGTGCAACCTACTCTGGTTAGTAATTTCTAAATTATCCATTTACGTTAGCCCTTTAATTCTTATATTAGGATGTAGTTATTCAGAACTTTCTTTTCTACGTGCGACGCATAATAGAAGTGCAGAAGAATGTTGTATGGCTACAAGAGAAAATAACAAAAGAAGCGGGAAAGGATAACTCGGAGTGGCGAGTAGGCTCTGATGGTGGGGTCAGATTTCAAGGAAGGTTATGCGTTCCAGACATATCTGAATTGAAGCAAGAAGTCTTAGATGAGGCACACCGCACAAAATTCATCATCCACCCAGAAGGAACCAAGATGTATCGTGATGTACAACGCCAATATTGGTGGAGGAATATGAAGAGGGAGATAGCCAACTACATTGCAAGGTGTCTTACTTGTCAGCAGGTTAAAGCAGAGCATCAGAAGCCGTCGGGACTTTTACAACCGTTACAGGTCACAGAGTGGAAGTGGGAGCACATATCAAGCCGTCATCATGATGCGATATGGGTGATCGTGGATAGGCTAACAAAGTCAGTACACTTCCTTCCTATACGTATTTCTTCATCCCTAGACGAGTTAATCGTTAGGCTTCATGGTAATTTTGTTTTCATAGTATTCGATCGAGACCCCAAGTTTACATCATGCTTTTGGATGAGTCTTCAGAAGGCAGTGGGAACGGCGTTAAACTACAGCACAACTTTTCATCCACAGACTGACGGACAAACGGAGCGGATAAATCAAGTCCTCGAAGACATGCTTCGCAGCTGCATTCTTGACTTCAAGGGAAATTGGGACGACCACCTCCATTTAGTAGAATTCGCCCACAATAATAGTTTTCAGTCCAGTATTGGCATGACATCATTTAAAGCTTTATACGGAAGACTGCAGATCACCAACTTGTTGGACCGAAGTGGGTGAAAGAACATTGTTGAGACCGGAACTAGTGCAAGAGACATCCGAGAAGATTGCTGTCATCAAAGAACGTATATGTACTTCTCAGAGTCGCCAGAAGAGGTATGCCGATAATCGCTGAAAGAACTTGGAGTTCGCTATAGGAAACCATGTGTTCCTTAAGGTATCCCTGATGAAAGGAGTTATGCGATTTGGAAAGAAAGGAAAATTGACACCACGCTACATTGGACCATTCGAGATCTTGCAGAAAGTAGGCCTCGTAGCCTACACACTAGCCTTACCTCCTCAACTTTTTGGCGTCCACGACGTATTTCATGTATCTATGCTTCGGAAGTACGAGAGAGATGCATCACATATCATTGACTGAGAGCTGCTGAAAATCCGGGAGGATGTTTCATACATAGAGCAATCGATTCGCATCCTCGACAGGAAGGAGCAAGTACTTTGAATAAGATCGATACCACTCGTGAAGGTTCAGTGGAGGCATCATGGTGAGGACGAAGCTTCGTGGGAGCGAGAGGATGAAATCCGATAGAAGTACCCTCATCTCTTCATATGATAGGTATGTTAAATTTTGGAGATAAAATTTTTCTTAAGGGGGGTATAATGTAATAACCCATTTTTTTGTGGGAACTAACCCCACCGTCCGTTTGCATGTGGCTCACCTGAGTTTCGGATCAGTCTCATTTTTTGCCTTATATCTTCTCTTGGCCAGGCCGAGATGATGGACGGAGTAGATTTAAATTATTGTTAGTAGGACCCACCATATCTTAAAAAATAAAAATAAAATAAAAAATAAAAGTTATATCTTCCGCACGACTAAACCACTTTTTCCATTTTCCTTCCTTTTTGTATGGTAATGGCCGCCGAACCTCCCACTAAATGAAACCGTCTCATAATTCCCACTCTCCCATTCCATTACACATCTATTTATAAAAAAAAAAAAAGAAAAAAAGAAAAAAAGAAAGAATCGAAGGAATTAATAAAAAAATAAATTAGAGTGAGGGAGAGAGAGAGCTCTGTAAATCAAGAGAGAGAGAGATTAAAGTGGGGATGGATCATTAAACTTTAAGGTAGGTGATCTTAACCTGAAATTTAACATTTTCAGTTATTATTATATTTATTTAATCTAAATTTTCGTAGAAATATTATTGTTAATTGAATTTTTTTTATGTAGGGAATCTACTTATTTAGGAATTTCTATTTTATTTTTAAAAAATATTTAATACTAAAATAATTTATATATAAATAAAATAAAATAAATTTACAGAATAAAATAAACAATTTATTTAAGATTATTTTATTAATTCTTAAATATTTTGTTAAGAAAAAAATTATTATTAAATTAAATTTCAAATAAATTATAATATCTTACAATATTTTATAGTACAAATAGAATATATAATTAATTATTTAAAGTATTGATGATTCATTATGTAGAATTGTGAATATAAGTGATGTAAGATTGATAAGTATATATAAACAAATATGATTATGAAAATAAAATAAAAATATATAATAATAATAACAAATTATAAATTATATAATTGTAATATGTAATCAGTATTAATATGATATATAATAAAATATATAATAAAAGAAAATAAAATAAGAAGGTTTATAAGATCATTAAGGTATAGTAAAATATAAATATTATGTTTCATAATAATATAGTAGTAATACGATATAATTGTATGTTACAAAAAAAATGACAAAATATATAACATAATTAAAGTAAACATGTGTAAGATAATATTATATTATATAATTAATACATAAGTATTTAATATTATTTATATGATTATGTTATAAGTAACAAAATAGAAAAGTTTTATTTGATAATATATAAAAGTTGTAATAAATATAATTTATTATTTTTAAAAAAATTATGTAAATGATGATATTAACAATTTAACATAAAAGTAATATAATAATTATATTAAATGTATCAAACAAAAGTAAATTTATTAATTTAGATAGTCAATTATAAAACAAGGTTAATCATATTGACATAATGTTGTAACAAATAATTTATATAATAATAATAATATCCAAAGTTCAAATTAATATTTTTCTTAACCTTATTCAATCTAGATTTAAAAATAAATAATAATAAAATTCTGAATTTAGATTTAAATAGTTAGATAAAAAAATAATAATAAATTTTAAATTATCAAATAATAATTTAATTACATTATTAATGTTATATTATAGAAATCAGTGTGATAATTTTTGTTCTGTAAAGTTGAAAATCCAAATTTTAATTCTAAAATTTAAAGAGTTAATTAAATTAAATTTAAATGAACTTAAGTTTAAGAAAATTTTTAAAATTTTGGAATTGAAACTAAAATTTATTGTACATTATTTTACAGAAATTCCTGAATTAAATAATAGTAAAATAATACTTTATTTAAGTATTTGAATTATTAAAATTTTAATAAAAATTTAAATCTAAAATTATTAATTAGAATTATATTGTTGATATTTTATTGTGAAATAATTATTAATCTTACATGTATGTCTACCATTCATTGAACATTAAATTTTATTATGTTAAATATAACGTAAGCAAGTAGGGTAATCGTGTCTCTTGAGTGAAAGACCCTAAATTAGCAAGTCGGGTAATCGTGTCCCTTACGTGAGAGACTCTAAAGTCAGCAAGTAGGGCAATCGTGCCCCTTGAGTGAAAGACCCTAGAACCCACTGGATCCTTTGGAGTCTCCTTTGTGTACGGTGTATGAGTACAATTATGTACGTGGACATACATCAGGAGTACAACTGGAGCAGTAGTCTGACCAGCTAAGATATAAATGGATCCCTCACCATGAGGTACCAGTGCGTGGGCGTTAATGCAACATGACCATCCACTTGGATACAGTGTTGTAAGAAATAATATAAATGTTATGAGCATTCATGAAAATATCATATGCATTGCATTTTCACAATTATGTTGTTAAATTTCATTATCTGTTTTCTATTCCTTTATTTTTATAAAATTGATATTATCTGAACATGTTAAATTTTGAGTAAGAAATGACCCTACTGGGCTGTTATGCTCATCCTACTAAAACAAATGCACAGGTGCAGAGCTGGAATACTACGAGCAGGCAGGCCTCTACTATTAGCTTTATTTTTATTTTTATTTTTATTTTTAATTAGGTTTAGTTTTAATTCAAATCATTTTGTTATTTAGGTTTAGTTTATGTTTAAATTTCGATGTACAAAGGGAAAATTATCAAAAAGGTTAAATTAATAAACATTTCAGTTGTATTTCCTTTTAGATGACGTTGAGTGTTGATTGAATTTGATTAAATCAACTGGATTGTAATTAATGTCATTATATTATAACTCACACCTTGAGATTTGGGTCCCGAAGACCTTATTCGGGTACTCGAATTTCGGGGCGTGACAACAGATGGTTTTGAGTATTTGATCTTTAGACCATCTCTTACTGAATGCAGATTGATGCTGTATTTTCTTTAAAACTGTTTATTTCTCTGCTTGTTGATCCAGTGGTTAGGATCTTCTAATCTGGAAGATTTTCAAGTAGTTCACCATCCATAATGGTTCCCATTAAGTCAACGGTTTGGATCAGTGAACCAGGTCCCGAAGTACAGAATGCTGTGCTTGGAGGAACTCACAGTTGGCACAGCGAGTAGGACCCGAAAGTATATCAACGCCGTTAATGAACAGATTCCTTGCAAATTACTTAAGATGCTACTTTGACTCGTCCTGGACATTGATTTCATGGAAACTCTTGCCCACCATTATGAAATAGAGAATATTAATAAATGTAGTATTTAGGTATCCGTGTCCACCTCTAAGAAAGACACTTCACCCGATGAGAACCCGAGTAATTCGGGTTTGCATGGAGGATTGGATGAATTGTAGGGCATCCTGATGAGACAAGTAGAAGTGGGAGCCATGGTTGGGTGATCCAGACGATTGATAAGATATTACCCAGCAAGCATGGGGAAAGCCCTGAAAATATGCAAGATGGGAGGATCTTAGGCATCAAGGTTTCCCTTCACTGTTCCTTGTTTTCCTTGTTGTATGGGAATCAGATTGTGTACCGAGTAACGGGTACTAAGTTGACGTGTCAAGAGCCAATTGGATCTAAGATGTGGGGCCGCTTCCCCCCTCTAAACGCCAAAACAAATGTCGTTAGCTTCTCTCTCTCTCTCTCTCTCTCTCTCTCTCTCTCTCTCTCTCTCTCTCTCTTCGGTGCAAGGAGGAAACGTAAAAGGATCTACCGCTGCTTGGAGAGGTTTCAATGGTATTGAGTAAACTCTGTTGGGCCCACTGTAAATGGATATCGTCTATCCATGCCGTCCATCCGTTTTTCAAGCACATTTTAATAGTTGAGACCAAAATTGAATCATTTCCAATGTTCAAGTGGACATGGAACAGGAAACATTGGGAATAATAACTTCCACCATTGAAACATCACAGTGGCCCTTAGAGAGGTTTCAATGGTGGATGTCATTATTACCGCTGCTTCCTTTGGTGTGGTCCACTGGAGGTCTGAATTTGCTTAATTTTCTGGATCATGCTGTAACTTTATCTGAGAAAAGTTATTAACGGTGTGGATAAAATCCTTAAATCACAGTGGAACCCACAGAACCCCGCCCGGACGGATTAAAAATCCATATTGAGTAAACTTTGTTGGGACCACCATAAATGGATGTGGTTTATCCACGCCGTCCATTAGTTTTTCCAGATCATTTTAGGGGTTCAACCCAAAATTCATGCATATACAAAGTTTAAGTGGACCATACCATAAGGAAAAGTAGAAATATTGATTTCCACCGTTGAAAACTTTCTAAGGTTGCTAATGATGTTTATTTGTCATCCAACATGTTCATAAGATTAGACAAACATGGATGAAGGGAAAACATAAATATCAGCTTGATCTAAAACTTCAGTTGCCCCAAGAATTTTTCAACAGTAGATGTTCAATTCACACTATTTCCCGTGGTGTGGTCCACTTGAGGTTTGGATATGTTACATTTTTGAGTTAAAGCCATAAAATTATGTGGTAAAAGGGATGGACGGATTGGGTACAATGCATGAATGACCACAAAGTTTACTCAGTACGCACCCCGCTTCCCCGGGCGGGGGTAGGACGCAATCCACTTCATTGCATATCGGGTAACTCATTAGGCTTATCGTGCTGATTAAATTCGGTGACGTTCATGTGACGTTCACCATGATTTATGTATCTTATCCACTCTATTCATCTATTTTACCATATAATTCCAACGCTTGAGCCCAAAAATGAATCATATATAAAGTTCAAATGGACCACATCATAGAAACAGTGTGAATTGAATGTCTGCTATTGAAAAATTCTTAGGGCCACAAAAGTTTTGGATCAAGCTTATATCTATGTTTTCCCTTGATCCATGTCTTCATGATATCATGAATAGGTTGGATGACAAATAAAAATCACTGTAGGGCCTAGCAAGGTTCCAACAGTGGAAATCATTACTCCTACTGTTTCCTGTAGTATGATCCACTTATATTTGGATATGCTTAAATTTTGAGCTGAACGCCTTAAATTAGCTGTAAAAACTAATGGACGGCATGGATAGACCACATGCATTCAAGGTGGGCCCAACTAAGTTTACTTTGTACGATAAAACCATACAGAGTAACTCGGTACAATTCGATTTCTTTGGGAATAGAAGAGCATTAGATCTTCCCACGTTTCCTCCTTGCAAAGAAGAGAGAGAAAGAAAGAGAAGCTAACGACGTTTGTTTTGATGTTTGGAGGAGGGAAGCAGCCCCACATCTTATATCCAATAAGCTCGTGACAGGTCAACTCAGTACCCTTTAGCCTACTGAGTTACTCAGCACACAATCTGATTCCTGTTGTATGATACAGTTGAGCTTTATACCTCGTTCTTGATATCGATCCCCAGTGGGGGTGGCTAACAGTGAAGTGTGAACTAACAGTGAGGTGTACTAACAAACTAACGAAAAATTAAAAAAAAATAAAAAATGATACAGTGGAGCTGATCAACCTACCTCATGTTTATGCTCATGTCCTTACAATGAGTTGGCCAAAAGGGTATATGGACGCTGATTCGATGCCGACAATGTCGGTAGCCACGTTGGGTGCTGAAGTGACGTCACTAAGTTCTGTGGGCCCTACCATGTTGTGTGCGTGGTTTTGACACCATCCATCTTTTTGAAGAGATCATTTTAGGAAGAGGCGGATCTAAAGCTCAAGTGGTTCCCACCATAGAAAGCAGTGGGGACAGTGACATTCACCGTTCAAAACTTCTTAGGGGCCACAGAAGTTTCGATCAAGCTGATATTTGTGTTTTCGCTTCATCTATTTCCATGTTAACTTATGAACAAGTTGGATCTCAAAAATATATCATGGTGGGCCCTAGAAATGTTTCAACGCACTCCTTCCACTGTTTTCTGTGGTGGGGTCCACTTGAGCTTTAGATCTACCTCATTCTTTGGTTCATGCCATAAAATGATCTCTCCAAATGGATGGACGGTATGGATACAACACATATATCATGGAGGCCCCCCCAGAGCTTGGGCTGATGCCGTATGTTTATTGAACTGCTCGTTCGTTTACCGGTAACGCGGAATATGTGCAGAACATCGAAGCAGCGGATCAGGTGGGCCCCATTATGAAAACCACTTGGCATGAAAATCAGGACGATCTACTTCAGGTAGCTGCATTTATTATATGCTTGAACCTGAAGAAAAAAATAATAAATAAATATAAATAAATAAAAATAAAAATCCACCCTTCAGTTTGAAGCCTGAAAATGGACACTTGGGAGGAGGAATACACCAAACGGTTCATATTCGACCTGAAAAACGCCGGTTCTAAGATTGTGGCCTGGAATCTTCCTAGACTTAGAAGAGGTTGGAGTAGTGTCTATTCCTAGTAAGACCCAGCGGAACAATGGGCAGGATCACCGAACCAGGGACTATCTGCTCGAGCTGGGAGCCTGGGGCGTCCCACTAATTAGCAGCTCGGCCAACGAGCAGCATGCCATGGGAGGACGCGGATTTCCATGCGCTGGGATTCTAGCTAGGTGGGGCCACTATGATGTTTCTGAAAAATCCATCCCGTCCATCCGTTTTTCCAGATCATTTTAGAACGTGGGACTAAAAATGAGTTGGATTCAAAACTCAAAGAGGCCGTACGACAAAGAAAACTGGAGAAACAGTTGCCTACCATTGAAACCTTCCTGAGCTCCACTTTGATGCTTATATGCCATCCAAATCGTTTATAAGGTCATTCCCACTGGGATGAAGTGAAAAATAAAAAATAAAAATAAATAAACTTAGCCTGCTAGGCCATTTGAATGTTTAAACGGTGGTGGTCACTGAATCTCCACTGTTCCCTCTCGTGCATTCCACTTTTGGATCCACCTGACATTTGGTCACTAGTCTTAAAATGATCTGAAAAAACAGATGGACGGGGTGGATCTTTCAGAAACATGATGGTGGGTCTTCATGTCTTTGGCAGGAAATCCTCTTACCTCGATGGGAGCAGATTCGGTGGGTCTTCATGTCTCATGTGATGTCATTTCATTGGCCCAACAAAATCAAGAGGCCACTTTAGTGGATCCACCAAGGTCGATGGATCCCTTACTATAAAGCACACCATGATGCATGTACCTTACATCCATGCCGTCTATCCATTTTGACACCTCATTTTTTAAAGGCACCATACCATAAGAGAATTATACATGGATGGATCAAACCTAAAAATCGCAATTGGAGACGTTGCTTTATTGCATTTTTATAATTGATGAGTCGTTAGCTTTGACATTCATCAATGTTGTGACAATAAGGTGATACATTTCGTGACAACATCTCTGTTTTAAAATGAAAAAAAGAAAAAGAAAAAGAACTAAAGAAAAAAAGAAGAAGCCGTGGATGACTCCATTGTAGGTCGTAGCTTTTCCCCAAAATACCAAACAAATGCAGGCTCTCGTGTGACATGAATGGTTTAATGGTTTCGCTTATTGAAGACTACAGCACTGTGACCACTTTGATGTTCTTGGTTTCCTTACCATGGGCTTCTTCAGCAATCGTGCCGATGTGATGAGCAGAAGACAGGGAGATCGACGGTTGTGATCGGGGTGATTCAACATCTAATGCGACATCCCGGATGCTTATGTCATGTGGCGGCAACTCATTTCTCTTTCCCCACAGGAAGGCATACAAGCCTCCTGTAATCATTAACATGCCTAATATGCTGCATTCACATTCAAGCATGCAGTTGAGAAGCATATGATTACGATATCTTACATAAATATTTTTCCAAGTTAAAAAATGACTGATCAAATGCAGATCATTGCACTGTCCATTCTACCATATGCATGGGTCTTGCCTCAGATCAATCTTGATTGTGTAATTGGCCCCACCTTGATTTCTCTCAGCCCAAAATTTGCACGTCGGGTGATTCTAATTACAACTTGATTGAAAGAGTAAATGGATCAATCAGAATAATGCAAGCAATGATCGATGCAATAGGTAAAAGACTATTGATTGGATGGCGAGGATTCTCTGACCGAGCAATTTTCGAACAATGGACAATCACAGTGGATGGCCTATCTGATAATTTGACCACCCAAGTGTTTTGTCAGGTCCTGATGCAAACTAGATGTATATGTATTGGATCGTTCCTCAAGTAATATTTTCTATGCTCATATTTTCCACGCTCCCACATAGATTTCTCCTGAGCACCAAAATCAGGCTGGGCTTGCCCAGATGGTTCTGATGATCCTAATTTTTGAGATGCCAGCGTAGCCTAAAACCACACGGTTCTGATGATCCTAAAAATCAAACCAATGGCCTCCAATGGACAGCTAGTAAAAGGCAAACTACCCACATTCAGGGACACCAATTAGATGGTTGGGTGGATGACTGGTGTGGTTTTTTGGCTATGGTGTCAGCGTGGTGAGATCCAGCCAATGAACAGCGTGGATTATAGAACTTGATGAATGGTTGGCAGGGGTCCAATAAGTGGTCCCATGAGATGGGTCTTAAGTGTATTATTTATTCATACATAATGATGCAATACCCATGCATTGGCACCTGCATGGTCCAGTCAATTAGGTGGTCTGCATGTCAGGCCCCACAATGTGTTGCAGTAATCGCTCTAGTGAGATCTAAACTATATGAACACAATTCTTGTGACGGAATATGCATGTATCATCAACTGTATTTTGTCATAGTGAATTAGTATGTTCTTGACTGAAGAGTTCCCATTTCAGGTTTAGAGCAATTTTGGACCACGAGCAATTCATGGTGAGGCCCACCAGGTGAATGTTCCAGATCAATTGAGGTATGGCCCAGGTGTATAGTTGGATGGTTGAGTGTTGCATCTGAATAAGAAGGTGCTGCTCAATGTAGGCACCACAAATTTTGCCATGCACAAGTGCTCAACATGGTACGACACCTAGCAAGGTCACTACATTGGAGTGTCTTCCCATATCCTTCTCATTTACTAAAGGGCATTTTTCAGAATTTCAGTGCTGATATTTCAATCGATCCTTCGTTATCTAAAAATAAGGAAATGCATACCTGCCAATGAAAATTTCTTCCCCCATGAAGAGAGATTCTAAGATGGTCACAAAAACCAGCGATACGGGACTGAACATGGAGGGATAGGTCGGACCTCGTTTCGATACTGCCCATGAGATTAAGCAGAAGTTTGCACCTGTAGTCAGTACTCCCTGCAAGTAACAGAGGTTAAGTTGTGTACATCAATAACAATCGGATTTTGGAATGAAAGGCAAGATATGTGTTAGAGTTTTAAGTTTTCTGAAATGAATGACTCAGTGAAAGCCTTCTCACTACAAAAAAAAAAAAGAAAAGGAGTCCTTAGTTGATTTTGGAAGGTGTTAGAGTGGATTAGGATAATCTTATTATATGTGCATATGTTAAGATCTCTATGAATCTCTCAGATATCTCATTTCTTCTGTATATACCTATTATTCTTAGTGAAATAAATTACATTTTCCATAATGTAGCCTCTTGTCGTTTAACCACCAACCCAACAGTAAAGGGAATCACGTCTGACCCCTTTTTTGGTGATTTGACCCCTTTATAGAATCAATTTCAGACTTGGAATGGATAATTTCATGAAAAGAACATTATTTCTATGATAGCCTTTTTAAGTATCACACTAACAATATCTAACTTACAAAAAAAAAAAAAAAAGAAGAAGAAGAAGAAGAAGAAGAAGAAGAAGAAGACTATATGATATGTTTGCAAAACAGATACCACAAACAACCTTGTGATCATCAGAGAGAGAGAGAGAGAGAGAGAGAGAGAGAGAGAGAGAGAGAGAGAACTGAAGAAGTCTGTAATTGTACCCTTTTGAGCAGAGCTTGCCAAATTATTAGAAAGTTTCTTGTAAAAGATGTTCAGAATATAGATCCAAGCAAATATTTCAATGAATGTAAATGCATACACTCACCAAAATTATGTTAAATTTCAAAAATCAGTCATTTAAAAGTATAGTATGTTGACCATAATTGAAAAACCCAAAAACTCTACTCAACTTGAAACCCAGTGCCTTGAGTTGACTCAAAAACTTGGACTCTTAGGAGTTCTTACAAACTTTTCATTCATATTTAATATTTAAAATATAATATATAAACTATGTTGAGTTTTTCCTATTCAAGCTGAATTTTGTTAACTTTTTTGGAGTTCTTGTTAATTTTACCAAGATTTTCTTGAGCTGTGAGTGGGTTGTGGTCAAAACAAGTATTTAATTTTCAGGTATTAAAAAATCTAGTCGAGTTAGGTTGACTTTGGCGAGTTATTTTTATTTTATTGAGTTTTTAAACTATGATGTTGACCACATTACTGGTTTATTTTGCCAAGAAATATTTCTCCAATCAGCCTAGAAGGACATTCAAGATATGTGCAAGCGCTTAGTATTTTGTATGGTTAAATACATAGAAAAAAACTAGCTAAATATAATTACTAGTCGTACCGAGTAAAATATGGTCAGCAGTTGCATGTCCCATCCTAAGCTCCATGCAGCCTTTCCTCTATCTAATGCTATCCCTATTATGGCTGATTGTAGGCTCCCTGCCAAGCATGATAGCATTGTTGCCCAATACACTGATGGGTAGACCTTGAATAGTTTGACCTGTTGGAAAAAAGACATTCTTAGTGACGGGCAAAAAATGCAGAAAGATAATTAATTCAAAAAGAAGATAACATGAACAGAGCTTTAAATCAAGTGATTTTTTCTTTTGAAATTTACATTACAGAAATGATGAAAATAGTCTCATAATTTCACTATTTTTATGCGGAGGTGCACTATATGGTAATGGTACTGCCAAACTTTTTTGTGGTACTGTGCTCGGGTTCACGTAAGCTTTGCATCCGAGTCACCCTGTCCATTGTCTTCTGCGCCTCATGCTCACCATAGAAACCAAAAATCTAACCAATCCAAAACCTATTTGAGAGACAACATGGGACCAATGATGTAAAATCATGCTTAACAGCTGTTTTGTAATCCACACCAGTTTTGGAATGGCCTGATTCTTGGTATGTCTCTTCATCCTAGTGGGGCATGTCTGATGAATGGATAAACGGGATATACACCAGACGGTGGGCCCCACAAACAGTGGGGAATGTTTTATTGGTTAGGCATCCCCTCCCAACTGTTTGTTGTGGTGTTGCCCACCTGAGTTGCCATTCAGGTTGATTTTTGGCTTCATGGCCTAGCATCAAAGGGCTCATCTAATGGATGGGATGTATCTGATTCGCAGTTAACATGGGCCCTACAGCAGCCCAGTTGGACAGCCCAGTAACACCATAAGTTGCCATGGTACCATATGAGCATGTCTTTTATCAGGTTACTCTTGCTCAGGTGGTAGACTCTTAGGAGTTTCAACACCCGGTCAAGGGTTCGAGTACCCATAGGTGTTGAAATTCCACTACGGCGTGAGTGTGTGGGGGTGCGTGTGCGTGTGTAAAAATAAAAATAATAATAAAATAAAATAAAAAGGTTACCATGTGAGAAGAGTTGTGCTAAAGTGATTGGTGTGAGAGATCGAAGAATGATTTGCAGACACACCAACATGGCACGATAAGCATCGTGTGGTTTGGGACACATCAGATGGGTCCCAACATGAACATGTGCTAGCCCCAAAATCAGGCCAGTCCACTCATGGTAGTGGACACATGAATGTTATATATAGACCGTGGATCACCTTTTATCCAACGCCTATTTTCCTTGAGCAGATTGAGGCTCACCTGGTTAGCAACAAGGGGCTTTGGTCCAGGGCATGTTCACTGTAGAATCTATCTGATGATCAATCTTGAAAATAGACAAATCACCTCTTCAATCTCTCCTCGTGCTGATCATAGCCATAGCACTTGCCTCAATTAAACAAGTGTACCTGTACTATGAACCAAGTAGCATAGCTTAAGCAACTCCCAACCAACATCAGCGAGCCGGTCACCAATTCCTTTTTTGTCATCCTTTGCATTGAAATGTGATGACTATGCAAGTGAGAGGGCCATATGTGCAATGGTTTTCCTTTATAGAGACTAACACTTAGAGCTCCAGCAACACATAACATGGTTCCTGCAACTTTAATTCTCCCTCCTTTGCTTCCTAATCCCAATTTCTCCATTCTGAAACAATGAATCAATACAAGGAATTCAAAAGGCTAAGTATTATGTGCCGATGAGTTTAGAAGGTTGTATTCAACTACTAGGATAAAAGGTCAGGATCATCATTTAAGCATGATTATGAGGGAATGGTTTATTTTTGGTATGGGATGAGCTCCCCATATGCTTATGGTGGAACCAGCCAGACATGGTATCCAAGTGGTCACTCAAACCCATCCATTGGATGAATCACTTCAGCTTAAATCCATGGCCTGAAAATCAGCTTGATCCAAAACTCTGTTGGGCCATAGCACATGGAACAATGTGGGAGGGGACCTCCACCCTTGATTCCCGCCTGGGCTCACTTAATTTCAGAACAACCTGATTTTGATATGATCCTCATCTAGGGAAGATGAAGGGTTTGGAAGGCCTGGATTACATATTACACAACATGGTAGGCCCCACAAAAATGGAGGGTGGGGCTACCCCTCCCAACTTGTTCCCAGTGCTGCCTTTGGGCTGATTTTTGGGCCATGGAGTAATGTGAGGTGATGCATCTGATGGATGGGTCAGATGTCGTGAATACATCAAGTGGGCCCCACTTCTACATGATACCACCTGAGCGCACCCCTTATGGTATTATTCACAACCATGTGCAGTTCAAAATTTAAATCATTCCACCATCCCAACATGTAGGCAAAGAGGAGAACTTGATACATACCCAGCGATGGTAGAGAGGATGAAAGTAGTGATTGGAATCAAATTAAGGAAATTGGAGGCAAATGTGGCTGAAGTGTATTGGAGGCCATAGTAATACAAACCCATAGCCATTGTTATCCTGTTAATATATAAAGAGCAGACCATCAGTAAGCATATACAACATAGAGAAAATATTTTTTTCTTTTACAACATTTGAGCTAATAGGCATTGCAATACAAATACAGCAGTGTGTGTGTGTATCCAAATGCTCAGCAGCGCACCAGTTCACACGAGTTTTCATGTGAACTTTGTGAGAACTCATCTTGCATGATGTGAGTCCAAAGTTTGAACCATCCACGTGATGGAGCACCCAAGGAAACCCCCAGGGACCAACTTTTACTTTGATCCAAAACTTCAGTGGGCCATAGAAAAGGAAAATAGTTTCCTCCCTTGATTTGCATCTCTCTTTTCTATGGCCTGCCAGAGTTTTAGATCAAGGTGAAAATTGGTCATTGGGGGTTTCCATGAGATGCCGCATCACATAGACCGCTCAAATTAGACGCCCATGACACATGTGCAAAGGCGTGCATGTGAGCATGTCTCTATGTGTGTGTGTGAAATGGTGGTAGTTCATTATATGCAACATAGAGGGTGCATGGATAAAAGAAAAGGAATCATTATCTTTTTCTCAAAAATAACCCTTAAATTCAAAAGGGGGGAAATCTCTTAAAATGAAAAATAAAATTGATATTATTGATGAAAAGTTTAAATAAAGTCTATTTACAAAACCTCGTAAAATTACTTAGATAAGACCTAACTCTAAATTCCTAGCTAATTCAAAAATCTATACTTTCCTAAATAGTAAATTTACTAAAATTGTTAAAAACTTCTAAACAAATTACTCAAACTCTTTTCTATGAATCAAACATGGACTTTAAGCTATTCCAGGACTCTTCAAATCTTAAAATACCCTAAAACAATAAAAATTGTACTAAAAATAGTAAAATTTGACCTAAAAATTAGAGCTGACTCTTAAAATAACTTATTTTTGAAAAACTGTTCATAAACCATTGACCTTTGGCATTCAACATGTAAAACTCATTAATAGTTTTCCAACGATATATCAAACATATAAAACAGATAACTGGGCACAAAGTTATGTCTATCAAAAGTTATAATGTGCGTTAGACCCTTCAATTGAACTTTTCTAATCTAACTTCCTTCAATCCTAGCAATCAATGAGATTTTCCTTGACCTTCTCCTACATCAATATTCCACGAAAAGTTCATACAAGCAAAAGCATATGTTAGGATTGTTTGGTAGAAGTGATTTGGAAAAGATCATAATGGTCCATGATGGCCCCAAAACAAATAGAAGGCTCGAATAATTGATGGGACCTTTTTTTTCTCTAAATAGTTTTGACCATCCCTTTTACATGTTCTTAATAGAATGCTTGCAATCATTTTCATTACTGTTCAGCGTAAAAAAAGAGGCCATAAGATCAACACAAGAATTTTGACATATCAATTTTAGTTAGTAGGCTAGAAGAATCATGGTTTGGGTTGATCAATGGGCCTATTGTTAATCCAAGACTTTAAGACTAGCCTGACCGAGGTGAAGTTGAGATGTCCATTGTCCCAGCTAGTGTATATTCACTCCTATATTGACTAAAAGGACTGGTACATTTGTCATGGGAGTGGAAATGGCCCAACTCTGGTGTCTATATGAACTGGACCATTCCGGTCCAGAATCAATCAACTCCAACAAATCTCATTCGAATTCATCAAAATTTACGGAAACTTTTCTCCTTAAGAATATTACTAGACAATCACTGATATACTCTGCTAGACAATCGGGGGTGTTCAGAGGGTCAGACCATTCGTGATTGCTATGTAAAGGATTTAGAAAGAAAGCTTGTCTTATACTGAAAGCAATTCGCCTGTAACCTAGATTGGTGCTAAAAATAAATAATTTTATTTTTTCAGTTTCTCTAATATATTTTCCAATACCAGTGTTACCTGTCTCATGTATCTTCTGAATGGCATGATCTCAACAATCTCTAATGAATGATCAGTGGGGTTTCCGAAGGCAAGTGTGGGTTGGTGGCTTGACTTGAGGTTGGACTGAACACTGTATATTATGTCATTTCCATGAGCTTTACCAGATGACCGGCCAGGATCTCACGGAGGAGCATGATCTTAATACTACTCTCGCAAGTACCCTTCATATTTCTAACATATGAGTTTGATAAATGCACCAGTGCCCTGTTAGCACTAATAGTGCTCTTAGTTGCAACTGGACTCATAGTTAGGATAATCCATTCATCCAGACTGTTCACTAGGTCCTATGAACATTTCATGGGCTACCATGCAAACATCACGTTGATCCGATCTGACAAATACTAACCATTTGATCAATAGCCTTTAATATGGGTGATCAAGATCATATACAAAAAATAGGTCAGTAATTTGGTCCATCTATCAGTTAGCACATCATGGCTCGGAAAAGGGATGGGTGCAAAAACAAGGCCATGTCAAGGGTGAATTAGATCATCTGATCAGTGCAATTTTTGCACGTTATTGCATAAAATGTGTGCTGATTTAATGAACAGTTCAGATCAATCGATTGGCTTGTGGAAGTGAACCAGTACAACTAGGAGCACTGCACCTTTATATTGCTCTAAGAGCACTAGAGCATTTTTCGTCTCCAAACTCCCCCCAGTTGGGAGCCTAATTTCACGGAAGTCGATTCGGTGTTAGTCTGGTAACACCTTAGTTGGTGTTACCCTTACCGTGGGGCCCACCTTGATTATTTGTTGTACATCCATGCCGTATGTCCGTTTTTTCATAACATTTTAAGACGTATTGCCTAAAATTAACCAGATTCAAATCTCAAGTGAACCGCACCACAGAAAACAATGGTTATTGAATGCTCACCATTAAAAAATTCCTAGGGCCCACCTTAATGTTTATCTGCCATCCAACTCGTTGATAAGGTCAAAGAAACCTGGATTGGAGATAAAATACAAATATAAGATTGATCTAAAACTTTTGTGGCCCACAAAAAGTTTTTAGTGGTCATTCACCAGTCATCAATATTTCCAACAGTATGATCCACCTGAGAATTGGATCTTACAGGTTTTGGGATATTCTCGTAAAATGAACTGGAAAAACGGATGGACGGCGTGGATGTAAAACACATTCATCACGGTGGGCTCCGCACAATAAGGGTAACACCCACTGAGGTGTTACCCGGGTAACACCTAATCCGCTCCCTAATCAACCCTACCTTACAATTGGACGCGGATTTCCTGTGAAAGCCTTTCGCAGAAGTTCATTCGCAAGTATGCTGAGTAGGGTCCACCGATATGTTTGTGAGAAATCGACTCTGTCGATCCGTTTTTAGAGCTCATTTTAGGACATGCGACCAGAAATTAGGTGTATCCAAAACTCAAGTGGGTCACGCGAGAGGAAAAATTTGGGAAAGAAATGTCTACCGTTGAAACTTTCCTAGGCTTCACCTTGATGTTTATATGACATCTAAACCGTCTATAAGGTCATTCCCACTGTGATGAAGTGAAAACACAAAAATTGTTTGGCCTGATGCAACACTTCTATGGCCATAAGAATTTTTCAACGGTGATGACTGAATCTACACTGTTTACTCTCGTGTGACCCACTTGAGTTTTGGATACACATAAATTTTGTTCTTATGTACTAAAATGAGACCGCAAAACGGATGGACAGAGTGGATTTATCACCAACATCGTGGTGGGCCCCACACAGCATCCTGCGAAAGCCAATCCGCGTCCAGCTGCGTGTGAGGCTTGATGGTATATGTGGCATACATAAAACTCAGATTAAACCGGTTAAATTGTGTAATTCACTTTCGGCCCGTTACATCCCGAAAATCAGATAGTTTGCAAAGTTCGAACCTCTGATTCGTTAACCACTTCATTTTTAACCGTCCATTAACTGTCCTGAAATCTGGTGCTAAGATAATCGAAAAAGTGTAATTTCCGACTTAGGAAACATCTAATTGAGTACAGTTAAAACGGACAGTTTAATTTGAATTACTTGTATGCCACGTATTAAAATTCTTATTAATTTAATTTGTCAGTGCCTGCGTATCATTTATCATACTCTACCAGAGTATTAAAAAATTTCAGGGTTAATCTGTGTAGACCGTCCATCTGTTAAGAGAGCACAACAGATAACTTCCCCTTCATTATTTTGAAGGAAGGAGGCTTTGCATGCAAATGACTTTTTACTAAAGATAGACACGTGACAATCACCAACCGTGGCTGCCGACACGCAGCCCACCCGCACGTGCCATGCAGGCTACTGTGTAATGAAGGCATGGATAACCGGCATATCATCTTTCTGCCTCGCTTCGCTACCTGAAGAAAAATCATAGCCGTTGGATGCTCATCTAACGGCTGTGAGGCTCTCTCTCACTCGATAGGTCATGATAAGACTTGCCCATAACGATGAATGGCCGTTCCGACAAGACAACACTCCCCATCTTCAACACGAAGTCGACCCCTTCATTAAACCAACAGATCCTTTGTCGCTGAAACTTATCACCATACCATCTCGTAACATCAGGACCCAAGTGGGCCCCACATGTTATTCATTTTGATTGAACGGTGATAAGCTCACCACTGACCAGAAATTGGAAAAAAAACACATAGAGAAGAACAGTACTGCAGTTGTTTCCTTACCCGAATAACCCGTTGAAAAAAATCCACGGCAATGCCATCCAGCTTAACTTGCTTAACATCTTTCTGCAAAAGCCAACACAAGAAAAATAAAAGATTGCAAGATTGCAAGATATAAATATACCCATATGAAGAAATTAAATTATAAATTTTTTTAATTATTTTAATAGTTGGAAAATTCAAAACCTTTCCATGAAGAAAGCAAAAGGCGCGAGGAAAAAAGCTGCAACGATCTGACGGTATGTTAGGAGAGAGAAAATGAAGGTTCCTCTATTCAATACTATCTTTGACAAGAGAACCGTTCCAGTTGAAAGAAGCTGTACCAAGATCATGCTCAACGCAGCTTGGGAATTCTTGAACAATGCCTTCAGACCCATCTTCTCTTCAGAAGAAACCATGCATGCACGAGGTAGGGGTCGTTTTTTCTTCTTTTGTATTGTTTTTGACGTTTGAAGGTCATTTTCTCTTACTTTTTAAAGGAAAGGAGTATGGTAAAACCCTTGAAACAAGGGCAGGCTTCATGGTTTCGGGAAGTGAAGTGGGGTCCACTCAATCAATGCATGTGGGTGGTGGGGTTTGAAGAATCAGGGAAATGGGCACAGATGCCGTGCGGGTGTCGCCGTGTCGGATATCCGTTCCAGGTGCACCCTCATCCGCATGTGTTGTGTGTGAAATATCGTCGAAAACCAAGACTTGCTTCGGGAAATCGAGCTCTACCTGCGTTCCAGCAAATACCCACTTCCTATTTTAAAATAATAATAAATGCATGGACGCATGGGTGTACGTTAATACTACGGGTGTCAACGGTTGGGTTCGGATAGGGGCGGGTCAGCATGGCCCGATTCCTTTATTAAACGGGGCAACAATTCCATCCGAACCCGATCAAAGACCTATTAGGCTATTACCTTGTGGCCTGACCTGACTCACTGGACACTCAGCGAGCTAAGCCTAACCGAATTGCACCGTGTGGGACTCGACCCTTTCCGTGGCACCGCTACATAGGTTGAATACATGCGCCACGTGTCTCTCCGATGCGGATTGGCTGGTGTACTGTACACCAGCGATCTGGCTGGTGTGGGTACGTGTCGTGCGAAGACGAGTGCTGCCGCTCCTCGAGATCCAAGTTGTACGAACGGTTCAAAGCAGATCAAAGTTACATGGCCCACATAATGATGTATTTATTATATCCACACTGTTCATCCATTTTGTGAGATCACTTTAGAGCATGGTACCGAAAATGATTTATATCCAAAGTTTAAGTGGACCACACGGAGATAGCAGTGGGGACAGTCATTCTTACTGTTAAAAAATTCGTAGGGCTCACCATATAGCGTTAATTTTCCATCCAATCTGTTCATAAGGTCACCAGACCTGGACGAAGAGGAAAAACAAATATCATGTTGATCCAAAACTTCTATGACCCCGTAAGGGTTTCAATGGTAGACATTCAATCCCCACACCTTTTTGCAGTGTGGTCCACTTGATCTTTGGATTTAGAATATTTTTTTGTTCAAGCCTTAAGACGAGCTCCCCGAATGAAAGGACGGTTGGGATATAACACATACCTCATTATCGGACCCACGGAACTTGGCGAGGTCAACACGTCAGCCAGATCGGTGTTGGCTGGTACACCAGCTAATCCGCTTCTCTTCTCTCTCTGTAGAGAGAGATAGGGAAATAGTTCCATGCAATGGAGCTCACGGGAACTTCCCATGAGGTTGAGCTGTGTGGACCCCATCGTGATACGTGTCGAACATCTATCCCATCAATCATATTCACCATTCCATGGTGGGCCTCGAGCTTAAAAATCAAGTCAATTCATGACTTTTGTGGGCCACACCATATACAAAAGTTGAGAGGGGTTATCCTCCCATTAAAACATTCATAATCATTTTTTGGGCCCACCTAGATGTTGTTCACAAATTCTGTCCATCCATTATGTGTGTCCCACTTGGATGAGGGGTCAGACCAAGTTTCGGATGCATCTAAATTTCAGATGAGCTCCACAAAGTGCTTTTTATATGTTTTAGTCATGTCTTCATATGATTTTAGATGGTATGGCCCACCTAAGTTCCATGTACGGCTAATTTTTAGGATATCCCATAATTTAAGGGGGACCTATCAAATGCACGGTGTTGATGTTCAACATCATTATGGTGGGGCCCACACAGCTTAAGCTTATGGGAAGTTCCCACAAGGTCCACCACATAGAATCTATATATAAGCCATACCATCTAAAATAATGTGAAGACATGCGTAAAACATATAAAAGCATTTGGCGAGGCCCACCTGAAATTTGGATGCGTATGAAACTTGGTCTGACCCATCATCCAAGTGAGACACATAAAGGATGGACTGGATTTGTGAACCACACCTCGGTGGGCCCAATAGAATGATTATGAATGTTTTAAAAGAGGGAAACCCTTCTCAACTTTTATACGTGGTGTGGCCCACACAAGTTATGGATTGACTTGATTTTTAAGCCCTAGGTCCACCATGGAATGGTGCATCTGACTGATGGGGTAGATGTTTGACACGCATCATGGTGGCGCCCACACAACTTAACCTCATGAGAAGTTCCCATGAGCTCCACCGCATAAAACCATTTCCCTGTATAGATGACGTGTGTCTATATATGACACGAACAGGCATGGACGGTTTTATCCCAGCCATTATAATTTCACAGGTACTTAAAAAGCTTTCCGTCATTGAAGGATATGGTAAGGGTTTTTATCAAAACAAATGATAGTTTGGTAATTTAATGAGCCTACATGACGTCGACTTGTCTCTTCAGCTCGATCCTCTCCCACTCGATCGATCTTGCTTTTCAAAAGCCAAAAAAACATTTTGGTACTCTTACTAAAGTCAGATGGTAAACATACAGCCACTAAAAACTTATTTTAGTGGAATTTTGTAACCTGAAATTAAATCTTACAAATCAATGGATTTTATTTACATGGATATGAAAATCTCAAGTCCACGAGTAATGGTCCACCCGATAGATAACTTTCAATTTGTTAAGTTCATCCGATATCCAATCCATCCAATAGCTCGGCCTTGTCACAAGGATTAAGTAATGCAAAAATCATCCATATCCACTCATTGTAAAGGCTATATTTGCATTTTTTTTAAAAAAAATTATTAATGGCTAGGTGTTATTTTTTACGTTATGGCCTGGTGTGGCATACTTGATGAGTGGATACAGCTGATTTTTTAATAATGTGATCCTCATGGTTAGACTCATCTATTGGATGTGTTGGATCTGGCATGCATTTAATATAATGGAAGTAATCCACTGGATGGACTATAACTCGGGTCCAACGGATTGGATTTGAAAAATACCCTGTATATAAATAGAGAGAGAGAGAGAGAGAGAGAGAGAGAGAGAGAGGCCCACTAAGATGTGATGTGGATTTAACATCCGCACAACGCATTTAGTGGATCCCCTCTAGGTCATGGGAAAAATCAGCTGTATTTAAAACACATATGGGCCACATCATGTGAAATCATAAAAAATGACTAAAATATCTAAAAGCATTTGGTGGGCCCACTTGAGTTTTGGTATGGC
Source organism: Magnolia sinica (assembly GCF_029962835.1). Classification (NCBI taxonomy): domain Eukaryota; kingdom Viridiplantae; phylum Streptophyta; class Magnoliopsida; order Magnoliales; family Magnoliaceae; genus Magnolia; species Magnolia sinica. Next base: position 25,176,961 of record NC_080590.1, read on the forward strand.
TTGAAACTTGGTGTCGCCTCATCTAAGTGGGACAGACACAATGGATGGGCTGTTTAAACCGCATCTTATTAGGTATTACATACGATCAAGAAGGTTTCAATGGACAGGCATCCACTGTAGTGTTATTCGTGGCGCGGCCATCTAAACCATGGAATTTTAGGCTCATAGCTCATCATGAAAGGGTGCATCTGATTGATGATATGGATGTCCAAAGCACATCATGGCCGAAACGGATTGGCTACTCTCCCTGCCACCATCCAGGTGGCTGGTGGTCAGTGCTCTGTGTATGTGTTTCATCCATTCCTCTCATCCATTTTTTAAGATCATTTTAGGCTTAATCCTAAAAATGAGAGGGATATAAATCTCAGGTGCACCACACCACAGGAAAACAATAGTGATTGGATATCCACCATTAGAATCCTCCTAAGGCCCACTGTACTGCTTATTTGACATTCAATCTGTTGATTAGGTCATACAGACCTAGTTGAAGGGAAAAAACAAAGATCAGCTTGATCCAATACTTTTATGGCCCCCAAAAAGTTTTTAATGGTCGACAATCATTTAACACTGTTTCCTGTAATGTGGTCCACTTGAGATTGGGATATACATCAATTTTTTTTTAATCTCATACCATAAAATGATCTAGAAAAATAGATGAACGGCAAGGATGAAACACATACATCATGGTGGGCCCACAGAGAACCGACCATCAGCCATTGGCTGGTGGCAGGGGGAGTAGCCAATCCGTATCCCATCATGGCAGGTTCCATAGAGCTCAACCTCATTGGAAGCTTTCATGACGTGGACCTCATAATTGGCTGATTGGTGTATCTTCAATGAATTGTTGTATATTCAATAGATGGACCAAATTTCACAGATAAATGCTTATTAATAAAGTATTAAGAAGTTAAATCAATCTGAATTTTGAAAATAACATGTTTAATGCCAGTCTCACAACTTAGGTGGTTTGATTGAGTTGTTACATGCCACGTTTAAAGTGTCACTCTTCAGACCACTTTCCCCTCTTAGATGTGTTGTATGTGTCACTCCCGGGTAGATTGAGTTTGGCAGAGGCCTCACAATAAAATGCAAGGCTCTGAACCAGCAGTGTGTGATTGGGCCTGCCCCTTGCGAAATTGGTTGAGTGCATAATCTTCTTGACTCGCTTTCAAAGAAAATGCGCTTTGCATGAATCTATCTCCAATAGTGGCAACATGGTCCAATCAAACCTAGCTATTTTAGAACCTTACTGTGTTGAGTGAGGCCTCGGCCTCCGAATCTGCCCCTATGTCACTCCCCCTAGTAAATATTTATACTACTTAAAATAATAATAATAATAATTTGCTTGGATTTTTTTTTCTGGGTTTAGTTGGGTTAGGTCATCTGCATAGCCCATTAAGAAGCTATATGGGTTCAACCCGGGTGCAGCCTATGTACTTAAAGGGTACATTTTCTAACCAGTATCTGACCCACCACACATTTAGCTTGGTCCAAGCATGTCGGGCCAGTTGACCCGTGGACTGACTTGACCCATTGTCACACCCAATCGAAACCTTCCAGATCATGGCCTGCTGTAGTGGGTTGTGATGGACCTAGAGTTTCCACGAATAGGCCAGTACTATCCGATTGGTGGTCATAAGATCTGCGATTTAGATGAGAAAAGTAAGCCGCTGACGAAGAGTCTGGCCCACGGTTTTGTCTATTATGAATGAGGTATTTGTATCCCACCCACGGATTGTATGGTGGGCGGTGCATTTACATGGATTCGTCGCATAGGGCTGGTAATGGGCTCCGTGGATCGACTGATTTCTGGCCCAAGAAGCCACAGGCCCATCTTGAACTGTAAACCACGTGTACTCTTTTCAGTAGATGGTATTGTCATGTAGATTCGTTTGACTACTCCCGGTAATGGGCTGCAAATAGACCGTTGGATTTCACGGCCCAACAGGCTATATGGACGGCCTTGGATGGCTGGATAACACGTCAAATTAAGGAACTGGACAGGGCTAGCTCCGTTGTAGTTTAGGTCCGGCCTTGAGCGGACTTGGTGGATTTTTCAATCTTGTTAATCCTTCAACTTGCCTATCTTAATCTAGACGTCATTTATCACTAATCACAAAGGGAAAACAGTTGGGGCTATCGGTGTGCATCAAGTAACCATAATTTGATGCGTCATGGTGGGCTATTGGATAATTATAATTTGTAATTGCTGTACTCTATTTCTAGCAATTTTGAGAAAGCCAATAGAAAGATGACATGGGATATTGTATGAGAAATATGAAGTGGATAAAAAGATCTTTAGAGATTTGGAGCGTTTTTTGCATGCTTACAACTGACATAAGTTTAGTTTTATGTGTTAGCGGATGGTCGATGGAGTGTTGCGGTCAATATGCAAAAAGTGCGATTTAAGATATAAAAGGTGACCAAGGGCAACCTTGGATGACAAAAATGAAATAAGCAACCAACGGGTGTTTAAAAGTGAAACCGTCATAATAAAAATGTGCTAAAAATTTGATCTAGGAAAGAGAAGAATCTAAAAAGATTTTTGAATTGTTGTAACCATTAGAGTAATGGAAAAAAGATTTAGAGGAATAAACTACAACGAGAATCTATAAACAACAAATAAATGTAACAGAGAAAACCAACTAACCATTTCAAAACAAAACAAAGCATCAACAAATTTATCAATTCATCTTTTATCTCAGCTTATTCTAGTAGTGGGAATTATTAGCTATAATCTTAATTTGTAATCCAAGTCTATGTTTATACATTGGATTTGCTCTTTATTCAATATCAAGCAATTTTTTAAGAAAAATATTTTTGTAGTTGCTCTTAGTGACCGACTGGTATAATGAAAGTATTTTTTGGTAAAAGGTATAAAGTAACCCATCTTTAGAGAAAGAATTCTATTGTCCGAGTATCGCCTGATCATTATTGAATTCTTCGCATGGTTGAGTAAGTAGCTGATTTTCTTAGAATCTAATTATATACGTTTATATTGGACGTATCTGCTTATTGTAACGCTTGGGATCAAAGTTGATCGGTTTGAATCTAGTTGCTATATGCATGCCTACATAATTGAAAACAAAGTGCTCTGCCAACACATGCTAGTTGGATGATTCAAACAGTTGATTTAGGGCATGCAAAAACGTAGAATGATTGTTCATATATAGAAGATAGGTCTATGTTTAGGACCATTTGACTGTTGCTATGTCCGCATGCTAGAATAAGAAGAGTGGATTGAACCTAATGGATGATTTAAGTTGGATGTCCATGCCATGAGTGCGTGGGAAGGTTATGACACACCTAGACTATCTGATCATTACCTGTAAAGAAAAATAATAATAAGCAATACGAACCGGTACTGCTCTAGCCTGACTCGCGAGGGACACGGCTGGCCTTACTTGCGCTAATAAAGCGATATACATGAGGAGAATCCAGCATTAAACCAATTCCGTCCATCAGGCGTGCCACCATATTTTCACCATAGAGCTTAAAAATAATTTCAATGCAAGAATTAGGTAAGCCACACCATGGGCTGGAAAACGGTATAAAACCATGCTTAAATGTTCTAAATTCACATTGTGGGCTAATGTCAGTCCTGGAATACCCTGATTTTTGGGACATCCTACCATCTTGATAGAGGACGAGTCAGATTAATAGATTGGATGGTATATAAACTAAGGTGGAGCCCGCACACAATTTAGATGACTTTAAAAGTGGACTTCCCATACCAACTATTTCCCGTGGTGTAGGTAACTGAACTATCAATCAAACTGATTTTTAGCCCTAAGTCCAAACCCAGGGTTGGGCACACTAGGTCGATCTCATCCACGTGAAGTCGTTGCATCCGCTTCAGCGGAAGTCACGCCCACTCTACCTATCAAAGTCACTGCAGTTCATTAGAAAAGGGTAGTTTGGTCATTTAACAAATTTCCTCTGTTGCCCTTTTGACTACACGTATGAAAGAATGTATTACGAAAGTTGTAGGATATACTTGTAATTATATTATAAATAGGTGGATAACTACAATTATAGTATAATATGTGCGCTTAATTGTAAATTTTTTATAAATATGATATCCAAAGTAAAGAACAACTACCCAAAAGCTTCCAAATTCACAAGCCTCACCAGATAATTAGATGGGTGTTTCCATTCTCACGGAGCAACTATGCTGGACAAGTTGGATAAGCTATAAATACCCTAGTGGGCCCCACATTCAGTTAGTTGCATTATATATTTTCTCATCAACAACTTGTTGTATATTAGATACATGCATGAGCTCTTGCATGCAACTAGCTAGCTGGAAACTGAGAAGGTATGGTCCAACTAGGGCATAATTATGAACATTTCAAGTACCTTGGACATCTGCTGGCCCACCATGAAGATAACCTAGCACCAGAAAAAAAAAAGAAAAAAAGCCAATCCTTTAATTAGGTGGGCCAAGGATGTACTTTGATTACATTTGCAGTTCTCCATTATTTTTGTCCACATGCTAAGTGGCCTGGATTGATTTATGCTTTAAGTAATAATCTTTATTGTGGTCCAACCTTGGGTAAGTTAGATTGTTGTTACTATTATTAGTTTTTAACCAAAAATCAGGAGCACACCACGTATGTAGGATATGTTTAGATGAGCCAAGGAAGAAAAGGTGTTTTACAATGCTCTTGACCACCACCTTCAAATCTGATTCAAGTATGAAGAATGCTTACACAACCACCTTCTTTGAGACGTATAATATTTTTAAGCCATTGGCATTAAGTCATAGATGGCACAGTCCCCAAAGCCTTAAAGTAATGGGTGGCACGTTCAATCCTCCACTTGGAGTATTCATTCATTCATGCCACTGGAGATAAGCCATGGCCAAAAAATCACGTCTTCCACATGCACAACCACATGTAACACGGATCAAATATCATAACCCTCTGAACTTTGGTTATTGTTTCAATTGTTTTTAAGAATAATAGAAAGGATGGTTAGAATTATCTGAAAAAGATTTTTTTTTTATTTTTTTATTTTTTTTTAATCGTAAGCAATCCACGCTGGGACCTTAGACCATACCTTTTTTTCATTTTTCATTTCTTCTTGATTTTGCCGTCGCTTGTGAGATGGTTAGGATCATTCAATCATGTGATTTTTGTAAAATGGATCTTGCAAGTAGTGTTGTGGAATGATTAGACAGTACTGGTCAAAGATAGGCTGTCCCACACGTTCATGTATTCAAGAATGCACGTGCATTTACATCTTAGCCGCATGGCTGAGGAAAATCCAAAACAAAGGTTTCCACATCGATCAAGTCTCTTTCTTTAGCTGTTGTGGGGAGATAAGATGACAGGAGCGGGAGTGGTCTGTTGCCCCATGCGGGATACGGCTTACCTGCCACCCCTTCCTCCGTGGTCGAAAGCCAGGTGAGGCCCACTGATGTTTGTGAGGAATCCACTCCCTCCATCCGTTTTTTCAGCTCAGATTTGAGTAAGAACCCAAAAGAGGCATATACAAAACTCAAGTGGCCCCCACGACTGGAAAAGGTGGTTAGGGAAATGCCAAACGTTGAAACCCTCACCGTATGTTAATATGTCATCTAAACCGTTAAAAAGGTTACTCCCACGGGTATGAACTGAAAAAAATAATAATTATTATAACGTGATCCAGAACTTATGTGGCCACATGAATGTTTCAATGGTGGGCGTTTTGGACCCTCACCCTTTTTTTTTTATTTTTTATTTTTTAAAGAAGAAGAACAGAACACTTTACACCAGCTAATTTCAGGCAGGCCCAATGACAAAATGATGCGGGCCTACCTACCGTAAGACCGCTAAAGAAAGCGGAAACGACGGGAAAGGTTAGGCTTTCCCCGGGTTGCCTAGGCCCACTCTATCTAGGAACACTGGACCTCGAATGGAAAGGGGGAACTCTTGTAGATTGGAAGAGCCGGTTCACTTGCCCATCACACCCCAGCAGGGCCAAGGCATCTGCAACCAAGTTAGCCTCCCTATGGGTGTGGGCGATGCGAACATCCATATTGCGCATGAGAGGGCTGAGACCACTGATTACAACTTGCTTGCCACCACATGGGCCACGAGCGCAGATCATGATTTTAGAGGGCTGAGACCACTGATTATAACTTGCTTGCCACCTCCACCTTCGTGAATTCGAGCCTCACACACTCATTAAGGCCATCAAGAATTGCTTTTATCTCTGCCCTCATTTTGGATCCGAACCCGTATGCAGATGAGAAAGCAAAGAGAAAGTCACCGGAAGAATTCCTTCCAACACCACCTCCCGATGGGCTCGGATTGTCCAACATTGATCCATCTACGTTTATTTTGGTCCATCGATGTTGGGGCTTTACCCACTCGACGACTTGAAATCTGGCCTTGATGGGCGCTGGCTTCTCGATCCCCAAGGCGCTGAGAGTTAGCGTTGGGCAGCGGTAAAAAGGGGGCGATTAAGCTGATCCAGCGGAGAATGTTTGAGAGCAATCGGGATGCAGGCCAATCCACTTCCCATTAGAATCCACATGTCCGGATGGATGGCTGTGATGATACGTATAGCCGGATGGAGGCAATTACAGCAGTTTACAATTAACTCAATCCATTTCATTGTTCCTTTTCAAGGATTTTATTTTTATTTTTTGAAAATTTATAAAGTTTCCTACATTGATGTTCACTGAAATCCACCCTATACTAGGTGTGTCACCCATTGCTAGGTTGGAGGAAAAAAAAAAAACAAAAGCTCTATTAATGATTCAAAAGGAGTATATGGTTGGAAACAGCGTACAGAGCAACGCTCACCCTCCCGATTGTTCCACTTGTATAACCCATCTAAATAATGAATAAGATTAATTTTTGAGTACTAGGTGTAGATTTCGGTGCAATATCTTAACTATTGGAGTGGATTTCATGGAATTATCATAGTGGGCCATAAAAAATCAAGTGCAGACATCTCTCTCCCAATCGTTTCCTTTGGCATAACCCAAATGAATCACATCTCAGGCTAATTGTTTGGCCCTTGGCCTAACATTGGATAACACACATACACACATATGTATAATGGTTGAAGTGTATCTCACATACACATCACTGTGTGGCCCGCTAAAAACTCAAGGGGGACAATCTCGTGCTACACCCAGGCATTAAAAAGCGCTGTAGGCATGGGGACCAAAGATTCTCTTACTAGACCTAGGTCCGAAAAAGTGCCAGAGGCCTGGGAACCAAAGATTAAAACCATTTGTAATTTAGTAGCCACACTAAGGGAAATAATTTTGAAGATAAGCATTATTCAATGACATGATACACTTGAATCACGGGTGCAGTTTGGCCTCGGACTCAAACTAACTCAAGGTAAAGTGCTCAGTAGTAGGAGTGGATTTCACATAAACATCATGGTTGGGCCACCCAAGTCCCGACCCCCAACTTTAGATAGTTACTTAAATTGACGATATAGTTTATTGTAAACCATTTTGAAAAGGAACCAAAATATAATTTTTATTAATCAAATTTCCTTTCTTTTTAACAGGGGAGACTGAATGATATGACCATGTGATACTTTTTCATTGGCCTTATATAGTGTGTTTCTGCAACTTGAGTAGAGTATGGAAGTGGACTGCTTAATGAGTAACTTAGTCGCAAAGGTTATTGAGGAAACTGATAATGTCTTAAATCAGAGAAATTTCAATTGCTTTTTCTGTATTATTCTTCACCCGGGTTTAAAAAAAGAACTTACATGTATATACAAGGAAATCTAATTAGAACTAATCCTAATTAAAGTATTTCTATACATGGCTAATTATAGATATGATGAATAAAAATACTAATGCTATATGTGACAAATGTACAAGTAATGATATCTAATATAATCTCACATAATCCTACACCCCACCTCAAACTGATGTGCGAGAACAAACTAACATTAGTTTGCTACTGAGAAACTTATGTTAGGATGATGTCATTGATTTTGTAAATAAATTAACAAGTTGTAGTTCTGATGTCGCATGAGGGAGAAAAATGATTCCAGCCGTGTATTTTTCTCGCGTAAAGTGGCAGTCAACTTCAATGTGCTTAGTGCGCTCCTGAAATACTGGATTGGAAGCCAATTGAATAGCAATCAGGTTGTTAGCATATAATGAAGTTGACGAAGATAAATGAATCCCAAGATTTGTTAACAATCCCCTGAACTAAGTAATTTCACTACAAGCTTCTGTCATTGCACGGTATTTAGCTTTTGTGCTAGATCGAGACACCATGGTTTGCTTCTTACATTTCCAGCTAACCAATGATATCCTAAGAAAACACAATGTCCAGTAGTAGATCGTCGTGAAGTGGGACATTCTGCCCAGTCAACATCAGAATAAGAAGATAACTACAGATCATTTGAGGATAGAAAGAGAAGCACCTTATCAAGGATACCTTGAAGATATCAAATAATGCGATGAACTGCTTTCATATGCAATGTACAAGGTGTTGCAACAAACTGGCAAACAACATGAACTGCATGTGCGATGTCGGGATGAGTCATAGTGAGATAGACCAAGCTTCCCACCAACTGCCTATAAGTTGTAACATCTGAGAGATAATCTCTATTATTTTTTCCATACTCGACATTTAATTCTAGAGGAGTTTCATAGGACTTGAAATCTGTAAAGTTTGCTTGTTTGATCAAATCATTAGTATACTTCCATTGACTAAAGAGATATCCTCAAGATGTATGAGATATTTCAAGTCCCAAAAAATATGTTAATGGCCCCAAATCCTTCATATAAAATGAAGTGTGTAGTAATGATTTAAGATTGGTAATGACTTTCACGTCACTGTCGGTTATGAAAATATCATCAACATGGACCAATAAAATAACAAAACCTGAACCAGCCTTAAGAATAAACAATGATGAGTCATATTGACTTTAGGAATAGCCAACCTGGGTTAACACTCTATGAAACTTTTCAAGCCATGCCCGTGGTGCTTGTTTGAGCCAATACAAAGCTTTAGATAATTTGCTAACCAGTTTAGGATCCTTTGATTTATAGCTAGGTAGTTGTTTTACGTAGACCTCCTCTTTAAGATCCCCATGGAGCAAGACCATTGATGTATAGTACCATTTGAACTAAGAAAGTTCTGAAATTCTTAAGAAATATACTTGCCACTAGAATCTGATCGTAGAATCTTAATTTTCTTTGAAAATTGGGTCTCTACATATATTGAAAATTTTCTGTAGCAAGAAAAGGCTTTTGACTTGTGTTTCATGAAATATATTCACGTGTACCTCGAAAAGTTATCCACAAAGATAATATAATACACAGAACCACCAAGAGCCATAATAGGAGATGGACCCAGACATCAGTATGGACAAGATCAAATAGGGTGGTAGCTCGAGAGTTGCTTAATGGAAATGGTAATGCAGTAGATTTACACAGTTTACAACTAACACAAGTCATATTAATAGAATTATGACTAATATTTATATTATCATTTAACAGAACAGACTTAAACAAGGATAATAAATTCTTGGAATTAGGATGGCCTAAATGAGTATGTTACAATTTCCGACACTTATTAGCAAAATAAATGTCACTAAAAGATGGTAAAATATATATATATATATATATATATATATATATATATATATATATATATATATTTGGATTGGAGACCAGCAGGATCAAACTCCAAGATGAACAACCACTCTCTCTTATGGCCCTTCCCAATTAGCCTCTCAGTTTCTAGATCCTATATGAAACAAACAAATCGAGAAAATCAGACCAAACATTTATTCTCAACGAGTTGGGCAATAGAAACTAAGTTAGCTGACAACTTAGGAACGTAAAATACAAAGGAAGAAATTAGGAGGTGAAATTTTTAAGGAACCAATATGTGATATAGGTAACTGGTTGCTATTTGCAGTAGAGATGGAATCCACGCCTCTATATGGAATACAGTTAGTTAAACAAGAAATGTTACCAGACATGTTATTGAAAGCCACTGAATTAATATACCAGGTTTTGACAGAGTTAATATTACCTATAGAACTTGAGGAACCCATAGCCTGGAGAATCTGTTGAATTTGTTATGGAGAAAGCAGATTTGGTTGCACAGATGAGGGTGAGACGAAAGAGGAAGAATTAGTTTTCTCATAAGGAGATGCCACAAATGTACGTCTACGTTGGTGGTACTGAGGGGGTAAAGGAGGTCGAATCGGGCAGTTTGCCATGTCATGTCCTTCTTATTTGGAGTATTAATAAAATAGAATACTTGTATCAGATGATTTTAGAGACCTTTTCTTGTTAGTACAACGAGTAGCGACATGACTAAATTCATCACAAGCATAACACTTAACTTTTGACATGTCACGTGACCTTCCCATAACATTGCGAGTAATGAGGGTAGTATCAGGAATAGTTTCTCTCATGGAAGTAAGGGTTTTCAAATGTGTCTCTTTTGCCATCAAATCTGATAGGCTGCCTTAAGAGATCGAAGTTGAGGTCGGTTCTTCAGTGCGGCCCGAATTGGGTCAAACTTTGGACAAAGTTTATATAGAATTACATCAATTTATTTGTTTCTTGAAGTGTCTTCATTGTCTCTGCTGCTGTGGCAGGGATCACTAGATCTATAAGTTGAATCTCATGTGAAAGGGATGTAAGCTTAAAATAAAAGTCCTAGACACTTAAAGATCCTTGTTCCAGTTTTGATAGCTCGTACTCTACTTGATATCTACGAGCATGATTTGATTGTTGATAACACATTTTCAAGTAAGCCCATATTTCTGAAGTTGTCTCGAAAGATGTGAGATTAATTGCAATGTTGTTCTCAACACTGTTAAGGATCCATGTGACCACCTTTAAATTATTAGTGGTCCAAGTTATGAGTTCTTTTTCATCAGTTAGTTTTCCCACAAAACCATCCACATAGCTATAAAGGCTCTTTCCTGCTAGAAAATGCTTGAAATGAAATTGTCATAGGAAAAAGATTCTTCCCATCCATCTTAACATGAATTATCTCAATCTTATCTAAGGAATTCATTGATTCCATAGAAAAATAACTATAGATATGAAAGGTAAACAATATACTGCTATGTGAATCGGGCAAAGTGGCCCCAATCCGTGAAGAGAAAAAAAGGACAACCTTAATTGTAACAAGACGGGAATGGTAAAGGAACACTGTCATCTACTGGTTCTGTTGGTTGTGTAAAAGAGGAATGGACTACTGTGTAGCAATGCACCAAGAGAAATTTGAACTGTCTGAAGATTTCAGATCAATAGCCTTGTGTAACACCCCAGATTTTCGCTATTTTCGATTTCCAAAAATTCTTTTATATATATATATATATATATATATAAGTAGCCACGTCGTCACATACTAACTATTGATGCTCGAGGTGAGCTTATACGGGGCTGGTACTGATAAAGAACCGCACAAATAAGATTGATCAACCGTAGAAAATCAATGAATCCAACCGATCACTTAAACATTGAGTTTAGCCTCATAATTTATTCACATAGGGCCTAAATCTAACCAACTCATCGCTGAGTAATCAAGGCAATCGTAAATAAATTAAAGATCTACCCAAACCTGAGTCAGCTATAGGCCGGACCTTAATTAATAAACCAAATCAACTCAGTTACTCTTTTATCCTAAAACCGTCAGTTTAGAACAAGCATGACCGAATCACCATTTTTGCTAATTTCGAATAGGCCATACTGTGAACTTAGTTAAACCATACCTCAACAACTGTGGCCATGAAATTTTTATACCCAATTTACTCTAGAAATGCCCCGATTACCCAAACAAGTTCTAGACCACTCGTTAGTGGGCTACTAGTTCGGAAATTATATAGTAATGTCCATCTCACTGAGCTTGTAGTCCATCGCGGGCAATGGACTCAAATGATGCCTAGAAACGGACGATTTGCGCCATCCAGCTGGCGCTTGTAAAACGCAACTCTCTCAAGTAATAACCTTAAATCTGAATTTTTAAAACAATTAGCCCCGCCACTTAGGATAATAAATTATGACATTTCAGCTATTGAATTTCACCCAAATTTGCACCATAGGCTGAAGATGTTTTCCTGCACTCATCCGCCAAATATGACCCTTGATTGAGGAACAATAACTGTTAATCGCAAATCGGACCCTTGTGATAAATTTTCACATCTGTTTGTCGTCAAACATTGAATAGCCCTTCATTGGACCATGGGGCACCCATCCCATAATTTAGATGGGCCAGGGGGCCATCAAGGCAGCCCCGAAAGCCATAAGTGGGCCCCAAAGGGTCATTTGGGGAAATAAATGACACTTGGGGCCAACTGAATTAAAATCCAAGTTATAAAACCCATTAAGCCCTCTCTCCCTCACTCCCACAGCAAATTCTAGCAGTTGAGAGAGAGGGGGGGGGGGGGGGAGAGTGAGAGTGCCTAGGAGATAGGAAATTGAAATTCCCACACTCTTACCATATATGCACGCCGAAAACCTCAGCCCTACCACCTTAGAGATGAGGTGTGGTTGATCTAAGGTAACAAATACAACCTCTCCTCCATTTTTCTTAGTTAGGGTCGAACGCATGTGTCTTAACATGCAATTCCTTGGCACATGGCCTAGGCATGCCGAACTTGCAAACCTAGCACTGCTAGAACGACCACAAAGACTTCCGGTCGATCATATGTGCAGACCATTACCTCTAGGTGGCCTATTATCATACCTAGAGTAAACGCTAGTGATTATGTTTGGGAATTTATTTTGCATAATGTTGATTTTGCAATAGCATGTTGAAATTGATCGATGCATGAGATTTCCCTAGTTGGGGAAAGAAATTTCGAATATACTACCCTTGATGCATGTGTTGATTGTATTGTTTGTCAGTTTGTGAAGTTGTATGTGTATTATCCCCAAATCTTGCTAATTTCCTAAGTTAAATTCTGTCGCATGTAATTAATATGCGTAGATTTTGTACATAATTGATTATATTGATGAATTGCTAAAATTTGTGGAACCCTTAATTAGGAATGTCCTTGATTTGTTGAGTTAGTGCCATGGACTTGTGCACATGTCTTCCCTGTAGCTTGGGAATGGGTACATTCGCCACCCACACCCTACCACATAGGTTGATTCTTCCTGTAGTTGGCGGTGGAACTTATATCCTTATCTATTGATCCCTGGAAACTCAGCCCTATATACTAGTACAATTAGGAATTCCCTAAATTATGCGTAACACTCGCTTGTGCCCCGAATTGAATACGAATTGTAATTTTACTTACCTGATCTCCCTCACAACTACAAGTAGATCGACCTCTACTCGTTGTTATTGTATTTATACACTGCATCCTTTTGGGATCGACTGACCAAATCGAAACCCCTTGGGCACCCCTTTTGTTAGGTCAGCTCACATGCAAGTTTGGCCCGACTAGCCAAACCGTGAGTGTCAGCTGTAGTTGGACTACACGAGACATTGCTCTCAAGCCATACAGCTGTGGTTTGTCTCGTGGGGACAAATTAGCCTACTGGTTGGTCATCTTTGTACGTTGAGCATGTTTGTACATGCCTACTGGGACCTGAGGTACCTTACACTCGTTTGCACCCATGGATAATCAGAAGTTCGACCCACAAGACTCATGAGCCGAGGATGGTGAAATGGGACACTATGCCGAGTTGTCGGCTATGCTGGGGTGACGAGCCTCCTCATAGTGACCAGTGAGCAACTAACTCGTGAGTCGGGGATGATGGAATAGGACAATATGCCCAAGTTGTCGGCCTAAACTGGGGTGACTACCCTCCCCATAGTGATCGCAAGTAAGACTTTAAATGTCTTAAAAGCTTTCGTATGATTCAAATTATGGGAATGATGAACCTAAACTGGCCAAGGACCGCGAGAGCCATATGGCTACGGCCACCAGAGCCGCGCGATCGGATTACGGCAATGATCTAACATGGTATCTTAGTTTCCCCAACCTGCTGGATGAATGGACATAATAAATCAACTTGGCTAACATTTACATCACATTCATTAGATACTTCAGCGATTTAACAGTCGTGGTTACAACGAGGGAGTGTTAGTTATTCGCAAACAGTAAATGTTGTCGCTCCATGAAGTGTTGGTAGTAAGGGCATGCATCATATCATTGAATCATACATTTCCATTAACTAGAGTATTCAGGATTCTGTGGATCTATGCCTTTCACTAAATCTGCTCATGCATATGATAATCTGTATAACTTATTGTTAATGGTACAATTGAGTTAGTTACTTACTCCCACTCTGGGATGGTGTTTTAAAACATTAACTAGAACCTGTCATAGATGCAGGATTGATGGAGCTGAATGCATTGGAGGATGCCAACATGGACGATGAAGAGGGGCAAGCGTACTATCAGACCTTCGGCGGCTTCTTCTAGTTTATGTTTGGACTGTTGCGGGACATAGGCCAGGGCCCTAGTCATTTTGGGATACTTATCTGCGAGGGACTAGTTCCCTGTCCTGAATTTTCTTGAGATTGTATTTTGGATGTTCTACTTATTTAGTGACACTTATCATTATTTCATGACTTACTGATGCTTCATAGTTCACTAAACACCCCATGGCTTATGAGATAATCCAAATGTAATTGAAATCTGAAGCCCATTAGTGCACACGTGACACCCGAAAATTCGGGAGCAAGTTCCTACTCGGCCTCTGAAATTTGGGGCGTTACAGGTGGTATCAGAGCATGGTTTGGGGTTAACCTGGGCCTTAGGTAGTGGGTCTATCATAACACCTTATCGACTTAGGAGGGAGCGATCGAACTTAGCGATACTTATAAGACCCTACGACCAAGCCATTTGGCCAATTTGAACACTGAAGTCTTAGCTTACGGTTCAAGTGTAGAAAGGGACTTAGGCCATAAGAAGTGATCTAAATCACTTGCAGTTGAAAATTTGAAGATTGGATACAATACGAGCTAATGTCGAGGAGTCAAGCAGCTAAAGTAGCACGCGTGCCCTGGACACATACACTGCACGTCCGATAATCCGATTCGAGGTAGGACATACTCCCGTTTCGATTTTGGCAGGCCAAGTCATCTCCACCTTGAGCTTGAGAGACTTCTGGTCTACTTGGACCACCAAATGAATGGCCCATTGAATCCAAAAAGGGCCGCCGTCAACGTGAAGTCAACCCTCTCTTCCAAATCCATTTTTTTCATGAGAAGTTCCCTCTCCAAGGTAGTTTTTCAAATCTCATTCCCTCCCATATCCATTAACCTTTAGGATCTCCCCTTTCAACCCATCTCCTTAAAAAATCTCTCCTTGCATCACTTTATTCTTCTAATTTTTCTAAGTACTTTTCATATTAGACACAACTCCTAAAGCTTAAAAGATGGAGAGCTATAATTAAACTAAAATTTATTATAAATAGTGAAAATGTAAATAAAATGTATTTTTGACCATTAACCTTATGGAATCTCACAAATAACCTAGTTTTTTTTTTTGGATGAAGTGGCTCCTCCTACCCCAAAATCATATATAGCACGTTGAATAAATCATTCCGGTTTACAAGATGCCCCTTTTGCTAAAAAAGAGTGGCAGAGCCACCGCCAGACACCACAGCGGGCGGCGAGGCCACTGCCGGAATTTTCTGCTATTTCTGTCTTTTTGGATTAACTTCAAAAAGTCATATCTCCCTCAATATAACTCCGATTGGGGTGATTCAAAAGCCAGAATGAAGCTTGATAATTCTAGTAGCATATAAAATAAATAAAAAAGAAAATAAAAATTATAATATAGTTAAATTTAGGATGATTTGACAACTATCCAAAATCATTAGTTTCAAACAGTTGTTACTTATAGAATTTTAATAATTTATCAACAATTTCAAATAAGATGAAATTTTGTGGGATGGACTTAAACTTAATGATAAATAATAATAAAAAATTTAAAAATAATTCAAATACTGAAAGTATAAAAAATATTACAAGAAATAGAGACATTTCACAATCATATAAAAAAATCTTTAGTTTCAGACAACTGTCGCTTTCAGAATTTTAATAATTTTTCTACAATCAAAACGAGATGAAATTTTATAATATGAGAGTAAACTTACTGATAACTCACTATAAAAATTTATAAAATAATTTAATTACTTTAAGTATGAAAAACATTACAAGTAGTAGAGGTATTTTAGAAACAAACAGAAAATCGTTAGTTTTGGACAATTAGTACTTCTTGATTTTTTATAATTTTTATGGAAATTAAAATCAAACAAAAATTTATGAAATAAAAGTAATCTTAATGATGGATTACTATAAAATTATAAAAATAATATAGTAACTAAAGGTTACAAATATGTTACAAATAATAGAATGGTTGAAACTAAAATTTCTTCAACTTCGAGTTGCCAATAAACTAGTCATGTCTTTTCATATTAAAGTTTAGTGTTTGGTGTCTATTTAAGAATTATTTATAATCGTACTAAGAATCATCCCTTTTAGTGCAATTAAGTTAAGACCCTTGAGTAGGATTGAGTTTCATAGTTCAATACTCTGTAAGCTCATATTAGAGGCGGACTACAATAAAATATTTTAAGTTTTCTTATTCTCTTATGGACTCAAGGTTTAAACAACATCAATAAGACGATATTCTTTATCTTTCCTTTTCTGCGTCCTTATTAGCATTATTAGCATTCCAAACCTTCAGAAGATTTTAGAACTCTCGATTTTTCCTTCCCTCTCGAAGTTAATGAAACTGAAGTACAATTGCTCATAACCCACTAGCCACAAGATCGAAATAGCAATATACATATAAAATTTTATGCCATTAGAAATCCTTTTATGATGATCTTTGACCATAGGCATATTGAGAGATTTATTAACCCCTAATTTGGACATAAATTAAAACGAGAACTCTCTTATACCAAGACCTAAAGGACAACCTTATAAATATATAGGAGATTTGAACTTTTTAATAATGAGTATTCCCTAAACATTTAGATTGATCGGATTACAAAATTACGAAACTATACACCTGCAAAGCATTCACGGCTTGACCCAATTCTTAATACTAGGTGACTACCAATGGACTCACTACTTTGATCGAGCAGAAGACCATGATCCACCAGGACTAAAAAGGGATACATTGAACGTCTAATGGAAATTTCTACACTCCCGTCTCTAAAGGCTTCACCCGATTTGTGGCAAACCTACCTTTTGACTGCTCCTACGAAGACACCTACCATATCTTCCAACGATACGGCAAGGTCATAGATGTCTACATCCCCTGCTTCCCCAACTCCTCTCAACCTCGCGGCTTTGCCTTCGTTCGCTTCCAATACGAGGATGAAGGTCGTGCGACCATGGGCGTTCTTGATGGACACCGCATTGATGGCCACAAGGTCCAGGTAAAGATTGCAAACCCGAGGAAAACTGCACCCCACAACTTGGACACAGCTACGGAGCCCAAGATCCCACCATAAACCCCGTTCCCAACACCTAAGACCCTTTCCTCAAACCATCCCCCAACTCTTTTACTGGGATTCTCCAGCAACCTTCCTTCAGGAACCCACAGGTCCATCACCTTACAACACAACCCTCGTAACAGAGGATCCTTCTTCCATAGCAGACAAGAACGCGGTCAAAACTCGACTATTACAACTCAAGCTGGCCATCACTGCTAGAGCAGCGAACACATCTACATCAGTACACCGTCTTACGGAGCTTCTTTGGCAAACCCAACTCTGCACTTCAGCAGTGGATATTGTAAGAATTTCCTCATGTCATTTTCTCATATCCTTCAAATCCGAGGAAGAGCTGAGTCTCTTCATGTTTGACCCGTGGATCCAAGACCAGATGGGATTAAGCGACATTACCCCCTGGTTGCCCGGAGGGTACGACTCTTCATGATCCCTACTTATGCTTGGATCGAATTAGTGTTGCTGGATCTTGCTAGTTACTTCGGTCAGGTCACCATGATCGATCCAAAATAGCAGATTCAGCCTATTTTAGATGTTCGCTAGGATCAAAATCCGCCCAAAGCCAGGAGTAAATCTCAATACAATCCTGAAACTTATCGTTGGCGATGAAATTTACCCAATTACTACAGTTCTAGAACAAATCAAAGTGAAACCCCTTCCCTAACCGCCGCTCAAACCTCAAGCAAACCAGGAGAAGATGGGCGAACACATCCGAGATTGGGTGATCAGTACATTTGTGACTGAATATCCAAGTGACGTCTCTTGCTCCCAATATGTTCGCCCAAATGCCGTGCAGAGTAGGGCAACATGCTACACACCCAGTTCCATGCAACCTAACCTCCCTATTGCTGATGGCCCTAACCACAGTGGTCATGATACGGGAATTACTGCTCAGAGCCAAATTCTAGCATTACCCCAACCCCCAGCCATTGCAACTTCTCACCTTACCAACCTTGCTCCCTACCTACCCGATTTCTCACCCAACCAACCTCTGCCTAAATCCATCCCACCAACTGTCATCGACCACGAACCCTTTCCTCAGACATCCCTACCTCCCATCCCCATTCTGGCAAATCCTAGTTGCTCCCCCGCTACATGGCCTCCATGCTCCAAACACCAACTTATCAGCCTAAGCATACTCCCTGCTGACTCAAACCTCCAAGAAAGAAACCCCAACCAGCCTCACCCCATCAGACTCTCTCAGAATTCCTACCATCCCAAATCTGTTCAAAGGAATGCTCATGTTATTCCTCTTGATCCACCTATCAATGAGGGCACTTCCCAACACTCAGAGCTTGACCACCTTCAACTTTGCCCTCTGAATCCCACTCCACCAACCCATTTTTCTAAGCACTCGACAACCTTGTCTGATGGAAATTCTCCCATTCTTAACCACCCACGCCCCAAGTATCATTAACCTGACCCTCCACAATCTGTCCCATATCAATTTACAGCTATCCTATCCTCCCACGAGGCCCTTCCCAGATCTCATTCTTCCCTCCTCCCTAGACCTGATAAAAGCCCCCCATTCACCCTTGATTCAATTGTCTCTCTTTCCCCAGGCTCCGATCTAGGCCAGCGAAGGCTAGAAGTTGACCTCTCACCTTACTTTTCCCCAGCTGATAAACCTACCACCACTTGAAAGCCTAGTTCCGTGGATTAAAACCTCTTACAGCGATGGCAACTGATCACAGAACAGGGTAAGATTGTGGATTGCCAGATGAGGAACACTTTACCTCCCCGACTCATTCCCTAGATTCCAAGGCACCCGATCTTATAAGGAGATGAAGGCTCAAGATTATTTACGCTAAAGATTCATGGGAATCCAGGTTAAGAAGATTGAAAAGAAGGGCTGTTAACACCGGATGTGTGACTGATGGAGAAAATGATTGTGTGGAATGCTAGAGGGATAATCAATACTCGCACTATCTGTACCTTGAGGAGACTCACCAATATTCACAAACCTCACATTGTGGCCATTCTTGAACCCATGATCAGTGATGACAGAAGGGTTGGAACTGGCCTCGCCCTCACAACTCCATCTCCAATGCTGACGCTGGAGGGAAAATCTGGGTCTTCCATAAGAACCCGATTTCCCTCTCCATTTATTTCTCCACTAACTAGTTTATCTTTTTTGCAGTGAACATTACAAACTTCCAAAACATTATTTACTTCACAGTTATTTATGCTAACTGTGACAGAATCCAGTGGAGATCTCTATAGAATGCCTTGGCCTCCATTGCTGCCACTGTTCAAGGTCCTTAGACGGCATGTGGTGACTTCAATGCAACAGTCTCTATGGAGGAAAGGTGCAGCCGTAGGGCAGGGGACACCACCAGTATGAGGGAGTTCGCTGATGCCATAGATGTTGCGGGCCTGATTGATGTTGGATATTCAGCAAACCGTTTTACTTGGTCCAATAACCAGAGTGGTCAAGCTCGGGTTTGGGCTCACCTTGACAAGGTTCTATTTAACGTCGAATGGTCCACTACTTTCCCAAACTTCCAAGGCTGTCATCTTCCTCGTGTAAACTTTGACTATGTGCCCCTTCTTCTAGCCTTCCCGCCCAGGCTTCCTAGCTGCCCGAAGCCTTTCCGCTTCCAGCGCATGTGGCTTCTCCACGATTCCTTCAAGCATGTTGTGCGGACTACCTGGAACCTGGGGAGTGATTCTCACCCAATACATAACGTTCTCCTCAAATTCAAGGGTGTCAAAGAGGCTCTCAAGAAATGGAATAAAGAAGTTTTCGGTAACATATCCGCACAAGTTGCCCTGGCTGAATAGGAACTTTCGAAATTGGAAAGCCTTATGCAAGGTCAACATAATGACAACCCATTGCAGATCGATCTCCAATTGAAGTTTAAAGAATACCACACAAAGCTCCAACTGGAAGTCATGGAAGAAATGTATTGGAAGCAGAAGTCAAAAGTCAGCTGGCTGGACGTGGGAGACAGAAACACCCGCTATTTTCATGCAGTTGCTTCGAAAAAATAGAGAAAAGTTGAGATCAGAACTATTAGGCTGCAATTTGTTGAAATCATTTTCGACCCTCACACCATAACTCGAATGGCAGTAGATCACTTCAATGCCCAGTTTACTGCAACCCCCCTGCACTGATCACCCTGCCCTGCTGGTGCGATCCCTCAGTTGGTTACCCAACAGCAAAACGTGGATCTTCTGTCCATCCCATCCTTGCACGAGGTGGATCAAGCCGCGTTGTCCATCCCTGCTAATGGTGCAGCAGGTCCGGGCGGTTTCTCTGGCGCATTCTTCGCTGGCTGCTGGAACACCATCGCCCAGAATATTCACCAAGCCACCAAATATATTTTCCAGGGTGAGGCAATTCCGTGCGCTATAAATGCCACCCTCAATTGTCTCATTCTTAAGTCCAACTCCCTAACCAGTTTTGCAGATTTCATACTGATAAGCCTGTGCAATTGTTTGTATAAAATTATCACAAAAATCATTGCCACCAGGTTAAGCAACATCCTCCCCTCCCTGATTTTCTCTGAGCAAGGTCTTTCATTCAAGGCCACCCCATTGTGTTCACTCCCTAAGTATAGGGTTGTGATGTAGTAATAAACTCGGTGAGACTGAGGTCGAATCCCAAGGGACTGATACCTGTACGTAATCTGAAACTAAATAAAACTAGAACTAGAATGAGATGAAATCTAAATCGAATGAATTTGAGGGAATAATGGTGAAATATTAATCTAAAACTTGAGAGAAATCAGAGATAAGAAACTAGGGATTCAGAGGATCCACTTATAGAGATCAAGGAGATCTTTATGCCTGCTTCAAAAATCATGGAACTTAAACTGAACTTCCTCTGATATAATTTTAAAGAGATGAAAGGTATATGAATTAGAATGGATTCCATTACCAAACCATGCCTAGGAGACAAAGTCAACAACAGAATTAAACTAATTACCAACCAATCAGATGATTATGAAGGTTAGAAAAGGTATCGCCATCCAACCATGCCCAGGAGACGATGGCGAACAACATGGCTTCCTGACGTCGTAATTAAAATAAGGAAAAAGAAATACTCAAAGCCATTGCAAACCCATTGTAATTTCAGTCACAACAGGCCATTAAAAACTACAAATATTCCCATAATAAAATTAAATCAAAAATCCCTTCAATCTAAACAAAAGGCACACGCATACAATCTCCCATCACTCTACAAGCTTCACCTCTTAGCCCTAGCTAAGAGGTTTAGCCTAGAATAGACATGATGAGGCTTATACCTCTAAACAATTTCATAGGCAAAATAAGAAAGAAATAAAAGGAGAAGTAGAATCGAAACCGTCTTCACCGTCTTCTCTTTTATGCACCTCTGACCCCAGCCGCCTCAATCCCCGTCTCTCTCTCTTTCCTCTTTATAACAGTCTGGAGGCGGTGGATAATGTAATTCTCATCATGCGTAGCAAACCTGCGTTCGACTCGCGTTTGGCACTAATAGCCGACCTGTTTTTGGGATCTGGTCCGTTCATTATCCTTGAGCATGGTCGGTCCCACCTTGGGAATAATTTGGAAAGTCCAGATGGACGGACCAATCCCTTCCAAGATCTTGTAACAGCCCGGATCGTCCGGGTTTCTCCGAACGTGCGTAACGCGTAAGGAATCCGAAACGGATCCTTCCGGCGTCAGTGGGGCCCATGAACAGCGTCGGTGGGGAGATCTAGTCCGTTCATTAGCTTCCTCTCGAAAAATCGGTCGGACATGACCTATTTTGGATCAGCTTCTTGGTGGCCCATGGATGATTTCATTCCACCGTCCATCTTCCTTTTGGATGTTTGTGATCCCATCCTCATTGTTTCCTCAAAAATTGTCACCTATGACTTGGTGAGCAGGACTATACGAATCTGGTGAATGGTTTGGATTGTCCATATGGACAATGGACGGGGCCCACAACATCAACCGACGTTGGTGCGGGTCTTCGCTGTAATGGCAATTGCCGTTTTTGCGCAAGGAGTCGGTCAATACCGACTTTGACCGGGTTTCTCCATCTGGTGCACATTGAGTGCACGTATACTCTCTACACACACGATGCTCATGGGCCACCATCATAATGGTCGTGAGAAATCCGTTCCGTCCATGTCTTTTCTCATATCATCTAATGGATAAATCCCGAGTTTGAAGCATATCTGAATACCAGGTGGGCCTCAGATCAGTAATTCATAGGATGATCTGACTTTTGGACCACTTCCACAGGTATCCAACTACTGAAATTTGACGTGTACGGCTTATTTAAGGTCTTCAAGCCATATGTGAAGTTTCGAGCCAAACGGATGGTAGGAACCCTGTGATCTTGCATTCTGGACCAATTTCAGGCCACTTGAGCTTCAGTTTCAAGATTTTCTCGGATATCTGACGTGTAAATCCATTGATCTTGGTCCCCTGGGGTCCGTCCCTTACCTTAGTGATTCTGAAGTGCTAATTCCATTCTTTTAATACCATTTTCTAGTCCAAGCTCCTAAATACACCTTGCATCAAAAACACGATTAAGGCACGGCGTTAAACGGTATCATGCTCATAAATTCAGGCAATAACTGGGATCTGATATGCAATATTTGACCCTCAACACAACCCCCAACCAGCATTTTGCTAGTCCCAAGAAAAATATGCAAAAATTACTTTCAGAACTAAAAGACAATTCCTGTAAACCCGAGTAATATTTTGAAAAACGATTCAGATACGAAAAATCTAAGATCCATGAATTGTTGGGCATAATTCTCTCCTAGACTCAAGCACACGGTAAACTTCATAATTAAGTTCAAAGTATTAGTCCATCAATTAGAACAATTCTAAACATTGAATTCCATGGATGTATAGTCTAATCTCGACTTATGAACATTAAAATTCACTTCTCTATTTAAGGATATCATTGGTAACCAATAAGAGAATTCATGATAACCAAAACTTGCCTCACATATCATCTTTTTATTCTTTTAATTTTTTATTTTTTTCATTAAAAGTAACGCCAAAAAGGGGAATCAAATCCTCACTTATAGGGAGCAAACCTATGGTAAAGACTTCACACCCACTTTTTTTCAAATATCATCCATGGGGAATTGAATCCTCACCTATAGGGAGCAAACTTATGGTAAAGACTGTTCGCCCAATCCATTCAATTTCTCAAGTTGGTTCCTTTCATGTTTAGTGATTACCAAGTTAATCCTTCAATATCGAACTGAACCCTTAATGTGCAAGCGAGATGGTTTTTGTGAAATCATGACCCATTCAATGTTTACAACTTTTAATTCCGGATTAATGATTCAAACTTAATTGTGAAATCTAAAAGATACTGAATCCAAGAGTTATAAATTACCAACATTACGTATCTTAAAATTCACAAGAAATTCTAAAAAAATTAAAAATTTTCACAATTTTTGCTCAAGACGAAGAAAACACCGATTAGGAAACCTAATCTCCCACCCCCAACTTAAAATCTACATTGTCCTCAATGTAAAAGAAATAAGCATGCAATGCAATGGGACAATGAAAATATAAGAAAAGTAATGAAAAGATAGTACCTGGACGAAAGAATCAAGAGGCTTTCCATAGATATCTACGTAAGAGCGGGTCAACACAAGAGAGAAACCAACAGAAGTAAAATAAAAATAAAAAAAATAAAATCCTACTTACACCACTTTTGCAAGTTCTCTCAATTACATTTAGCGTATGCAACAAGCCTTTAAACCCCTAGGTTGCCCCTAGTGGACGAGTTGTAGTCTCGTGAGGGTTTGCAGCAATGTTACCCACAAACATTGAACTAACTAACTAGGAAAATGAAACAAAATGAAAAGCTGGGTTGGCTCCCAGGAGTGCTAAGTTTACCGTCTATCCTAAAATAGCATAAAGAAAACTATCCTAGGCTTATGAAAACAGGAAACCTACCTATACCTCCATCAGACTAGGAGATCAATTCTGGTAAACAGGATCAGTCAGAGGTATGGACATGTCCTCTAATTCAAATTTCTCGACAAATGGCTTTAAGCGATTTCCATTTACTTTAAACTCCTTGCCATTGTCAGGATCTCTTATCTCAATGGCCCCATGAGGATACACAGTGACCACAATGTAAGGGCCAGTCTAACGAGATCGAAGCTTACCTGGAAAGACATGTAATCGAGAATTATACAAAAAGACTTTCTGACTAGGTGTGAATGATTTTCGTAGAATACGTTGGTCATGAAACGCCTTCATTCTTTCTTTGTAAATTCTCGAGTTCTCGTATGCATCGTTCCAGATTTCTTCAAATTCATTTAATTGAAGTTTACGTAACGAGCCAGCGTTGTCCAGATTGAAATTCAGATTTTTGATCGCCTAGTACGCTTTATGTTCCAACTTCACATGCAAGTGACAAACTTTCCCATAGACAAGTCTAAAAGGAGGCGTTCCAATAGGGGTTTTAAAAGCAGTACGGTATGCCCATAAGGCATCGGTCAATCGGATTGACCAATCCTTACGATCAGGGTTAACCATTTTCTCTAGGATATGTTTGATCTCCCTATTGGAAATCTCAGCTTGTCCACTTGTCTGTGGATGGTATGGGGTGCTCACCTTATGAGAGATACCGTATTTCTTCATTAAGCTCTCGAATGGTCTATTACAAAAGTGTGAGCCCCCATCACTAATGATGGCTCGAGGCGTCCCAAACCGCGAAAGGATGTTCTCTTTTAAGAATTTAATGACCATGCGATGGTCATTATTTCGGCACGAAAATGCTTCGACCCATTTAGTGACATAATCTATGGTGAGCAAAATATATAAATTTCCAAATGATTGGGGGAATGGTCCCATGAAATCGATGCCCCAACAGTCAAATGCTTCTATGATAAGGATGAGATTCAAAAGCATCATATTTCGATGGGACAATGCTCCCAATTTTTGACAACGCTCACAAGCCTTGCAAAACTCATGAGTATCCCTAAATATAGTGGGCCAGTAAAAGCCACACTGTAAAATCTTGGCCATGGTCTTTTTAGCAGAAAAGTGACCACCACATGCCTGTGAGTGACAGAAGGAGATGACACTCTGATGCTCATAGTCAGACACACATCTCCTTAGGATCTAGTCTGGGCAATATTTAAATAAATATGGATCATCCCAGAAAAAGTTGCGCACCTCGGTAAAGAATTTCTTCTTATCTTGTGCAGTCCACTGTGTTGGTATGGAACCTGTGGCAAGATAATTAGCAATATCAGTGAACCAAGGTGAATGAGAGACTCTAAACAGTTGTTCATCAGGGAACATGTCATTGATATGGGTCACCTCAAGGGAATCAGAGGTATTAAGGCGAGAAAGGTGGTCGGCCATTACGTTCTCTACTCCCTTTTTATCTTCAAATCAAACTCTTGGAGTAGAAGGATCCATCGTATCAGGCGGAGCTTGGAATCATTCTTAGAAAGAAGATACTTAAGTGCCGCGTGATCTGTATAGATAATGATCTTGGATCCGATCAAGTAGGACCTAATTTATCCAAAGCGAACACTACGGCTAGGAGTTCCTTTTCCATAGTCGAGTAGTTCACTTGGGCAGAATTTAAAATTCTACTTGCTTAATGAATGACGTAGGGCCTCTTATCTTTTTTCTGGCCTAGAACCGCTCCAAGAGCATAATCAGAATCGTCGCACATAAGCTTAAAAGGAAGGCTCTAATCGGGTGGCTGCATGATAGGTGCAGTGGTTAACATGCCCTTAAGCTTGGTGAAAGCTTCCTGGCATTGCTCAGTCCACTCGTATGGTGCATTCTTTTGTAGAAGATTACATAAGGGACGAGAGAGGAGACTAAAGTCCTTTATGAATCATCTGTAAAACCCTGCGTGTCCTAAGAAGGATCGCACATCTCTGATGTTCTTGGGTGGAGGTAGGTTAGAGATAAGATCGATTTTTGCCTTATCTACCTCAATTCCTTTGGACGAGATAATATGTCCAAGGACAATTCCCTTATGAACTATGAAATGACACTTCTCCCAATTAAGTACCAAGTTCTTCTCTTCATATCTTTTCAGCACACATTTAAGACTTTCTAAACATTTGCTGAAAGATGAACCGAAAACAGAGAAATCGTCCATGAAGACCTCTAGATATTTCTCCACCATATCAGAAAAGATACTCATCATACAACGCTGAAAGGTGGCAGGGGCATTACATAATCCAAATGGCATCCTTCTATAGGTAAAGGTGCCGTAAGGACATGTAAATGTGGTCTTTTCCTGATCCTCAGGGGCGATTTCAATCTGATTATAGCCCGAATACCCGTCAAGAAAACAGTAATAGGAATGACCATCTAGCCTTTCCAAGATTTGATCAATGATGGGCAAAGGAAAGTGGTCTTTCCTCATAACGGTATTCAGCTTCCTATAGTCAATGCACATTCTCCAACCAGTAGTAACTCTAGTTGGCACGAGTTCATTATTGGCATTGGCTACGATGATGATCCCGAACTTCTTAGGAACTACCTGAGTTGGACTCACCCATTGATTATCGGATATGGGGTATATGATACCCACATCCAATAGTTTAAGAACCTCGGCCTTAACCACTTTCCTCATGTTTGGATTTAGTCTACATTGTGATTGCCGAGCGGTCTTAGCATTATCCTCAAGATAAATGCGGTGAGTACAAATCGAGGGGTTAATTCCCTTGAGGTCCGCTATCATCCATCCAAGGGCTCCCTTATGCTCAATGAGAGTAGATATGAGCATACTCTCCTGTTCTTTCTCCAGGTGGGCAGAGATCATCACCAGGTATATCTCATCTTGACCTAAATAAACATATTTTAAATCAGAGGGCAAAGGTTTTAGGTCAAGCTTTGGTGGCTTGAGGTTAGACGGTAAAGGCATTACATCAGTTTGGGGTAACTCTTCAAATTGTGGCCTTCACCGGTTAACTTCAAGTACCGGTGCAGTATCAAGCAAGGCACACGTCTCCCTAATCATATCATCATCAAAATCATAGGAGTGGGCCATGCACGTCTCTAGAGGGTCAGAGGATAAGGTCAGAGGTGTCGTATCTTCCACTAAAGAGTCAATCATGTTAATGTCGTGAAAATCGTTATCATCCTCTAAATTTCTGCCGTTATTGAAAAAGATGTTTGACTCCAATGTTATATTCCCAAAAGACATAGTTATGACACCATTCCTGCAATTGATAATTGCGTTTGAAGTGGCAAGGAATGGGCGACCAAGAATGACAGGGATCTGAGTGCTCATGTTATTGATGGGTTCAGTGTCCAAGATGATAAAATCTATAGGGTAGTAAAATCTATCAACTTATACCAACACATCCTCAATTATACCTCTTGGTACACGAACAGAGCGATCAGCAAGTTGTAGTGTGGTTAGGGTGGGTTTTAATTCACCCAAACCTAACTGTTTGTATACCGAGTAGGGAATCAAATTGACGCTCGCTCCTAAGTCAAGAAGTGCATGATCAATTCGATGGTCCCCGATTACACATGATATGGTTGGGCTACCGGGATCCTTGAATTTCTGTGGCATATCTTGATTTAGGATGACACTCACTTTCTCGATCAAGAAGATCTTCTTTTGAATACTCTGCCGTCGTTTGGTCGTGCATAAGTCTTTCAGAAATTTAGCATATGAAGGTATCTGTTTTACGACATCAAGTAGAGGAATGTTGACTTTCACTTGTTTCAACACTTCTAGGATATCCTGAGAGTTAGAGAGAGGTTTTGGAGCGACCAACCGTTGAGAAAATGGAGCAACTGGCTTTTCTATAAGTTCCGGTTCTAATTTTTGTGGGGCATCACTAGATCCATCATTGTTGCCCTCTTCCGGTTGTTGAGGCTTTTCGGGCCTAACCGGAAGGGTTTTATCAATGATCTTCCCACTCCTAAGAGTGGTGATGGATTTAGCGTGCCCCATTTAATTTGAAGAGCTGAGATCACTTATCTCGTATTGCGGTTTAGGATTGGGGAGCGGTTGTGCAGGAAGCATCCCCTTTTCTATAACCGTCATACGTGAATCCATCTTTTGCATAAAGTCTCGCATTGCATGGGTCAGCTCTTGCATGGAATTTTGAACCGGTTCTTCTTGAGGTTTCCCCTGATTTGGATTTTGATTGAAGAAACCTTGAGGGGTAGCAGTTTGTCTATTTCTCCAACTAAAGTTTGGATGATTTTTCCAACCAGGATTGTACGTATTAGAGGTTGGTCCATTGAAAAGTCTTTGATAATTATTTACGGCATTGGATTGTTCATTCAACACTTCTCGAAAGGCGGGTATCGTAGGACAATTTTCAGTTGTATGAATGTTGCAATCACATATGTCGCAAACACTTTTATTAACCTTATCCTTCTTTCCTTCCATGGCCTCAACTTTTCTTATGAGCGTAGTCACTTTATACTTGAGATCATCCTCTTCTTTCAAGAGATATAATCCACCTTTCTCCTTAGATTGAGTCGGCCTAAATGTGGTATTCGATTTTGGGTAATAATCCCATGATTGTGTTTTTTCAGCAAGACTATCGAGGTAATCCCATACCTCGTCGACATTTTTATTAATGAATTCTCCATTACACATTGTCTCGACCATTTGGCACATGGAAGATGTCAGTTCATCATAGAAAAAATTTATAATGCATCACGTTTCAAAGCTGTGTTGTGGGCATGAACTGACCAAATCTTTGAACCTTTCCCAGCATTGATAAAATGTTTCATCCTCCTTTTGGGTGAAGTTCATGATTACTTTTCGAAGGGTAATCGTGTGGAAAAAATTTCTTTATAAATTCCCTTTACATATCATTCCATGTGCCAATGGATCTAGGACGCAGTGAATGTAACCACGTTTTATCCTTCTCTTTTAAGGAAAAAGGAAAGAGTCTCAGTCTGACTATGTCCTCAGACACATTTTGAAAATATAAAGTGGCTCTAATCTCATCAAACTCTTTCAAATGTAGATATGGTTCTTCAGATTCAAGCCCATGGAACTTAGGAAGGAGTTGGATAACCCTGGCTTGATGTCCATGTCCTGTATTTTCAAGAAAGATCATGCATGAGGGTGTACTCACCCCCGCTGGTTGTAAATAATCACGTAAAGTACGAGGCGGGAGTGCTTGATACACCTCATTCTCATCTTGAATGTCCTCTACCCTAGGTTGGGGTAGAAGAGGTTGGTTTAAAAAAAATTTACAATTTTTGCTCAAGACCAAGAAACTACTGATTAGGTAACCTAATCTCCCACCCCCAACCTAAAATCTACATTGTCCTCAATGTAAAAGATGTATGCATGCAATACACATAAGTCAACGAAAATAAGGGAAAAGTGATGGAAAGAGAATACTTGGACGAAAGAATCAGAAGCTTTTTCCAAAGATATCAACGTAAGAGTGGGTCAGCACAAGAGAGAAACCAACAAAAGCAAACTGTCCTAAAACAATGCAAGAAGCAAACTAACCTAACGGCATAAAGTCAACTATCCTAGAACGGCATCAAGCGAACTATCCTAGTCCTATGAAACCAGGGGAAAAGCTACTTGATCATGCCGAGAGGTTCCTCTTTCGGCCAATATCTTGATAAGTTTCTCAGTAAGTTCCTCAACAGGATCATCCAAAAGCCCTTTTTGCAATAGGCTTGGACGCCCTGGAGCATGACTTTCCAGAGAAACTTATGTACCTCATAAGAAATTTTCCGTTGAATAGCTTGAGATATCCAGAGTATATATGAGTCACCTGTGACAGAAGAAGTTTCAACGTTAGTATCCCATGGTGAATTAAAGACTACAAGTAGATAAAGTGCAGAAAACTTCTTAAGAAATGATGTAGTCTCAACACATTCTGAAGTATCAGACTTCAATTCCATTGTCAGCTCCTCCTTTAATTGTAGACAGTGAGGATATGAGGGAGGGGCTTCAGAATAAGGGTTCTCTCGGTCAGTGATGACTACCGAGATGTTGTCTTGCGAGGCATCAATTATTTCTTGTATCATGGGGTCGTTAGAATCTATAAAGTGTGTCAAGCAATCATCAAAAGAGTCAGAAATTTCAGCTGAGAGTGACTCGTTTTCCTCATTGAAGTCTGTAATGAGATGCTTAAGGATTCCATTGCCCTTAAAAGGAGATGGAGGTATGCTCTCTTGCTCCAGCCCTGCATAGACAATTTGAGGGTCAAGAGACGAAGTATCGATGTGAGGACTCTGTTCATTGATATTACTCAGAAGATGCATGGAAATGGTGACCTCAACTAGGTGGTTTCAACTTCCAAAGTCATATCAGGTGGCTCGTTCATCTCCCAAATTATATCATCATCCAATTCAGGGGAGTGATCTAAACATGCCTCACAAAGGTTGGAAGGTTTAGGTGAAAGTGGTTCATCCTCCACATTTAAATTATCTATGTCAGATAGGTGGAGTAGAACTTCCTGTGCCTTGTGATCACCTTCCTGGACCATAATTGAAGTTGATTCTAGTGAAATTTGGGCTGTGCTCTCATGAATCTTATCCCAATACTTATCAGCTTCCAATTCAGTACAGTTCACACTTGGGTTGGGATTGCTTTCCTCACATTCTATTCCTAGATTGGGTTGAGGTTCGAATAAACTAACCTCTACCTCATCATTAAAATCCTATGTGTCATGTGAGGGAGGTGTGTCATCATCACTGTATTTGAAAGATACCCACGTCTCTTGACCATTCCTTTGGACCTTCATCGAGATCGACTCATTAGGGAATTGAATCATATGCTCATTAACACAATCCAACTCTTCATTCCAAATTTCAGAATTCTTCAAAAGTGAGTGAGGATCACTTTCCTCGCATTGTATTTCTGGATTGGGTTGTGTTTGGGATGACCAAGCTTCCTCTATCCTATGGAGGCGCGAATTGAGTGCTTCCATTGCTTTTCTAATTTTCACAAGACAGGTCATGTTACGCTGAATTGAATCCTCTTGGATCCTTTCTGGTTGGATCTCAAAGGTAGGGGATCCAAGAGAATAATTATTATAACATGTTGTTGGTTCATTTCCCCAATTTTGATGTTTCCACTGATTACAGTCATATGGATCATAGGTGGGAGAATCTGATGGTTAGTAATACATATTATCACTCATAATATAATCATGCATTATTTTCTTTTTATTGGATGGATGATAATAATTCTCACTCTCATAGTTATGATAACCCCAACACTCACGTACTGTTTTGTTAATCCGTGAGGTATAATTGTTCTCTTGCATATGATCACGTAAGGACTTCTTAACCGGTGGATCTTTATATTTCGATTGGTTCTCGATGATAGTTTCAGAAAAGTTTTGAGACATAGGTTGTTTTCTATCGTAATCATCATCCCAGCATATCGACGTTCTCACTCATGCATATACATGGTGAAACCCGAACTCTGAATCTAATCCTAACAAAAACAAAAGAAAAGATCTTACAGCAATATGGAAATTAAGAGGAGGAAAAGTTAGAAAGAAGGTACCAAATGAGAAGTTCCTATGTTAAGATCTTGCAAAAGAAAACAAAAGAGATTAGTTTCTAAAATAGAAAGTCTAAAGTTAGAAAGTTCCTACAATTGAAATAGAAAGTTAGTTTCTAAAAAGGAAAATTTTCTAAACCTAGAAGCTAAGTTAGTTTCTAAAAAGAAGACCTAGAATTAGAAAGTTTCTAAAATAGAAAATCTAAACCTAAAATTAAAAAGTTTTTAAAAATAAACTAATTCTTAAAAACAAAAAGTTTCTAAAAATAAAATAAAAGAAAGATGAGTTAGTTTCTAAAATTAGAAAGAATTTCTAAAAAGGAAAATAACTAACCTAGTTTCTAAAAACAAAAGAGGAAAGTTTCTAAAAATAAACTAGTTCCTAAAAATAGAAAAATACTAGAATTAGAAAATTTCTAAAAGGAGAAAATAAAACCTAAAATTAGAGAGTTTCTAAAAATAAGTAGGAAAGTTTTAAACATAAAGTTAGAAAATTCTAAAAAAAAAAAAAAACATAATCCTAAAATAGAAAGTAATGTTAGTTTCTAAAAGGGAAAAAATTTCTAAAATTAGAAAATGAAAATTTTCTAAAATTTAAAAAAAAAAAAAAAAAAGCCTAGAATTAGAAAATTTCTAAAACACAAACCCTAGTTCTAAAAATAAAAAAGTAGAGAAATTAGAAAGTGATTACCAATTTAGAAGTTTATGTCAGGATCTTACAAAACAGGAAAACAGGTTAGTTTCTATAAATCAGAAAAACCTAAACCTAAAGTTAGAAAAATCATAATCTTAAACTAATCTTAAAACTAGTTAATTTCAGAAAACGTAACCGTCAATCCCCAGCAACGGCGTCAAAAACTTGTTCACTCCCCAAGTATAGGGTTGCGATGTAGTAATAAACTCGGTGAGACCGAGGTCGAATCCCAAGGGATTGATACCTGTACGTAATCTAAAACTAAATAGAACTAGAACTAGACTAAGATGTAATTTAAATCAAGTGAATATGAGGGAATAATTGT
Organism: Magnolia sinica; assembly: GCF_029962835.1. Classification (NCBI taxonomy): domain Eukaryota; kingdom Viridiplantae; phylum Streptophyta; class Magnoliopsida; order Magnoliales; family Magnoliaceae; genus Magnolia; species Magnolia sinica. The sequence continues at coordinate 25,209,847 of NC_080590.1, forward strand.
GAATAGATTAATTAAAAACTAATAAAAATAAAGGTGGGAACTAGGGTGCCAAGGACCCACTTATAGCAATTGGGAAGTTATCTTGTATTGATTCAAGGACACAACTGGAATCAGAGTCCCATCCTATCCAGTTGGTAAGAAGAGATTTGTCAGATCTCTGAATGTCTCATAGATCTAATTATCAACAGATACGATTCGTGTAGATTTGGAAGTGATTCCATCACCTAACCATGCTCAGGAGACTATGGCAAACAACATCAATTTACCAATACCACAGCTAATCACAAGAGAATTGTGAAAGTTAGGAAGGGGTTCCGTCACCCAACCATGCCAAGGAGACAATGGTGAACAACAGATCCTCCTAAGTTCACAATCTCATAATGAAAAGAACATACTCAAAGCTATTGCAGATCTACTGTAATTTAAGTCACAATAAACTATTAAAAATTAAAAGTATTCCTTAATAATCAAACTAAAATCCACAAGAGTTCAATAACTATGAATTAAAGCAAAGCTAACAACCCAATCACACTACAAGCTTCACCTCTTAACCCTAGCTAAGAGGTTTAGCCTATCATAATCATGATTAGACTAAAGTCTCATAAAAGCATTAAAAGAAGAAGAAAAACTAAAAGGGAAGAAAGAAGATCTTAACCGACCACTTTGCCTCCATGGCTGCCCACTCTCCACAGTCTAAGAGATGCCTCTCTCTCCTGTGCTTCATGTCCAGCCCAAAGATGTGTCGATGGAGGTCAGTCGGTGACGTGCGTAAGCATACGCAGCAACGTGCGCAGCAGGGCCTGCTGACTGACGCTGGACGTTAGTGGGACCCATTTCTTGGAATTTCTCACAAGATCCAATCCATTCATTGGATTGTACACAAAATTTTAGCAAGATATGGGTGGTTTTAGAATATTATTGAAGCGGTCGAAGGTAGTAATCAAGCTGCAATCTGTGCAGGGCTGTCCGTTTGTAACTGTTGAAACCAGCACGTGTGCGTGCATGAGTGCACAAGGTCAACATGGGTTCGATTAAATCGAGCCACTCTACATGATGGACGGCTCGGATTGAGTATTTGGACCATAATGGAGGCCCACTATAGATCAAACGGTGCTCTGTTTCACGCTAGAAGAAACGAAAATTTTCATTTTGAGTCGGTGATGTCAGAGGGCCCCATGATCAAATTCTAATGGGAAATCCATGCCGTCCATTAGAATCTACTCGAAATTTCAGTAAAAAGTGACTGTTTTTGGATTGCTTTTGATGCGGTCCACCTGATTTTCTGCTCTGCCGTCCATTCTACTTTTGAACGGTTGAAAAACCAATCTTCATTGTCTTATTCAATTCTGTCACTAAGAAGTGGCTGAGAGGGACCTTGTGAGTCTCATGGATGGTCCAGATCGGACCTTTGATGCAGGGTGTTGACCCACAAAGATCACAGCGTAAGTCCCTGTTACGCACGCTGGAACAAAAACGGAGTTTCCGTTTTTAGGAAGGAGGCTCGTTGCCGTACACGGCTAGTGCACTTGTGCACTATGCACACCCAACTCAGGTGGGTTCCACTATGATGGTTCTGGGAAATCAGCTCCATCCATCCATCTTGTCTCCTCATATAATGCGCTGAATCCGAAGTTGAGGCATATTTAGATAACATGTGGGCCCCACTCAATGAATTGCGGGGCTGATCCATTCGTTGGCCGATTTCCAGAGATATCCCATGGCTGAAATTTTACATGTACGATTAATTTATGGTCCCCATGCCATTTATTAAGTTTCATGTCAATCTGATGGCAGGAACCCTGTGATCTTGCATTTTGGACCAATTTCAGGCCTCTTTAACATGAACGGCTTGATCTTCTTGGATCCCTGGTATGTAAATTTGTTAATTTTGATCCCATGGAGTCCGTCCCTTGCCTTGGTGAATTCTGAGCATTAATTCTATGCTTTTAGCATCCTGTTTCCGTCCGAGCTCCTAAACACACCTTGCAGCATAAACAAAATTAAATTGGGTCATTAAACAGTACCATATTCGTAAATCCAGGCAATAAACGGGGTCTGATATGCAATATTTGACCCTCAACACAACCCCTAACCAGCATTTTGCTAGTCCCGAGCAAAGTATGCGAAAAATAATTTCAAAAATACAAGACAATTCCTGTAAACACAAGTGATTAATGAAGAATAATCGAGATACCAGAATTCTAAGATTCATGAATGTTGGGCATTACTTTCTCCTGGAATCAAGCTCATGGTAAACTTCATAATCAAGTTCAAATATTAATCCATCAATTAGAACAATTCTAAACATTGAGTTCCATGAGTGTATAGTGTAATCTCGGCTTAATATTATTACAATTCACTTCTCTATTTCAGGATATCATTGGTAACCAACAAGAGAATTCATGACAACCAAAACCAAAACCTACCTCATAGTTCGTCTTTTCATTCTTCCAACTTTTGATTTTTTCCATTAAAAGTAACGTCAATGAAAGGTATCAAATCTGCAACTATAGGGAGCAAACCTATGGTGAAGATCAGTCGCCCAATATTTTTCGAATGTTAACTATGGGGAATCGAACCTTCACCTATAGAGAGCGAACCTATGGTGAAGGCCATTCGCCTAACCTTTTTCAAAGGTATCTTCTTCTTTTTTTTCAATTGATCATGATGGACAAATTTTCCAAGTTGGTTCCTTCCATGCTTACTAATCACCAAATTAACCCTTTAGTATCAAACTGAAATCTTAATGTGTAAGCGAGATGTGACATGTGAAATCATGACTCAATCAATGTTTACAATTCAAACTTAACTATGAAATCTAATAGATAACTGAATCCAAGAGTCATAAATTACCAACATCACGTATCTTGAAATTCTACGTGCCCTAGATGGCTGTCAAAATCACTTCGAATTCACAAGAAATTCCAAAAAAATTAAAAAAATTTACAATTTTTGCTCAAGACCAAGAAACTACTAATTAGGTAACCTAATCTCCCACCCACTACCTCAAATTTATGACTCTCAGATTCAGTATCTTTTAGATTTCACAATTAAGTTTGAATTGTTAATCCGGAATTAAAAGTTATAAACATTGATTGAGTCATGATTTCACAAAACACATCTCGCTTGCACATTAAGGGTTCAGTTCGATATTGAAGGATTAACTTGGTAATCACTAAACATGAAAGGAACCAACTTGGGAAATTGAATGGATTGGGCGAACAGTCTTTACCATAGGTTTGCTCCCTATAGGTGAGGATTCGATTCCCCATGGATGATATTTGAAAAAGAGTTGGGTGTACAGTCCTTACCTTAGGTTTGCTCCCTATAGGTGAGGATTTGATTCCCCTTCTTGGCGTTACTTTTAATGAAAAAATCAAAAATTAAAAGAATAAAAAGATAATGTGTGAGGCAAGTTTTGGTTATCGTAAATTTCCTTATTGGTTACCAATGATATCTGTTGAGGGCCAAATATTGCATATTAGACCCCAGTTATTACTTGGATCTACAAGCAGAATTCCGTTTAATGGCTGATTTAATCATGTTTGTGTTGTAGGGCATGTTTACGAGCCTGGACTAGGAAAAGGTACTAAAAGCATGGATTTAACGGCCTGAAATCACCAAGGCAAGCGACGGACCCCAGGAGACCAAGATCGACGGATGTACGTGCCAGGGATTCAAGAAAATCAAGAAATTGGAGCTCAAGTGGCCCGAAAAGTGTCTAGAATGCAAAATCATAGGGTTCCCACTATCTGATTAGTTCGAAACTCCATACGTGGCCTGAGGACCATAAATGAACCGTACACGTCAAATTTCATCCATTCAATCCCTGTGCAAGTGTCCCAACGGACAGATCAGCCACTAAAACCATGATTTGGGGCCCACCAGATCTTTGGATATGTCTCAATTTTAGTCTCAACCCCGTAAATGAGGTTCTAAAGAGGATGGATGGAGCAGATTTGTCACAAACACCTCCATTGGACCTACATGTACAGTGTGTGTGCATGTACTAAGGTGCACCGAACTTACGCCAGTACACCTTAAGTCGGTCAGCGTGCGCTGACCGACTCATCTTCTCAAAACGCAAATCAGCTAAACAGCGGATGCTCCAGCGTCCGTCGGTTCCTCTTAGTGGGGCCCATTCCTCTTCCAAATAACCGATCGGTACCGTCCATTGTGTGCATAGGTGGGGTATTTACCTCACCTAGGTGGCCTCTTGAGATCATGGAAGATTCTGCAGAATCCTAACCGTTAAATGCATGATGAACGGCGGAGTAGAAGATACGGTGGGCCACACTAAAATCAAGAAAAAAGTGCACGTTTCTTACTGTTTTTTCACCACGAGTCGAATGAACGGAGTGGATTTACTTTATGATAGTGTTCATGGGCTCCACCGACAGCACAGCGCAAGGAGTGCGCAGGCTCTGTTGCGCGCAACCGATAGTTCCGGGCTGTTCTGCAATCTGGGTGAGGATCGGACGGACGATCCTAGCCGCCCAAATCCTTCCCCTGAGGCAAGTGACCATCACCAAGAAGAGCGAATGGATTAGATGTTCGAAACGGATCGGTTATGGTGTTAAACACGGTTGAGCACGGGTCCTCTGCGCAGGTTTCTCGCTGATCTCGAAAGGAAGTCAGTGTTGTAAACGGAGTGCAGGACCGCAGGTTGCGGTATGAGGCTCCAGCACTTCTCCATGCACAAGACCACCATCTATAAGAGAGGAGTTTTGAATAGGAAGGAGGGAGTCGTGGAGCACGTGGGCAGAGGCAGCCGTGAGTGCTCGGTTTTGGGGCGCTCTGCTGGACGTGGCTGAAGATAGGGAGCAGCGTGGAGACTCTTTTGAAGGACAAGGCTGGACGTGGCTGGAACAAGGGGCTGAAAACGAAAGATGAGAGGGAAAAGATAATCAGTTTTTCTTATTTTCTTTTATTTTTTCGTCTTCTTTTTCTTTTTATTTGCCTTGAGTTCAAGCCATTCATGTCTGGCTGAACCTCTTAGCTAGGGCTAAGAGGTGAAGCCTGTAGCGTGATGGGAGACTGTTATTATGCCTTTTATTTAGACTGAATTGGATTTTGATTTAATTTTATGAGAATATTTGTAGTCTTTAATGGCCTGTTGTGACTGAAATTACAATGGGTTCGCAATGCTTTGAATATTTCTTTCCCCTTTTATATTTATGAAGTCAGGAAGCCCTGTTGTTCATCATTGTTCCATGGGCATGGTAGGATGACAGTACCCTTCCTGATCTTCATACATTGTTGATTGCTTGGTAATTAGTTTAATCCTGTCGTTTGCTTTGTCTCCTGGGCATGGTTAGATGATAGAATCTATTCTAATTCATATACCTTTCATCTCTTGAAAATCAGATCAAGTAAGTTCAGTTTGAATTCAATAATTCTTGATGCAGGCATAAGATCTCCCTGATCCCTACAAGTGGATCCTCTGAATCCCTAGTTTCCTTCCTTTGAATTTCCTTAAAGTTTTAGATAATTATTCCACAATTATTCCTTAAAATTCTATTTGGTTAGATCGCATCTTAGTCTAGTTCTAGTTCTACTTGGTTTCAGATAATGTACAGATATCAGTCCCTGTGGATTCGACCTCGGTCTTACCGAGTTTATTACTACATCACAACCCTGCACTTGGGGTGTGAACAATATCCTTAAATAGAGAGGTGAATCTTAATGTTGATAAGTCGAGATTAGACTATACATCCATGGAATTCAATATTTAAAATTGTTCTAATTGACAGACTAATATTTTGAACTTAATTATGAAGTTACCGGGTGCTTGAGTCTAGGAGAGAATTATGCCCAACATTCATGAATCTTAGAATTTTCACATCTCGACTATTTGTTCATAAGTCACTCGGGTTTACAGGAATTGTCTTTTAGTTCTGAAAGTAATTTTCGCATATTTTGCTTGGGACTAGCAAAATGCTGGTTGGGGGTTGTGTTGAGGGTCAAATATTACATATTAGACCCCAATTATTGCCTGGATTTACGAACATGATACTGTTTAATGGCCGCTTTAATCATGTTTGTCATGCAGAGTGTATTTACGAGCATGGACTGAAAAGGGAGCTTAAAGCATGGATTTAACGCTTTGATGACACTAAAGGCAAGGGACGGACTCCAGAGGACCAAGCTTGAAGAATTTACAAGCTAGAGATCCGAGAAAATCAAGTCATTCACGTTAAAGAGGCCCGAAATTGGTGAAGAATGCAAGATCACATAGTTCCCGCCATCTGATTGGCTCAAAACTTCATACATGGCCTGAGGGCCATAAATTAATTGTACATATCAAATTTCAGCCCTCAGATCACTATGGAAGTGGCCCAACAGTTAGATCAGCGCATGGAACAGCAATTTGGGGCCCACCTGATATCTGGATATACTTCAATTATGGTTTCAACTCTTTAAATTATAGGGTAAGACGTATGGATGGAGTGGATCTCCCAGAAGCATCACTGTGGACCCCACATGAGCAGGGTGTGCACGGTGCACAAGTACTCCAGAGGTGCAAGATAGCTGCACCTCCTTCCAAAACGGGCTGGTCCCGTGACCAGTTGAAAAACGGCAGTGCCGTTCTCTGTTTTAAAATAGGGACTTGCGGTCCTCATTTGTGGGCCATCATCATGGTTCGGAAGTCCAATCTGAACCGTCAGTTAGAATCCCAGGGTCCATGTTGCTAGGGCCTAGGTATCTAAACTTGAAGATGATAACAAAAACGACGTCCCAACCATTCCAACGACAGAATCATTGCTGCAAGATCAATCAAGTGGGCCACTTTATCAGCGCTCCAAAACGACTCATATTGTAATGGTTTTTGGAGAAGAAACTAATGGACGGTGTGGATATCTCAAAACGTTACCCAAAGTGGGCCCACCAAGCTTCAGCGCAGCCTGGCGTGCATAATCACGAGCGTCCGGACGCTGCTCGGTTTCTCCGGTCGTAATGTGATCAAGATCACATTTTGATGCGTGATCCGGACCATTCAAACGTTAGAAAAGGGGGCTTGACCCCAACCATGGAAGCAAAATCAGAGTTTGGGACGATCTTTGGCCCCAAAACTCAGTCCAAACGTAAGCGCGGTTTGCACTTTCACTGCGTAACGTGCGTACGCCTTATGCACGATTTCCTTCCAATCTATTGCTCCGTAAATCCGGAAGCCAACGTCCAATCTTAGGTTATAAAAGAAAGAAACAAATGAAAAGGAGGAGGAGAAAAGAAAGGGGAGCGCTCGGTCGGACGTGCATCAAAAGGAAGAGAGAGAGTAGAGGAGAGGTTTTGTCTTCTTATTGCTTGATTTTTGTTCAGGTTCTAGCCCTTTCATAGCTAGCTAAACCCCTTAGCTAGGGCTAAGAGGTGAAGCTTGTAGTGTGATGGGAAAGATTTTTTGGCTTTGATTTATATAGTGAACTATCTTGATTACGGTTCAATTAAGGGAATACTTTTAGTTTTTAATGTTTTGTTGTGACTGAAATTACAATAGATCTGCAATGGCTTTGAGTATTTCTTCCTCCTTTTGATGTTTATGACATCGGGAAGCCCTGTTGTTCACCATCGTCTCATGGGCATGGTTGGATGACGGTATCCTTTCTAACTTTCATGCATTGTTGATTGGTTGGTAATTAGTTTAATTCTGTTGTTTACTTTGTCTCCTGGGCATGGTTTGATGATGGAATCCATTCTAATTCATACACCTTTCATCTCGTGAAGACTAGATCAAGTAAGCTCAGTTTGATTTCCATGATTCTTGATGCAGACATACGATCTCCCTAATCTCTACAAGTGGATCCTCTGAATCCCTAGTTTCCTTCCTCTGAATTCCTTAAGTTTTAAGTTAGTATTTCACCATTATTCATCAATTTATATTTGATTTAGATTTCATCTTAGGCTAGTTCTATTTCTACCTAGTTTCAGATAACGTACAAGTTTCAGTCCCTTGGGATTCGACCTCGGTCTCACCGAGTTTATTACTACATCACAACCCTATACTTGGGGAGTGAACAAGTTTTTGGCGCCATTGCCGGGGAAATGGCTAAGAGGGACCTTGTAGGAAATAGTTTATTTTTAGATACTTTCCTCTTTTGTTTTTAGAAACTAGGTTAGTTATTTCCCTTTTTAGAAATTAACTTTCTATTTTTGTTTTCTAGTAACTTTCTAATTCTAACTCTTTTAGAATCTAATTTTGTTTCCTAATTTTCTACTTGTAGAATTTCTGTTTAGAAACTAACTTTCCTATTGTGTAGGCTTTTAAGATAGAAATTTCTAATTCGGTAAGCTTTCTCTCTACTTTCTATTTTTCAGTTCTCTTTTAGCAATTTACTTTCTAGTTTAGGACTTTCCTAATTTATTTTAGAAATTTCCACTTTCCTTTAGGAATTTCTTCTTTTAGAAACTAGTTTACTTCTATCTTTCTTTTTAAAGATTTTTTTAATTTTAGACCTTCTCTTCAGAAACTGACTTGTTTGTTTTCTTTTGCAGGTTTTTAACTTAGGGACTCCAATTTGGTAACTTCTTTCCAACCCTCTCTTTCTTTCTAGAGTTTCTTTTCCTTTCTTAGGATTAGGTTTCCAATTTGATTAAGGGCTGTGAGTGTTTCATGCCCAAGTGGGCCCGTGACAACACTCGACGTCTCCTGACTGAAGGAGGATTGGTTGAGGGGTTGACTATCCATCGCGGGACTAGACACCACTCCAAATTCCCTGAGTTAATTGAAGTGATGGCTGAAAACCAACCTCTTCTACCCCAACCTAGGGTAGAGGACATTCAGGATGAGAATGAGGTGTATCAAGCACCCCCGCCTCGTACTTTACGTAATTATTTACAACCAGCGGGGGTGAGTACGCCCCCATGCATGATCTTTCCTGAAAATACAGGACATATGGATATCAAGCCAGGGGTTGTCCAACTCCTTCCTAAGTTCCATGGGCTTAAATCTGAAGAACCATATCTACATTTGAAAGAGTTCGATGAGATTAGAGCCACTTTATATTTTCAAAATGTGTCTGAGGACATAGTCAGGCTGACACTCTTTCCTTTTTCCTTAAAAGAGAAGGCTAAAACGTGGTTACATTCACTGCGTCCTAGATCCATTGGCACATGGAATGATATGCAAAGGGAATTTATAAAGAAAATTTTTCCATATCATAAAACGATTACCCTTAGAAAAGCAATCGTGAACTTCACCCAAAAGGAGGATGAAACATTTTACCAATGCTGGGAAAGGTTCAAGGATTTGATCAGTTCATGCCCACAACACGGCTTTGAAACGTGGTGCATTACAAATTTTTTCTACGATGGACTGACATCTTCCATGCACCAAATGGTCGAGACAATGTGTAATGGAGAATTCAGAGGTAGGGATGGTTGGATCTCAAAGGTAGGGGATCCAAGAGAATAATCATTATAACATGTTGTTGGTTTATTTTCCCAATTTTGATGTTTCCACTGATTATAGTCATACAGATCACAGGTGGAAGAATCTGATGGTTGGTAATACATATTATCACTCATAATATAATCACATATTATTTTCTTTTTATCGGATGGGTGATAATAATTCTCACTCCCATAGTTATGATAACCCCAACACTCACGTACTGTTTTGTTAATCCATGGGGTGTAATTGTTCTCTTGCATATGATCACGTAAGGACTTCTTAATTGGTGGATCTTTATATTCTGATTGGTTCTCGATGATAGTTTCAAAAAAGTTTTGATGCATAGGTCATTTTCTATCATAATCATCATCCCAATATATGTTATTCTTCTCAGCATACTGACATTCCCACTCATGCATATATACATGGTGAAACCCGAACTCTGAATCTAATACTAAGAAAAACAAAAGAAAAGATCCTACAACAATATGAAAATTAAGAGGAGGAGAAATTAGAAAGAATGTACCAAATGAGAAGTTCCTATGTTAAGATCCTATAAAAGAAAAAAAAAAAAAGATTAGTTTCTAAAATAGAAAGTGAAAAAAAAAAAAAAAGATAAAAAAGTTATAAAAAAGAAAATGAAAATAAAAAAAAGAAAAAAAAAAGATAAAAGATAAAAAAAGAAGGAAAAAAAGATAAAAAAAGAAAAAAAAAATTCCGCATCATCCGTTCGGCTGGTTTTTCAGATTTTCTATTTTCAGATTTTCTATTTTTAGAAACTAACTTGTTTTGCTTTGTTTTGCAAGTTTTTTAACTTAGGGACTCCGATCTGGTAACTTCTTTCCAAATCCTCTCTTTTTTTCTAGATTTTTTTCATTTCTCTCTTTCGGGTCTAAGTTTAGAATCTGAATTAAGGTTATGGCTGCAAATCAACCTCAAACACTACCTCCACCTGGGATTGAGGAAGTCCACGATGAGAATGAGGTGCATCAAGCACCCCCGCCTCGTACTTTATGAGATTATTTACAATCGGCGGGGGTGAGCACACCCTCATGCATGGTTTTTTCAGAAAATACAGGAAACATGAATATCAAGCCAGGGGTGATCCAACTCCTCCCTAAATTTCATGGGCTTGAATCTGAAGAACCGTATCTGCACTTGAAAGAGTTTGATGAGATTATAACCATTTTATATTTTCCAAACGTGTCTGAGGACACAGTCAGGTTGAAACTCTTTCTCTTTTCTTTGAAAGAGAAAGCTAAGACGTGGTTACATTCACTACGTCCTAGATCTATTGGCATATGGAATGACATGCAAAGGGAGTTTATAAAGAAATTTTTTCCATATCATAAAACGAACACCTTTAGAAAATCAATCATAAACTTCGCCCAAAAAGAGGATGAAACATTCTTCCAATGTTGGGAGTGGTTCAAGGATCTTGTCAGCTCATGCCCACAACATGGATTTGAAATGTGGCACATTACACACTTTTTCTATGATGGATTGACATCTTTCATGCGCCAATTGGTCGAGACAATATGCAATGGAGAATTTATGAATAAAAATGTCGATGATGTGTGGGATTACTTAGATAGGCTTGCTGAAAACACACAAGTATGGGACACATACCCAAAATCAAATACCACTTCTAAGCCCACTCAATCAAAGGAAATGGGCGAAGTATATCTTCTAAAAGAGGATGATGATCTCAATTCTAAAGTAGCTAATCTCATAAAGAAATTCGAGGCCATAGAATCAAAGAAGGACAAGGGTAAGGAAGTTGTTTGCAGTATTTGTGGTTATAACAGTCACACAACTGAAAATTGTCTAACCATATCTGCCTTTCAAGAAGTACTGATTGAGCAATCCAATGCTGTAAATAATTACCAAAGATCTTTCAATGGACCCACCTCTAACACATACAATCCTAGCTGGAGAAATCATATAAACTTCAGTTAGAGGAATGAACAAACTACTACTCCTCAAGGTTTCTTTAATCAAATCCCAAATCAAGTGAACCCTCAAGAGGATCCAATTCTAAAACACATTCAAGACCAAGAGCTACTTAATCAGAATATGACACAAGCAATCCAGGAAATCAGATCAGCAATTGGAACGCTTGTGTCGTATGTCCAAAGAATGGAGTCACAATTAGCAATTGTGGGAAAGGGGATGCTTCCTGCTCAACCTCTCCCCAATCCTAAACCACAATATGAAATAAGTGACCCTAGCTCTTCAAATCAGATGGAACAAACTAAATCCATCACCACTCTTAGGAGTGGGAAGATCATTGACAAAACCATTCCGGTTAAGGCTGAAAAGCCTAATGATCCAGAAGAGGACAAAGATGGTGGACTTAGTATTGCTCCACATGAATTAGAACCGAAACCTCAAGGGAAACCGATTGTTCCATTCCCCCAACGGTTGATTGCACCAAAACCTCTCTCTAAGTCTCAAGATATTTTAGAGGTGTTAAAACAAGTGAAAGTCAACATTCCTCTACTTGATGCCATAAAACAAATACCTTTATATGCCAAATTCCTGAAAAACCTATGCACGATTAAAAGACGGCAGAGTATTCAAAAGAAAATCTTCTTGACTGAGAAAGTGAGTACCATCCTGAAGCAAGACGTGCCGCAGAAATTCAAAGATCTCGGTAGCCCAACCATATCATGTGTAATCGGAGACTATCGAATTGATCACGCACTTCTTGACTTAGGAGCGAGCGTCAATCTGATTCCCTACTCGGTATACAAACAGTTAGGTTTAGGTGAATTAAAACCCACTCTAACCACACTACAACTTGCTGATCACTCTGTTCGTGTACCGAGAGGGATAATCGAGAATGTGTTGGTCCAGGTCGATAGATTTTACTACCCTATAGATTTTATCATCCTGGATACTGAACACATCAATAACATGAGCACTCAAATTTCCGTCATTCTTGGTCGCCCATTCCTTACCACTTCAAACGCAATTATCAATTGTAGGAATGGTGTTATGACTATGTCTTTTGGGAATATGACATTGGAGTCAAACATCTTTTTCAATAATGGCAGACGGTTAGAAGATGATGACGATTTTCACGACATTAACATGATCGACTCTTTCGTAGAAGATAGGACACTTTTGACCTTATCCTCTAACCCTGTAGAGATGTGCCTAGCCCACTCCCATGATTTTAATAATGACATGATTAGGGAGATGGGTGTCATGCTTGATAATGTACCGGTATTTGAAGTTAACCGGTGTAGGCCACAATTTGAAGAGTTGCCCCAAACCGATGTAGTGGCTCTACCGTCTAACTTCAAAGCACCGAAGCTTGACCTAAAACCTTTACCCTCTAATTTACAATATGCCTATTTAGGTCAAGAAGAGACATACCCAGTGTTGATTTCATCCCACCTTGAGAACAAACAAGAGGGTATGCTCATTTCTACTTTTGAAGAAGATAAAAGAGTTATTGGACATATCATCACAGATCTCGATAGGATGAATGAACTCCTTTCAACTGAATGTTTCAACTCTTTGGATGATTGTTTGACACACTTTGTAGATTCAAACGATCCCATAATATACGAAATAGTTGATGCCTCGCAAGACAATACCTCGGTAGTTGTCACGGACCGAGAGAACCTTTATTCTGAAGTACCTCCTCCCCCAGATCCTGAATGTTTACCATTAAAGGAGGAGGAATTGAAAATTGAACTAAAGAGTGAAACTTTGGTGTGTGTTGAGACTACACCACCTATTACAAATTTTTCTAAATTTCACCTACTTGTAGTCTCTGATTCATCATGGTGTACTAACATTGAAATTTCTTATATTATAGGTGAATCGTATATACTCTGGATACCTCAAGTAATTCAATGAAAAATTTCTTATGAGGTACATAAGTCTCTCTGGAAAGTCATGCTCCAGGGCGCCCAAGCCTATTGCAAAAGGGCTTTTAGATGATTCTATTGAGGAACTTACTGAGAAACTTATCAAGATATTGGCCGGAAGAGGAATCTTGCGGCATGATCGAGTAATTTTTCCTTGCTTTCATAAGACTAGGATAGTTTGTTTTATACTGCTTTAGGATAGATGGTAAACTTAGCACTCCTGGCAGGCAACCTAGCTTTTTATTCCATTTTATTTTCTTAGTTCAATGTTTGTGGGTAACATTGTTTCAAACCCTCACGAGACTATAACTCGTCCACTAGGGGCAATGTAGGGGTTTAAAGGCTTGTTGCATATGCTAAATGCAATCGAGAGCACCTGCGAAAGTGGTATAGGTAAGATTTTTTTTTTTTTTTTATTTCTCTCTTGTGCTAACCTGCTCTTACGTAGATATCTATGGAAAACCTCTTAATTCTTTCGTTCAGGTATTATCTTCCCATCACTTCTCATTTACTTTCATTGTCCCATGTGTATTGCATGCTTATTCTTTTACATTGAGGACAATGTAAATTTTATGTTGGGGGTGGGAGACTAGGTTACCTAATCAGTATTTTCTTGGTCTTGAGCAAAAATTGTGAAAATTTATAAATTTTTCTGGAATTTCTTGTGAATTTGAAGTGATTTTGATGATAATCTCGTATTAAAATTTTCAAGATATGTGATGTTGGTAATTTATGACTCTTGGATTCAGTATCTATTAGATTTCATAGTTAAGTTTGAATTGTTAATCCAGAATTAGAAGTTGTAAACATTGATTGAGTCATGATTTCACATGTCACATCTCGCTTTCACATTAAGGTTTCAGTTTGATATTGAAGGGTTAACTTGGTAATCACTAAGCATGTAAGGAACCAGCTTGGAAAATTTGCTCATCATGATTAATTGTAGAAAAAGAAAATACCCAGTTTTTTTTTTTAAAAAAAAAAACAGATACCTTTGGAAAGGGTTGGGCGAATAATCTTCACCATAGGTTTGCTCCCTATAGGTGCGGATTTAATTCCCTATAGATGATATGCGAAAAGGGTTGGGTGTACAATCTTCACCATAGGTTTGCTCCCTGTAGGTGAGGATTTGATTCCCCTTCTTGGCATTACTTTTACTGAAAAAATTAAAAGCTGAAGGAATGAAAGGACGATCTGTGAGGCAAATTTTGGTTGTCATGAATTCTCTTGTTGGCTACCAATGATATCCTGAAATAGAGAAGTGAGTTTCATGTTGATAAGCCGAGATTATACTATACACCCATGAAACTAAATGTTTATAATTATTCTAATTGATGGATTAATACTTTGAACTTGATTATGACGTTTACCGTGTGCTTGAATCTAGGAGAAAGTTATGCCTAACATTCACGAGCCTTAGAATTCTAGATTTTGGATAGTTTTTTAAAAATCACTCGAGAAATTCTCCTATTATTTTCAACTTAATTTTCGCATATTTTGCTCGGGACTAGCAAAATGCTGGTTGGGGGTTGTGTTGAGGGTTAAATATTAGATATTAGACCCCAGTTATTGCTTGGATTTATGAACATGATACCGTTTAATGGCCCGCTTTAATCATGTTTGTGATGCAGAGTGTATTTACGAGCATGGACTAAAAAGGAAGCTTAAAGCATGGATTTAATGCTCTGATGACACTAAAAGCAAGGGACGGACTCCAGGGGACCAAGATCGACAGAATTACACGCCAGGGATCCACAAAAATCGAGAAACTGAAGCTCAAGCGACCTGAAAGTCAGCCAGAATGCAAGATCACTGGGTTTTCATCATCTGTTCGGATCAAAACTTCATACATGTCTCGAGGACCAAAAACTAACCGTACACGTCAAATTTCATCCATTGAATCCCTCTGGAAGCGGCCCAATGGACAGATCAGCCCATAAATCAGTGATTTGGGGCCTGCCTGGTATCTAAAAATGCTTCAATTTTGTTCTCAACGCCTTAAATAGAGTGACACATCAAATGGACGGAGCGGATGTCTCACGAACATCACAGTGGACCCTACATATACAGTGCGTGTACATAGTGTACACACACCAGCTGTGCACCAGACGGTCAGCCCGGTCAGAGACGGGCTGACCCGTCTTCTTCTTACGCAAGGACAACGGATGGATGTTGTCCGTCCATTTTTGGCTAGTGAGTTCTACTCATAATCTGGTTTGATGATCTGAACCGTCCATTGCATCAAGGGGGTAGCCACAACCCTCACCAAGCTCGCCTTTTAGTCCCATGCACGTGTACGCATGTGAATTGTCAGATAACGCAGGATGAACGGCGGAAGAAAAACAGCAGTGGATTGCATCAAAACTTGACAAAAAACCAGTCCATTCTGACCAAAATTTCGAGAGGAATCTGATGAACGGGGTGGATTTCATCAAAAGCATCACTGCGGGGCCCACCTTCTTGGCGTTACTTTTAATGAAAAAAATGAAAAATGAAAAGAATGAAAAGATGATGTGTGAGGCAAGTTTTGGTTATCATGAATTCTCTTATTGGTTACCAATGATATCCTTAAATAGAGAAGTGAATTTTACTGTTGATAAGTCGAGATTAGACTATACATCCATGGAATTCAATGTTTAGAATTGTTCTAATTGATGGACTAATACTTTGAATTTAATTATGAAGTTTATCGTATGCTTGAGTCTAGGGGAGAATTATGCCCAACAATTCATGGATCTTATATTTTTCATATCTGAATCGTTTTTCAAAATATCACTCGGTTTCACAAGAATTGTCTCGTAATTCTCAACTTATTTTTCGCATACTTTGCTTGGGACTAGCAAAATGCTGGTTGGGGGTTGTGTTGAGGGTCAAATATTGCATATCAGACCCCAGTTATTGCCTGAATTTACGAGCATGATACCGTTTAATGCCCCTGCCTTAATCGTGTTTTTGATGCAAGGTGTATTTAGGAGCTTGGACTGGAAAATGGTATTAAAAGAATGGAATTAGCACTTCAGAATCACCAAGGCAAGGGACGGACCCCAGGGGACCAAGATCAATGGATTTACACGTCAAAGATCTGAGAAAATCGAGAAACTGAAGCTCAAGTGGCCCGAAATTGGTCCAGAATGCAAGATCACAGGGTTCCCACCATCCGTTCGGCTCGAAACTTCATACATGGCCAAGAGACTATAAATTAACCGTACACGTCAAAATTCAGCCCTTGGATCAGTGTGTAAGTGACTCGATGGATAAGATCAGACAATAACCATTAAGAAAGCATCTTGGACATCCTTGGGAGATCAGGACCCAAACTGAACCGATGGAAAGAGCATGAAAAATGGTGGATACCCATCAAATTTCACTTCTTTTGGATGATACAGTAGGGAGAAACGAACGATAGACGTTTCTAAAAGGGAGAATGGCAAATTTGTAAATATAATGAACTCCATATCATGCACGTAACTGTGAATTAGCTTACTTCAACGATGGGTAGTAACTCATCACATGTGGATGGTGTGGCCCACTTATACTGACTTCACACCCACTTTTTTTCAAATATCATCCATGGGGAATCGAATCCTCACCTATAGGGAGCAAACCTATGGTAAAGACTGTTCGCCCAATCCATTCAATTTTCCAAGTTGGTTCCTTTCATGGTTAGTGATTACCAAATTAATCCTTCAATATCGAACTGAACCCTTAATGTGCAAGCGAGATGGTTTTTGTGAAATCATGACTCAATCAATGTTTACAACTTTTAATTCCGGATTAACAATTCAAACTTAATTGTAAAATCTAAAAGATACTGAATCCAAGAGTCATAAATTACCAACATTACGTATCTTGAAATTCACAAGAAATTCTAAAAAATTAAAAGTATTCCTTAATAATCAAACTAAAATCCACAAGAGTTCAATAACCATGAATCAAAGCAAAGTTAACAACCCAATCACACTACAAGCTTCACCTCTTAGCCCTAGCTAAGAGGTTAAGCCTATCATAATCATGATCAGACTAAAGTCTCATAAAAGCATTAAAAGAAGAAGATCTTGGCCGACCACTTTACCTCCACGGCTGCCCACTCTCCACAGTCCAAGAGATCCCTTTCTCTCCTGTGCTTCATGTCCAGCCCAAAAAAAGATGATTCTCACACTCTCTCTTTGTTTTATAGGTGTTAAGGGCAGTGGAATCGGTTACACAGCAAGAGTCGGTAGAACCAACACTATTTCCGCAGTTTACAGCGGAATCGAACTGCGTATGCAGCGAAAACGCATGGACAGTTGCGTTTGGCCTGATTTTAGGTCAGTGCACGGCTTCACGTTGTAGCCTAGCTCCATGACTAGGGTCGTTTCTTGCTAACCTTCATTTGGATGGTCCGGATCGGCCATCTAAACAACGGTGGTGGTCCACTACTTCCCGGATCGTCTGGAACTTGCGGACGCACTCCGTGCGCACAGCAGCTCCGCGAAAGGAAAACGGAAACTTCCATTTCCATGGATGAGGTCGGTGGGGTCCACTTATACTGACTTTATGGTGCATCAAATCCAGTATTAGAGCTTCTGTATTCATGCCTGATCACGGGCTCAAATTTGGAGTGAATCTGTTATTCATATGGGCCACACCATCAATAGACGCAGTAGCGTTTTTCTTACTACTACAGTCTTGAATGTGTGCATGGAAGCTTGGAATCGCTCAGGTTGCAGTCGAATTTATCTTCTAAGTGCATTGGATGGTTCGGATCATGAAAAAGGATGATGGATGGGGCCCACTGGCAAAACCCAATCGTAAGCACGTCCGTCACTGGACGTTTTTGGCACTATTTGGATGTTTTGTACAAAAAATAGGTGGGGCCCACTTCTGATGGTATTCTCGGAGATCTGCTCCATTCATCCTCTTCTTAGTAACGTGTTAGCCCATGAGTCAAAGTATGAAGTAGATCTGAATACTAGGTGGGCCACACCATCCACATGTGATGAGTCACTACCCATCGTTGAAGCAAGCCAATTCTCAGTTACGTGCATGATATGGAGTTCATTATATTTACAAATTTGCCACTCTCCCTTTTAGAAACGTCTATCGTTCGTTTCTCCCTACTGTATCATCCAAAAGAAGTGAAATTTGACGGGTATCCACCATTTTTCATGCTCTTTCCATCGGTTCAGTTTGGGTCCTGATCTCCCAAGGATGTCTAAGATGCTTTCTTAATGGTTATTGTCTGATCTTATCCATCGAGTCACTTACACACTGATCCAAGGGCTGAAGTTTGACGTGTATGGTTAATTTGTGGTCCCTTGGCCATGGCGCTGTTGCCGGGGACTGATTTTTCTAAAAAAGTAAAAACTTGTTCACACCCCAAGTGCATGGTTGTGATGTAGTAATAAACTCGATAAGACCGAGGTCAAATCCCAAGGGATTGATACCTGTACGTAATTTGAAACTAACTAAAACTAGACTAAGATGTAAACTAAATCGAATGGAATTTAGGGATAATTGTGAAATAATTATCTAAAACTTAAGAGATTCAGGAAAAAGAAACTAGGGATTCAGAGGATTCACTTGTAGAGATCAGGGAGATCTTATGCCTGCTTTAAGAATCATGGAAATTAAACAGAACTTATTTGATATAATTTTTAAGAGATGAAAGGTATATGAATTAGAATGGATTTCGTCACCAAACCATGCCCAGGAGACAAAGCAAACAACAGAATTAAACTAACTACCAACCAATCAACAATGCATGAAGGTTAGGAAGGGTACCGTCATCCGACCATGCCTAGGAGACGATGGTGAACAACAGGGCTTCCTGACGTCATAAACATAAAAAAGGATAGGAATATGCTCAAAGCTATCGTAGACCCATTGTAATTTTAGTCACAACAGACCATTAAAAACTAAAAACATTCTCATTAATAAACTAAAATCCACATCAGTTCAGTATAAACAAAAAGCACAAGCGAAAGATTCCCCCATCAGACTACAAGCTTCAACTCTTAGCCCTAGCTAAGAGGTTTAGCCTGATCTAAACATGGTTAGGCTAAATCTCTATTAAACAAAAAGAAGAACGAAAAGGAAAAGAAAAGGAAAAGGAAACAAATCTTCTACTCTCTCTCTCTTCCACGTCCAAAAAGCTTGGCTGCCCTCCAGATTGAATGCCCTCCTCCACGTTTTGGAACTCTTTTTATAGCTGCTGGAGTGGCTGGAGTGGTGAAAATCGGATTTGGAAAGCTATTGCACACGCAGCGAAAGCCTTTTCGGACCTAAGTTCGGGGCTTCAAAAATTGCCACTTTCCTCGCTCAAATTCCAAAGAAACGCAGTCCCTTAGGACTTTCTTGGGTCCTCTACATGATGGACGATTCAGATCGTCGAAAATATTGTGATTTGGGCCATGCAACTCCTCTAAAATTTCAGTTTTCACAGACGCACGCCATTCGCACGTCATTGTGCTGACATGTTCGGTGGGCCCCGCAGTGATGCTTTTGATGAAATCACAAGCCTTGCAAAACTCATGAGTGTCCTTGAACATAGTGGGCCAGTAAAAGCCATACTATAAAATCTTGGCCGTGGTCTTTTTAGCAGAAAAGTGACCACCATAGGCCTGTGAGTGACAGAAGGAGATGACACTCTGATGCTCATCGTCTAGCACACATCTCCTTAGGATCTGGTATGGGCAATATTTAAACAAATATGGATTGTCCCAGAAAAAGTTACGCACCTCGGTAAAGAATTTCTTCTTATCTTGTGCAGTCCACTGTGTCGGTATGGAACTTGTGACAAGATAATTAGCAATATCAGCGAACCAAGGTGAATGAGAGACTCTAAACAGTTGTTCATCAGGGAACATGTCATTTATATGTCACCTCAAAGGAATCAGAGGTATTAAGGTGAGAAAGGTGGTCGGCCACTACGTTCTCTACTCCCTTTTTATCTTTAATCTCCAAATCAAACTCTTGGTGCCCGCATGATCTGTGTAGATAATGATCTTGGATTTGATCAAGTAGGACCTAAATTTATCCAAAGCGAACACTATGGCTAGGAGTTCCTTTTCCGTAGTCGAGTAGTTTACTTGGGCAGAATTTAAAGTTCTACTTGCGTAAGGATTGACAGAGGGCCTCTTATCGTTTCTCTGGCCTAGAACCGCTCCAAGAGCATAATCAGAAGCGTCGCACATAAGCTTAAAAGGAAGGCTCCAATCGGGTGGCTGCATGATAGGTGCAGTGGTTAACATGCTCTTAAGCTTGGTGAAAGCTTCCTGGCATTGCTCAGTCCACTCGTATGGTGCATCCTTTTGCAGAAGATTATATAAGGGACGAGAGAGGAGACTAAAGTCCTTTATGAATCGTCTGTAAAACCCTGCGTGTCCTAAGAAGGATCGCACATCTCTGATGTTCTTGGGTGGAGGTAGGTTAAAGATAAGATCGATTTTTGCCTTATCTACCTTAATTCCTTTAGACGAGATAATATGTCCAAGGACAATTTCCTTATGAACCATGAAATGACACTTCTCCCAATTAAGTACCAAGTTCTTCTCTTCATATCTTTTCAACACACATTTAAGACTTTCTAAACACTTCTTGAAAGATGAACCGAAAACAAAGAAATCGTCCATGAAGACCTCCAGATATTTCCCCACCATATCAGAAAAGATACTCATCATACAACGCTGAAAGGTGGCAGGGGCATTACATAATCCAAATGGCATCCTTCTGTAGGTAAAGGTGCCGTAAGGACATGTAAATGTGGTCTTTTCCTGATCCTCAGGGGCGATTTCAATCTGATTGTAGCCCGAATACCCGTCAAGGAAACAGTAATAGGAATGACCAGCTAGCCTTTCCAAGATTTGATCAATGAAGGGCAAAGGAAAGTGGTCTTTCCTCGTGACGGTATTTAGCTTCCTATAGTCAATGCACATTCTCCAACCAGTAGTAACTCTAGTTGGCACGAGTTCATTATTGGCATTAGCTACGATGGTGATCCCGGACTTCTTAGGAACTACCTGAGTTGGACTCACCCATTGACTATTGGATATGGGGTATATGATACCCACATCTAATAGTTTAAGAACCTCGGCCTTAACCACTTCCCTCATGTTTGGATTTAGTCTACGTTGTGATTGCCGAGTGGTTTTAACATTATCCTCAAGATAAATGCGGTGAGTACAAATCGAGGGGTTGATTCCCTTGAGGTCCACTATCGTCCATCCAAGGGCTCCCTTATGCTCAATGAGAGTAGATATGAGCATACTCTCCTGTTCTTTCTCCAGGTAGGCAGAGATCATCACCAAGTATATCTCATCTTGACCTAAATAGACATATTTCAAATCAGAGGGCAAAGGTTTTAGGTCAAGCTTTGGTGACTTGAGGTTAGACGGTAGAGGCATTACATCAGTTTGGGGCAACTCTTTAAATTGTGGCCTCCACCGGTTAACTTCAAGTACCGGTGCAGTATCAAGCAAGGCACACATCTCCCTAATCATGTCATCATCAAAATCATGGGAGTGGGCCAGGCACGTCTCTAGAGGGTCAGAGGATAAGGTCAGAGGTGTCGTATCTTCCACTAAAGAGTCAATCATGTTAATATCGTGGAAATCATTATCATCCTCTAAGTTTCTGCCGTTATTGAAAAAGATGTTTGACTCCAATGTCATATTCCCAAAAGACATAGTCATGACACCATTCCTGCAATTGATAATTACGTTTGAAGTGGCAAGGAATGGGCGACCAAGAATGACGGGGATCTGAGTGCTCATGTTATTGATGGGTTCAGTGTCCAGGATGATAAAATATATAGGGTAGTAAAATCTATCAACTTAGACCAACACATCCTCAATTATCCCTCTTGGTACACGAACAGAGCGATCAGCAAGTTGTAGTGTGGTCAGGGTGGGTTTTAATTCACTCAAACCTAACTGTTTGTATACCGAGTAGGGAATCAAATTGACGCTCACTCCTAAGTCAAGAAGTGCATGATCAATTCGATGGTCTCCGATTACACATGATATGGTTGGGCTACCGGGATCCTTGAATTTTTGTGGCACGTCTTGCTTTAGGATGGCACTCACTTTCTCGGTCAGGAAGATCTTCTTTTGAATACTCTGCCGTCGTTTGGTCGTGCATAAGTCTTTCAGAAATTTAGCATATAAAGGTATCTGTTTTACGACATCAAGTAGAAGAATGTTGACTTTCACTTGTTTCAACACCTCTAGGATATCCTAAGAGTTAGAGAGAGGTTTTGGAACGACCAATCGTTGGGGTAATGGAGCAACTGACTTTTCTATAAGTTCCGGTTCTAATTTTTGTGGGGCATCACTAGATCTATCATTGTTGTCCTCTTCCGGTTCTTGAGGCTTTTTGGGCCTAACCGGAAGGGTTTTATCAATGATCTTCCCACTCCTAAGAGTGGTGATGGATTTAGCGTACCCCATTTGATTTAAAGAGCTGGGATCACTTATCTCGTATTGAGGTTTAGGATTGGGGAGTGGTTGTGCAGGAAGCATCCTCTTTTCTATAACCGTCATACGTGAATCCATCTTTTGTATAAAGTCTCGCATTGCATGGGTCAGCTCTTGCATGAAATTTTGAACCGATTCTTCTTGAGATTTCTCCTGATTTGGATTTTGATTGATGAAACCTTGAGGGGTAGCAGTTTGTCCATTTCTCCAACTAAAGTTTGGATGATTTTTCCAACCAGGATTATACGTATTAGAGGTTGGTCCATTGAAAGGTCTTTGATAATTATTTACGGTATTGAATTGTTCATTCAACATTTCTCGAAAGGCAAGTATCGTGGGACAATTTTCAGTTGTATGAATGTTGTAATCATATATGCCGCAAACACTTTCATTAATCTTATCCTTCTTTCCTTCCATGGCCTCAACTTTTCTTATGAGCGTAGTCACTTTATACTTGAGATCATCCTCTTCTTTCAAGAGATACAATCCACCTTTCTCCTTAGATTGAGTCGGCCTAGACGTGGTGTTCGATTTTGGGTAATAATCCCATGATTGTGTTTTTTTAGCAAGACTATCGAGGTAATCCCATACCTCGTCGACATTTTTATTAATGAATTCTCCATTACACATTGTCTCGACCATTTGGTGCATGGAAGATGTCAGTCCATCATAGAAAAAATTTGTAATGCACCACGTTTCAAAGCCGTGTTGTGGGCATGAACTGACTAAATTCTTGAACCTTTTCCAGCATTGGTAAAATGTTTCATCATCCTTTTGGGTGAAGTTCATGATTGCTTTTCTAAGGGTAATCGTTTTATGATGTGGAAAAAATTTATTTATAAATTTCCTTTGCATATCATTCCATGTGCCAATGGATCTAGGACGCAGTGAATGTAACCACGTTTTATCCTTCTCTTTTAAGGAAAAAGGAAAGAGTCTCAGCCTGACTCAGACACATTTTGGAAATATAAAGTGACTCTAATCTCATCGAACTCTTTCAAATGTAGATATGGTTCTTCAATTTCAAGCCCATGGAACTTAAGAAGGAGTTGGATAACCCCTGGCTTGATGTCCATATGTCCTGTATTTTCAGGAAAGATCATGCATGGGGGCGTACTCACCCCCGCTGGTTGTAAACAATCACGTAAAGTACGAGGCGGGGGTGCTTGATACACCTCATTCTCATCCTGAATGTCCTCTACCCTAGGTTGGGTTAGAAGAGGTTGGTTTTCAGCCATCACTTCAATTAACTCAGGGGATTTGGAGTGGTGTTTAGTCCTGTAATGGATAGTTAACCCCTCAACCAATCCTCCAGTCAGGAGACGTCGAGTGTTGTCACGGGCCCACTTGGGCATGAAATACTCACAGCCCTTAATCAAATTTGAAACCTAATCCTAAGAAAGGAAAAGAAACTCTAGAAAGAAAGAGATGGTTGGAAAGAAGTTACCAAATTGGAGTCCCTAAGTTAAAAACCTGCAAAAGAAAATAAACAAGTCAGTTTCTAAAGAGAATGTCTAAAATTAAAAAAATCTTTAAAAAGAAAGATAGAAGTAAACTAGTTTCTAAAAGAAGAAATTCCTAAAGGAAAGTGAAAATTTCTAAAATAAATTAGGAAGTCCTAAACTAGAAAGTAAATTACTAAAAGAGAACTGAAAAATAGAAAGTAGAGAGAAAGCTTACCGAATTAGAAATTTCTATCTTAAAAGCCTACACAATAGGAAAGTTAGTTTCTAAACAGAAATTCTACAAGTAGAAAATTAGGAAACAAAATTAGATTCTAAAAGAGTTAGAATTAGAAAGTTACTAGAAAACAAAAATAGAAAGTTAATTTCTAAAAAGGGAAATAACTAACCTAGTTTCTAAAAACAAAAGAGGAAAGTTTCTAAAAATACACTATTTCCTACAAATAGGAAAATACTAGAATTAGAAAATTTCTAAAATTCAAACCCTAATTTTAAAAGTAGAAAAAGTAGAGAAATTAGGAAGGAATTACTAATTTAGAAACTTATGTCAGGATCCTACAAAACAAGAAAACAAGTTAGTTCTAGAAATCAAATAAAAATCTAAGACTAAAGTTAGTCAAATTCTAATTTTAAACTAATTCTAAACCTAATTAATTTCAGAGAATTGCAACCGTCAGTCCCCGGCAACGACGCCAAAAACTTGTTCACTCCCCAAGTATAGGGTTGTGATATAGTAATAAACTCGGTGAGACCGAGGTCGAATCCCAAGGGACTGATACCTGTACGTAATCTGAAACTAAATAGAACTAGAACTAGAATGAGATGAAATCTAAATCGAATGAATTTGAGGGAATAATGGTGAAATATTAATCTAAAACTTGAGAGAAATCAGAGATAAGAAACTAGGGATTCAGAGGATCCACTTGTAGAGATCAGGGAGATCTTTATGCCTGCTTCAAAAATCATGGAACTTAAACTGAACTTCCTCTGATATAATTTTAAAGAGATAAAAGGTATATGAATTAGAATGGATTCCATCACCAAACCATGCCCAGGAGGCAAAGTCAACAACAGAATTAAACTAATTACCAACCAATCAGATGATTATGAAGGTTAGGAAGGGTACCG
The DNA here is from genome assembly GCF_029962835.1 of Magnolia sinica. Lineage (NCBI taxonomy): Eukaryota > Viridiplantae > Streptophyta > Magnoliopsida > Magnoliales > Magnoliaceae > Magnolia > Magnolia sinica. The sequence continues at coordinate 25,235,165 of NC_080590.1, forward strand.
CCATCCAACCATGCCCAGGAGACGATGGCGAACAACAGGGCTTCTTGACGTCATAATTAAAATAAGGAAAAAGAAATACTCAAAGCTATTGCAAACCCATTGTAATTTCAGTCACAACAGGTCATTAAAAACTATAAATATTCCCATAATAAAATTAAATAAAAAATCCCTTCAATCTAAACAAAAGGCACACGCAAACAATCTCCCATCACTTTACAAGCTTCACCTCTTAGCCCTAGCTAAGAGGTTTAGCCTAGAATAGACATGATGAGCCTTAGACCTCTAAACAATTTTATAGGCAAAATAAGAAAGAAATAAAAGGAGAAGTAGAATCGAAACCGTCTTCACTGTCTTCTCTTTTATGCACCTCCGACCCCAGCCGTCTCGATCCCCGTCTCTCTCTCTTTCCTCTTTATAACAGTCTGGAGGCGGTGGATAATGCAATTCTCATCATGCGCAGCAAACCTGCATTCGACTCGCGTTTGGCACCAATAGCTGACCTATTTTCAGAATCTGGTCCATTCATTATCCTTGAGCATGGTCGGTCCCACCTTGGGAATAATTTGGACAGTCCAGATGGATGGACTGATCCCTTCCAAGATCCTGTAACAGCCCGGATTGTCCGGGTTTCTCCGGACGTGCGTAACGCATAAGGAATCCAAAACGGATCCTTCCGGCGTCAGTGGGGCCCATGAACAGCGTCGGTGGGGAGATCTAGTCCGTTCATTAGCTTCCACTCAAAAAATCGATCGGACATGACCTATTTTGGATTAGCTTCTTGGTGGCCCATGGATGATTTCATTCCACCCTCCGTCTTCCTTTTGGATGTTTACGATCCCATCCTCCTTGTTTCCTTAAAAATCGTCACCTTTGACTTGGTGAGCAAGACTGTACGAATCTGGTGAATGGTTTGGATTGTCCATATGGACAATGGACGGGGCCCACAACATCAACCGACGTTGGTGCGGGTCTTCGCTGTAACGGCAGTTGCCGTTTTGCGCAAGGAGTCGATTAATACCGACTTTAACCGGGTTTCTCCATCCGGTGCACATTGAGTGCACGTATCCTCTCTATACACACGATGCTCATGGGTCACCATCATAATGGTCGTGAGAAATCCGTTCCGTCCATGTCTTTTCTCATATCATCTAATGGATAAATCCCGAGTTTGAAGCATATATGAATACCAGATGGGCCTCAGATCAATAATTCATAGGCTGATCTAACCGTTGGACCACTTCCACAGGTATCTAACTACTGAAATTTGATGTGTATGGCTTATTTAAGGTCTTCAGGCCATATGTGAAGTTTTGAGCCAAACGGATTGTGGGAACCCTGTGATCTTGTATTCTGGACCAATTTCGGGCCACTTGAGCTTCAGTTTCTCGATTTTCTTGGATCTCTGACATGTAAATCCATTGATCTTGGTCCCTTGGGGTCTGTCCCTTGCCTTGGTGATTCTGAAGTGCTAATTCCATTCTTTTAATACCATTTTCCAGTCCAAGCTCCTAAATACACCTTGCATCAAAAACACGATTAAGGCAGGGCGTTAAATGGTATCATGCTCGTAAATTCAGGCAATAACTGGGGTCTGATATGCAATATTTGACCCTCAACAATTGCCGAGCAGATTGCGCTTACTCAGGAGCTCTTTAGAGATATCAACAGAAAGCACAGGGGTGGTAACATTGTGATGAAAGTGGATACGGAGAAAGCATACGACAAGGTGGACTAGGGCTTCCTCAAGAAAGTCCTTGCTCGATTTGGCTTCAACAATAGGTGGATTTCCTTGGTGAAAAATTACTGGGGTAATGTCTGGTTCTCAGTCTTGATAAATATTGGTGAGGCTGCTGGTTTTTTTTAAATTGTCTAGGGGACTACAGCAGGGAGATCCTCCCTCCCCGGCTCTATTCATTATATCCACGGAGGTCCTCAGCCGTGGGATAAAAGCCCAAATCGCTCATGGTTCTATCCTGCCTTTCAAGCTGTGGAGAGGCTCCCACACCATTTCCCACCTGCTCTACGCCAACGACACGCTCTTATTCCTAAGCGGCAGTCTCTCCTCAATCAGGGCCATGAAGAAATTCCTTGACGATTACCAAGCGGTCTCCGGTTAAACCATTAATTTCCACAAGAGCTCTTTCGTCTGCGGCAACTCTCTTACGACAGTGAGAATCAGAACTATCGAGCGTGTTTACAGTATCCCCAATTTAGCAACGACTTTCAGCTATCTTGGGGTCCCACTAGTCATTGGCAAGATCAAGGTTGTAGCGTTTCAACCTCTCATCCACAAAATTGAGGCTAGAATTTTCGGTTGGCAGGCCCAATTTCTTTCCGAAGCCGGTAGATCGACTTTGATTCAGAACGTCCTCAGCAGCATCCCTATACATTCCCTTGCAGCTTCCCACCTTCCTAAGCAGGTGTTACAAGCCCTGGAAATGAGGATGGCTAATTTTCTGTGGGGCTGGTTCGATGGCAAACGCAAACTTCATTGGCGCAGTTGGAAGATGGTTTCTCTCCCTAAAGTGGAAGGGGGTCTGGGTATAAGGAGGCTTGCAGACATCATGCAAGCTTTCAGGCTCAAGATGGCCTCGTCTATCCATTTCAATACAGGCCATGGCCTCTGGAGGAATTTCATGACAGCCAAATACAGATAGGGCCATAACTCGAACAGGCAACAACTCACTCCTGCGTTCGCCTCACCAATCTAGAAACAGATCCTTCGATTAATCTCAACGTTGGAGACTTCCTCGCAGTTGCAGATAGGGTCCGGAGAAAGCAATCTCTGGACCACAAATTGGTCCGGGCTAGGCCCCCTACAGCATATTGACGGTATCCACATTCCTCCTTCACTGCACAACCTCAAAATAAATAAACTTTTAGGCAAATCGGGCCCTCTTCCTCCATCATCGGTGCTGAGAACACTTCCTCAAGAGGTTTCAGATCTCATCTTCCAAGCAGGTTTCTGCACTACTTCTGGCCCTGATATTCCCATATGGCCTTTCGTGCCCTCGGGGGATTTCTTCATCTCTTCAGCTTGGGATCTCTATAGATCGGGCTAGCCACGGAAGCAATTGGGCCAAATGGATCTAGCATACATCTCTCCCCCTAAAAATTTCTACCTTGGTGTGGAAAATCTTGATAAAGGCAATTCCGGTTGAAGCTAGTATTCGAGCAAAAGGCATCTAAATGGCGACCAGATGCGTCTGCTATTTCAGTAGCCAATCACCAATCACTTCTGACGAGACACATAGAGATAGCAAGTCCATCTCACATCTATTCTTGGAAGGTGGCCTGGCTAGAATGGGTTGGGATTTCATAGCTTCAACTTTCAGCATCACCATTCTATGTGTAATGTTTGTTGAACAATGGCTTCTCCAATGGTGGTTAGCGCTTGCTTCTGACGGGCACAAATCTGCTGCCCATAAATTGGCTCCCTGTGTCCTGCTCTGGAAAGTTTGGAAGGCGCGGAACACAGCGGTCTTCACCGATACCAAGCCTCAATCCCTCTCACTACTGGCTCGCATGAGCTGGTGGATCAAGTTTCTCAGGGAGAAGATCGACTCTAGTAATCTGTCATCTCCCTTTCAGCGTGGCACACTGATTCGAGGGCCTTCTCATCCTTCCTCCGTTGTTCATTCCTGATTTTCAAATTCAGTTGTAACTTGGCATCAGCCCCATGCCGAGTGAGTAAAAATCAACATCAATGGGTCTTCAATTGGAAACCCGGGACCTGCTGGTGGTGGAGGACTTTGCAGGGACAGCTCCGGTGGTTTTATTTTTGCTTTTGCGGAAGGATATGTGGTGGCCTCCAACACCCACACGGAGCTCAGAGCCATCCATGATGGTCTGCGTTTGGGCCTCTTGAAAGGGTATTGTTGAATCATTCTGGAATCGGATTCTAAATTAGTCATAAGCTTACTTTCCGGCTCTACTTCCCCAGGCTAGAAATGGTACTCCTGGATCGTCAGAATTTGAGAATTGGCATCATCTGCCCAAGTGATCTTCTCTAACTCCCTCAGGGAAGGTAACGCTCCTGTAGACGCCATGGCCAGGCAAGGGAACGGGTCCCAGTCCTCCTTTCTCTCTTGCACCTTGGCGGATCTTCCCTTCACATCAAATGTCTCATCTTTTTGGATAAGGTGGGGCTAAGGTCAATGAGAAAACACTAATCTTGTTATGCAGTTTCTTTTCCACATGATAATTTGCCCCAGTTTCTTTTTGTTCTGGGCAATCCGAAGCTATTTTGTAAAGTTGTAATCTCTTTGATTAACATATATACAAATCGCTGTTTTTTTTTTTTTTTAAAAGTCAGCTATGGGCCGGACCTTAATTAATAAACCAAATCAACCCAGTTACTCTTTTAGCCTAAAATCGACGGTCTAGAGTGATCATGACCAAATCACCATTTTTGCTAATTTTGAATAGGCCATACTGTGAACTTAGTTAATCCATATCTCAACAACTTTGCCCAAGAAATTTTTCTACCCAATTTACTCTAGAAATGCCCCGATTACCCGAACAAGCTCTAGACCGCTCGTTAGTGGGCCACTAGTTCCGAACTTATAGAGTAATGTCCATCTCACTAGGTTTGTGGTCCATTACGGGCAATGGACTTAAACGACACCTGCAAACGGATGATCTATGTCATCAAGCCAGCGCTTATAAAATGCAACTCTCCCAAGTAACAATCTTAAATCTGAATTTTTAAAACAATTAGTTCCGCTACTTAGGACAATAAATTATGACATTTCAACCATCGGATTTCACCCAAATTTGTACCATAGGTTGAAGATATTTTTCTGCACTCGCCCGCCAAATCAGACCATTGATCGAGGAACGGTGACCGTTAATCGTAAATTAGACCCTTATGATAAATCCCCACATCCGTTTGCCGTCAAACCTTGGACAACCTTTCATTAGACCATGGGACACCCATCCCATAATTTAGATGGGTTAGGGGGCCATCAGGGCAGCCCCTAAAGCTATAAGTGGACCCTAAAGGGTCATTTGGGGAAATAAATGACACTTGGGGCCAACTGAATTAAAATTCAAGGTATAAAACCCATTAAGCCCTCTCTCCCTCACTCCCATAACAAATTTCAGCAGCTGAGAGAGAGAGAGAGAGAGAGAGAGAGAGAGAGAGAGAGAGTGCCTGGGAGCTAAGGAATTAAAATTCCCGCACTCCTACCATAGACACAGGCCGAAAACCTCAGCCTTATTGCCATAGAGACAAGGTATGGCTAATCTAAGGTAACAAATACAACCTCTCTTCCATTTTTCTTAGCTAGGGTCGAACGCATGCGTCTTAACATGCAATTCCTTGACATAGGGCCTAGGCACACCGAACTTGCGAACTCGGCACCGCTAGAATGATCGCAAGGACTTCCGGTCGTCCATAAGTGCGGACCATTACATCTAGGTGGCCTATTATCATACCTAGAGTAAATGCTAGTGATTATGTATGGGAATTTGTTTTGCATGTTGCTGATTTTGCAATGGCATGTTGAAATTGAATGTATGCATGAGATTTCCTTAGTCGGGGAAAGAAATTTCAAATATACGATGCTTGATGCATGTGTTGATTGTATTGTTTGTCATTTTGTGAAGTTGTATGTGTATTATCCCAAAATCTTGCTAATTTCTTAAGTTAAATTCTATTGCATGTAATTGATATGCATAGATTTTATACATAATTGATTATATTGATGAATTGCTGAAATTTGTGAAACCCTTAATTAGGAATGTCTTTGATTTGCTGAGTTAGTGCCATGGACTTATGCACATCTCTTCCCTGTAGCTTGGGAATGGGTACATTTGCTACCCACACCCCATCACATAAATTGATTCTCCCTATAGTTGGTGGTGGAACTTATATCCTTATCCATTGATCCCTGGAAACTCAGCCCTATATACTAGTGCAATTAGGAATTCCCTGGATTATGTGCAATGCTGGCTTGTGCCCCGAATTGAATACAGATTGTAATTATACTTACTTGATCTCCCTCACAATTACAAGTAGAACAACCTCTACTTGTTGTTATTGTATTTATATACTGCACCCTTTTGGGATCGACCAACCAAATCGAAACCCCGTAGGCAACCCTTTTGTTGGGTTAGCTCATGGGCAAGTTTGGCCTGACTAGCCAAACTGCGAGTTATCGGCTGTAGTTGGAATACGCGAGATGTTGCTCTCAGGTCATACAACCGTGGTTTGTCTTATGGGGACAAAGTAGCCTACTAGATGGTCATCCTTGTACGTTGACTATGTTTGTATATGTCTACTGGAACCTAAGGTACCTTATACCATTTGCGCCCACTGATAACCAGAAGTTCGGCCCATAAGACTCATGAATCGGGGATGGTGGAATGAGACAATATGCCTGAGTTGTCGGCTTATGTTGGGGTGACGAGCCTCCTAGTAGTGACCAGTGAGCAACTAACTCGTGAGCCGGCTTATGGTGGAATGGGACACTATGCCCGAGCTGTCGGACTACGCTGGGGACGAGCTTCCCTGTAGTGACCGCTAGTAAGACTTTAAATGTCTTAAAAGTTTTTGTATGATTCAAATTATAGGGAATGACGAACCCAAATGAGCTAAGGACTGCGAGAGCCTTATGGACACGGCCGTTAGAGCCGGGCGATCGGATTAGGGCAATGATCTGACTGGGTATGTTGGTTTTCCCAACCTGCTTAATGAATGGACATAATAAATCAACTTGGTTAACATTTACATTATATTGCATTGGATACTTTGGCGATTTGGCAGTAGTGGTCGCAATAAGGGAGTGTTGGTCATTCGCAATCGTTAGATGTTGTTGCTCGAGGGAGTGTTGGTAGTAAGGGCATGCATTATATCATTGAATCATGCAATTGCATTAACTAGAGTATTTAGGATTCTATGGATATATGCCTTTCACTAAATTTGCTTCTGCGTATGATAATCTCTGTAACTTATTGTTAATGGTACTATTGAGTTAGCTACTCACTCACACTCTGGGATGATGTTTTAAAATACCAACCATAACATGCCATAGATGCAGGGTCGATGGAGCTGGATGCGCTAAAGGATGCCGGCATGGACGATAAGGAGAAGCAAGCGTACTATCAAACCTTCGGCAGCTTCTTCTAGTTTATGTTTGGACTGTCGTGGTACATGCTCCAGGGCCCTAGTCATTTTGGGATACTTATCTAGGTGGGACTAGTTTCCTATTCTAGATTTTCTTGGGATTATATTTTGGATATTCTACTTCTTTAGCGGTACTTATTACTGTTTTATGACTTATGCTTCATAGTTCACTAAACACCCTATGGCTTTTGAGATATTCTAAATGTAATTGAAATCTGAAGCGCATTAGTGCACACATGACACCCGAGAATTCGGGAGCCGAGTTCCTACTCAGCTCCTTAAATTTGGAGCACTACACCTTAAGACCATGATAATGTATGAAATCGGAGAAATTGATAATGTTTGGAATCGGAAAAATTCCAATTGCTTTTTCAATATTATTCTTCACTCTAAATCAGGTTTAAATAAAGAACTTTTATATATATATATATATATATATCAGGAAATCTTACAATGAAATCTAATTAGAACCAATCTTAATTAAAGTATTTCTACACATGCCTAATTATAGATATGGCGAATAAAGCTAATTAATGCTATACATGGCAAATATACAACTAATGATATCTAATATAATCCTACATAATCCTACAGAAACACTATGGGGTCCACCGTGATTTATGTTGTCCACTTTGACCTATTCATTTTACTAGATAATTTTAGGGGTTGCGCCTAGAAAAGTAAAGTACATCGAAAGCTAAAGTGGAGCACACCAGATCGGAAACAAAGTGAATTGAACATCTATGGTCTTGGGGCCATAAAAGTTTTGGATCAAGCTAATATTTATGTTTTTCCTTCATCCATGTCTGTGTTCTTATGAACAGGTTGGATGACGAATAAACATTATTATGGGCCCTAGGAAGATTCCAATGGTGTAAATCATTATTCTCACTATTTCATGTGGTATGGTTCAATTCAGCTTTGGATATGCTTCAATTTTAGGTTCAACTCCTAAAATGAGCTGAAAAAATGGATGAACAGCATGGATAAACCACATACATTCACAGGGCCCAATAGAATTTACTCAGTAGCATAATAGCATACTGAGTTACTCAGTACGCAATCCGATTTCAATAGGCAGGGATTACCTGATCCATGCAAAACCTTTTAGGTTAAGCATCACCTATAATCCAAAGTGTGCGGGGTCCAGTATGATGTTTCGGTAACATGCAGTCCGTCCATCCTGTGTGTCGCCTCATGTTTTCCTTGACACACAGACATCACGCAGATATGAGACTCAGGTGATTAAAGCCATTTGAAATTATGCCTGAACCTCTGAAAGCACGTGGAAGGTCCCATATGTGTATTGTAATGGCCCAATGTTTGTCGTGTCCATTCATCATGGAGGGGTGATCTTTTGAATGGTATGGATGGAATGTATAAAATAAATAAAAAAATAATAATAATGTAAGCCGCGCGCACCCAACATCTGGAAATGGTGCAAGGCCCTATCCTAAATGTTCCCTGTGGTGTGGCCCACCTGAGTTTTGAATCAGTCTGATTTTTGGATTTATATGAGAATAGGATGGACGGATTGCATGTCACTTAAACGTCATAGTAGTGGGCCCCACAGACCCCATTCTTGGTTAGGCTTAACCTACACGGCCTTGTAGTCAATCCGGCCTTCCGTATCTAACAAATGAAGCTTGTGACTAAGGTGGTCCGTATTTTGCAAGGTATATACGAACTTCAATTTCTGATAAGTGGGGTCCATCGTTTGGAAATCCGTACGATTGTTCAATTGCATTCCATCGTGGATGGAGGATGCCCCAAAAGCTTTAAGATCCGAACATTTCATATGACCTTTTTTCATTTGAACATCGGCCGTTCGTGCATTTCTCTTAAGATCGTCCAATCGAGCAAAATATAGAAGCATAGTCCATCCATGTTGGGATGCAGACCAATGATCAGTCAAAAGTCAATCTGTGAATGGATTAGGCACTTATGTATTTTCTAACATCAGTTTTAAGGCAACTGATTCCATGACTAGGATTATCTCATCCATGTGTATTTTGAACCACTTTTCATCCACCCTACACTTAACTGCATGGACAGTGTCAAATCATCGATCACACGGCCACAGTACCACGGTGCAAATCCTCCCTTTGATCATCATATCAGTCCTTCCGGAGAAATGCCTTTAGCATAAAGTTCTTGCACAAGGATGCTGGGTGGGGCCCACCGTAATGTTTTTGAGAAATCCACTCCGTCCATCCTTTCTTCGAGCTCATTTTAGTACATGTGACAAAAAATGAAGTGGATTTAAAACTTAAGTGGGTCACACGAGAGGGATAATTGGGAAAAGAAATGCCTACGGTTGAAACCTTCCTAGGCTCCACATTGATGTTTATATGCCATCTCTTTTATGGCCATAAGAATGTTTCAATGATGCTCACAGAATCTCCACTGTTTCCTCTTATGTGGCCCACTTGAGTTTCGGATCACCTCATTTTTTATTGCATGTCCTGAAAGGATCTTGCAAAACCCATGGACATGGGGGATTTCTCACAAACATCGTAGTGTGCGCCACCCATTAAAAAGGTGAATCACAGTGCATGTCCACGCTTCTCCTAACAGTGAAAATGCACAAGACAGGCTCGTCCAGTATCACGATGCCCACACCTGTAGATTGAATGTAAGGCATTACTAATTCTCTAAGACAATGTCCCACCTGGTGACCGGATTGGCCTGATTTGTGTGCATTTGATGCTCATGCTTTGCCTGCCTAATGAACGGTGATGATCTCACAGGTGCATGCTTCAATTCATCATCATCATCATTTAAGCCTAGTCCCAACGCTTCACTAATTCACCTCACAAAGTTGTTCATAAGTGAGTTTGGATGAGTCCTCATTAATCTTATGTTCAACGCAAATACCATTAGGACCAAACGAAATTTTACCAAATTGTGATTTAAGGAGCATCCAAACAGCCTCCAAATTGTGATTCCGCGGTCTGAAACCCCTGCAATCCCTCCAGCATTGGCTCCAAAGCAGCCCCCTACTATAGTCCTTGACCCATCCCCGCCCACCCATATTGCCTGTGGCAATCCCATTGATAACACTCACTCAATTTCGCCCACAATTCCATGCCATCTTATCCCAGATTGTTCTCCCAACTCACACTCTCCAACTGTTTGTGATTTTTCCCTGAGACAAGGGCTATACATCAAGCCAAGTCGAGTCGAGGTGGGCCAAGCTCGGCTCGAATCATCCATGTTATACTCGAGTTCAAGCTCAACATTGACGCTTGGATTGTTTGCCAAAGTTGTCGAGTCGAGTTCGAGTCAAGCTCAAGATTGTTCGTACGTCCCAAACCCTAACCTGTCCCAACCCAGCCCGCCCGCCCACCCACCCCCCTCCCAACCCAACCCGACCCAGCCCCCCCAACTCGTCCCAAACCCCAACCCGACCCAACCCAGCTAACCCAACCCAACCCCCAATCTACAATAAATCTACATTGATATAAATCTACAAAAAATCTACAAGTTAAGTAAATAAAAAATAAATTAAACACCTACGTCAAAGAGATTGGGAGAGAGTGATCAGGCCGAGTCGAGATTGGGCACGGGTTCGCTCGAAGAGAGATCGAGAGAATGAGAGAAAGAGAGATAGACACTGGTGGTCCGGTGGAGTGCTAGTTGTGTGGGCGTGCGAGCCGCATGCTAAGCCTGGAAGTGGTGGAGTGCTGGCCGGGCGGGCGTCGGCTGGGTGGGGTAGTAGAGAGATAGAGAAGAAAGGGAAAGGGAAGCCGGTCATGCAGGTAGGTTTTAGGGTTTCTTTTGTTTTTTTTTTAAAAAATAAAAATAAAAACTTTAATTAACTTAAGTGTATGTGTGTGTGTAATTTTAAAATTTTTAAATTTATTAATCCAGTTGAGTCGAGCTCAAGTTCGAGCTTCGAGTTGAGTCGAGTCGAGTTGAAACGCACCATGCTCGAACTCGACTCGAACTCAACTTGAGCTTCATAAAATTAGCTTGACTCGACCCGAATTGGCCATTCAAGCCGAGTCAATCCGAGCTAACTTGAGCCAAGTAGAGCGAGCTTTTGGATCTAGCTCGACTCATCTACAGCCCTACCTGAGACCCAACAGCTAGAAATGCCCAACGAATTACCATCCATCATCCCCTCACACCACCTCTTATCCCCAATCAAGGTCCCCCACTTAACCCACCATTCCACCCAACCACCTGCTCTGGCTATATCCGAGGCTATCATTTCCACCTCCATCCCCTGTATGGAACAGCCCAGCCTCCTCCCTCCATTCAGAGGGATTCAGGCTCTATGAGAATCCGTAGATCCCTCTCAGCAGGCAATAACCCCCTTAGTCAGAGCAACCCTCACGATGAACCAGCAAGTGCCCCTCATTTTGCGTCGTGGCACTCCTTACCTGTGACGCCCCAGTCACTGCTTCAATGTGGGCGGGCGTGATGTGGGCGGGGCTAGATGCTTGGGCGAGCTACTGTTGCAGTTGACTGTAGCGTAAGTTGTCCCACATTAGAAGAGTTGTCCGAAGTAATGGTGGTTACATGTGTGGTTCGGACCTTCCTTGTACGAGGCCTTTTGGGAGCAACCCCGAGAACAAAACCGTGCGTGTCCAATGGGACCCAGAGCGGACAATATCGTACAGTGTTGGTCGGGCCGTTACAAATGGTATCAAAGCCAAGGACGGCCCTACCCTCGGTGGGGGATAATGTGACGCCCCGGTCACTGCTTCATTGTGGGCAGGTGTGATGTGGGCGGGCCTGGATATATGCCTGGGCGAGCTACCGCGCTGGGCGAGCTACTGTTGCAGTTGACTGTAGCGTAAGTTGTCCCACATCGGAAGAGTTGTCCGAAGTAATGGTGGTTACATGTGTGGTTCGGACCTTCCTTGTACGAGGCCTTTTGGGAGCAACCCCAAGAACAAAACCGTGCGGGTCTAATGTGACCCAGAGCGGACAATATCGTACAGTGTTGGTCAAGCCGTTACATTACCTCTTTCAACTCCCTTCAGAAGTGAGACTATCAATGGCATGAAACTCTTAGTAGATCTCTCCCATTTCTTCAAGAACATTCAACACCCAACAAGCCTCAGCCCTCGCTCATCTCTGGCAAACAGAGAGACTAACTCCTCCCCCTTGCTCAACAATTTGGCTGGGGCCCATGACAGTGCCCCCCAAAGATAGAATCTACATCGACTAACAGGCCTTCCATACTCCTTGGCCAAGCCTCTCCCAGAGAAACCAGTGCAAATACAGGGGGCCCAAACCTAGACTAGCCCACCAAGCGTAAACAAATAGTTAAACGGCCAGGTAGAGGCGGGGTATTCAGTACAAGAATCCCCGCATCTTAGCCCTAGATGGTAGCTGGAATGGTAGACTAAGAAAACTGAAGAGCTGCGGCGCCATAACTGAGAGCGTTCCTCATGGATAGTTGGATAATTTGGAACACTTGGGGGGTGGGAAATGCTTCCGCCATCAGATCCCTGAAACATCTTATCTATCAATTCAAGTCGGCTATTATCGCGATCCTAGAACCTATGTTCACTGATTTTAAATGAGTGTGCACTGGCCTTAAACTCGGATTCCACTGCTCCCATTCCAATGCGACTGAGGGAGGCAAAGTATGGATCTTCCACTGTTCGTCTATCTCTATTGACCAAATCGCAGCCTCCAATTAGATGATTTCTTTCGTGGTTGGTTTCCAGGGAAGACCAGAAATTATTTTAGAATCCTTTAACTGGACCAACTAGCAAGCAACTATTCCATTCCTTGGCTGATCGCGGGTGATTTCCATGCAGTTCTTTCTTTATCAAAAAGGAGGGGTTCAGGCTCTTTCGATGCGCAAGCTTCAATGAAATTTGTTGATGCTCTAAACACCGTAGGCCTCATGGATGCGGGCTTCTTAGGTAATAGTTTTACCTGGTGTAACAATTAGAGGGGCCAAGCCAGAGTATGGGCTAGACTCGATAGAATTTGTTGCAACACCTCCTGGACAAATTGTTTCCCCTATTTCCAGGACAAGCATTTGCCCAGACTACACTCATATCATGCTCTTCTTCTCCTCTCCTTCGAAAATCAAATGAGGACATTCCCAAAACAATTCAGGTTTCAACGTATTTGGTGTCTTCATGAAGATTTCCAAGATTTAGTCCGTAGGGCCCAGACTTCCGATATTGTGGAGGATTTGATGCTTGTTCTCCAAAATAAAATCAAGAATGTCAAGGCTCCCCTTAAAACCTGAAACAAAGTCACGTTCGGGAATGTTTTTCTTAATCTGAAAAAGTCGAAAGACGATTTAAACAACTTGGAAACTCCGGCCCAGCAATCCGATGACCTTGACATCCATCACCATCTCAATGCAGCCAAATACAAGCTGGCTCATTTTCAACCTTGCGAAGAGGTTTTCTAAAAACAGAAATACAGAAAAACTTGGCTCAAGGAAGGCAACCGCAACACGAAGTTCTTCCACAGTGTCGCTCCGGAGCACGCTAAGAGATCAGTTATCTCTAATATCATATTAGAGGATGGGATAGTTGCATCTGACCATGCTGCGATCAAAGAAGCAGTGATCGACTTTAACTCCAACCTCATGCTTGCCAAAGCCACGTCCAGTCCTGCGTAGCTCCTGGACGTCATCCCCTCCATGCTTATAGTTGAAGACAATATCTCCTTGCTGGTAGATCCATCCCTTGATGAGCTACATGCGGCGGTCAGAGAATCCCTGCTGATGGTGCCCCGGGCCTGGATGGCCTTGTAGGGGCATTCTTTCACTCATGTTGGGATATCGTGGGCCCTGACCTCCTAGACATTACACACTCCCTGTTCAGTGGTGGAGCTATCCCTTAGGCATTCTCTTCAATCCTTATCTGCCTTATTCCCAAAACGCCATCTCCAGATAAATTCTCCAACTACCACCCTATCAGTCTTTGTAATTATGTATATAAAATTTTTGCTAAATTACTCGCCGACAAACTTGGTAGGATTCTTCCCAAAATTATTTTTGCAGAACAGGGAGCTTTTATCTAAGGGAGATCTCTATCGAAAAACTGCGCAGTATAGCTTAAGAAATCTTCCGAGACATTGATCGAAAAGTTAGAGGCAGTAACATACCCATCAAGCTTGATATAGAAAAAGCCTACGCTAGACTTGACCGGGGGTTTCTCAAGGTCGTTCTGCAGAGATTTGGGTTTAGCGTGCCTTGGATTGCATTGGTCGAGAGATGCTAGTCAAACTCATGGTTCTCTATTCTCATTAACGATGAACCCGGTGGCTTTTACAAGTCCTCTAAAGGCCTCCGCCAAGGCGACCCCATCTCCCCGGCTCTTTTCATCATAGCGGATGAGGCTCTTAGCAGAGGCTTTAGGCAGCTAATTGTTAGGGGCTTCTGCCGCCCCTTTTATACGTGCAGGAACTGCTACCCCATCTCCTACCTCCTATTCACAGATGACACAATCCTTCTGGCTAATGATAGCTGCGACTCCCCTTCGAAAAATCAAGTCTTTCCTCAACCTGTACCAATCTTCTTCCGGTATGAACATCAACGTCCACAAGAACTTCTTCATTCTCTCAACTAACCAATCGAAAACAAGATCTAGAGCTATCCAACACATCTTGGGCTTCAACAAAGGAGTTGCCCCTTTCACATATCTTGGCATTTCAATCTTCAAGGGAGGCTGCGCAAGGCCTACTTCCAACCCATCCTAGATAACATAACCCATCGTATCTCTAGATGGAAGAGTAGAATTTTATCTCAAGTGGGCCACCTCACTCTGATCAACCATGTGCTATCCAGTCTCCCTATCCAAGCCATGGCGGCAATGAATATCCCTGCGGGCCTATTAGGTGTGCTACAAAAATCTTTTTCCGACTTCTTTTGGGGCTGGGACGGCAACCACAAATGCTGCCATTGGACCAATTGGAAGGTCATTTGTAGGCCTAAATCTAAAGGTGGTTTAGGGGTTAAGAGCTTGAGCAGTATCATGAAAGCTCTCAGACTTAAAATGGCCTCAACCATCAGGTGCAGAGGAAACGAAAGCTACTGGGCCTCCATCATGAAGGACAAATATTCTATAGACTTGAGCATAATAGGCACAGTCAGTGTCTCGACCTCCCCTCTGTGGAAAAATATCTTCAAGCTCTTGCCTTCCATCACAGCCCACACTCGCTGGCTTATTGGATGAGATGACTGCAACTTCTAGAAGATGGACTGGTGTGGGCTAGGCCCATTGCAAAACTGGGCGCTTCAGCCCCCAACCCGACAAACTCAACATCCCCAATGTGTTTGTGACTGGTTTAGGCCCCTTGGATGGTGTCACCTCCCTAGCGTGCAACCTCTTCTCCCCCAAGTAGTGATCGACCATATCTTAGCTGAGTGATTCTGCACCTCCCTTGATGAAGATACCCAAGTTTAGACCCACAGCCCATCTGGGGGAATTCAGCATCGCTTCCACTTAGGGGTGCTCCAGATCTACAGGCTCACAACAGCCTTGGTCCAAATGGGTTTGGTATCCACTCCTCCCACCAAAGATCTCTCTCCTTACCTAGAAGCTCTTACTTCACACCCTCTCGGTCGACGAGAGAATCCAGGAAAAAGGCATTGCCATGGCGTCTAAATGCGACTGCTGCCCCTCCCCGCTTCAATCAGGAATCGAGTCGTTAGAGCACTTCTTCTCATCGGGAGACCTGGCTTCCAAGGTTTGGGCAAGACTCGGCTCGATGTTCCACACCCTCCCTCCGCTTCCCACTATTTAACATTTGGCAGGGCTTCTCTCTGGTGGGAGTCAGCACCTTCAGCTGACCATTTCCGCTCCCTTAGGGACCTCAAGCTATTGCTGATTTTCTTGGAAATCTGGTCTGCTAGAAACGTGGCTCGCATGGAAGGCTCCCTGATTAGTGAAGATAGAGTAATCACCAAAGTCTGTCACTGGATTAGATTTCTTGACACCTTTCTTCCCCTCCCAAAATCTGCATCTCACTCCACTGCTATAGCCCTCAACGGTCTAGGGCTAGATGGGTCCAAAATGCTCCTTTCAAAGACCCGGATGGTCTATTGGGTTCGCCCCCACCCGGGCTAGATTAAAATGAATGCAGATGGCTCTTCTTTGGGCAACCCAAGCCCATCCGGGGGTGGCGGAGTACCTAGGGACCATTCAAGGGAGCTCATCTTCACCTTTTACTCTAGATACAGGACTGGCTCCAATGGCCGGGCTGAAACCAAGGTAAACTGGGAGGCCTTATCCCATTGCATGGCTATGGGCCTCAACAAGTTGGAACTCATCGGCAACTCCAGATCTATGGTGGATGCACTCTCCAAGGAATCCGCCCTGTCATGGGCCATATGGTATTGGTGGATTAGGATAAAATCCCTCATGGAAAAAATGGAAATTTCCATCTCCTATTTCCCAAGGGAAGCCAATGATGTGGATGACGGGCTTGCCCGTTTGGGCAGTGGTGGTCAAACCCATTCTTCTTTCCGGTCCATGACCAAGCTTCCTCCTCTCATTAGAGGCTTACTCTTTCTTGACAAAGTAGGATTAGGATACTTGAGAGACTTGTACTGCTTGTGTATTCCCTTTCTTGGCAGGTGGGCCTACCTATTCCTTTTTGTTAACAGGCCCATCTTTGAGAATTGTAAAACTCCTTCCAATATAAATGAAAACACAATTTTGAAAAAAAAAAAAAAAGAAGCATGTTCATGAGGCCACACAAATTAACCTGGATGAAAGGAAACACAAATATCAGTTTGATCCAAAACTTCTATAGTCCCCTAGAAGTTTGCAATGACAGGGGTTCAATTCTAATTGTTTTCTACGGTGTGGTCCACTTGAACTTTGGATCTGCCTCCCTTTTTTTGGCACATGCCCTAAAATGATCCGGCGGAATGGATAGATATCATGGTGAGGCCCACAAAACTTTGCCACTTTACACAGTATCAAACTCGATGTTGTGTTCCACACTACTCAGTTAACCTGAGTCAAGAGAGGGTGGCTAGCATCATCGAGCGAGCGGCGGGATTTGCTGAAGATGATAATTGGAAGTTTTTTTATTTCGTCCGAGCAGATGGTTCTAATTTACTTGATTTATTTTTTTTTCTCCGTGGCTTAACCCTAATGGGGCTACTGAACAGTTCACCCCTACCACCACCAACACACACTATCTAAAAAGACGAACTTAGATGGTTGGATCTTCTCTTTATTTTCATCTTTTCTTGATCTTTACCTTCCGTTTTCATCTTATTTGTGGGATGGTTATATCATCCAATCAATGTTATTTACTTAACATTGACTGCAAATCATGGGGTTGGAACGATGGAACAGTGCGTATCAATGATAGGCTGTTCCACATATCCATGTATTCAAGATACACGTGCATTTGCATCTTACCCGAGTAGCCCACTGAGGAAAATCCAAAACAAAGGTTTCCAGCCCAACTCCCCTTCTTTGTTTCTACAATAATAATAATAATAATAATAATAATAATAAGTAAATAAATGAATAATACAAGTTAGATATGATGAAAGAGAGAACCTCTCAAAGAAGTAGGCGAAAGGAGCAAGAGAAACAGCGGCGACTACGAGACTGTAGGTTAGTAAAGAGAAGACAAAAGCTCCTTTATTTAAGACTATCTTAGATAATAAGAGCATTCCAGTGATGAACAGCTGAACTAGCAGGATGCTCACGGGCGCTTGGTATTTCCTTCATTCCCATCTCTCTCCAACCCACCACAACCAAGCAGCCAGCTCTGTCAGTCTTTCCAACCCCAATAATAATATGGGGAATAACCTGTCCAGATGGTAGGATGATCAGGACTATTCATGTCCTAATAGCTATTGCATGGAGGGTTCTGATGAAACTTGTACCTTGTATAATATTCTGATCGTTGGTGCAGAGTTCATTGAAAAAAGAAGCTCAAGATGGATTGACGGTTCCGTTCATCCGTAAATCTCTCCACATGTGAGTGATGTGAGTAGAAACAGACGGGAAACAAACTCTCTTCGTGTCGATATGTGAACGGAACTCGGATTGCGTAGCGCATAACACAGCGACAACGTAGGAACTTTGTATACGAGGCAAAACTCTGTGGGCCCCACCATGATGTGTGTGTTTTATCCATGCAATCCATTGGTCTATGCCAAAAACTTAAGCACATCCAAAGCTCAAGTGGACCACACCACAGGAAAGAGTGGGAAATGATGCCCACCGTTGAAACCTTGCTAGGGCACACCATGATGTTTATTTGCCATCGAGGCTGTTCATAAGGTCACACAGACATGGATAAAGGGAAAACACAAATACGGCCTTATCCAAAACTTCTGTGGACTAAATATAAATAAATTTTCAATAGTAGGCATTCAATCCTCATGTTTTTCTGTTTGGGGTTGAATTGAGGTTTGGATCTGCCTCAATTTATGTCTCATTCTCTTAAAATGATCTTTAAAAAATGTATGGACGATGTGGATAAAACACATACCTCCTGGTGGTGTCCATAGAGTTTTGACAAGTATACACGGTACGTTGGTTACGTGTTCTGAACTCTGCAATCCGATTCCTATGAGGAGAGAAACGGATTGGCTAGGTGGATGCTCCGAGGGCGCCACCATGATGTATGTGTTTTATCCATGTCGTTCAGCTATTTTTATAGATCATTTTTAGATATGATCCCAAAAATGAGATATATCCCAATCTAAAGTGGACTACATTACAGGAAACAATGTTGAATGAACGTCAACCATTAAAAGCTTTATGGGGCCCATAAAGGTTTTAGATCAAGCTGATTTTAGTTTTTTTCCTTAATCTAGGTCCGTATGACCTAATCAACAGATTTGATGTCAAATAAACAATAAAGTGAGCCTTAGGAGTATTTTAATGGTGAATATCCAGTCAATATTGTTTTCCTGTGGTGTGGTCCACCTGAGATTTATATCCCTCTCGCTTTTGGGAACAACCTGTAAAATGATCTTTAAAAATGTATGAACAGCATGGATGAAACACATACATCATGGTGGGTCCCACAGAGCACCGATCCGTCTGCATGAGGACCGCACGAGCCGGTCCAGACGGAGGGGGACGCGGATTTCACCTTCTGCAGGGAGTTAACATGCTGGGATGCTAGGCAGGGACACTGATGTAGGTGGGAAATACACCCCACCTATAAGAGTATACTTTTTTCCATAGTAGATGCAAAATAAACATTGATGACGGTTGTTGATGTAGAAATCTGGCTAGCCTTGCTGGGTTCACGAACCTAAACAAAGCGCTGGGCACCTTCCAATGACTAAGTCAAGAATCTAGGCCTAGTTGAGTATTGAGGGTTCAGGGCTAGAAATTGTGTGTACCTTTCACCACTAAAGGTACCTTATTTAAAGCTTTTAGAAGAGGCAATAGTATTGAAGGATTTTTCATATTTAGTAGATACATATTGAAAGTGGATTTAATACCCAAATTAGTAGGAAGATCTTTCGAGATTCTCGGTGAAGATCTTAGGAGTTGAGGGTGTGGATTTCTCTTTGGCTCAATCTGATTAGGTCTTGGTCAGACACGTCTCCTTAGTTGGACAATGGGGCGGGATGTCTCTAAATAACTTTGGAGATCTTGGAACCGGCGAAGGTAGCTCTTTCAATCCAAGCTCGGGTTTTGAGTATGGAATTGAACCCGCTGTCGTGTCCGACCTGACCGGGGAGGTGTGCAAAGTTCCAACCTGACCTTTAATCATTGTTCGGCCTATTTTCCCTATAACAATGGCCAAGTATTTAATCTTGTCTCAGTGAGTGTGCCAAAAACTCTAGCCATCAAGAGTATTCTTTTTTCACCATAGATGCAAAAGAAATATCGATCACAGCCTAGCATTTTATCTTTTCTTACCGAGTGTGCCAAAAATATTGACACTTCGATTTGATTTCTATTATATGTATTGTTCGTGTTAAATGTTGGCCATTGTTGATTCCCTATCTAAACCTTCATTTCCCTTGCTTGACTAAGGGCCTACCGGATGAGTGGATTGGCCTGAGTTATGATGCAGGGGAGGCTCGCCATCTGCCCCGACTAATGAATGGAGACGATCCAGTCCGTATGTGCTGAATTCTTTACATATTTGTATGAGATCTCGGAAATTAATCTATCAGCGTTCAACTCAAAACCACTGGGGCCAAATAGCAACAGCTAAATTGCATCCAAATTGCCATTTAAGGCACACCCAAACATCCTCTAAACTAATTCTAAGAAAGAATATTACAATTTAGCCATTTTTACTTTCTAAGACTATCAAAACTTGTAATTGAATTCAATGATGCATCCAAAGAAAGAGAGAATGCCAGGCAAATTCAAAAAACATGGGTGAAATGAACAAGGCCATAGTACATGGACTTTCTGTGGGTCTCCCACTACTTCGGAATGGGTGCCGCTTCCTACTCCAGAGCTTCGTCAGAGGCCCTGTTGTCTTGTGGAGCCATGATGGGAGAGATTGCCGAATTCGATTGCGTACGTTCAACAACTAACGTCTAACGTTATGTCCCCAGTGCCTGTACATTGGGTTGTGATAGCTGCTTTCGATGACAGGGTCTCACAATGGACGGTGCTGGCTCATTCCTCTTTCCCCACAGAAATGCATACAACCCTCCTATTATCATAATCATACCTAATATGCTGCATTACATGCAAACTTGTTATTATCGAGATCTAATCCCTACTGAGAGAGCGTAAGGGTGTAAAGTTCAACATATATCCTAACGAATTTAGAATCACAAATCCAATGCACCTCATTCGATCATTCTATGAGATGATGGTTTAAGCTTGCACATGACCGAATTTCCTTCTCTCCGCCGACCGATGCTGCATTTTCCTTCTAACAAGTGGCTGAGAGTATGCAATCTACCGTGGCCTCTTGGCTGCAGATTCGATGTCCCCTCCTTTCTAGTCTGGCCACAGTACGAAACTGTGGTGGCCAAATATTGCATTGATCTAATGATCCCAGCCATTTGGTTGGGAGGTTACAATTAGCTGATCAATGTCATCCATCTACATCCATCCATGGGTAATAAAAAAGCGGGCCCACCATGTGGACAACCAACATCAATGATCAGACCATGCTCATGTGGATTTGGATGTGGCTTGCATCACATTATGACACAATGGAGTGTATTGGATCGTTCCTCTAAATAACATGAAAATGGATGTATGCTTAGAAAATAGTACACGCATGATCTGCCCGTGCAGATTTGAGAATTCAATGTACCTTTTTCGGGGATTCGAATACTATGGTTTGAAAGACAATAAAAGGATATGAGAATTCAATGTACCTTTTTCGGGGATTCGAATACTATGGTTTGAAAGACAATAAAAGGATAACAGGAATTAAGAATGATCACCTACAACCGATTGTACACTACGACCATTTTAGTTTACATTCAAGGGTAAAATGGAAGGAAAAGATGATTTGTGGGTACGTGCAACCTATTGCAGGTGATCAAGTCCTCAAGAACAATGGCTGATGTTCTTTCTAGTTTTAGAGCACCTGATAGCAAAGCCAATGGTACCATAGGCCATTAATTTAAGCGGAGACCACTGACCACTCGTGAGAGGATCACGTGAATGGGTACACCGATCATATAATGGCATGATCTAGTCCATTCATCAGCCCTGAAGCCTCGTTGTCGATAGAGTTGTACATGAACCGAGTTAGCTCGGTTAACTCACTCAACTCGACTCAAAAAAGCTTGACTTGACTCGACTCGAAACTAAGTTCAAGCCAAGTCGAGCTGTTTTCAGCTCGAACAACTTTCAAGCTGAGTTCAAGCTGGACCGAATTCGACCCAAATTCAACTCAACTCGGCTTGGAAATTGACTTGAACTTGACTCAGTTTGAATCAATTCGACTCGAATCAGGTTGACTTAATAAAAATATTTTATAAATATTTATATATTTAAATAAATTATATATTATATATATTAAAACCCTAAAATCTAAACTCAAACTCAACTCTAACGCTCAAACTTAAATTTGACTCGAAAGATCAAGCTCGAACTCGGCTCGAGCTGCTGGCTGAGCCGAGCCGAGCTGGCTAATCAGCCTTGAAGACCGAGCCATGGAGTTCTAGCCGGGTAGCCTGCTAGCCAAGCGGAGCTGAGCTGGGCCAAGCTTCACTCGATTCAACTCATGTACAACTCTTGTCGAGATGCCATCTTCTCAGAATTGCACCAATGGGGCAGTCCTGACGGCCCATCTGATGGCACGTTTGACAAGTGGAACCTCCTCGTTTTGAGCCAGGTCGAGTTCATAGTGAGGCCCACCTGGTTAATCATCCTGATCTTGCACACGTGTCCCTTGTTGGTACGTGCACTTCCAATTAATTCTTGAGTCTCTCCTCATAAATTTCAATTGAGGAATACTGTTTGCACACGTGCTAAATTCATGAGCACACATGCAGCCATGCAACAGGCTGGGATACCCACCATGAACTTCCCCCTGGCTCAGATTTCATAGATTTTCATAACCACTCGGTTTAAGGACAAAACAGATGGTTGACAAAATGTCGTCATCTTGCAAAACGACAGGACCCACAAGTTGAGCAGTCCAGAATGCCTTACACCTGGAATATGTGCATACAGGTAATGGGAATTATGTGTGACTTTGCCTAAAAGAAAACAACGCCATTCTCTCACAAAAGAAGTATAATGCATACCTTCCAATGAAAATTTCTTCTCCCATAAAGAATGATTCCAAGATTGTGACAAAGATCAACGAGAGAGGATTAAACATGGAAGGATAGGTGGGCCCTCGTTTTGCAACGGCCCATGATATTAAACAGAAGTTAGCACCGGTGCTGAATACTGCCTGTGAGTAACAAAGTCAGTTTAGAATATCAGCTGTTACATAGGCTTTGAAGAAAAAATAAATAAATAAATAGCAGGCAGCAACACATGAAGCCCAACCCTGAGCAAGCCTGATGTGAGTGGTTGCAATTAGAAATGAGAACAATTAATCATATATGGTCCAATATTTCATCGACATCGGTCTGCAAAAGCCACAACAGTATGAGAGTCCTAGCAATTGAATCGGTCGTCCTGCAGGCAATTAGATGGCTGAGATTGTGGTCTAGTTATAGTAGAAGGGATTGCCCATGACAGCTCTAGTTATAGTAGAAGAGATTGCAGAAGTATATGTGCGTATGTATATTTGTATGGAGGCCATGGTTTGGGGGTGTTTTTGCATGCAGGTTAAGAGTTCGCGGACATAATGAAGATAGCCGAAAAACACTCACTGAAACCTACCAGCTCTGATACCATGAAATAAGAAGTAGATTTGAAAAAAAAAAAAAAAAAACCTCCAATCATCTTACTATGATTAGCAAAAGATATATTATATGCAGGATCATTCTCCCAACATGGAAAGACAAAATACCCCTAAGACTATGCCCTCTATACAAACATAGATACATACATACTCCTTTAGAGATTAGATTTACATGGCCCACCTATTATGCAATAAGGTACTTTACAATGTTGAGGTCATAGTTCAATGATTGAAGGATGGCTGGTATACCAAAAATCCCCATATTGGAAGATCCTAGTTGTAGAATATTTGACCATTTTTTTGTGGAATGTGAAGGATTCCTATATTTTCTTTCTTAAATGTATAGTTGCTAGGACACATCAAATTATTAGTTTTTCAAATCTAACAAACTTTGTGGCAAAGGGGCCACAATAGCACTGACTTCGGGACTCCACCTGTAGAGAAAAAAATAGAAGGTGGAATAATGTCCATCTTAAACATTACTTTTTTATGAATATTTCTCATTTGTTTATAAGAAATAAATAAAATTATTTGCCAAGATAATTAATATTGAAAAACTCACCGAGTAAACTATTGTCAACAGCTGCAAATCCCATCCTAACCTCCAAGTAGCTTTTCTTCTATCTATTGCTATTCCGACAATTGTTGATTGGATGCAACCTGCCAAGCATGAGAGCATTGTTGCCCAATACATTGACGGATAGACTTTGAATAGTCTAACCTATTTAGAGAAAATTTGTGTTAATTAAGTGAAATTAATTCAAAATAGTATGAAAATTACTCTTATGAATTCCAATGACCATATGAAGGTTTATATGTATGGCCCAGATGCTAAAAATCTCCTAGATTTGAAAAAAGGAAAAAAGGCCACATATTTGATGGCTAGGATATTACGACCTCTAGGATTTTTATGCATAGGCCACCCATGGTGGGGCCGATTATGTAAATGATTTGGATTACTAAATAATGGGGCAGGAGACCTACTTGCACAAAGTGATTACAAGCATTCTGTGATACCTAAATAAGTCTACCTGTATAATAAACCAAACGGCAGTACTTAAGCAGCATCCGACCAACATACACGAGCCACGTGCCATCTCACCGGTTGTCCTCCTTTTCGTCGAAATCTGAGGGTTATGCACATGAGAAGTCCACATGTGCAATGGCATTCCTTTGTAGAGACTAATGGTTAGAGCTCCAGCAACACATAAAATGGTTCCAGCAATTTTAACTCTCCCTCCTTTGCTTTCTAATCCCAATTTCTCTATTCTAAAATAGGAATATGCAATAAGGTTTCAGAAAAACTTGATACTTAAAAATTTCTTACTATGCTGATATGTTGATTCTAATAGGTGCATTTGGTGCACTGGCCAATTGGATTGTAATATTAGTTAGTCTAATAAAAAGGAAATGATAATGAAGTTGCAGGAATGTGTTCCAAATTGCAAGTAAGTTACCTTCCATTTGATTTGAAAGGAATTTAAATGCAAATTGATGACTTTTCCTCTCTGTTCGTTATAAATAGGTTGCTTCAAAAAAAAAAAAAAAAAAAAAGAAGTTAAATTGAACATTTGCAATTCAATTCACTTTCTTCTTTCTCAATTCAATTCACTCATGCATCCAAAGATGGCCCATATGCACACGTGCATGGTTTTAAGTGTTGATGTATCTGTTCTCTATCAAGTTTTGGTACATACCTGACAATAGTGGATAGGATGAAAGTAATGACAGGAATCAAATTAAGAAAGTTGGTTGCAAATGAAGCAGAAGTATTGCGGAGTCCATAATAATACAGACCCATAGCCATCGTTGTCCTGACACACATGGAATAGACCATTCAATGTAAAATATATATATATCAACCTGTAACTTCTTTTTCTTTTTTCTAAAAAATCATAGAACTTTGTTGTAAGAGCGGCATCAATAAAATACAATTTGAGTTCTCAACTCTTCCCATTTTCTTTAAATGCCCAATTCATAGTAAGTGTAAAACATGGGGATAAGATGTGGGTTTATTTATTTAAAATTCAACTCAAAAGTTAAGGACTAGATTCATTTAAGAAGAAACATTTCTGTCATTAACCCACTAAAAGTGTTACAAATATTGGTGATATTATTGATAATATCACCAATATTATCGATAACACTAGGTCAGTGACATCAAAACTGCCAGCAGGTTAAAAATAAAAATAAAAATCAAATATCATTAATATTTTCAATAATATCAGTGATATGTGATGATATTTTGAAAAGAATTATTTATTCCAATTTCCTGATATCAGCAATACCATAAATAATACTCCCGATACTAGAAAAGCATACCTAAATAGACCAATTGACAAAAAATTAAAAATTTGTACGAAGAATTAAAATGTTTATTTTTTTGGAATTGCTTTTTTTTTTTTTCCTTTATGATTTCTATCATTCTTGATTTTATTAAATCAAAATTTAGATTTTAGGAGAAACCTGGAGCTGAAACAAATGTTGGTCAGGAATTCAAACATGATGAAAATTCATAGAAACTTCATTCTTTTCAAATGTTAGTATAAATTACAATGAAAATTCATCTCTATCCATAATTCTCATGTATTGACATGCACTTGTAGGTAGAAAATTAACATTTAAGTGAAAAACGAAAATTTTAGGTGGACTTTTTTTTTTTTTTTTTTTTACATTTTTGTTTTTCACCTGTGATTAATGTGAAAACTTTATGTATTAATGAGTTTTGATTAATCTATTGATTGACTACATTTTATATGTACACAAATGCTTTCAACAACACATAGTTAGTTCCCTATAAAATGGATTTATTATGTATAGTTATTTTTTTTGTAATATTTTGATTCCTACATGTGTAAAGTATATATGTCCTTTAAGATCTGATAAAGTTTCACGAAAAATATTCACCTTTTTCTTATAATATTGTCCCAATATTTCCTTCAGACAATATTTTTTTGAGTATTAGTAATACCAATAAATGTTTCCATATCTTGGGTCATCTAATGATTCCAACACTCCAATCACTAATTCATCCATCCATCAACCAATACAAGTCATTGTCCTCATCATCATAGCCTAATTCCTATTTAGATTATGCACTTTCGTATGGCCCATTGTATTTTGTTTTGATAGTTGCGTTGGTGCATGTATTCTATTAGCTAGGTACACATCCTATTTTGTCATTCCATTCTGTCAAGAACTATCGTCATTTGGTGGTGTGCCCCCACTTTTTCCTAATAAAATGAAAAAGGAGACTATATACACAGTTAACCATAGGTCACTGCTCTTTTCTTATTATCTCTACTCACATCTTTTTAGACCTCCCCCATCCTTCTAAAGCATTCAACTTGAAACAACTCACTGCTTGGTTCTTGGTTCCCATTGTACATGCAAGTCATTCAAGTCTCATTTCTAATCTAGTATTAACTATTAGTGCTACTCTTTCTTTCTTTCTTTCTTTTGATTTGTTTTGAAGAAAGGGTGGTGAAATTGACTTTCACAAGCCTTCTATTTTAATTGAATCCACCAACACCAAATCGTCCACACATACACTCGAGTTTCCTAAATGCATACATTTCTAATTCTATCATTCCTCTTTTTATCACTTATCCATCTTAACATCCTCATTTCAGCTAAATCATCCTAAGCGCATACTGCTCCTTGACTACCTAACATTCTTATCCCATAAAGCATTTTGGTCTTACAGATACCATATAAAATCTCCCCTTCACCTAAGTTGGTATGTAGCAATCACATGAAACTCTAGATGCACATCTCCATCTTCATTCACTCCACTCTAATTCTATAAGGAACTTCCTTTTCAGTGTCTCCACTCGCATGAATTATTGAACCCAAGATTTCAAAACGGCCATTTTGGATCTCATGAACACACACACACACACACACACACACACACACACACACACAGAGAGAGAGAGAGAGAGAGAGAGAGAGAGAGAGAGATCCAGTACTACTCTCGTAGCATTGTGAGTCACCTGCTTCTAGTTGCATTCAAATGCCAAGGCAGCCGGGCTAATCCATCAGGACAGCCCACTAGGTCTAACACTCACTGATGTGCTGCCAAGAAAAAAATAGGATAGATTGGGATAAATAGCCTATAATATGGATGGTCAAGATTATTTATATAAAACTAGGTCCAGTCCACAATTTGAACAATCTATTCATCGGCCTTGTCATGGATAGCATATAGTTCTAAACAATCACTTTTATCACACAAACCTCACCATTCCATCCATGCAGTGAACACAGAAGAATATTTAGCCAAAAAAAAAAAAAAAAAAACAGAGACAGAGACCAAGTTACAGATGGGAAAAGTCACTCAATCAGTATGATTTGTGAACAGCAGCACACGGAATGTGTGTTGAACCTAATGGACATCCAATCAATCTGTTTCACTGTAATCATCCTCAACCATAATTGAATCAGCCCCACATGGAATGAAGCGCTTCAATTAGATAACAGTAGCCATCCGATCCATGCTACATTAGGAGCAGTTATAATAAAACGACCAACATTTTAAGCGTTATGATCAACTATTGAATGTCATTTTATATCACAACCTTCAAATAGTTGTCAAAAATGCCTAATGTTAATAATCATTTTTTTATTTTATTTTTTTCCTTTGGCATACCTCCAGTTAAATGGATTGAATCGACAGTCAAAATCAAGGAACTTTTTTGTTAATAGCATACCTCCAGTGGTACGGAATGAATGGAGAGTCGAAATCTAAGAACAAGGACATGCATTTACGCACCCAAAAAAAAAACCCGGAATGGGGACATGCATGTACGGCTTACCCGGAAAGGCCATTGAAAAAAATCCATACCACAGCCACCCAGCTTAATTTCCGTGCCATGTTTCTACATAAACAATGCGATATAAGTTAGCTATGGCGAGAAAACTCAAAGAAGAATTACTATTATTGAAGAAGAATGACAGAAGAGAAGGAACCAGATTGACCTCTCAATGAAGTAAGCAAAAGGCGCTAGAAAAATGGTTGCGATAATCAGACGGTATGTAAGCAATGAGAAGACGAAAGCTCCCTCATTTAGGACAGCCTTCGATAAGAGGAACATTCCCGTTGCAAGCAGCTGTACCAACAGCATGCTCATCGGTGCTTTGTATTTCCCAAACAATGCTTTCATTCCCATCTCTCGGACCAGTAGCAAAAATCAAACAGACAGACAGACACAGAAGGAGAGAGAGAGAGAGAGAGAGAGAGAGAGAGAGAGAGAGAGAGAGAGAAGATAAGAAGAAATGCAAAGTTCATAACATTGGTTACCTAAATAAATAAGCTTACTATCTATTGGATGCGTGGCTTCATGAATGGCTGGTGTACCTATCGGTTCAACCGGGGAGCTAACCATGGGAAGCTATGTGAATTCACATCTAGGACCTATCGGTTCAACCGGTACGGCCCGCCTGACTTTTGGTTCAATATTTTAATCGATGCTGATCCTGGCGAGATGTCGGGTTGGATGGGGTATAAAAGGAAGCGGATTGGCTGGTGTACCACACATCAGCTATATAGCTGCTGTAGGTACGTGTCGTGCAAAGACGAGCAATGATGCTCCTCGAGCTCCGAGCTGTACCAACGGTTCAAAGGAGATCAAAGTAACCTGGGCTCTACAAATATGTATTTATTATATCTACACCTTTCATCTATTTGTAGAGATCATTTTAGAGCATTATCCAAAACAATGAATCATATCCAAAGATCAAATGGACCACACCATAAATAACAGCGAAGATAATGATTTTCACTGTTAAAAAATTTAGGGCTCACCATAATATTTATTTTCCATCAAATCTGTTCATAAGGTCACAAATATCTAGATGAAGAAGAAAAACAAATTTCATATTGATTCAAAACTTCTGTACCTCTAAAAGGGATTTCAGTGGTAGAAAAGGGTTCCAATGGTAGACATTCAATCTCCAACTACTTTTTGTATTGTGGTCCACTTGATAGTTAGATCTATCTTATTTTTCATCTCAAGCCTTAATACAAGCTCATCAAATGGATTGACAGTTTGAGTATAACACATGCCTCATGATCAGACCCACAAAACCTGCTGGCATCCATATTTCATGATAGTTTAGATCTTAACATCAACAAATTTTGTGAATCTGATCACGAGGTATGTATTATATCCAAACTATCCATCCATTTGGCAAGCTCGTCGTAAGGCTTGAAATGAAAAATAAGACAAATCTAACTATCAAGTGGACCATAATGAAAAAAGCAGTGGGGGATTGAATTGTCTACCATTAAAACCCTTTTCGGGTCACAAAAGGTTTGGATCAATATGAAATTTGTTTTTCCTCTTCATTCAAGTCTTTGTGACCTTATGAGCAAATTGGATGGAAAATAAATATTATAGTGGGCCCTAAGAAGTGTTTAACGGCTAAAATCATTATCTCTGCAGCCATTTGTGGTTTGGTCCATATGATCTTTGGATATGATTTATTTCATGGATAATGCTCTAAAATAATCTCTAAAAATAGATGAACAATGTAAATATAATAAATACATCACTATGGGGCCCATGTAACTTTGATCTCCTTTGAACCGTTCTTACAACTCAAAGTTCGAGAGCACGACCCGTACCTATAGCAGCTGTATTGCTGGTGTGTGGTACGCCAGGCAATCCGCTTCCCCTAATGTCGAGGTTGCTTTCCTCGTTTTTTCGTGTTGTGTGGCTGACGCAGGGATGAACGTGGTGAGGATAACTACTCCGAGTCCATGGAGCTTCTCTGGACTCCTCACAGAGACTTCTCGAATCCACGAGGAAAGAAAGCAAAAAATATAAATAAATTCTAATAAATTCAAAATTGATTAATTGATGAATAAAAACGAGTTTACAACCCTTTAAATAGGGCTACCAAGCAATGAGAAAGAAATTAGAATCAAACTATAACTCAAACTCTTAGAATCCGCAACTTACTATAAATAGTAAACTTACTATTTATAGACGGTCGTGATGTCTACTAGTGCGCAAGGTTTTCGGCTAAAAATAGTAAGTATCCTATTTGGCTTCACCAAACCGTTCTCCTAATTATTCTAAGCTCTTTTCCCCTTGGGCGCAACTCCTAAAGCCCAATGGATGAAGAGTTATAATCAAACTAAAACTTACTATTTATAGTAAAAACGAAATTAAAACAGGGAAACGACCGTCAATCTAGGCATTTTTTGCAATTCCGGGATGCGTAACCCGGCATAGCAGGGTTGGTTGGCTTCAGTAGCTCGTTCTACCCCAAAATCATATATTTTACATCAGATAACTCATTCCGGATTGCAAGATACACCCGATTTAAGGTTCCATGGTCTGGATCACTTTTGTCATCGACCGGGCCTTTTCTGATCCATCTTAGCCATGTAATGGTCCGCGACCCGCTCTACATCAGTGGCACACCAGTATTTTGGAGGAGGATGATCTTCAGCCACCATCGAGACGCTTGATGGAGTAGATGTTACACACAACACAGTGAGCCCCGTAGGACTTACTGTGTCCGAGATTTGTTGCCCAGGCTTCGGGCTGCATTTGCATCGGGAGTGGCTTCGGTCAGGTCGGGTAAGATGGAGTTCGGTCAGGCCCGTGACTGTGGGCCTACGTTGATGTATGTGTTGTGAATCTATACCATTCATTCGTTTTGTCTGCTTATTTTAGGGCATGGACCAAAAAGTGAAACAGACGTAATTTAGTGTGGACCACATCATAGGAAAAAGTGGTGATTTAACACCCACCATTAAAAGCTTCCCAAGGTACACTGTAATGTTTATTTACCATCCAGTCTGTTGCACACAGACCTGAACGAAGGGACAAAAAAAAAAAAAAAAAACTGAAATATTCGGCTTAGATTCAAATATTTTGCGGCACATGAGAAGTTTTTAATGGTCAATCACCATGTGTGGTCCACCTGAGATTTAGATCCAGTACATTTTTTGTTCATGCCTAAAAATGAGCTGGCAAAACGGACGTGGACGTACAGCTCGGATATTTAACACATACAATAAAGTGGCTTCACTGGTGTTACACGGGAACGGATTGGCTACTCCCCCTGCCACCAGCCCCATGGCTAATGGTCAATGCCCCATGGGCCTCACCATGATGTATGTGCTTTATCCATTCCTTTCATCCATTTTTACATATCATTTTAGGCTTGTACCAAAAATGAGAGCGATATAAATCTCAAGTGGACCACACCACAGGAAAACAATAGTGATTGGATATCCACCATTAAAATCCTCCTAAGGCCCACTGTACTTTTTATTTGACATCCAATCTGTTGATTAGGTCATACGGATCCAGATGAAGGTAAAAAAAACAAAGATCAGCTTGATCCAAAACTTTTATGGCTCCCAAAAAACTTTTAATGGTCGAAGTTCATTCAACACTGTTTCCTGTAATGTGCTTCATTCGAGATTGGGATATATCACAGTTTTGGTCTCATACCATAAAATGATCTTAAAAAAAAAAATAGATGGACAGCATGGATAAAACATATATATCATGTTGGGGCCCACATAGCACCGACCATCAGCCATTAGCTGGTGGCAGGGAGTAGCCAATCCGTTTCCGTGTTACACTTACTCAACCGAGTCGGTCCCCAATAGGTTATTAGCAATCGTATGGAGTGTTGCCCCGTGGTGTTGTGAGGGTAAAAATAACGCATATTTTATCCACGTAATTAATCCATTTTTCCATATCATTTTAAGTCATGAGGGAAAAAATAACGCATATTCAAAGCTCAGTGGGAACAGTTGTTATTGAGTACCCCGCGGTTACAAACTTTCCAGGGCCCACCTTAATATTGAAAAAACAAATATCAGTTTGATCCAAAACTAATGTGGCTTATCAATGGTCAATCACCACTCTTTCCTATGGATGGTCCACCTAAGAATTGGTTTGCTTCATTTCACATATAACAATCAGGAAAACTGAATGAAGGCATGGATATAAAATACATAAATCAAGGTGGACCCAATGAGAAGGGCCACACACATCTTGGGTGAGGAGGGCAAGTGGCTTAGGTGCGACCGGGCCTCACCGAAGACGGCCCTTACCGTGGGTTTACCATAGGGCTACCTTGATGTAAGCATTATGTATCAACGATCTCCATCCATTTTTATCCTGGAAATGAAGCAGATCTAATTATCAAGTGGAGCATATCATAAGAAACGGTGGTGATTGACCATCCTACCATTAAAAACTGCTTAGGATGCACCTTATGTTTTCGTAGTAATTGTTTGTCATCCAATCTATTGATAAGGTCACATAAGCCTGAATTAAGAGAAAAAACAAATATCAGCTTGATCCAAAATCTTTATGGCCCATTAATGGTCAATCACTACTGTTATTTGTGTATGATCCAACTACGGGGTCATTTGGCACCGTGGATTGGAGGGGATTGGAGGGGCTTTCAAATCCCCTTGGTTGTTTGGCAGCATAAAGTAACTGAGGTTTTCAAATCCAGGGGGTTCTAATCCCCTCTTTGAGGGGTTTGCAATCTACGGTGAGAGTTTAGATTACACCTAAAATCATTTCAATAGTTGCAGGTGTAACAAGTGTGTCAATGTAAACTATCATTCTATTGGGCACATGGCCCACTAATGATGAACAGCATCGTCCAAACATTGTCTATGTAAATCAGCACCATCCAAACATTGTCCATATTAATCAACGATTAAAAATCGTTGGTTAGTCACTTAGACATGATCATGTGCTTTCGATCCATTCGAGACTTGGAATTTCATCATTTTCAAGCAAAACATATATTTCAGCGGGCTTATCACAACCATAGTATGAAAAATTATACATCTCACTAATTATGGATATTAAAGTTGATTTAGTAATTAAATTCAAACCCTTGTACATATACCATGCATATGTATTTTTGAATTAAAGTTTATTCACATTACTAGGTGCCAAACACACAGGGAGGATTACCAATTTAGGGGGTTTTCGATCCAGGGGGTTCTAAATCCATGCTCCCAAACAAGCCCTAATAATTGAATCTTTTTTACTTTTGGTATAATACTTTAAAATAATCTAGAAAAATAGATAGACAGGTGTGGATACATAATACATACATCAAGGTGGGCCCTACAGTAAACCTTTATTGACGGTAAGGGCTACACCATCCTGGGTAAGGTCGGGGTCTCACCTAGGGTTGTACCCGAACTGAGTTAATTCGGTTTGCTCGCTCGACTTGACTCAAAAAAGCTCGATTCGACCAGGTTCAAAACTGAGTTCGAATCGACTTGAGCTGATTTTTTGAGCTCAAAAAAATTTTGAACCAAGTTCGAGCTTGCCCAAGCTCGACTTAACTCCAATCGAACTCCAATCGAGCCAATTCAGTGACTCGGTTACTTCGATATTAATGTTGCTCACCAAATGTTTGATGAAATGACTCAACGAAGTGTCGACTGGTGGCAAGGAATATATGTATATGAAACAAATACCATTTTTTCTTGATTTTGACATTGCGTGCGAGATGTTTGATAAAATACTTGTAAACAATTGCTACCATTTTACATACAATAAGAAATTGAAGGTGCAACCCATGTGTTTGTGAAAATGTCGCATGGGCTTGATCTTGGCTTGAACTCGACTAGAACTCACCTGGGCTGCTGACCGAAACGAGCCGAGCTGGCCAGTCAACTGAGCCGAGTTCAAGCGGGGTCAGCTAGTGACCGAGCCGAGTTGAGCTGTCGGTTCGATACGTGTACACCTCTAGTCTCACCTAATCCGCTCCAATGCGGTCCCCTCTAAAATGTGAGAGGGCGAAACGTGTCACAGATTCGTGGAGGACAAAACATACGTCACAGATATGGTCCGTCCATCACCGTGAATGGTGTGAACATGCATTGTACAGAAATACCAGCGGTACCTAATCAGTCGGGTCAAACGCACAAGATAATCATGCCCGGCTAAAAGAATAGAATAAAGCTGTTAAAACTAAAATTATCGGTGTCCTATCAGATTTTTTCTTTTTTCTTTTTTTTTTTCTATATGGCATGTGCCTGATGAATAACTTTGACATCGGGCAAGTTTACCATCCTCAAGTGAGTGCGGATTGCCCGCAGCACCCGCCACATGATATCTTATTTCACGACGTGGCGCAATAAGGGCCACCGTCATGTATGTATTTTATAGACGTTGTTCATCCGTTTTGCCGTCTCATTTTAGGGCACGATCCTAAAACTAATGATCCAAAGTTCGAATAAACCACACAACGGAAAACAGCAGGGATTGAATGCCAACGGTTGAAACCTTCGTGAGGCCCACCATAATGTTTTATTTGCCATCCAACCTTTTCTTAAGGTCACCCAGACTTGGATGGATGGAAAACAAATCTTCTATAGGCCGGTAAGAAGTTTTCAACGGTGGACATTCAATCGCCCACTGTTTTCCGTT